>NC_056674.1:47660000-48260000 GCF_018350195.1 Panthera tigris
CATGGGATGTGATTATGGAGGTATAGAAGAGATAAGAAAGCTAAATCTAGAAGTGGGCCCTGAATATTGCAGTGAGAGAAGTTTTGGGGACATTTTCACAAAAAGTCTTTTTGAGTTCCGTGAAAGATGGTTAAAGCCTGATTGCCATTGTTGGAATTATCTATAGCATCTCCTAGAATTCCACAATCTAGACAGATCTCTCTTTTCTCCACTGGCTCAGGACTCCAAGATGCCCCAAGGTTCTTAGAATTTTAGAAAGAACTTTTGATATCGTTGGATCCAAATGACCTTATTTCATAACTGTCTCAAGCTAATTGAATTCCTTAATTTTATTCATTGACTGAACCTCTGTGTCTTTAAAAAAAATTTAATGTTTATTTATTTAAAAAAATTTTTAATGTTTATTTTTGAGAGAGAGAGAGACAGAGTGTGAGCGGGGGAGGGGCAGAGAGAGAGGAAGACACAGAATCTGAAGCAGACTCCAGGCTCCGAACTGCCAGCACAGGGCCTGATGCGGATCTCACGAACCGTGAGATCGTGACCTGGGCTGAAGTTGGACGCTTTAACTGACTTAGCCACCTAGGCGCCCCAGTGTTTATTTTTGAGAGAGAGAGAAAGCGTGAGTGGGGGAGGCGCAGAGAGAGAGGAAGACACAGAATCTGAAACAGGTTCCAGGCTCTGAGCTGTCAGCACAGAGCCCAGCGTGGGGTTTGAACTCATGAACCATGAGATCATGACCTGAGCTGAAGCTTGATGCCTAACTGACTGAGCCACCCAGACACCCCTGATTCAACCTCTGTGTCTTGAAGATCTACCAGATGCCAAGCAGGGAGCTCATGTTCTATAGGGCCACAGTAGTAAATGAAACAGGAACATCCTAACTACATTCTTTGCTTTTGTGTAGTTTATTCTGATGACACAGAGAAAACCTACTGAAGAAATAAATGAGCATGATGGTTTCAGATAGTGGTGAATCCTGTGAGAGAGATAAAACAAGGCGATGAGACAGTGACTGAGAGAGGGGCTGGGTATGAGAATAAGGGAGCACGCCTTTACATGAATATTTGAATTGGGATCTAAATGACAAGGAGTCAGCCTTGCAAAGTTCCACGTGAAAAGTTTCCAGCTGCTTCTCTGGCAAACACCACAAGATGAGAATAAGTCGTTATCTTCAAGAACAGAAAGAAGGCCAGTGTGACTGGATCACAGTGAGGGAGGGGGTGGCGAGAGATGGGCAGCCGTCATATCATGCACAGCTTTGTAAGTCATGGCACATGGTTTGGATTTCACTCTTTGTGCAGTGGGAAATCTGGGGAAGCTTTAAGTAGGGAAGCAAAGTGATTTAATATTATTTTTCAAAGGACTACTCTACCTGTTTAAGGTAAATAGTCCATCGGAGCTGGTAATGGATAAGCCCGCAGGACAGGGAAGAGGCTTCTTCTATGATCCAAATGAATGATAACTCCTTAATCACACAGCGAGTTAATGGCAGAGCCAGGGGTAAAAATACCAGGTTTATTCCAACAACAAGTGGATTCAGTTCACTTGAAAAAATATAAAAATAAAAGAGTAGTTAAAATTTATTAAATGCTCAGTGTTGCCAGACTCTGTGCTACATGCTTTATGTGCAGCAATTTATCTAATAGTTGTCATAATTATCTACGTTAGGTTTCTTTCTTCTATTTTACGAATAGAGAAACTGAAACTTCAAAAACTTTAGTGGCCAAATTCACATAGACAGCAAATGACAGAGAGGTGGAGTGAGGATTAAAACACAGATTAACTCCCAGAGCCCATATGCCACAAAGATCAGTCTCATTACTTGTAGTGAGAGGTGGTATCGCCCAGTGGTTAGGCAGGTGGGTGTTGGAGCCAAACTGCCTGGGTTCAAAGTCTAGCTCTTTTGCTTACTAACTCTGTGACCTTGGTCATGTCACTTTAGTTTTTGTAATATGGTTGAAATTTTTGCTCTCTTGCATCCCTCTCCCCGCTGCTTCCCATGGTGGTTAGTAGTAAAACTCCGGAAAGAGATATGATCCTTGTGCTTTGTCTTTGAAAAGGACAGAGAAGCTGGGAAGACTGGGTCCGGTGTTATAGCCATGGTTTAGTGAGTAGATTGTACCCATGCCTCAGGGAAAGGAATAGATGTCCATTCTCTGGATTCCGGAGAAGAAGGAAAAGTGGAGGTGAGAGGGGGGATTCTGTATTAGGCCTAATAGGCAGCCTTGGGGCTGGGAGAGCAGAAAGTCCTCATAGGTTTCCTGGTACACGTGTGGTCTGGTGGTCTCTGAAACCCTAGTTCATGGTTTTCAGGACTGCTCAGTGTCTGTGCTCTTCCATATGATGGTCAGCAGGGGGCAGTGCAGCCAATGTATTACTTGTGAGTGAGGGGTTGTCTGCTTTTGGCACAGGGGTCCAAGGAAGAGTTTATGCAGCCTGAAACTGCACCCATCTGGGCAGGTTCTGGGTAGAGAACACCACCTTCTTTCTCCTCCAGGATCCCATTCTTTCCTCTTTCCTCTTGTCTCCTGTTCTATTCTGCATCCTTTGCTCTGCCTTACATCCCTATGTCTCACCTTTTATCTTTGTAAAGCGAGCTCATACCCATTGCCTCCTGGCATCCTCCCAAGTATTGTTTGAGAGAGACAGGGCCAGGTCAAATATTTATCGTTTACAGACGAAGAAACAAAGGCCTATAGAGGTGCCTGGTCCCTAGCTCCTGTTCTTCCCTCCAGTATACTTACAGGACATGCAAGCCAGGTCGAGGCTTATCGTGTTTCTCATTCTGGAGAAGGCGATCATGCCACCAGTGCACCACATGCACCTTGGAATTAGAGCACAAACCGCCAAAGCAATAAACTGAGAAGGGGCTCGTTCAGAGTTGTGGGCCGTGAGGAACTGTCAGTTGCATGAGGGCCTCCACTGAAAGGATGAAAAGCCACAGGGCTAAACCCTTTGAATACATGCTCGGGACGAGGTGGGTATAGATAATCTTTGTGCTTTTGAAAGGAAAGAAGCCACCGGGGCCCCCTGGCTCAGGGCCCAGTTGGTTGGACTGAGCCAGTGAAAGCTAAGGCCACACCCTTTGTGCAGAAACATTGGACTGTAAGCAAATTTCTTCATGTCTTTAAACTTTGCTTCTTCTCATATAAGGGCCAATTGTAATAGAGCAGTCGTGATAGAGCCTGCACAGACTCTGAATTCAACTAATATTGCTCCTGGTGTCAAAAAGGGGATCGACTGTTTTCATAGCTACTCATTGTGGATGATTGATTATATCAGGGGCCTAATTAATGACTTCCTGTATCCACATCCTTTGGCATGATAATTTCTAGACCCTGCCCTCTCTGACTTCAAGCTGGCCTTGTGTCTTGCTTTGGCCAACAGAATGGGGCATCTGTTAGTTTCAAGCCTGGGCCTCCAGGAGCCTTGTACTCTTTTGCAATCTCTTGCTGGCTTTGAAACCCTGCCACTCCTGTATGAAAAACCCGGGCTAGCCTGCTGGAGGATGAGAACCACACCTACAGCTCAGGTGTCCTAGTGGGTGTTATCAACCCATACATAGACCCCCAATCTTGTGAGAGAGCCCAACTAAGATCAGCGGGACTGCCCGCTGGACCCACTGCTGACCTCAGGCACCCATATAGCTGGGACCAGAACTGCTCAACTCACGCATATAGACTCCTGAGCAGCAACAAGTTTATAGTTTGATGTTGCTTAACTTTGAGGAGAGTTTACTATGCAGCTATAGATAACTGTGATACACTAACAAGTTTTAGGTAGGCTAATTAAAGGAGGGTAATTTGGGGTGGGACTCTTTGGAAGATTACTAACTATGTTACTAAATACTTAAAGCAGTGTGATATTTTTAGTATGATATTTCTCCCAAGTTCAGAGACAGTTCATGGTGATTCCGAGTAAACACTGGAATAAAACAGACCTGGTTCCAAATCTCTGCTCTACTTACTAAACGTCAAATTTCTCTATGACTCAATTCCTCTTCTGTAAAATGGGGATAATAATAGTTACTGGGAAGGCTGTGAGGATAAAATGGGATAACGTACGTATTTAGTGTGGTGCCTGGCATGTAGCAAGTGCTGAACAAATGCTAAGCATTCTTACTGATGATGAATTTAACCTCCAAAGGACATCTCTACATACGACTACATGGTTGCTGTAGGTCCAACTGGTAATCCAGGCAGGATTTTGCAGTGAATTCTTCTAAAGCTTCGATAAAAGGAGAATTGCAATTACATATATGTTTTTCCTCCTTTCTTTAATTATAAAAGTAACCTATACTGTATACCTTAATCAAAGTCTCTTCTAGGGCAAAATTCCTGATACAAAGAAAATACGTATTGTGAGTCATGACTTATAATTATGAATATTGAACTCTACTTCAGTGCATTGTGGCAGACCCTATTTTCTTAGAAAGGAAATGTGCACACCATGCTCAATTGTGAGATAGGGGCATAAATCTCTCTTTGTTGCAAGTTGTGACAACTTACCTCTTATTTTGTTGAGCAAGGTAACAGCAATTATCCACCATAGCTAAGGCGGAAAAAAAATAACCTGACTACATAGCTCTCATGTAAAGATTTAACTTGACAGGAGATCTGAAAAGGAGATCAGATGTAGATTTAATGTTCAGGGCAAAACTTCCTTCGGTGATCAATTTCTCACCTGCTTTCAGATGCACTAGTTGAAATTCCTGGTGGAGAAGGACAGTTACGAGGGAGATGAGGAGTTGGGGGTGGAAATTCTCCCCAGATTAGAGAGGAATGCCGTGGCAACTTCTTGGTCCTGAGCAGAATTAGAGTGGGTGGGCGTTCACTGATGTTGTTGACTCTTAGTTGATCTAATTATAAAAATAATAAACTTGACTGTTTCCCTAAGTACTGGCTTTTAGCCTTTTTTGTTTTGTTTTGTCTTGGCCATGTCATTGGGGCATCCGATACTAGCTATATATGTAGAAAGACCCACAGTACTCTGTATGCAGACAAGGGATTCACAGTCCCTCAAGGGCATCAAGGAGCTCCATGGTACTGTTTCAAAGGGAATAGCAAGTTTCCCAAATCCCATTACTCAGTGATGGATCTTTTTAGCCCCTTCTCACACAGATCAGATGGAGGCGTGTCGTCTCTGTATATTCTTCCAGGGATCACAGTGAATGCCCTTGACATTACAGAAATTCATCTGTGAACTGTCTGGCAGAGATACTGGCTCCCCAGTGGGCTATAGAGGAAATCTGTGATCACAAGGAGGTTTCTGTGCTGGGCTGCCACTGGACTCCCACTCAAGAGATCCTGAGGTTCTTGGGTCAGACCTTCCCTCAGCTTCACTCCCTGAGGGTGGCAGGTTGGTCAAGGTGAGAGGGGGGTATGCTTCCACGTGGCAAACAGCTGATGGGTGCCCAGTGTCCAGAAATGGGGCTGCACCAGATGTTTATGGTGAGTTCCCTCTGGATTGGTCTATGTTTGGGTCTTATTGGTTGTTAAATATTATGACTATCATCACCCTTGGGTGTAAGTGACAGAAACCTATGGTTTTTATTATACTTCTGCAAATCCAGGGAAGGAAGTATAGTGCCTTTCTCTTTTCGTATCTGGCTCTGTCGACCTATCTTTGAGCACAGCACAAGATAGCTGACCCATAGTTCCTAATATCATTTCATTTCAAGCCTCTAGCAGAAAATAATCAGTGTCTCTGGGTTGCAATGTGGAATTCTTGGGGGAAGGAATCTCATTGGTCAGGTTTGGGTCAGGTGCCCATCTCCAGTCAGCTGTGGCTGGGGGTGGGTGTCACAGGTCACGTGTTACCATTTAGCCTGCTCAAGTGAGTGGTGAGGCAGGGGGCAGTTACCCGAGAAGGGCATTGTGGTAGGCAGCTTCTGAAATGGTTCCCAGTGATCACTACTTCCCAGCATTCCCAGCATTCACACTCTGTGTAATTTCCTCCCCTTGCCTGTGGGCTGGACGTAGTGACTCTTGATTCTAATGAATAGACTATGCCAAAATTAGGTTATGAAAGACTGGGACTTGTACCTTGCTCAAACTCTTTTTTTCTGTTTCTTCTTGTGTACTTATTCTGATAAAGCAGGCTACTATATTGTGCCCTAAGGAGAAGTCCATGTGGTGAGGAAAGGAGGGTGGCAGCTGGCCAAGTGCCAGCAAGGAACTAAATCCTGCCAGTAATCATGATAGTGAGTTTGGAAGTAGATCCTTGGCCAGTTGAGTCTTGAGTTAACTGTGGCCCTGGCTGACTTCCTGAATGTCACCTTATGAGACACCCAGAGGCAGAGGCACCAGCTAAGTTGTGCCAGGATTCCTGACCCACAGTAACTGTGGGGTAACACATGATTTTTTTTTTAATTTTATTATTATTTTTTAAAATTTATATCCAAATTAGTTAGTGTATAGTGCAACAATGATTTCAGGAGTAGATTCCTTAGTGCCCCTTACCCATTTAGCCCATCCCCCCTCCCACACCCACTCCAGTAACCCTCTGTTGGTTTTCCATATTTATGAGTCCCTTATGCTTTGTCCCCCTCCCTGTTTTTTATTATTTTTATTTCCCTTTCCTTATGTTCATCTGTTTTGTCTCTTAAAGTCCTCTTTTGAGTGAAGTCATATGATTTTTGTCTTTCTCTGACTAATTTCACTTAGTATAATACCCTCCAGTTCCATCCATATAGTTGCAAAAGGCAAGATTTCATTCTTTTTGATTGCCAAGTAATACTCCATTGTGTGTGTGTGTGTATATATATATATATATATATATATATATATATATGTATATATATACACCACATTTTCTTTATCCGTTCATCCATTGGTGGACATTTGGGCTCTTTGCATACTTTGGCTATTGTTGATAGTGCTGCTATAAACATGGGGGTGCATATGTCCCTTCAAAACAGCACACCTGTATCCCTTAGATAAATACCTAGTAGTGCAATTGCTGGGTCGTAGAGTAGTTCTATTTTTAGTTTTTTGAGGAACCTCCGTACTGTTTTCCAGAGTGGCTGCACCAGCTTGCATTCCCACCAACAATGCAAAACAGATCCTCTTTCTCTGCATCCTCGCCAACATCTGTGGTTGCCTGAGTTAACGTTAGCCATTCTGACAGGGGTGAGGTGGTATCTCATTGCGGTTTTGATTTGTATTTCCCTGATGATGAGTGAAGTTGAGCATTTTTTAATGTGTCAATTGGCCATCTGGATGTCTTCTTTGGAGAAGTGTCTATTCATGTCTTTTGCCCATTTCTTTACTGGATTATTTGTTCTTTGGGTGTTGAGTTTGATAAGTTCTTTATAGATGTTGGATACTAACCCTTTATCTGATATGTCGTTTGCAAATATCTTCTCCCATTCTGTCAGTTGCCTTCTAGTTTTGCTGATTATTTCCTTTGCTGTGTAGAAGCTTTTCATTTTGATGAGGTCCCAATAGTTCGTTTTTGCTTTTGTTTCCCTTGCCTCCAGAGATGTGTTGAGTAAGAAGTTGCTGCTGCCAAGATCAAAGAGGTTTTTGCCTGCTTTCTCCTTGAGGATTTTGATGGCTTCCTGTCTTACACTGAGGTCTTTCATCCATCTTGAGTTTATTTTTGTGTATGGCATAAGAAAGTGGTCCAGGTTCATTCTTCTGCATGTCGCTGTCCAGTTTTCCCAGCACCACTTGCTGAAGAGACTGTCTTTATTCCATTGGTTATTCTTTCCCGCTTTGTCAAAGATTAGTTGGCCATACGTTTGTGGGTGCATTTCTGGGTTCTCTATTCTGTTCCATTGATCTGAGTGTTCTTGTGCCAGTACCATACTGTCTTACCATTACAGCTTTGTAGTGTAGCTTGAAGTCTGGGATTGTGATCCCTCCTTCTTTGGTTTTCTTTCTCAAGATTGCTTTGGCTATTTGGGGTCTTTTCTAGTTCCATACAAATTTTAGGATTATTTGTTTTAGCTCTGTGAAGAATGCTGGTGTTATTTTGATAGGGGTTGCATTGAATATGTAGATTGCTTTTGGTAATATTGACATTTTAACAATATTGGTTCTTCCTATCCAGGAGCATGGACTCTTTTTCCATTTTCTTTGTCTTCTTCAATTTCTTTCATAAGCTTTCTATAGTTTTCAGTGTATAGATTTTTTAGCTCTTTGGTTAGATTTATTCCTAGGTATTTTATGGTTTTTTGATGCAAGTAAATGGGATCTATTCCTTGATTTCTCTTTCTGTTGCTTCATTGTTGGTGTATAGGAATGCAACAGATTTCTGTGTGTTGATTTTATATCCTGTGACGTTGCTGAATTCATGAATCAGTTCTAGCAGTTTTTTGGTGGAATCTTTAGGGTTTTCCATGTAGAGTATCATGTCATCTGCAAAGAGTGAAAGTTTGACCTCCTCCTGGCTGATTTGGATGCCTTTTATTTCTTTGTGCTGTCTGATTGCAGAGGCTAAGACTTCCAATACTATGTTGAATAACAGTGGTGAGAGTGGACATCCCTGTCTTGTTCCTGACCTTAGGGGAAAACCTCAGTTTTTCCCCATTGAGGATGATATTAGCGTTGGGTCATTCATATATGGCTTTTATTATCTTGAGGTATGATCCTTCTATCCCTACTTTCTTGAGGGTTTTTATCGAGAAAGGATGCTGTATTTTGTCAAATGCTTTCTCTACATCTATTGAGAGGATCATATGGTTCTTGTCCTTTCTTTTATTGATGTGATGAATCATATTAATTGTTTTGTGGATATTGAACCAGCCCTGCATCCCAGGTATAAATCCCACTTGGTCGTGGTGAATAATTTTTTTAATGTATTGTTGGATCTGGTTGGCTTAATATCTTGTTGAGGATTTTTGCATCCATATTCACCAGGGAAATTAATCTGTAGTTCTCCTTTTTAGTGGGGTCTCTGTCTGGTTTTGGAATCAAGGTAATGCTGGTTTCATAGAATGAGTTTGGAAGTTTTCTTTCCATTTCTATTTTTTGGAACAGCTTCAAGAGAATAGGTGTTAACTTTTCCTTAAATGTTTGTTAGAATTCCCCTGGAAAGCTGTCTGGCCCTGGACTCTTGTTTTTGGGGAGATTTTTGATTATTAATTCGATTTCCTTACTGGCTATGGGGCTGTTCAAACTTTCTATTTCTTCCTGTTTCAGTTTGGGTAGCGTATATTTTTCTAGGGATTTGTCCATTTCTTCCAGATTGCCCATTTTATTGGCATATAATCGCTCATAATATTCTTTTATCACTGTTTTTATTTCTGCTGTGTTGGTTGTGATCTCTCCTCTTTCATTTTTGATTTTATTTATTTGGGTCCTTTCAATTTTCTTTTTGATCAAACTGGCTAGTGGTTTATCATTTTGTTAATTCTTTCAAAGAGCCAGCTTCTGGTTTCATTGATCTGTTCTACTGTTTTTTTTTTTGTTTTTTTGTTTTTTTTTTTTGGTTTCGATTGCATTGATTTTTGCTCTAATCTTTATTATTTGCTGTATTCTGCTGGTTTTGGGTTTTATTTGGTGTTCTTTTTCCAGCTCTTTAAGGCGTAAGGTTAGGTTGTGTATCTGAGATCTTTATTCCTTCTTTAGGAAGGCCTGGGTTGCTGTATACTTTCTTCTTATGACTGCCTATGCTGCATCTCAGGAGTTTTGGGTTGTGGTGTTATCATTTTCATTGGATTCCGTATACTTTTTAATTTATTCTTTAACTTCTTGGTTGGCCCATTCATTCTTTAGTAGGGTGTTCTTCAGTCTCCAAGTATTTGTTACCTTTCCAATTTTTTTCTTGTGGTTGATTTTGAGTTTCACAGTGTTGTGTTCTAAAAATATGCATGTTATGATCTCCATCTTTTGTACTTGCTGAGGGCTGATTTGTGTCCTAGTATGTGGTCTATTCTGGAGAACATTCCATGTGCACTGGAGAAGAATGTATATTCTGCTGCTTTAGGATGAAATGTTCTGAATATACTGTTAAGTCCCTCTGGTCCAGTGTGTCATTTAAAGCCATTGTTTCCTTGTTGATTTTTTGATTACATGATCTGTCCATTGCTGTGAGGGGGGTGTTGAAGTCTCCTACTATTATGGTATTACTATTGATGAGTTTCTTTGTTTGTGATTGACTTCTATATTTGGGTGCTTCCACATTTGGCTCATAAATGTTTACAATTGTTAAGTCTTCTCGGTGGATAGACCCCTTGATTATGATATAATGCCCTTCTGCATCTCTTGATACAGTCTTTATTTTAAAGTCTAGATTGTCTGATATAAGTATGGCTACTCTGGCTTTCTTTTGTTGGCCATTAGCATGATAGATGGTTCTCTATCCCCTTACTTTTTTTTTAATATGAAATTTATTGTCAAATTGGTTTCCATACAACACCTAGTGCTCATCCCAACAGGTGCCCTCCTCAATACCCATCACCCACCTTCCCCTCCCTCCCACCCTGCATCAACCCTCAGTTTGTTCTCAGGTTTTAAGAGTCTCTTATGTTTTGGCTCCCTCTCTCTCTAACCTTTTTTTTCCCTTCCCCTCCCCCGTGGTCTTCTGTTAAGTTTCTCAGGATCCACAGAAGAGTGAAAACATATGGTATCTGTCTTTCTCTGTATGACTTATTTCACTTAGCATAACACTGTCCAGTTCCATCCACATTGCTACAAAGGGCCATATTTCATTCTTTCTCATTGCCACGTAGTATTCCATCGTGTATATAAACCACAGTTTCTTTATCCATTCATCAGTTAATGGACATTTAGGATCTTTCCATAATTTGGCTATTGTTGAAAGTGCTGCTGTAAAAATATTGGGATCCAAGTGCCCCTATGCATCAGCACTCCTGTATCCCTTGGGTAAATTCCTGGCAGTGCTGTTGCTGGGTCCTAGGGTAGATCTATTTGTAATTTTTTGAGGAACCTCCACACTGTTTTCCAGAGTGGCTGCACCAGTTTGCATTCCCACCAACGGCGCGAGAGGGTTCCCGTTTCTCTGCATCCTCGCTAGTGTCGATAGTCTCCTGATTTGTTCATTTTAGCCACTCTGACTGGTGTGAGGTGGTATCTGAGTATGGTTTTGATTTGTATTTCCCTGATGAGGAGCGACGTTGAACATCTTTTCATGTGCCTGTTGGACATCTGGATGTCTTCTTTAGAGATGTCTTCCTTAGATGAATAGAAGATGTCTTCTATTCATGTTTTCTGCCCATTTCTTCACTGGATTATTTGTTTTTCGGGTGTGGAGTTTTGTGAGTCCTTTATAGAGTTTGGATACTAGCCCTTTGTCTGCTATGTCATTTGCAAATATCTTTTCCCATTCCATGGGTTGCCTTTTAGTTTTGTTGATTGTTTCCTTGGCAGTGCAGAAGCTTTTTACCTTCATGAGGTCCCAGTAGTTCATTTTTGCTTTTAATTCTCTTGCCTTTGGGGATGTGTCAAGTAAGAAATTGCTGTGGCTGAGGTCAGAGAGGTTTTTTCCTGCTTTCTCCTCTAGGGTTTTGATGGTTTCCTGTCTCACATTCAGGTCCTTTATCCATTTTGAGTTTGTTTTGTGAATGGTGTAAGAAAGGGGTCCAGTTTCATTCTTCTGCATGTTGCTGTCCAGTTCTCCCAGCACCATTTGTTAAAGAGACTGTCTTTTTTCCATTGGATATTCTTTCCTAGTTTGTCAAAGATTAGTTGGCCATACGTTTGTGGGTCTAATTCTGGTGTTTCTATTCTATTCCATTGGTCTATGTGTCTGTTTTTGTACCAATACCATGCTGTCTTGATGATTACAGCTTTGTAGTAGAGGCTAAAGTCTGGGATTGTGATGCCTCCTGCTTTGGTCTTCTTCTTCAAAATTACTTTGGCTATTCGGGGCCTTTTGTGGTTCCATACAAATTTTAGGACTGCTCGTTCTAGCTTCAAGAAGAATGCTGGTGCAATTTTGATTGGGATTGCATTGAATGTATAGATAGCTTTGGGTAGTATTGACATTTTAACAATATTTATTCTTCCAACCCATGAGCACGGAATGTTTTTCCATTTCTTTATATCTTCATCAATTTCCTTCCTAAGCTTTCTATAGTTTTCACCATACAGATCTTTTACGTTTTTGGTTAGGTTAATTCCTAGGTATTTTATGCTTCTTGGTGCAATTGTGAATGAGATCAGTTTCTTTATTTGTCTTTCTGTTGCTTCATTATTAGTGTATAAGAATGCAACTGATTTCTGTACATTGCTTTTGTATCCTGTGACTTTGCTGAATTCATGTATCAGTACTAGCAGACTTTTGGTGGAGTCTGTTGGGTTTTCCACGTATAATATCATGTCATCTGCAAAAAGTGAAAGCTTGACTTCATCTTTGCCAATTTTGATGCCTTTGATTTCCTTTTGTTGTCTGATTGCTGATGCTAGCACTTCCAACACTATGTTAAACAGCAGCGGTGAGAGTGGACATCCCTGTTGTGTTCCTGACCTGAGGAGGAAAGCTCTCTGTTTTTACCCATTGAGGATGATATTAGTTGTGGGATTTTCATAAATGGCTTTTATGATGTTTAAGTACATTCCTTCTATCCTGACTTTCTTGAGGGTTTTTATTAAGAGAGGATGCTGAATTCTGTCAAATGCTTTTTCTGCATCGATTGACAGGATCATATGGTTCTTTTCTTTTATTAATGTGATGTATCACATTGATTGATTTGCGAATGTTGAACCAGCCCTGCAGCCCAGGAATGAATCCCACTTGATCATGATGAATAATTCTTTTTATATGCTGTTGAATTCGATTTGCTAGTATCTTATTGAGAATTTTTGCATCCATATTCATCAGGGATATTGGCCTGTAGTTCTCTTTTTGCTGGGTCTCTGTCTGGTTTAGGAGTCAACGTAATGCTGGTTCTTGGAATGAATCTGTAAGTTTTCCTTCCCTTCCTATTTTTTGGAACAGCTTGAGAAGGATAGGTATTATCTCTGCTTTAAATGTCTGGTAGAATTCTCCTGGGAAGCCATCTGGTCCTGGACTCTTATTTGTTGGGAGATTTTTGATAACTGATTCAATTTCTTCACCAGTTATGGGTCTGTTCAAGTTTTCTATTTCTTCCTGTTTGAGTTTGGAAGTGTGTGGGTGCTTAGGAATTTGTCCATTTCTTCCAGGTTGTCTAGTTTGTTGGCATATAATGTTTCATAGTATTCCCTGATAATTGCTTGTATTTCTGAGGGATTGGTTATAATAATTCCATTTTCATTCATGATTTTATCCATTTGGGTCATCTCCCTTTTCTTTTTGAGAAACCTGGCTAGAGGTTTATTAATTTTGTTTATTTTTTCAAAAAAACAACTCTTGGTTTCATTGATCTGCTCTACAGTTTTATTTAGATTCTATATTGTGTATTTCTGCTCTGCTCTTTATTATTTCTCTCCTTCTGCTGGGTTTGGGTGTCTTTGCTGTTCTGCTTCTATTTCCTTTAAGGTGCGCCATTAGATTTTGTGTTTGGGATATTTCTTGTTTCTTGAGATAGGCCTGGATTGCAATGTATTTTCCTCTCAGGACTGCCTTCGCTGCATCCCAAAGTGTTTGGATTGTTGTATTTTCATTTTCATTTGTTTCCATAGATTTTTAAATTTCTTCTCTAATTGCCTGGTTGACCCATCCATTCTTTAGTAGGGTGTTCTTTAACCTCCATGCTTTTGGAGGTTTTCCAAACTTTTTCCTGTAGTTGATTTCAAGCTTCATAGCATTGTGGTCTGAAAGTATGCATGGTATGATTTCAATTCTTGTATACTTATGAAGGGCTGTTTTGTGACCCAGTATGTGATCTATCTTGGAGAATGTTCCATGTGCACTCGAGAAGAAAGTATATTCTGTTGCTTTGGGATGCAGAGTTCTAAATATATCTGTCAAGTCCATCTGATCCAATGTATCATTCAGGGCCCTTGTTTCTTAATTGACTGTGTGTCTAGATGATGTATTCATTGTTGTAAGTGGGGTATTAAAGTCCCCTGCAATGACCATATTCTTATCAATAAGGTTGCTTATGTTTGTGATTGTTTTATATATTTGGGGGCTCCCATATTTGGTGCGTAGACATTTATAATTGTTAGCTCTTCCTGATGGATAGACCCTGTAATGATTATATAATGCCCTTCTTCATCTCTTGTTACATCTTTAATTTAAAGTCTAGTTTGTCTGATATAAGTATGGCTACTCTAGCTTCCTTTTGACTTCCATTAGCATGATCGATAGTTCTCCATCCCCTCACTTTGAATCTGAAGGTGTCCTCAGGTCTAAAATGAGTCTCTTGTAGACAGCAAAGAGATGGGTCTTGTTTTTTTATCCATTCTGATACCCTATGTCTTTTGGTTAGAGCATTTAGTCCATTTACATTCAGTGTTGTTATAGAAAGATACGGGTTTAGAGTCATTGTGATGTCTGTAGGTTTCATGCTTGTAGTGATGTCTCTGGTACTTTGTGGTCCTTGTAACATTTCACTCACAGAATCCCCCTTAGGATCTCTTGTAGGGCTGGTTTAGTGGTGATGAATTCCTTCAGTTTCTGTTTGTTTGGGAAGACCTTTATGTCTCCTTCTATTCTGAATGACAGACTTGCTGGATAAAGGATTCTCGACTGCATGGTTTTTCTGTTCATCACATTGAAGATTTCCTGCCATTCCTTTCTGGCCTGCCAAGTTTCAGAAGATAGGTCTGCCACTAGTCTTATCGGTCTCCTTTTATATGTTACAGCGTGTTTATCCCTAGCTGCTTTCAGAATTTTCTCTTTATCCTTGTATTTCGCCAGTTTCACAAGGATATGTCATGCAGAAGATCGATTCAAGTTACGTCTGAAGGGAGTTCTTGTGCCTCTTGGCTTTCGATGCCTTTTTCCTTCCCCAGGTCAGGGAAGTTCTCATTTATGATTTGTTCAAGTACACCTTCAGCCCCTTTCTCTCTCTTCTTCTTCTGGAATTCCTATGATACGGATGTTGTTCCATTTGATTACATCACTTAGGTCTCTAATTCTCCCCTCATACTCCTGGATATTTTTTCTCTCTCTTTTTCTCAGCTTCCTATTTTTCCATAATTTTATCTTCTAATTCACCTATCTCTCTTCTGCCCCTTCAATCCGAGCTGTGGTCGCCTCCATTTTATTTTGCAACTTATTTATAGCATTTTTTTAGCTCCTCCTGACTGTTTCTTAGTCCCTTGATCTCTGTAGCAATAGATTCTCTGCTGTCCTGTATACTTTTTTCAAGCCCAGTGATTAATTTTATGACTATTATTCTAAATGCTTGTTGCGTTATATTGCTTAAATTGTTTTTGATCAATTCGTAAGCTGTTGCTACTTCCTGGAGTTTCTTTTGAGGAGAGTTCTTCTGTTTTGTCATTTTGAATAGTCTCTGGGGTGGCATGCAACTGGAGGGCTCTTCCCCTGTGCTGTCTGGAGTAACTTGTGTTGGTGGCGGGGCCACAGTCGGACCAGATGTCTGTCCCCAGCCCACTGCTAGGGCCACAGTCAGACTGGTGTGTACCTTATCTTCCCCTCTCCCAGGGGCAGGACTCACTGTGGAGTGGTGTGGCCCCTGTCTGGGCTAATTGCACACTGCCAGGCTTGTGGTGCTGCTTTGATGGGATCTGGCGTATTAGCCAGGGTGGATCTGCAAGGTGCACAGGGGCAGGAGGGGCAGGCTCAGCTGGCTTTGCTGTCGGTGGTCCCCTGTGGAAGGGACCCTGCAGCACAGGGAGGGAGGGAGGCAGACAGATCCATCATAGGGATGGATCCAGAGAAGCACAGCATTGGGTGTTTGTGCGGTGGAAGCAAGTTCGGTGCTGGAAACTGGTTCCCTTTGGGATTTTGGCTGGGGGATGGGAGAGGGAGATGGCACTGGCCAGCGCCTTTGTTCCCCACTGAGCTGAGTTCTGTCTTCTGGACCTCAACACCTCTCCCTCCCGGTGTCCTCACGCTCTCCTGCTCTCCGAGCAGGGCTGTTGACTTATAACATTGCAGATGTTAAGTTCCGCTGGCTGTCAGAACTCATGCAGTCTGGCCCCTCTGCTTTTGCAAGCCAGACTCAGGTATTCCGCCTTGCCGGGAGGGCTCCCCCTCCACCTCTCCGGCTCCCTCCCGCCAGTCCGTGTAGCACACACCGCCTCTTCCCCCTTCCTACCCTCTTACATGGGCCCTTGTCTACGCTTGGCTCTGGAGAGTCCATTCTGCTAGTCTTCTGGCGTTTTTCTGGGTTATTTAGGCAGATATGGGTGGAATCTAAGTGATTAGCACGATGAGGTGAGCCCAGCGTCCTCCTACGCCGCCATCTTCCCGGATTATCTCTATCCCCTTACTTTCAATCTGAAGGGGTCTTTAGGTCTAAAGTGGGTCTCTTGTAAACAGCATATGGATGGATCTTGTTTTCTTATCCATTCTGTTACCCTATGTCTTTTGATTGGAGCATTGAGTCCATTGACGTTTAGAGTGAGTACTGAAAGATACGAATTTATTGCCATTATGGTGCTTGTAGAGTTGGAGTTTCTGGTGGTGTTCTCTGGTCCTTTCTGAGCTTTGTTGCTTTTGGTATTCATTTATTTATTTATTTATTTATTTATTTATTTATTTATTTATTCATTCATTCATTCATTCATTCATCTTTTCTCCCCTGAGAGAGTTTCCCTTAAAATTTTTTGCAGGGCTGGTTTAGTGTTCACAAACTCCTTTAATTTTTGTTTGTCTGGGAAACTTTTTATCTCTCCTTCTATTTTGAATGACAGTCTTGCTGGATAAAGAATTATTGGCTGCATGCTTTTCTGATTCAGCACATTGCATATATCCTGCCACTCCTTTCTGTCCTGCCAAGTTTCTGTGGATAGGTCTGCTGCAAACCTGATCTGTCTTCCCTTGTGGGTTAAAGACTTTTTTTCCCTTGCTGCTTTCGTGATTCTCTCCTTGGCTGAGTATTTTGTGAATTTGACTTTGATATGCCTTGTTGATGGTTGGTTTTTGTTGAATCTAATGGGAGTCCTCTGTGCTTCCTGGATTTTGATGTCTGTGTCTTTCCTCAGGTTAGGAAAGTTTTACACTATGATTTGCTCACATAACCCTTCTACCCCCATTTCTCTCTCTTCCACTTCTGGGTCCCATATGATTCTGATGTTGTTCCTTTTTAACGAGTCACTGATCTCTAATTCTTAAGTCGTGCTCTTTTGCCTTAATCTTCTTCTTTTTTTCTGCTTCATTATTCTCCATAAGTTTGTCCTCTGTATCACTGATTCTCTGTTCTGCCTCCTCCATCCCTGCCGCCATGACATCCATCCGTGATTGCAGCTCAGTTATAGCATCTTTTATTTCATCCTCACTAGTTTTTACTTTTTTTATCTCCACAGAAAGGGATTCTAATCTATTTTTGACTCCAGCTAGTATTCTTATTATCGTGATTCTAAATTCTGGTTCAGACATCTTGCTTGTATCTGTTTTGGTTAAATCCCTGGCTGTCATTTCTTCGTGCTCTGTCTTGTGGGGTGAATTCCTTCATTTCATCATTTTGAAGGGAGAAAAGGAATTAATGATGTAGAAAAATTAAAATTAAAAAATATTTAAATTAAAAAATAAAAACACACACACACAAAATCGAATCAATGATGCTAGATCCTAGGTGTGTTTTGGTCTGGGTGTTGAAAGTGGCTTGATAGATTAGAGAAGAAAGGGGGGAAAAAAAAGAAAAAAAAGGAAATCATTTGAAAATTTGAAAAAATTAATACACTGAAGTATACTAAAATGAAATGATGGAAGTAAAATAGAATTTGAAAAAATTTACACAAAAGTAAAAACTGCAGTAAAAAATTTAAAGAAAATATTTTTAATAAAAATTGATAATATAAATGAATTTTTCTCTTTCTGTATTCAAGAAAAAGAAAAGAAGTGAAAAAGAGGAAAAAAAAGAAAGAAAATTGAGTAGATGGACCTGCTAACAGATTGAAATACGACTGAAATTACTTCATTTTTTACCCTTGAAGTCAGACTATGAAGCTTTGTAGTCCATAAACTTAGCAGGTGGTGAGAATTGTGTTCTTGAAGAGCGAGGTTAGTTCAGTTGGGCGGAGCTTAGTGTAATGGCTCCATTCTCCACTAGATGGTGCTGCTAACATACTGGGGTGGATTGTTGTGGCGCTCCTAGGTGCGGATGCGCCTGCACAGGAGATGTGAAAATGGCATCACCCAGCTACCCAGTCTCTGGTATTGGAACTCTCTTTTCCCCCATCAGCAATCATGCATCCGTCCTTCGTCTTCAGCTTTCATCCACTCCCTGCTTTTACACTCTCCATGACCAAGCCCCAGGTAGTACCTCTCTCCTGAGTTTTGTCTCAGATGCAGCTGTTTTCCCTGGCCCCTTACTTCTGAGGGACTGCAGCTTTGACCCTTTCTGCCCCTCTGCAGGAGGGTCTCACCGAGCAGTGGCCGAATGCTGGCTGCACCCAGGAATGTTTGCAGGACCATGCTGCTGCCGATGCCCAAAGACTGTGGCCAGGTGCCAGCCCGTCCGAGAAAAAGTTTGTGAGATAGTGTAGCAGCAGCATTTTCAGGAAGTATGGAAAATCACAACACACATTTGACACCAGACTTCACCCTTAATGACCTTGTTCCAGCACCAGCGAATGTGGCCCTTCTCTAGGGTCTGCTGGGACCAGGTGGCTTCAACAGTCTCTACCAAATGTCCTTCCAGCAGTGGAGACGCTTTTCCCCATGTGGCTTGAGAACCTCCTGGACCCCACTCTGCTCCTGGGGATTCGCCCTTCCCACCAGAGCACCGCCAGGTATTGAGCTGTAGAGTTGCAGACTCTGCGCTCCCCTTGTTTACAGTCTTAATAGAATTTAAACTTTCTCCTTTCTCCCTTTGTAGTTTAGTCACTGCGGCTGTTTCCAATTTTCCACTTTCTCTCCAGCTGCTTTTGGGGAGGGGTGCTTTTCCTGTATTCTTCCCTGCCCCATCTCTGTCCTCTCTCTACCAGCAAAACCAGCTCCCTGCCCTCTGCAGCTTCTCTGTCCCCAAGTTCATCTCTCCGCACTGTGTACCTGCTGAGTTCTGTGGTTCAGGTTGTGCAGATTGTTGTGTTAATCCTCAGATCAATTTTCTAGGTGTGCAGGATGGTTTAGTGTTGGTCTGGCTGTATTTCATGGACGCGAGACACGCAAAAAACTTCCATGCTGTTCCGCCATCTTGGCTCCCTCCCCATAACACGGGATGTTTTAAGCCACTAAGTTTTGGGGCACCCGGGTGTCTCGCTCGCTTAAGTGTTCAACTTTGACTCAGGTCATGATCCATGGATTGTGACTTCAAGCCCTGCATTGGGTTTTCTGCTGTCAGCACCGAGCCCCCTTCAGATCCTCTGTCCCCTTCTCTCTCTCTGCCCCTCCCTGCTCACATGTGCTCTCTCTCTCTCAAAAATAAATAAACATTAAAAAAAAAAGACACTAAGTTTTGCTCCACCATTCCAGAAGACCTCCCCCCACCCCCTGCCAAGCTACTAAATTTGGGGGTAGTTCTTTATATAACAATAGATAACGAATACAGGCACCTTGTGAGGTCAGATGACCCGTGTCTCATCCTAACTCCGCCATGTACCAGCTGTGTGGTTTTGTGCAAGTTATTCTACCTATGCAAGTCACGTTCTCTTCTGTAAAATAGAGATAGTAGTAATAATGTGGTTGTTACGGGGACTAAATGAGTAAACCCAGCGCTTCCATGTAGTCGAGTTATACTAATATTACTAATCAATATTAGTGATAGCAATAAAGCTTAGCTATGTTACTGAGCTTTCACAGCTCTGCTAACCTTAGATGCTGGGATTTTTGGTGCCTCAGTTTCTTCATCAGAGAAGCCTAAAGAATTCTATGCCCCTTGCAGAAATGATATAGAGAGAAACATAAAATACTGAGAAATCTCTGAAGCAAGTGGCAATTTAACTACTAAATATAAAGAACTGTTTCCACTTCCCTTATTTTGGTTTTTATTGTAAAGAATGATTTCCTGTCACAGAGAAGTCAAGTAACAGAATTCATGGTCTCAGATTCAGAATATCAAAAAATATTGGAGTTGATGGAATAGAATTTGTTTTCACAGTTTCCTTTACACAAAGGCATCCAACGACTGTCTGCGGCCGATTATTTTGTGTGTGGAAATGCCAGGGCACTACGCAGGTGGCAGTTTATCCCAGAGATGAAACCCAAAGATGAAGAGCATGTGGGTGATCAGTGCTGCTTCAAAGGTTTCTGCCTTCTGAGGCTAAAGCCCGTGGTGTCAAAGGTTTGATGGGATTTGCTCATTAATTCCAAGCTCGGATGTTCAGCTATCTTGTTTTCATTTCTTCTCAGGGATGCTGTTTTTCTCCCACTAGGAGCCGTGGGGCTTGGGTGGTGTGGGAGGTGTTGGATTTGTAGATTTCCCACCTGCCTCACCTCCCTTTTTTTTTTAAAGTTTGTTTGTCTGTTTGTTTATATGGAGAGAGAGGGTATGTGTGTGTGTGAGCAGGGAAGGAGGAGAGAGAGAGGGAGAGAGAGAATCCCAAGCAGGCTCTGCATTGTCAGCTCAGAGCCTGATGTGGGGATTGAGCTCACAAACCATGAGATCATGACCTGAGCCCAAACCAAGAGTCGAATGCGTAACTGCCTGAGCCACCCAGGCATCGCTCGCCTCCCTGTTCATACCACTGCATCCCAAGGCCACTGCCCAGCCCCGGATTTCCTACCTGTCTCCTGCCACACTGTGACTTTCTGGCAGTCGCCAGGGGCTCAGGCTGTCTGCCCCTCTTCTCCACTCATTCACTCGGCTGAGCTGCTTGCTTCCTGAGCCTGGCTGCGGAGTTGAGGTCGCTTCCTGAGCTTCCCTCACTTTCATTGACATCCTTGGGGCACCTGGGTGGCTCAGTCGGTTAAGCGTCCCACCTCAGCTCAGGTCATGATCTCATGGTTCATGGCTCTGTGCTGACATTAGAGCCTGGAGCCTGCTTTGCATTCTGTGTCTCCCTCTTTCTGCGTCTCCCCAGCTCATGCTCTGTCACTCTCTGTCTCTCAAAAATAAAAATAAACATTAAGAAAAACACACTAAAGTTAAGCTGAACAAAAGCCCTTTGTGTTAAGGGTGACACCACTCCTTGCTGAGAGAACAAAGGGCAGCAGAAAGAGTAGATGGGAAGTGTGGTAGCCAGACAGACTTCACACAAAAAAATACCAGGCTCCCTGAGTAGAGCCTGCCATCACCATGAGACTGGGGTGTGCTGGGGTCATCCCCTTCCACCTTGTTTCCCATTCCCACCCTGTCCCTGAGGATGGTCGGGTGAAATGGCCAGACTCCTCGCAGTTATAAAACAACAATACCTTTTGGCTTCCAGAATCACCATCCCCTGTCACTCGGTGAAATAAACTAGTTAAAATAATTACTACCAACAGCAGCGAAAGAGGTTATTTTCTTGCTATAAACCGAAAAGTGACAAGAAGAAAAACAGAAGGCTTTGGTGTGACTTTGTGCAGCCCCTAAATCCCCCTTTCCCCTAGAAGTGAAACAAAGGGAGGAAGAAGTGATGTAGGGGACTCAGAAAACTTAGAGAATTCTCCCCAGAAGCCCCTGATTTAGATAGAAGCTGATAAAGTTGGGGCAGGGAGCTTAGAGAAAAGTCGAGGAAATCTCTTCCAAGAGTAGAGGTTCCCGCCTATGATCTCAGTATCATCGTGGAGCCAGGAAAACCCCCCGGGTGTCATCATCTGCCAGGATTTGATGCTAAATCAGGGGGTTGAGTTGAAACCTAAGGGTACCACCCCTGTGAGAAGAAGGGGTACCTCAATCTGGATGTTAACAATCTTAGAAGAAAAGGTAGGTCTAGTTCTATACCAAAGACTGCAGGAAATTTCCCAAGTTCTTACCAAGTTCCTGCCCTCAGGCTATAAGAAAATGGGTGGATCGCAATCCTCAGGCCTGAAAATGTTGCTGGAAGGGAAGAAGGTCCCAGATAAGGTTCAGAAGTTGTCACTGAGAATCCACCTTCTTTTTTTTTTTTTTCTTCTGTAAATTAATTTATTTTACATTCTTTTTATCCCTGAAAATGATTACGTTCATGTTTATGACATGCTTAACATGGGTGTAAGCCAATCTCTGGAGACCTTAACAGTAATGAGACTTCTATATATTGAGTCACTGCTATAAGTGTGACTACTAAAGCTAGGCTTATAATACTATGTATTGATTGCATTTATTTTATTGAGTTTCATTTATATAGTTTTCACCATTCATTCATATTAAAATGAATGTCTGTTTCAACTTTCCTTTTCATTCTTTCTGCCTCAGAAATGTCTGCTCACTTCACTATTCCTCATCTTTCTAAATAAGACCTATAACAAAACACATTTTCACCCATTTCACTATATTCACTTACATTTATCTCTAATATATTTCAGTACCACTTCACTAAGTCTCATGTGTTTAAAAAAAAGTTTCTTTTTTCAAATGTTTGTTTGTTTGTTTATTTAGAGCACAAGCAGGGGAAGGGCAGAGAGAGAGAGGGTGAGAGAGACCCCTAAGCAGGCTCCATGCTCTCAGGGCAGAGCCTGACACAGGGCTGGATCTCAACACGGGGTTCGATCTCTCTAACCTTGAGATCATGACCTGAGTGGAAATCACGAGTCAGAGAGAAGCTTAACCATTTGGGCCACCCAGGCAGCCCTGAGAATTCATCTTCTATCAAAGCAAAAGGAAGAACTGGGTAGAGCTGTCCCTAGAGCCTAAGCAAGAAGAAAAGAAGCAACATGGTAACTAAGTAAGCATTCTGCAGGTGAATAAAATGAAGGGAAGATTTAAATGAGTATAGCAGGTGTAAAACAGATGAGAGACTGCAAGAAAAAAAACCCAGACAAGAAAACACCAAGGGATGTAGGAAAGGTTCCCTGCAATTGCTTTGAGCTACAGAGGAAATTAATAAGAACATGGATTCAATAAGACAAGAGGAAAAAAAACAAAACAAAAACCTCATTTCAGTGATGAAATTTAACAAACCAAAAAATGAATGGGAGGTCAAGAAAAGAAAGACTAATGCAACACTCATTTCCAGTTGATCATGGAATAAATTCTACAAACTTATCAGGAAAAGAAAGTATAAATGTCCTTTGAGGATAAAGGCTGTGTGAGACCATTTAAAACTTGCTCAAACTTGGCACTTATAAGCCCTCTTAAAAATAAATTCTTAAAACCATGGTAAAAAATTACTTAAGTGGAGAAACAATGGTAAAAGGACTCTAGATGAATCAACTTAGGTATGATGACACCAAGGAATAAGTTGCTTTCTATTGACATGGGAAACTGTGGGTAGAGGGGGTCTTTGGCACTAAAACTCAATTTCAGTTCAGTTTGAGATACCTGTGAGACATCCCAATGGAGACATTGAGTAGGCAGTATTATATAAGAGACTAGATGTTGAAAGAGAGGTTTGGGATAAAGATACACATTTGGGAATCACAGATGTAGAGATGACATTTAAGGCTTGAGATGGGGTGAGATCATTCAAGGAATGAATGTAGAGAATGGGGTCAAGGAATGAGCCTTGGCTTACCCCAATATTAAGAATCATGGAGAAAGGAGAAACAAGCAAATAAGGAGAAGACAGCTCAGTGATGTAGGAAGTAAACTAGAAGAGAGTGAGATCTGGAAAGCCAATGAAAGGGTAGGTATCCGTGAGAAGTAGGTGAGTAGCTGTGTCAAATGCTGCTTGTTGAAAGATTAAAGTAAAATGAGACTTGAGAATGGTCCTTTGCCTTTCTCATGGGTGACTTGGCAAGAGCTGTTTCAGTGAAGTTGTATAGTTCAGAGCCTGATTGGAGGGGGGCTTTAAAAACAATTTTCAAGAACTTTTGCTATGAATGGGACAAAGAAAAGGGGGGTGGTAGTTGGCTAGGATGATGGGTCAAGATAATGTTTTCTAAACATGGAACTGGATGTAGTGAATAAAGGGGAAGAGGGGATGATTTCTAATTATATTAGGGCAATTGACTGGCTGGCTCTAGCCTAAGTAGTGAGCTCTGGGTTGGTGAAGTAAATTGAGATTCATCAACATATTTAAGATTACCTGTAAATTATTTAATAATTAGGCAGAGGTATTGGATTCTACAAAGAAGCCTAAGGAAGAATGACCATAGGAGGAAAAGGAGGAGAATGACCATAGGAGGAGATCATGTTGGCACCAAAGTCATGAGAAGAGAATGTTTCAAGAAGGAAAATCACCTGGTTAAATAATGCCAGGAATTCAGTAAAGATAAGGGCAAAAAATTCTAGGTTAGATGTAGCAACAAAAGGAGGTTATTTGGGGTCTTTCAATGAGAGACTCAGGGGTGTAATGAAGGAGAAACACATTTTTCATGAGTTGAAAACTTACTGGGAGATGATGAAGTGGAAACCTTGAGGACACAACTCTTTTAACAAATCTGGAACAACTCTTTTAAGAAAGGAGGTAGGAGAGAGATAGGGCAATTATTGGAAGAAGATACAGGTTTCAGAAACTGAGTTTCAAGATAGTGGGGACATGCATGCCTGAATGTTGAAGGAGAGTTTCTCAGGGGGGAGGGGGAGAAGCTCCTCTGTGTCTTTGGGATGAAATTGAGGAGAGGGAGACACAGAAAGGAGAGTGATAAATACAGGAGATAGGGAGAGAAGGAGAAGGAGAAGAGGAAAGAGAAGTTGGGGGTGGGGGAGAGTGAGAGACAGAGACAGAGAGAATTGATGGAATCAGTTTCCCTGAGAAGGCAGAAAAACCTGGGACACAGAGAACAGAAGGGACTGGTCTTAGACACCTATTCTATTATGACAGGAAGGATAAGAGAGTAGGATAGATACAGATAAATCAGTGGTGAGTGGCAGAATTCTGAAGGAGTTCTCTTTCATGACTTTTATTTCCTTTGTGAAGGAGGAGGTTAGGTCATCTCCTGATAATGCATGAAAGGACAATAGGGTAGGAAATATGAGAGTGGAAGAAGTTTAAAATAGCCTCTGGGAAATAAAAAGAGACTTGTTATTTGGAAACACAGAAAAGGGAGTGTGAAGAAGAATGGAAGAAAGTTATTTATTCCCCTTTCTCCTTTGTCTACTGAACCCAAGAAATGGACCTCTTTTCTTTTTAACATGTTGAGTGTTCAAAATGGATGTCCAAGGAGAATGTGGGTAAGTTGGGCTTGAATTCCTCTGGGTATCTTAAAGGTCATTTTCAACCAACTCCTCTTGTCCCGTCTGGTCTCATCTTTGCAGCCAGTTTTTTCTCGAGCCTATCTTAATTCCTTAGCTTGGAAATATGAGGGGATATTGATCTAACTCCAACAAGCACTGTGGAAACATTGGGATCAGGACCCTGGAATTTGGGTTGAGGCCAAGAAGATGTTCAGTGAAGCAAGTAGACATGTAGGAGGCTCTGTTTTTCATCTTCTACAGCAAGGCCACAAGCTTTGGTCCATGGGCAATATCCAGCCTTTTTCTGTAATACAGTTTCATTGCAACATGGCCATGTCTCCATTTGCTTTTTAGCTACAACGTCAGAGTGGAGTGGTTGTGACAGAGACCTTCCGGACCACAAACTGAAAATATATGCTATCTGGTCCTTCTACAGAAAATATTTGTCAATCTTTGTCCTGGAGGAAAGATGGGAAGGTTTCTGAGGAAGTATAACCTGGAGAAAAATCTCAACTCTGAGTCTGTTTCCTTTTCTGCAAAATAAGGACACCATTCATTAAATCATTCTTTCATTTAACAAACATTTATTGATTGCTTTACTATGTGCGAGAAGCTGGGAGTGCAGATCAATAAGATCCAGTCTTGTCCTTTCAAAGCCCAGAGCAGAGATAGATGGGTAAACAAATAGTTGGGATAGCTAGAGATAAATGCTGTGTGTGTGCCACAGGGAAGTTTCTCACCTAGCCTGGATGGGGCTGGGAAGGCTTCACAGAAAAATAAAAGAGGAGGGACTCATCAGCGTGTAGGATTGCTGTGGTATGAAACCAGTCAGGGATTATTGCAGCATGAGTAAAGATCAATGAGAGTCAAGGAGGGGACTTCTAGGAGCACCAAGTTAGAGTGGGGAAGTGATGGGAGATCGAGACAGAGCAGTGAGAGGTGGAAGGAGAATCAGGAAAGTGGCAGGAATGTTATTGGGACACATAGGAAACCTTCCATCACCCTGCTCTTGACACAGCTCCCTACCTGACCGTTGCCCTTCCTGTGGAGCTCAGATGTGGTTTCCCAACTGTCTAAACAGAGCACTGTGGCCAGCCACTATCACTCAGTTGGAGTTTGTCCCTGAGATGAAACCTACTGCGGATCTTATGGTACACACGAGCAATCTGTTAACCACAAAACGTACCCAAGATGTAATCTGGTGTTAATGACATTAAAATGTAATAATAGGATAATATGTGTATTTCAACCCAGATATCAGAATTTGGAATATATTTTGGTAATGTAAACCTAACACAAAACATAACCCATTTGTAATAGATTCATTATACTCTTCTCGAATTGAATCTGAGAAGCATAATCATTCCTGAAAATCATGCATATGTGTGATTTAGCTGAACAGATGGGTTTCTAAAGTGCATGGGAGTTTGAGTGGATTTAGAAATGAGGCCAATGGTTTCTTTTTTATGTTTAAAATTTTTAGGAAATATTTCAAACATTCAGAAAAGTGAATAGTATAACACCCATGTAGCCACTACCTAGATTTTAAAGATGCCAAGATCTTGCCATAGCTTCAGAGTTTAGTAAAAAGAATGAAAACTTTACAGATACCCTTCATACCCATTTTGTGCTTCTTTCCCATCTCCTCTTGCTTCCCAGAAGTTGCCAGTCTCTGGAAGTTAGTGTGTTTTTATCATCTGTGTTTTTATATTTTGACTATGTTTGTATCAATAAACATGAAACAGAATTGTTTCATGTGTTTTCAAACATTACATAAATGGTAGGCAACGCAAAACTGTTCTGCAGCCTCCCTTTATTATGTTTTTGAAACGCATCCATGTTGGTTCATGTGTTCATTCATTTTACAGCCAGTCTTCTTTCTGTTCTTTGAAACCGGCCCAAATTGTTGAAAACAGAAAGCTCATACATCTGACAGCTTCTCAATGACAGCTATGAAATAACTTGGTCTCAAGTGTCTTCTCTTTTTTCCCTTTCTTCTCCTTGGTCTCCCCACCCCCCTCCTTTTCCTCTCCTCTTCTATTAAGGGTTTGGAATATAAGAAGAAACAGCAAAAGGAGAACCTTGCAAGGAGAGTCTGAATTTAGCACCCCATCTTCCAGAAAAGAACAGACATTGTTCAGGAGCAACTAACATCTGTCAGATGTCGGCTGAGTGCGAGAGCTTGTGCTAAGTGTTTTACATTAGTTTGGTAATCCTCACTGTGACCCTTGCAGGTGTTGCTTGCCGAAGGCCGTGTAGCCAGTGGGTGGATATTCTAACCCAGGTACTCCAAAGTCAGAGCTGTTGTGCCTAACAGTTCAAGACGAGAAGCCATATTGATCCCAAGGAGGGACAGTGCTAGGTGAGCTGTTAACAGTAAAGAGTCCCCCAGGGCTAGTGCTTTAACAACTTTTGGTATTGATTCCACTTCTAAATTAAGTATCATAATTGTTGTTAATTAACAATAATAAAGCAGGTACTTAAGAATCCACAGGGTTGAATGTTACTTTAGTTTTCTTCTCTAAGAAAACACAAGTGGGGGAGGGGCACAAGTGGGGGAGGGGCAGAGAGAGAGGGAGACACAGAATCCGAAGCAGGCTCCAGGCTCTGAGCTGTCAGCACAGAGCCCCACACAGGGCTCAAACTCGTGAACTACGAGATCATGACCTGAGCTGAAGTTCGACGCCTTACAGACTGAGCCACCTAGGTACCCCTGAACGTTCCTTTAGTTTTCTTACCTGAACTTCAGCCACCCGTTGATTTCCAACTCCCTCCTGGATATTTCTGCTTGACTATTCCACTATCATCCCTAACTCTATTTAAACCAAACTTAGTCATTTTTTTCCCTCTTAACCATTTCCTATAGCAGCAGATTCTGGCACCTTAGTCTGGCTTCCATGGTCCTCTATATTCTGGCTTGTCACTACTTGGCTATGGACTGAATTGTGTCCCCACAAAATTCATATGTTAAAACTCTAGCCCCCAATGTGATGGTATTTGGAGATGCAGCCTTTGCCATTGGGAGGTAATTAGGTTTAGATGAGCTCATGAGGGTGGGGTCCTCGTGATAGGGTTAGTGTCCTCCTTATAAGAAGAGACCAGAGTGCTTGCTCTCTCTTCCTGCCATGTGGGCACACAGTGAGAAAGTGGCTATCTGCAATCCAGGAAGAGAGTCCTCAACAGGAACCAAATCATCCAGCACTTTAATCTTGGACTTTCCAGCTTCTAGAGCTGGGGGAAATAAGTTTCTGTTCTTTTTTTTTTTTTTTTTAAGTTTTTGTTCTTTAAGTCACCCCATCTAATAGTATTTTCTTATAGCAGCCTGACCTGAGACACTACCTATATACCATTTCAGTCTTAACTTTCCATCCCTTTTGTCCATTTTCCTTTCTTCTTGTCTGTCTTCTCAAGCACATTATTTTTCCTAAGTTTGACTGGCATTCCCTGTACCCAAATAACAGCAGCCTTTTAACACAAAAATTAGAGTCTCTTTCCCCCATCTTTTCCCTGCTATGTCTCCCATCTTTAGACTTCCACAACCCTTAATCTGTACCGTACAATAGAGCATTTAGTCATATAGTGTTATTTATTTTTAAACATCTTGTGTCTGCAATGAAATGATTAAGACTTCGAGGGTAGGCCACGTCTTGTGTTCTATCCATATGCCAGTGTTTACCAACCTTTTTTTTTTAAACTGTGCCCATCTCACAGTAATATATATTGTTTCTTAAACCCTTAAGAATTTTTTAAAAAGTCATTTTGGTCATTTCTACATGAAGAAAATAAAGAAATGATTTTAAGTAAATAAGTATTTTAGGTTGGCATATTATTAATGATTGTATTATGAATATTAAAGTTCATCTAAAATATAAAACACATTTTTACTTCTCCCCCTTTAGTTATTCAATCGAGTTACTACTCAATTGAGTAGACTCAATCTGTTAACTTTAACTATGTAAGGAAACGAATGAATTGCTAAAAAATAAGTTTTGAGAAAGACATTTCATTCTTCATCGTAGTCCTGAATGTTTATTAAAATGCAGAATGAGGTTTAACTACATATTACAACACCAAAAATAGACAAAAACTGCTTTCATAAGCTGATGTTTACAATTTTGCGTTTATGCCTAAAAATTAATTGATTTGTTTTAATAATCTTGTTTAGTTCCTAAACAGTAAGAAAGAAGAGATTTCAGGCTATTTTCAAGCACTTTCCCACAAATACCACAATGTAGATGCTCTACTTGATAGTTGAGTAGACAAATTGCTTTTAACTTTTACTATGTTTTCTCTTTTTAACATTGTATTTCAACAGCTTAAGGTGCTGTGTGAGAATTTTGATCAGAATGCAATCTAAAGACCTAGTGAAGATGATCATGAGGGAAATTAGAACAATTATTATCAGGTTTATAACCTTTGCTGACTTGTAGAATTTCAGTGTCAGTGTTCCCTTCCTTGGTTTGCTGCCTTTATTTGACTTATTTATTTATTTATTTATTTATTTATTTATTTATTTATGAGAGACAGAGACAGAATGCGAGTGGGTTAGGGGCAGAGAGAGAGGGAGACACAGAATCTGAAGCAGGCTCCAGGCTCTGAGCTGTCAGCACAGAGCCTGACACGGGGCTCGAACTCACTAGCTGTGAGATCATGACCTGAGCCAAAGTCGGACCCTCAACCGACTGAGCCACCCAGGCGCCCCTTTATTTTACTTTTTTAAATGTTTATTTATTTTGTGAGAGAGAAAGAGAGCATGAGCAGGGGAGGGGCAGGGAGAGAGGGAGACAGAGAATCCCAAGCAGCCTCCACGCTGTCACTATGGAGCCAAATGCAGGGATCGAATCCACAAACTGTGACCTGAGCCAAAATCAAGAGTCGAACATTTAACCAACTTAGCCACCCAGGTGCCCTGGTGTGCTGCCTCTAAACAATGGTCCATTCCAGGTGTCAAGAAGAGATTGAACTGGAACACTCTGTGGCAAAGAATAGGAACACTTTAGGGGCGCCTGGGTGGCTCAGTCGGTTAAGCATCCGACTTCAGCTCAGGTCATGATCTCGTGGTCCGTGAGTTTGAGCCCCGCGTCAGGCTCTGTGCTGACAGCTCAGAGCCTGGAGCCTCTTTCAGATTCTGTGTCTCCCTCTCTCTCTGACCCTCCCCTGTTCATGCTGTCTCTCCCTGTCTCAAAAATAAAAGAAAACGTTAAAAAAAATTAAAAAAAAAAAAAGAATAGGAACACTTTAAGATCATGTAATGGTCAAAACCAAGCCTGAATGGTGTTCACCAAATCAGATACATGGATCAAATGACTGAACCATAAGAACATTGGCCTGGTTGCTGCCAGATCCAATGCTGTTCACTTAAAGCTCATTCAGAGCTTCTGTTTCCTGTGTTAATGGGAAATACTTTTGCATTTTATTCAGAGCTTCTGTTTCCTGTACTAATGGGAAATACTAGATACTCTTGCATGTATTTTTTTAGTAAGAAGACGTGCCATTCCTACCTTTTATGATGTGAATCTCTGTTTATTTCTCCCACTGTTTTACTATGAAAAAAATTTCACCAGAGGAAAGCTGAAGGAATTAGTGCACAACCATGCGTCCACCATCTAGATTCTACAGTTGTGAACATCATACTATACTCACTTCACCACCAATCCATCCCTCTGTTTACGATCCATCTTGTGTGTGGTGCACTTCAAAGTAAGATGTCAGTACACTTCTTTCTAAACACTTCAGCATGCATGTGGGTAACTACAGTTCAATATTTGTTTATGGCTTTTTTTTTAAGGTAACATTTATGTTTACTGAAATCCTCAAATCTTAATTATACCATTTGATAAATTTTGACAGGTACATATACCTCTTAACCTAAACCTTCTTATCAAGCTATAGAACATTTCCATCATCTCAGACAACTCCCTCTGGGATTTTGGAACCATGATTTATACACTGTCACCTCACAGAATCTGTCTGAAGATGTAATTAGAGACTCAGCAAGTTGATTGGTGATAAATGACCACAGAAGCAGTTTAGTTTCTGTTTGCTTTGGCAGAGAAGTATAATCAGAGCAGAGGATGGGGAGCTGGTTGTTTTAATTCTTGTATGCTACTTCTATTCTCATTGTCATGCCAGTTGGGTATAAAGAATGCTCAGGAATCAGAAAGAATAACTAATTGTAGCTAGCTTCCACTCAGATAAATACATATATATGTATGTATGTATTTAAAAGTTGCAGGGCTTGGTTAATTTCCTTCAGTTTTTTAAAGTTTCAGGGGGCGCCTGGGTGGCTCGGTCGGTTAAGCGTCCAACTTCAGCTCAGGTCATGATCTCACGGTCCGGGAGTTCGAGCCCCGCGTCAGGCTCTGTGCTGACAGCTCAGAGCCTGGAGCCTGTTTCAGATTCTGTGTCTCCCTCTCTCTCTGCTCCTCCCCTGTTCATGCTCTGTCTGTCTCTGTCTCAAAAATAAATAAACGTTAAAAAAAATTAAAAAAAAATAAATAAAGTTTCAGATGCCAGTTTCATCCATTTGTAACATTTCATCTTTTCCAAAAATTTTTGCAAACCCTCCTGCTTTTAGGATAAAATAAATGAAACTCATCATTTATATATATATATATATATATATATTTTTTTTTTTTTTTTTTAATGCTTATTTTTGAGAGAGAGAGAGCATGAGCTGGGGAGAGAGAGAGAGAGGGAGAGAGAGAAGCAGGGACACAGGGCTCAATCCCATGAACTGTGAGATAATGACCTGAGCCAAAATCAAGAGTGACTTAAAAGTGCTTAACTGACTGAGCAATCCAGGTGCCCTAAAACTGATCATTTTTAATAAAATCACTGGCCTCATATAAACATTTCTGGCCATGGATGTGGACAATAAAGTTGTTTTTAAATTACTGGTGCAATTTCTAGGAATTCTCTGCAGAACAGATTGGCCTTGGAGTTAGGCACATCTAGGTCCAAACCCTGACTCTGCTAATTGCTGACTCTATGATCTTTAGCAAATTGCTTAATCACTTTGGTCCTTGATTTCTCTGTTTATAAAAGGGGGACAATACACATATCTACTTCATGGAGTTGTTGAAAGGATTAAAGGATTAAAAAAAGGGGAAGTTTTCAGTGCTTAGTGCTGAACTCAACAAATGTTAATTTATGTACTCAACAAATGTTAATTTAATTAATTAATTTTTAAAATATAATTTATTGACAAATTGGTTTTCATACAACACCCAGTGCTCATCCCAACAAGTGCCCTCCTCAATGCTCATCTAATGTTGTGATTATTTTAGTAAAGTTCAGTATGTTTTGTTGTTTGGAATATTCCTGATAATATTTATAAACCTCAGGGAACATAGTAATTGTATTTAAGAGACCATATATCCTTCATCTAGTATCTAGTCCCATAAAAGAACAATATCCACAGATCTTCATTTTTAATTAATGTTTGTTAAGAAACAGATGTAAAAAAGCAACCACCTCCCACCAATAGGTAAAATGACAAAGACTCACAACAGCAAAAGTTGGTGAGGATGTGAAGTAACCAGAATTCTTTGTTGTTGTTTAGTTTTTATTTCATAATCATAAACTTAACTCTGTAATCGAACTTGATGTAGAGGAGGATAAGAAAAATATGTGAACCATACAACTGCCCCAAGGAACACAAAGATTATGGGATATTTTGAGGAGATGAGGGTGAAGGGGTGCTCTCCTAAGCTACAGAAGGAATGAGCTGGCGGTTAAGATATGACACAAGTCAAATTTATTAGATTTGTCCACATCAGCAATGTTGATTCTTTTTTAATTATTTTTTTAACGTTTATTTATTATTGAGAGACAGAGAGACACAGAATGTGAACAGGGGAGGGGTAGAGAGAGGGGCAGACATAGAATCTGAAGTAGGCTCCAGGCTCTGAGATGTCAGCACAGAGCCTGATGCAGGGCTCGAACTCATAAACTGCAAGATCATGACCTGAGCCAAAGTCGGTCGCTTAACCAACTGAGCCACCCAGGCGCCCCGGCAGTGTTGATTTTCTTGCTGGTTTTGCCATTCCTGGATCCAAGGTGTTCCACATAGCTTCCACAATAGTCATGCCCTGTTTCTCCTTGCCAAAGACCACACGCTTGCTATCCAATCACTCAGATTTGGCAGTGTACATGAAACACTGGGAACCATTTGTGTTGGGTCCAACATTTGCCAAAGACAAGATGCCAGGATTGATATGCTTCAGGATGAAATTCTCATCAAATTTCTCCCCATAGATGGACTTGCTGCCAGTGCCATTATGGTATTAAGGCACCACCATGGCACATAAATCCAAGAATAATACTGTCCAAGCAGAAAACTTTATAACCAAATCCTTTCTCCCCAATGCTCAGAGCATGAAAGTTTTCTGCTGTCTTTGGAGCTTTGTCTGCCAACAGCTCAGTGGGGATGCAGCCCAAGGGCTCACCATCCATGGCAATGTCCAAGAACAATGTGGGTTGACCACGGCTGGACTGTGTCTGTAAGGCCCAGAATTCTTAGGTATCGTAGGTAGGGATGCAAAATCGTTCAAGCACTCTGGGAAAATTTTTTGGAGGTTTCTTCAAAGTTACGCATAGATCTGCTTCCGTGATTCTCAAAATGACATTAATGCTGAGTTGAGAAACCCTGATCTACTCTATGACCTAGCCATTCATTCCATGCCTAGGTATTCACCTAAAAGTAAAGAAAACATACACTTACAAAAATGTCTTGTACTAGAATATTCATAGCAGGTTTATTCACAATAGCCTCAATCTGGAAACAGAACTCAAATGTCCATCAATAAGAGAATAGATAACTAAATTGTGGTTTATCCATACAATGGCATACTACTCAGCAATAAAAAGGAATGAACTACAGATACATAAAACAACATGGGTGAATATTGACAGGGTTCAGAACATGCTGCCCCAAAATATGTTGATTGGCATATTAAGTATTTTAAGCTGAAGGAATTTGAGAAATGGCAGGTGTAGGAAGGACTCTCTGACCTTGCCCTGAAGCAGCTCACAAGATCCTCATGGGAGATATGCCCTCCCTATACCTGGAGGAAAGGAATATTCTTATTTCTGAAGTTGGAAGGACTCCAAGAGGAATCTGGATGAACATGCCTTGCCTAAATTTCCCCCAATGTACTACTCTTAGCTCATACTCATTTGTCACATTTCCCCACAACTTTCCACTCCTCATCAAACTTAGTATGAAAACACTCAGTTTTAATGGTTTCTTCAGATCTTCATTTCCTTGTGGAGGCTCCTGGTCACATAAAATATTAGTAAATTCACATGCTTTTCTCTTGTTAATATATCATTTGTTACAGAGCCCCAGCAGAGAACCTAGAAGGGTAGAAGGAAAACATTTTTTCTCCCCTAATTTCATATATATATATATATATCATATATAGAGTGATATATTTTGGATACAAGTCCTTTGTCATATGTATGTATTGTAAATATCTTCTCCCACTCTGTATGTTGTCTTTTCACTCCCAATGATATCTTACGGTGAATAGATATTCTTAATTTTAGTATGGTTCAGTTTATATAATTTTCCTTTATGATTAGTGCTTTTTCTGACTTGTTGTATACTTTTGTCTACTTCATGGTCACAAAGCTGTTTTCTTATGTTTTCTGCTAAAATAATTGTTTGACTTTTTAATTTTTTTAAGTTTATTTTTTATTTTGAGAGAGAGAGAGAGTGCGTGCGCACGTGCATGGGGGAGGGGCTCGAGCCACTTGAATCAGGGAGGGAGGATCCCAAGCAGGTTCTGTGCTGTCAGTGCAGAGCCCAACATGGGGCTTGATTATGTGAACCATGAGAGCATGACCTGAGCGAAAATAAAGAGTGGGCGCTTAACTGACTGAGCCACCCAGGTGCCCTGAGAGTTTTTTGACTTTTAAAATATAGATTGGCATCCCAAATGAAATGTGTTTTTATAATGTAAGAATCCAAATAAAATTTTTTCCATATGAATATCCAAATGTCCTAGACTCATTTTTTGAAAAGACAATTTTCTTTATTGATGGACATCCAGGAGGAATTAGAAAATAATGTGTGTGTGTTTACATGAATGGTTGAAACTCTACACACAGCTCTATATTCTATTTTTATGCAATAGTGTTGCCACACATAACCTATTATTGGCTGAATGGTATCCCATTATATGGATGTATCACAAATAATTTTTTAAAAATGTTTTATTTATTTTTGAGAGAGAGACAGAGTGCGAGCGGGAGAGGGTCAGAGAGAGAAGGAGACACAGAATGCAAAGCAGGCTCCAGGCTCCAGGCTCAGCGCTGTCAGCCCCCCCAGTGGGGGGGCTGGAACTCACAACAGTGAGATTATGACCTGAGCCAAAGTTGGACGCTTAACGGACTCAGCCACCCAGGCACCCCTGTATCACAAAGAATTTAATTAATTCCCTTAAAGTCAACATTTAGAGTTTTTCTTATTGTTGATATTAAGGAGATGAATATTTTGTCCAAAGTGAGGGCTGGTTATGTTGCGTTTCCTAAGGATAAATTTCTTGGAGCGGGAATTGCCCAGCTGGGGTGCAAGGCCATTTTAAAGTTTGCCATCTGTGAAGTTTATGCCAATGTTTACCCCCATGCACAACCGGTATATAAACCGGTTTCTCCTTATTCTCACCAATAGTGGCCACTGTGAATCTTTTTAATCTTTGCTAAATCAGGTGAAAATGAAACTTATTTTCATTTCCATGTCTTTCTTTTATAATAGGCTAAAAAGTTTTGTACATCCTTAGTCGCTATTTTACTGGTTTTAGATGGTCTGTTTGAATTTTTGTCTAATTTTCCTTTGAGATTGTTTTTTCCTTTCTGGTTTATAAACATATATATGTTATAACAGAGTATTACGTCGCAGTTGGCCTAGTTTGGCTTTTAACCTCATATTGTCTTTCGAGTCTCAGTTTTAACAGCCTGTGTACTAGGAACCAACTTCTGCCTAATAACTTTGGAAAACCTTCCCAACTCAGGGTCTGGGTGGGCGGAGCCGGAGTGTCTCGGACGGGTTTGCCCGCCCACATCACCGAAGGGGCGGGGCCAAAGGACGCCCCGCCTCCTCGAGCGGTTTCCGTTGCCATAGACGCCTTTCCTCCTCCGGACTTGTCGAGAAAAGAAACCTATAGAGAGCCTGGGCCCGGGCACTGCTAGAGTTGCCGGCGTACGTAACGTTGACGCGTGACGCTGGCCCCACTCGGCTGTGAAGCGCGTGCGCAGTGCGTCTTTCGGGGCTCGGGCCGTTGTCGGCCGGCGACGCGCGGCGGCGCGGCCTGGAGGTGGGTTCCGGGTCCTGGTGTCGAGAGGGCGGGTCCGGGCTTCCTTCCTTGTCTTCTGGCGCACCACCTGCCTTCGCTGCGGCGGGGGGCGCCGTATACCCTACGAGCGACCGTTCCGGGAAGCAGCTCCGGGAGCGGAAGTGGAGAATGGTTTCCTGGAGTGGGGAGAGTGAGTGAAGCGCTGCCTCTCTAGACTCGGGGAGGCAAGGTGGGCGTAAGCGAAGGTAATCAGACCTGGCTTCCGAGCTCGGGTCTTCCTTCGACTTTCCAGAGGATGAGGCAAGGATGAGGCAGGGTCTGGGACTGAGGTTCTTCCACGTCAGGAGGGCTCGGGCCGCTTGAATATAGGTTGAGACTCAGTCCCATCAGGTGAAACGAGATCTTGGCTGCCCCTGGCCCAAAGTAAAGCGCTAGATACACTCTATTATTTTCACGGTTGCTGGGAAGAGGAGTTGCCAGAAACACTTGTAAAACTACTTTGTAAGCGTTAATTGAAGAGAGCCTGTTGATAAGATCTTGTGGGGTTTGTGTCAGGCCCACGGATTTTGCAGGTATTTTCCTTTGTGGCTTGGGGCGGGGCGGGGGGGGGCGGGCATGACTTTCTACTCGAATATGTAAATTAAGAATGGTAATATTGACCCTCAGCAGAATTATGATGCCAGAAAGTTCTAAGCAGTGCTTAATGGAAGGGCCAGAGGAACGTATACTGGAAACTTTTTTCCTGTAGTCTGTAAACCACGTGTTTTGTTTGTTTTTTAATTTTTGCTCATGCATTGAAGTGCTGAAGTTATGACTCATATTCGGAACCTAGAGGAGAGCTGTTTGTGCTAAGTATAATATACGTTTGTTTATTAGATACTCACAGAGGGTTTATTGTGTACCTTAAGCACTGTTCTAACCTCGGGGTGATACATGAGTCACCAAAACAAAAGATCCTTGCCCTGTGGAGCTTAGATTCTAGTTTGGGGAAGACAATAATAAACAATAAGCAGATTTAATGTTAGAAAAGAGTGTCACAGAAAGAAAAAAAGTACAGCAAGATCCTTACCTTTACCATTGTTAGTGCAAGATGCAATTAGGATGTCAGGGTAGGTCTCTTAGAAAAATTACACTTGATTAAATACTTGAAGGAGGTGAGGGAGTTAGCTATGCAGGTACTCTGAAGAAAGAGCATTCCAGGCAGAGGGATTGACCAGTGCAAAGGATTTGCAGGTTGCAGTGTGCCTCGTGTTTCAGTGAACAGAAAGTTTATGTGGTTGGAGCAGAATGAATTGGAGGGATAGTAGACAATCAGGTTAGAGATAGGTTGGGGCTGGAAGGCAGAAATCTTCAAGAGCATTGTAGACTACTGTTAGGACTGTGGCATTTATTTGGGAGCCAAAGGAGGCAAAGACAGAAGAGACCAGTTAGAAGGCTATGGCAGTAATCCAGCAGAGAGTTGACACTGTCTACAATCAGGAAGCTGGTATCTGGAGGTGGGTGAAAAGTGGTTGGATTCTGGGAATTTGATAGGAGGAAACAAAGTTCAGGTTATAGACCTGAAAATTCAGTATTTACATATATACATATTTTTCAAGATCTATGTGTGTGTGTGTGTGTGTGTGTGTATATTCAAGATATGTATTTTATATATAAATACATAAGACATAATCTTGATTTGCATACCACCAGTGTAGTCAGGAAGAACAATGGAATGTTTGAATCACTTTAGTTTTTCTCATGTGAAAGTATTATGTATTATCTTAGGTGACATTTCAGAGCTTCCTTATGCCATTAATTAATATGTGAAGTAAATGACTAAAGTCAGACTTTTTCCAAAGTAGAATATAGTTGCAATCTAAACATGGTTGTAGTTTCCAGTAAGCACAGTGTAAATTAAGATAGAATAACTTGTAATAAACTTTCATTTGCTTTCATTTAGGATTTTAGTGAATGTATCAATGCCCCATTTTTGCCTTCTTTAAGAAATTTGTCTGAATACAGCGTCTAACAGTGAAAAAAAAAGCTTTGAGAAAAAGATATTGATGGACACATGTGACTGTTAGCTGTAATTTACATGTATGGTAAATATACTGTGGCAAACAAATGACTAAGAAGATACTTGTTACTTCAAGAAGCTTACAAGCTAGTAGAATAGACAGGATTGTAAATAATTTAAACAAAATATAAAAGAACTGCCAAAAGAACAGTACAAAGTAAATGCTAATAGAATACAGTCTTCTGGATATTATTGTATTTATTGTGGCATTAGCTCATCTTTATTTCCCATTTTAATTATCAAACGTTGGCTTTTTGTGGGACAGTGGTTGTGAATTTTTTGTTTGACAAATTTAGATTCTTTTTGAATATGCTGAGAAATGTGGAACTTATGAACTAAAACACCTATTGATTAACATTGAGCTGACAAGTACTATGTAATACTCATAGCTCTCTCTGCTGGAATTTATGACTTTACCCAACACTATGCCATCAGGCCATGTATCTTCCTCTTATATCTCTTTCCTTCTCCATTGGACAAGTGTTTTTGGTTTCTTAGTGTTAGACCACAAGATGTAGGGTGACTATTTGTAATTTGTATATTCATTGCGAATATTTCTTCAATTTAAAGATCTTCTATCGAAGTGTGTTACTTTTCTTGTTTTTTTTTTTTTTTTAAGATTATTTATTTTGAGCGAGAGACAAAGCTTGAGTGAGGAGGGACAGAGAGAGAGGGAGAGAGAAAATCCCAAGCAGGCTCTGCCCTGTCAGTTCAGAGCCTGATGTGGGGCTCAAACTCATGAACCATGAGATTGTGACCTGAGCCAAAGTCGGATGCTTAACTGACTGAGCCACCCAGGCGCCCCAAAGTGTGTTACGTGGCAAGAAGAAATATAGTCGAAGTATGGAGCTGTCTGAGCAGATGAGACAAGAATCTAGTTTATGGACATGCCAGGTTGAACTGTAGTTCACTTTCAGCATTGAACTGAATAGAGACTGACCAATCAAGTACACCACAGTCAACAAGCAGTATGATGATGAGTGTTAGTAGGTGGATTATGAAAGTGATTTGGCACCACCAAAGTGCATGTTTTAGCAAGAGTGGGAGATCTGGATGAAGGATGTATTTGACAGTCCTTATAGGTAAATAAGTGTGTGGTGGCAGAGACGTCTGGTAGCAATATTAGTACTGGGTTTAGGTGTAGAATCTTCTCCTGGAAGGAGGTGAGATTCAGAAGGAACTAAAAAACTGGAAGTCTTGGGGCACCTGTGTGGTGCAGTTGGTTAAGCGTTCAACTCTTGAGCTTGGCTCAGGTCATGATCTCACAGTTTGTGAGTTTGAGCCCCATATTTGGCTCTGTGCTGATGGCATGGAGCCTGCTTGGGATTCTGTCTCTCCTTCTCTCTGCCTCTCCTCAGCTTGTGTGCATGTTCTCTCTCTCTCTCTCTCTCTCTCTCTCTGTCTCTCAAATAAATAAAAACTTAAACAAAAAAAAAAGCTAAAAGTCGCTTGTTAAAGCTTGATCAAAGGTCGTGTTCAGGGCTGAATCTTAGTCTGAGAGTGTGTTTGGGGCCATGTGGGTAGAGGCAAACTTTGGGAGGAGCTAGATGGATTAATATGGCAATATGAGCTGCCATCACTGATGATTATTCTTTGGTATATGCTTTTTATATGCTAGCATGTTCTATCCTTATCTAAAAAAAATGATACCCCAAATAAGAAACAGACTCAAAGATGTAATTTTCCCAAGGCTACTTTGTAGCTCTAAGTTGCAGAGTTGGAAATTGAGCTCAGATCTGTTGGGTATGAAAGCCTTTACTTTTTCTTTATTCCAAATTGTCTCATGTAACAGCATGTGCTGACATTAGCTTTCCCATTTTATGCAGTTTATCATGAGTGTGATCCGATTTGCTGTGGATGAGATTTCACTCTCTAATAAATTTGATTCATTTAATTGTGTGTTTTCTTTTTCTAGATTTTAATTTAATTTGAAAATGAGTAAGTGCAGAAAACCACCCCTGGGTTCAAGTCCTGAGACATTCAGCCCAGATGTTGTTGCTGACATTTTTGAACTCTTTGCCAAGAACTTTTCTTATGGCAAGCCACTTAATAACGAGTGGCAATTACCAGATCCCGGTGAGATTTTCACTTGTGACCACACAGAATTTAATGCATTGCTTGATTTGAAGAACTCCCTAAATGAAGTAAAAAACCTACTGAGTGACAAGAAATTGGATGAGTGGCATGAACACACTGCTTTTACTAATAAAGCTGGAAAAATAATTTCTCATGTGAAAAAATCTGTAAACGCTGAACTTTGTACTCAAGCGTGGTGTAAGTTTCATGAAATTTTGTGCAGCTTTCCACTTATTCCACAGGAAGCTTTTCAGAATGGAAAACTGAATTCCCTACACCTTTGTGAAGCTCCTGGAGCTTTTATAGCTAGTCTCAATCACTACTTAAAATCCCATCGGTTCCCCTGTGATTGGAGTTGGGTAGCTAATACTTTGAATCCATACCATGAAGCAAATGACAATCTTATGATGATTATGGATGACCGACTTATAGCAAATACCTTGCATTGGTGGTACTTTGGTCCAGATAACACCGGTGATATCATGAACTTGAAATATCTGACTGGACTTCAGAATTTCATAAGCAACATGGCTACCATTCACTTGATCACTGCAGATGGGAGTTTTGATTGCCAAGGAAACCCAGGTGAACAAGAAGCTTTAGTCTCTTCTTTGCATTACTGTGAAGTTGTCACTGCTCTGATGACTCTTGGAAATGGTGGCTCTTTTGTTCTGAAGATGTTTACTTTGTTTGAACATTGTTCCATAAACCTGATGTACCTGCTAAACTGTTCTTTTGACCAAGTCCATGTTTTCAAACCTGCTACTAGCAAGGCAGGAAACTCAGAAGTCTATGTGGTGTGTCTCCGTTACAAGGGAAGAGAGGCAATCCATCCTCTGTTATCTAAGATGGTGCTGAACTTTGGGACTGAAATGACCCAGAAAGCTCTCTTTCCCCATCATGTGATTCCCGAGTCTTTTCTTAAAAGGCATGAAGAATGTTGTATGTTCTTTCATAAATACCAGCTAGAGACTATTTCTGAGAACATTCGTCTGTTTCAGTGCATGGGAAAAGGGGAACAAATAAAACTGAATACTTTAAGGGACTGTGCTGTTCAATATTTTATGGAAAAGTTTCAGTTGAAGCCTCTTTCCAGAAATAATTGGCTAGTGAAAAAATCTAGTATTGGTTGTAGTACAAATACAAAACGGTTTGGGCAGAGGAACAGATATTTTAAAACCTATAATGAAAGGAAAATGCTGGAAACCCTTTCATGGAAAGATAAGGTGGCCAAAGGATACTTTAATAGTTGGGCGGAAGAACATGCTGTGTATCATTCTGGGCAGAGTTCTCTCTTAGAAGGGACAGCTTCCAGTCTTGAGTGTCACTTATGGCATATTTTAGAGGGAAAGAAACTGCCAAAGGTAAAGTGTTCTCCTTTCTGTGATGGTGAAATTTTAAAGGCTCTTAATGAAGCAATTGAAAAGTCATTAGGAGGAGCCTTGAATTTGGATTCCAAGTTCTGGCCCAAACAGCAGGATTATTGTTCTTGTCATATTTTTACTGAAGAACTGATATTTACTGAGTTGTTTAGCCTTACCAAGTGCCTTCAGGATGAGCAGGTCGTAGAACCCAGCAACCGAATAAAGTGCCTGCTTGTGGGCTTTCCAACCCTCAGTGACATCAAAACGCATATACCGTTGGAAGTTCAGTTCTTGGAACCAGCGGAACTCATGACTTGCAGCTGTTCGTTGCTTCATGATGGAGACCCAGTTTACCAGCAGCTGTTTTTGGACTGCTTTCTACGTGCGTTGCAGCAGCTTCAGACAGGAGATGCTATGATTTTGCCTGTACTTTCTTGTTTTACGAGATTTATGGCTGGTTTGATTTTTGTACTCCACAATTGTTTTAGGTTCATCACATTTTCTTGTCCCACTTCCTCTGAGCCCCTGAAGACCTGTGCAGTCCTGCTGTGTGTGGGTTACCAGGACCTTCCGAATCCAGTTTTCCAGTATCTGCAGAATGTGAATGACTTGTTGAGCTCTTTGCTGAATTCTGATGCACCCCAGCAGGTTTTACAGTTTGTGCCAATGGAGGTGCTCCTTAAGGGGGCACTGCTTGATTTTTTGTGGGATTTGAATGCGGCCATTGCTAAAAGGCATTTGCATGTGATTATTCAAGGAGAGAGAGAAGAAATCATCAGCAGCCTTCAGCTATGAAATTGAAACTTTCTGAGATTTAACTTTATGACTTCTTACAGTTTCCATTGTTATTGTAGTCTTTTGCTATTAATTTAAAACCTTTCATTTGAGGGAAAGGCCAACTTTTGCATCATTGAAAGTCTCATTATTTCTGGAAAACCACCAGCTAGTTCTGATCTCATATATATGCCCTTAGGCATAGAGTTTTCCATGTGGTGCAGTCTATGCAGTGATGAAACTCAACCTCAGACGTGAGATGTGTGTGGGTGGATGGGGTAGACACACCCATACTTATTTAAGCAGTTTTGTTGGTCGTCCTTACCTGTTTAAGATTTGCACCCATGTGCCTTCATTCAAATTAGATTTTTTCCCAACTGATTTCCTCAGTGGATAATGCTGTTAATAAATTGATAGACGTCTTTGATGAAAGGAGGTGGAAACCTCAGCTGCACCGGTTTTCTTTACTCCTGACCACGTCACTTACGGATTCGGGGAACTCCTTTTGCCAGATGCTGAATATGTGCCATTCCTTGCCTTTAGGCCACTGACCCAATTTACTGGTGTGGTTTAAATGAAGCTAGTGTGCTGTTTTATAAATATTTCACTAACCACAGCCATCCAGCTAGTCCATCCAGGACAACTTCAAACCAAAGATCATGTTTAAAACAATGAAAAATCACTGTGGCTAATACATGTATCATGAAAAGCTTCATTTAGCAATCATGTAGTAATTTTTAACTTCCAGGAAATAATCTGTGAACTAAAGGATTTTTTTAGATTGCAAAATAGTGTGTATGGTCTCATATTGGAGATGTATGAATGTGATGAACGTAGTGAACCCTAAAGAAAAATTTTAACACTTCCAGAATGATGATTCAACATTTCAGAATTTTTAATTTTATTTCTTTTTTCAGTATGAAAGTAGCACTTTATTAAAAGATTAACCGTAAGATGGTTATTTTATCAGTTATGTCTGATTGCTTTTAAATTCTATGTATTCGACCACGTAAATGAGCTTTTCTGGCAAACTGTATTAAGCAAATCTTCATTACTTTGAAATTACACGAAGTGAAGAGTGTACTCTCACATGTGCATTTTAGACATTTGTGTTAGTTATAGAAACAGTAGATGTATTCTCTCATGTATTTGGTTGATAAATATTAATCTGAATTTTTAGAATGTTCTTTGCTATTTTGAGCTACATTATAGATTCATGAATAAAGTCGTTAGCAGAGAGATTTTGTGTTCGTCTTTTTTAAAGAGAATCATGGGGGAAGTTAAAAATATAACTTGGAAACATTTTTTTTTAAGGAAGGTTTGAATGGGAGTTAATGTTCTTTCATTTCCTCTGATATGTATTCATTAAAATTTAGTTCTTAATATTGTAATATTTATGGAATTTCTACTTCGGGAAAGAAACTGAATACTTAGGGAGGAGAAGGGGGTAGATTGAGTTCTTGCCAAGGGGGGTACGGAGGCCTGGAGGGAGATTTCCAAAAGAATTGTAATTTCTTATTGGTGGGTGACTTTATGGAAACGGTTCTAGTTGTATAATGATAAAAATCTGACAGAAAATTGGTTACTAGGAGAGAATTAAAAATCACTCTGGGAAAACCATTTTGTACTTAATAGTCTTTATGCCTTGGTTGGTTTGGTCTAATATAATGGCACAGTTTATTTTTGTTTTTTTTTAGCCAGTTCGTTTGAATGAAGTTGAAAGCCTAGGTCCAGGTTCTGGTATTAAAACTTTCTTTTAAGCGTCTCAAATAAGTACTGAATGCTTAGTTGTTGTTGTTGTGTGTGTGTGTATTTTGTTTTGTTTTTTTAAACACTAATCACTGTTGGGATGTATAGCATACTGGTGTTTATTAGAATATATCTTGGTATTTAACTTGGCTCTTGGAATCAGTTGCTGTTCATCTGATTTGTTGGATTCAGATTTGCTCTATATAGGTGAGATAGGAGTTGAAGGTTCAAACTGAACTGGATGTGGCTGACAGGTACCAATGATTTAGAGGAATTTCTCTTTGAGAAAAAGGGGAGGAAAAATGCTGTCCAAAAAATGAATGCCAAGAAGACAGTAAGGTGAGGGATGGTTTGTATATCAAGGTAGTTACTGTTCTTTAAAAAAAAAAATTTTTTTTTGTAGATCTAAACAGCCAGAAAATTTAAACTTCACAAAATGTGTTTCCTAAAAGACTTAGATGAGAAAGAGGTTTTATAAATGTAATTTCTTCAGTATTAATTTTTGTCCTCCCTAAGAAAAAAGTCAGTTTTATATTCTAGTGAGGGCTTTTATATATTATCCTAATATTACTTAAATATTTAAATGCATTGAAAATATATTTTCTGGAATAAATTAAAAATCTGAATTTGTATACTTTATTTTATTTAAAAATATTTGTATTAAAGGGGCGCCTGGGTGGCTCAGTTGGTTGGGCATCAGACTTGGGCACAGGTCATGATCTCATGGCTTGTGAGTTTGAGCCCCGCTTTGAGCTCTGTGCTGACAGCTCAGAGCCTGGAGCCTGCTTCAGGTTCTGTGTGTCCCTCTCTGCCCCTCCCCTGGTCATGCTCTGTCTCTGTCTCTCTCTCAAAAATAAATAAACATTGAAAAAAATTAAATTTTGTATTCAAATTTTTTCTACTCCAAAGATCTTGGAGTGGAATGAAAGAAGCAAGTTTAAAATATTAGGGAGAGGTGAAAAAAAATGTTGATTGGTGCTTTTGTTGTTTTACTTGTTTTTTTTTATTTTTAATTTTAGATTTTTTTTTAACGTTTTTTTTTTTAATGTTTATTTATTTTTGAGACAGAGAGAAACAGAGCATGAGTCGGGGAGGGGCAGAGAGAGAGGGAGACACACAATCGGAAGCAGGCTCCAGGCTCTGAGCTGTCAGCACAGAGCCCGACGTGGGGCTCGAACCCACAGACCGTGAGATCATGACCTGAGCCGAAGTAGGACGCTTAACCGACTGAGCCACCCAGGCACCCCTAGCTTTTTTTTTTTTTAATGTTTTATTTATTTTTGAGGGAGCACAAGTTGGGGAGGGTCAGAGAGTGAGGGACAGAGCGGACGCTCAACCAACTGAACTACCCAGGCACCCCTTGTTGTTTTACATATTTTTGATGAGAATATACCAGATGTTTAAAAATATGTAGGCCTTGTTTTTCATTTGCAGTTGAGGTCATTATAATTATATTGCTGTGGTGGGCAAATGAAATCATTTAATCCCTTACATTTTCACATTTTTAGAAATGAAAATGTTTATAAACCCAACCAAAATCTTTTTTCTTTGTTTAAATACTTTTCCATATTTAAATTGATTTGAAAACAAAAGGGTAACACTGATATTTAGTGTATTTTTGCTTTCTAAGGTGAAAGTAAGAAATAGCACATTTTTATTTTTATTTTTTAAAGAATGTTTATTTATTTTGTGTGAGAGTGAGAGAGCTCAAGTAGGGGAGGGGCAGAGAGAGGGAGACAGAATCCCAAGCAGGATCTGCATTGCCAGCTCTGAGCTAGACATGTGGCTTAAATCTATGAACTGTGAGATCATGACCTGAGCTGAGTTTCAGTTTTTAAAATTGTTTTAAGCAATAAATGGTTATCATTTTTTATAAAAGCCGTACATACTTACAAAGATTTTAAAGCATAAGAGGTTTTTTTGTTAATTTTTATGTTCTAAAAAGTAAGAACATTTATTAAACTGGTATAATTAGGCCTTATTTAAATGTCCTTAGTTATCTGTTTAATACATTTTGAACACAACTTAGACTTAATGTAAATATTAACTTCTGTTAAAATGATGACAAATTATTATACATAGATGTGCAAGGCCTGACAGAAAATTTATTTACTGAATAGTTACTATTGAAACTAGAGACTCTATTATTATTTGATAATAGGTCACCCCACCTTTTCCTTTTTTTTCTTTTTTTTTTTTTTTTTTACTGGATTAAAACTCTTCAGGCTGATCTTAGGAGCAGAACTAACCATAAAACAAACCTTTCAATATTCCCTAATGAATTTCTATTTGGATGGTAAACATTTTTTAGAGCTGGCCTAATGGCCATGTAGCAAGTAAACTAAAAGCTTGATACAACATATAGTAAGTCATGATATGTAGGTATGTTTTAGGGCATGTAATTAAAGCAATAATCCTCGACATTTATAATGAGTTCTTGCTTATTTTGCACTTCTAATCAATGCATTCTTGATATAAAGTAGCAATCTTGGAATAAAGAATTCTGCCTCCCACCCCCAATCTGTTATTTTTATTTTCTTAGTTTTGGCCAACACAGAAGAAAAAAATAACTTATCTTTGGATAAGGACAAGTGTATACTGGAATGTTTTAGGAAGAGGTGAAGCTGCTTTATGACCACAGATATGGTGAAGATGCCAGCTGTTCTTTATTGGTGAAAATATTTGGAAATTATCTGTCACTGAGCTTAGGTTAGCATTTAATTTTACTCAAGTGAAAATTTTATTTAAAAGTCTAATCTGCTGATGGTGACTTATAGGTTGTATACTCATTTACAAGTTGCACCCATAATAGTGTTGATCTTTCTGTCTTTCCAGAGTATCTTTATAGACCCACTAGGTGTAATTCTGTGTTTCTGTATGCCAGGTGCAGCAGCATCAGTGTAGGCTGTTATCAGACATTTAGTATTACGTATCATTTAATATTGCAGCCACATTGCTGATTTGTAGGTTAAATTTGTCACGATATAATTAAGGAAAACATTTGTAGAGATTGTTCTTTTCCTCTAAATTATTCCTGTACCTTCTGCTGAACATTTTATTGAAATGATTCTGTAGATCTTCGTGGGTAAACATATTTTATTTACATGTATATCTACATCTTTTTGCTATTTAAGCTTGTGCTTCATTCAACACCAAATTATTTTACTGGCCAAGACAGATGTGCTTTTACTCTCTATGCCTTTGAGAATTTCTGTTGTTTCCAGTGAATTTCAGATTGAAAAATTAGTCTTCATACTAGACTGGCTGAGAAGATACAAAAGAAGCATAAACATATCCTAGTGAATTTTTTTTTTAATTGGAGTAAGCATCATTCCTGTAACTATTAAATAACTCAAGTAATATTAATCTCTTCCTATAGTCATTGCGCTTACTGCTTGAATCATTCAATCTGAGCATTACCCTAAACAACCTTACATTGTTCTTTCTTTTTTTCCTCCATTCTTTCATTTTCCTGCTTGAATTATAAATTTAAGGGCAGGGTGCTATGGCATATACTTATTTTGTATTTCATATTGTCGGTATAGGTGTCTACAGAATACCAGAATACTACTTGATTTTTTAATTATAGGAAACTTTCAAACACACACAAAATTAAAATCAGGTTAACAACCCCTTCACGTACCCTGAGCCAGGTTCCATAACTACCAACATTTTGCTGAACTTGAATTATCCTCCTACACTTTTTTTTTTTTTTTAGTACTTTAAAACAAATTCATGAAATCTCTCTTAACAGATAAGGACTTTATCACATGTGACAAAATTAATATCACCGAATACTTAGACCATGTTCAAAATTTTCAGGTTGTCTCAAAAATGCCTTTTACAGTTGGTTCAAATAAGGATCCAAATGAGGTTGACACATTGCATTTGCTTTGTGTGCCTCTGAAGTCTATCTGTTTAAAGTCCCTCACCCCACTCTGCAGTCCAACGTTTTCTTTTCCATGCCATGTTAACTGTCCTGTAGTTTCCACAGGCTGGATTTGGCTATTTCATCTTTTGATTTGTATCTCCAAGCCACATATTTCCTATGAATTGGTAGCTAGATCTAGAGGACTGATTACTTTTGGCAAGAAAACTTTCTAAGTGGTATTGTGTACTTCCTTTTTTATCACATCACAAAGGACAAAATGGCTAGTCGCCTCCCTCCTTGACATTAAGGTTAATCAGATTCAAATGTCAACCTTATTTATATGCTACTAATTTTCTATTGATCTTTCATTTAATAGTTTTAGCATTTATTGAATATTGATACTTAGCTCTATTAGAGGTTGCAAATTAGTGAATTTTTCTTTTTCTTTTTTTTATTTTTTTGAGAGAGAGAGAGAGAGAGGAAGCACACAAGCCAGGAGTGGGGAGGGGTAAAGGGAGAGAAAGAGATTTAAGCAGGCTCCACCCCCAGCAGGGAGCCCCACCTCACAATCCTGAGATTATGACCTGAGTCAAAAACAAGAGTCAGATAATTAACTGACAGAGCCGCCCAGCCCCCACCATTTAGTGATTTTCTAACCACATTTCTTCAGTATTCATTGGGCTTTATAATATGTACTTGAAGTTATCCACTCTTTGTTTTTCCTGAAATAGGTTATTCAGGGAAAGTGCTTAATGTTTTAAAACATTCTCAGTTTTCAGAACCATAAGGTGATGTTTTAGCAACCTTCAAAGGTGACCAATGGATTTTTTTTTTTTTGTAGTTTTTAAACTAACTTACTTCTGTAGTTTTTTTTTTTTAATTTTTTTTTAACGTTTATTTATTTTTGAGACAGAGAGACACAGAGCATGAACGGGGGAGGGGCAGAGAGAGAGGGAGACACAGAATTGGAAGCAGGCTCCAGGCTCTGAGCCATCAGCCCAGAGCCCGATGCGGGGCTCGAACTCACGGACCGCGAGATCGTGACCTGAGCCAAAGTCAGACGCTCAACCGACTGAGCCACCCAGGCGCCCCACTTTTGTAGTTTTTTTTTTTTTTTTCCAACTTTTTTTTTTTTTTTTAATTTTTTAATTTTTGGGACAGAGAGAGACAGAGCATGAACGGGGGAGGGGCAGAGAGAGAGGGAGACACAGAATCGGAAACAGGCTCCAGGCTCCGAGCCATCAGCCCAGAGCCTGACGCGGGGCTCGAACTCACGGACCGCGAGATCGTGACCTGGCTGAAGCCGGACGCTTAACCGACTGCGCCACCCAGGCGCCCCTGTAGTTTTTAAACTAAATTACAAATAGTGTTCTCATCCGATGCTCAAATTATCCTATTTTGGCTTGGGTGGGTGTGGGAAAGGGCTCCTTTAGGTTGATACCTATGATATTTTTTATATAATTCAAAAAGTCTTCAATAGCTTCAATACTTTCTAGCACAACATATGCCTGTTTCATCTTGTATATTTTCTGCCCAGACTCGACATCATCCTGACCTTAATGGAAATGTCTATAGTGCAGTGGTTCTCAAACTTTTTGGTCTCCGGACCCCTTTACTCTCTTAACAATTATTAAAGAATCCAAAAAGCTTTTGTTCATTAGAGTTATGTCTGTTGAGATGTTCTGTATCGGAAGCTAAAGTTCATAAACATTTTACGTTTTATTAACTAATTGAAAAATGACAAAGATAAAACTATTATATGTTCACATAAATACATTTTATGAAAAATAACATTTAAAACAAAAGAAGCATGGCAGTGTTTCCATTTTTGTGGCTCTTTTTTGCCTTTATAATAGAAGACAGCTAAATTCTTATATTTGTTTTTACATTCAATCTGTTGCAATACGTTGTTTTGGTTGAAGTACTTAAAAAAATTTGGACTCAAATATATTGGCAATTAGGAAAGGGAGGAGTATCTTAATAACCTTCTCAGGTACTTATGGATGTTCTTTGATGCTAATCCAAAATTTGACAGGTGATAGTTTCTTAACAGTTGATTGCAAAGAAGAATCTTAAACTGTATTAGTGAACTTTTTGTACTCTTTTAAAATCCATTGGTCTGTCTTGCACTTTGAATGGATTGCTTATCCACATGTGGTTTTGTAACACCACGAATTTGTTATTTGGAAAATGAGTTCATGGAGTTATGCAGATCTTGCAAATGTTGAATGCATTTGATTTATACTGTATCCAAAAAGTCATATTTTTAAACATCACTGCTGATCTCATCAGAAAAAAATCTAAACTTTTAATTTTTGCTTGGATGCTTACATTTTCTCATAGCAATGAATATTGTCAGTTGTTTTCCTTGAAATGAGAGCTCACTGTATTAATTCTGTAGGAAATACCTGTCAAATATCCATATCTAAAACTATAAACTGTAACTATAAACTATATAATAAGTATAGTTTGTCTGCCAGTTCTTCCAAGTAAATGTGTTCCATGAAAAATGCTCATCCTCAGTTTGCAACTCAATCACAGAAATGCTTTTCCTGGTGGCAGCCATCCTACTTCAGGATGCAGAAGTGCTTTCTGCCTACTTTCCACTTCTTCACCTAGAATGTTAAAGCCACCTACTCAAAGGTCAAAACTTAATATAGTTAATTATTTTTAACCACCTTCTTAAGGATATTCTTAATTAAAAATAGCTCTTTTCCACCATAATGAACATGTCTGATGTTCATACAATGACCACATAGAGAAGTTTGGTGCCACTACCTTGATTTGTGCTAAGGCACCAACAATTTTGCCCATCGGTGCTCCTCATCATCAGTGAAACTATTAACATGGCGTAAAGGGGAAATAAATAAGACCATAGTTTGAGAACTGCTGTCCTAGTGTATTCCCATTATACTGGCTGCTGATTTTTTAAAGTTTATTACTTATATCAATGAGATATTCCTATTTTTGAGACTTTTTAAAAACATAAATGTGTAGTTTTTCCATTGCTAAAATCTGTGGAGATCAGTATATATTTGTCAGTTCTATTAATATAATTAATTGTATTTGCAGATATTGAACAAACACTACTTGATCATGATGATTTTTGGGTCCTATGTGCTACTATTTTATTTACAATTTTTGCATTAACATTAATAAGATTGGTTTATAGTTGTATTTTATTGAGCAATGTTTGTCTGCTTTTGGAATTAATATTAAATTTGTTTTATAAAAATAATTTAGACATTTTGTTTTCAACGCTCTGAAATAGTTTAAGTAGCATTTACATCATCTGATCTAGACAGATTTGGTAGACTTCTTTGTGAAACTGGCTGAGCCTAGTGCCTTTTTGTGGGGGAGCTCTTTTATGACTTTCTATTTCCATATTTCTTTTTACACAGTTCGTTTGTTTAGAATGTTGTGTATTTCATCTATATTTTCTTTAAAAATTTTTTATTTCATAGAGTTGTACAAAGTAGTCTCATGATTAAAAAAAATTCCTCTTCTGGCCTTGTTTCTATTTTGTGCTTGTGCTTTCTCCTCATCATTTAAAAATCAAGTTAACTATTTCTGTTTTGTTGACTAGGTTTCAAAGAACCAGCTGTTGTGATTTACTCACTGTTTTTTTTCTAACTAATCAATTTCTGCTTTATTTTTAAAAATTGAGATATAATTGACATAACATGATAACAGTTTCAGGTGTACCACATAATGATTCAATATATGTATGTATTGTGAAATGATCACCACAATAAGTTTAGTTAACATTCATCAATGTACAGTTATAATATTTTTCCTATGATGAGAAAGATCTACTCTCTTAGCAACTTTCAAATATAACAGTATTATTAACTGTATATATATATAAAACCTTCCTGCCTCTGGCAACCACCAATCTATTCTCTATATTCATGAACTCATTAAAAAAAATTGTTTTAGATTATACATATAAATGAGATCATATGGTATTTATCTTTTTCTGTCTGACTTATTTCATTTAGCATAAAGCCCTTAAGGTCCATCCTGTTGTTGTAAATGGCAGGATGTCCTTTTTTTTTTTTTTTTTTTTTTTAATGGCTGAATAATACTTCATCTTTATCCATTTATCCATCACTGGACTCTTAGGCTGTTTCCATGTTTTGGCTGTTGTGAGTAATGTAATGCTGCAATGAACATGGCAGTGCATACATCTTTTTTTTTTTTTTTTTTTTTTTAACGTTTATTTATTATATTATTGAGAGAGAGAGAGAGAGCATGAGTGCGGGAGGGGCAGAGAAAGAGGGAGACACAGAATCTGAAGCAGGCTTCAGGGTCTGAGCTGTCAGCACAGAGCCCGACACAGGGCTTGAACTCACGGACCGTGAGATCATGACCTGAGTGGAAGTCTGACGCTCAACCGAGTGAGTCGCCAGGTGCCCCTCATCTTTTCAATTTAGTGTTTTCATTTCCTTCAGGTAAATACTCAAGTGGAATTGCTGAATCATATGGTAGTTCTATTTTTAGTGTTTTGAAGAACTTCCATACTGTTTCAGTGGAGTAAAACATAGAGGCTGCACCAATTTACATCCCCACTAACAGTGCACTAGTGTTCCCTTTCCACATCCTCACCAACACCTATTTCTTGTCTTTTTGATAACAGTCATCCTAACAAGTATGGAGTAATATCTCATTGTGGTTTTGATTTGCGTTTTCCCAATGATAAATGATGTTGAGCATCTTTTCATGTACCCGTTTGCCATCTTTCTGTCTTTGGAAAAATGTTCAGATCCTCTGCCCATTTTTAATCTTTTATTTAATTTTTATTTATTTTAATACATTTTTTAAGTTTATTTATTTATTTTGAGAGAGCATGAGCTTGAGCTGGTGAGTGGTAGCTGGTATCTGTGAGCATGAAAATCTCACTGGCAAAACTGCAGGAGGTCTGCAGGGGCTGTGCTGGCTGTTGGATTCCTCGGTAGCAAAAAGCTGCTGGGGTCCTTTGTGAAGCAGTCTGCTGGAGTCTGTAATGTGACTCGCAGTGGTGAAAGCTGGGGATGGGGTGTGTAGCATCTGCAAGGGCTGTTGAGGTCCTCAGAAGTGAAGATTTTTGTGATGCTCTGCAGAGCAGGCCACTGGGAACCACAGCTGCTCACATCGTGTGGCTGACACTCGTAGCCCCTGCCCTTGTTCTCTGTTCCTAGCCATTTCTAGATGTCTTAGCTTTGCTGGTCTCTGGGCAGGGTGCAACTGAAGTGGGTTCTTTGTGCAGTGTTCCCAAAGGCTGGGGAAGCTCGTAGCTCACCCTTCCTTCCTTCTACCGGTGAGGGGAATTCTCTTGAGCCCTCTTGGCAGGGAACAATGCCAGCCTGGGGCGATGGGGTGATGCAGGCAGAATGAAACTTCTTCCGACCCTTTTTGTATGGTTATTCTCAGGTCTTTTGCTCTATTGTGTTGCTGAAGCTCTTAAGTGGACTTTTAAACTCTCCCAGAGTTATTTTTTGTTCACAGATAGGTGTCTAATTGCTTTTTGGGGGGGTGGGGTGGGGAATGGAGGCTCCTACTCCTCCATCTTGATGATGTTACTCTGTCATTCAGCCCTTTAAAAATGTCACTCTACTGTCTTCTAGCTTCCCTGGCTTCTAACAAGATGGCTGTTATAATTCTTATATTTATTTCTCTTTAAAAAGTTTTCCCCTTTGCCTGCCTTCAAGATTTTCTCTTTGTTTTTTTGCTTTTAGAAGTTGGATATGATATGTCTGTCTCTGGCTCAGATATTTATCTTGGTAGGTGGTTTGATCTGTAGTTTGATAAATGTCATTAATTTTTTTTTTAATTTTTTTTTAACGTTTATTCATTTTAGAGACAGAGAGAGACAGAGCATGAATGGGGGAAGGTCAGAGAGAGAGGGAGACACAGAATCCGAAACAGGCTCCAGGCTCTGAGCTGTCAGCACAGAGCCCGACACGGGGCTTGAACTCACGGACCGCGAGATCATGACCTGAGCCGAAGTCGGTCACCCAACCGACTGAGCCACCCAGGCGCCCCAAATGTCATTAATTTTGAAAATTCTTAGCCGTTATCCCTTCAAGTATTTATTCTACCCAATTCCCTGTCTTTTTTTCCTTCTGGAATTCTAATTGTATATCCATTAGATCATTTGATGTTGTCCTATATTTCCTGGATGCTATATTCTCTTTTTATTTTTTACTCATTTCTCTCTTTCAGTCTGAATATTTCACGAATTCTTCTACTGATGAACCTGTCAGTGAACATCTTGATCTCTAATACTATGTTTTTCATTTCCAGCATTTTCATTTGATTTTTTCTTACAGTAAGCATCTCTCTGCTAAAATTACTCATCTGACAACGAATGTTCTCTATTTTTTCCATTGGAGGCTTTGACATATTTTTCATAGTTATTTTATTAAAAAAATTTTTTTTTAAGGTTTTGTTTTTAAGTACTCTCTATAACCAATGTATGGCTCAAACTCACAACTCTGAAATCAAGAGTCACAGGCTCCACAGACTGAGCCAGCCAGGGGCCCCCAAAGTTATTTTAAATTAAATGTTGATAGCTCTGACATCTGTGTTATATATGAGTTTGGTTCTGTTGATTGTTTCATCTCTTGGCATTAAGAAGTTATTTCTCGTTTTTTGTTTGTTTGTTTTTTTACACCACATCACCAGTGATTGTTTGTTTGTTTGTTTGTGTTTGTTTTTGTTGTCATAGGGGAGAGAGAGAAGAAGGATCCGGGCTGGGCTCCATGGCCTTCCTGCAGCAGCTGCTATTCCTCACCCTGAAGCCTGACCCTGAAGCCTGAGGGATGCTTTCTCGGACTCTTGCCATTGTTTTTTGTGAGTACGTTGGCGTTCATAGAGAGAGAAGCCTGCAAGTGGTGTTAACTCCCCTTTATCTGTAGCCTTCAGGGCTCCGTATTGTGCCACCAGCCAATTCTTAGCCTCCACTATTTTGTTAACAATTCTAGGTGAATTCTTCCTCCCAGTGTTCAACTGCCCCAAGTAAACAAGTGCTTGTACTCTGTCTCCCAGTAGACACTTGTCTCAACTCAGATGTGGAACTAGTTGGCATTTCCTCAACTTCAACTCTGATGGATGCAGGAAAAGTTGTTCACTTACAGTTTGCCAACCTTTTTTTTTAATTATCAGGATGGGAGGGATACTCTTTCTACCTCTTTTCCAGCTCTCTATACCCATCTAGAAACTAGAAATCAGATCTTCCTGTTTTATTCCTGATATCACTACTGGCAGGGTGACTTTTTGTCCTGGTTTACACTGGTATAAACAGCATCTCCCTTTCACTCCAGAGTTTCTTCGTTTGAATGATAAATGATCATCCTGTCCTCAAAAATATTACATGAATGAGCTTTCACCAGGAGCTTATGTTAAGTTTGGATGGATTTGTTTATCCTGGAGAAAAAATATTGATCATTTTGGTGATATTCTAAAGGATATGGGAGAAAAGGTGTTAGTGAAAGACACATCAACCAAATCCAATGTGTAGACTTTGGATCTTGTTTACACCAGAAGGATTTTTGGTAGGCAATCAGGAACGTTAGAACATGGGCTATATATTAGAAGTGTTAAGGGGGTGCCTAGGTGGCTCAGTCGGTTAAGTGTCTGACTTTGGCTCAGGTCATGATCTCGCGGTTCACGAGTTCAAGCCCGGTGTTGGGCTCTGTGCTAACAGCTCAGAGCCTAGAGTCTGCTCTGGACTTTGTGCCTGCCTCTTACTCTCTGCCTCTCCCCCGCTCATGCTCTGTCTGTCTCTCTCTCTCAAAAATAATAAAATAAACATAAAAAAAAAAGAAGTGTTAAGGACTTATGGGGCACCGAGATGGCTCAGTCGGTTAAGCATCTGACTTTGGCTCAGGGCATGATCTCACAGTTCATGGGTTCGAGCCCTGCGTCGAGCTCTGGGCTTTCAGGCCAGAGCCTCGAGCCTGCTCTTGATTCTGTTGTCTCCCTCTCTTTCTGCCCCTCCCCACTCATGCTCTTCTCTCTCTCTCTCTCTCAAAAATAAATAAACATTTAAAAAAGAAGAAGTATTAAAGAATTATTGTGATTTTGTTAAGTAGTATAATGATGTTACAGATATATTTTTTAAAATCTTGTTTGTTAGAGATAAATTCTAATGTATTTCAAGGTAAAATGGTATGACAGTGGGAGTTTATTTTAAAATATTTAAAATAAAAAAAAAAGGGTTAAGGGGAAAGAAATGTGTTAAAGACAAAAATGAGAAAATGGTAATTACTGAAGTTAGATGATGTGTATGTGGGGATTAATTATTTTATTATCGCGTCTTTTCTTATTTTTATCAATTTCCATAATCAAAATTTAAAAAAGGTACAAGGGCAATTTCATTTAAAACTAAAAGAACAATATTCAGTTACATACCTGCCACATTTCTTTCAAATATATTCATGGAAATGATGAGGAGAGGATGGTGATTCTCTTCTCCCCTCTAAAAATCCTACTGCTTAGCTCTGCAAGGAAATCAGAAGACTTTGTCATATCCTGTCCACAAGAAGTTGAAACGACAGGTATCCTTAAAGAAATAGGTGTAATTAATCATGGTGCTGCTTGTTTTGATGAGCATGTAAGAGTGACAAGTTAATAATAAATCTCCAGCTCATCCAGGGAAGGTGGCTAAGGAGGTGCTGTGGTTTAATTTACATCTTTGGAAGCACCGAAGATTTAATAATCTCCCTGCCTCATACATCAAACTAACACCCCTGAGACAGAAAAGCAAAACATTTTTAACTGTTAATCTGAGAAGCAATATAATCCTGTCTCAGGTTGCAAATAAATTGAGTTTCTGGTGGTCTCAATGGCCCCCTAGTGTGTGATTTATTCAGATTCCAAAGCTATTCAGAACCCCTGGGAATTTTGGCTGCAAAACCAGGCAAACTGGGAATGTGGGGATTGCCAGTGTAATCATAAGGTCTAGACCGAGGGCAGTGACTGATTTTACCTTAGGTCTACTCAATTTATTTCACCTTCTACCTCAACTACAGGTAGATTATGGGATACAAGCATATGTGAATTTGAGATTCAGTTCTAAATGCTTGCTTTTAGCTGGAATTGTAACCATCTATATATATATTTTTAATGTTTTATTTATTTGAGAGAGAGAGAGAGGGAGAGAGACAGAGACAGAGCATGAAGGGGGGAGGGGCAGAGAGAGAGGGAGACACAGAATCCGAAGCAGGCTTCAGGCTCCCAGCTGTCAGCACAGAGCCTGAAGCGGGGCTTGAACTCAGGAACCGTGAGATCATGACCTGAGCTGAAGTCAGACACTTAACCGACTGAGCCACCCAGGTGCCCCAAATTGTAACCATCTTTATGCTTATGCAGTGCTTGTTCTTAAAAGACCAAAAGCTGTTTTGAAGTTTTTACTTTCAAAGAGTAGGATTTATATTTTGTATTTTAAAATGTTTATTTCTTTATTTTGTGAGAGAGGGAGAGAGTCTGTGAGTGAGCATGAGCTGGGGAAGGACAGAGAGAGGGAGAGAGAATCCCAAGCGCGCTCCATGTCTGTGCCGAGCCCGATGTAGGGCTCAACCTCACGAACCATGAGATCATGACCTGAGCCGAAATCAAGATCCAGTTGCTTTAACTGATTGAGCCACCCAGGCACCCTCAAAGTGTGGGATTTTAACCTGCTGGAGAAACTGGGATGCAGAAGGGGGAAGTAACTCTTCATGGCATGGCGAGCCATCTGCAAAATCTAAGCAGTGTTCAGATTTCCAGCTCTTTATTTCTTGAGAAGCTAAGCTATGAGGTGTATTGAATTTATTAATTTGGAAAACTGTTTCCTTATTGATATCATCTTCCTTTTTAAAAGAATGGGCCATGAGGGTCTCAGAGAAAGAGGAAGGTAGAGTTGGTGCATTTGCTCCAATTTGTCATGAAATAATTTAGGGAATTAGATTATAAAATGTGATCTCACCTCATCTTTTTGCTGCGTATAATTTCCACAGCATCATTTGTGATATTTAATGCACTATTATAGGAAATGGAAAAAAGAGCCTAAATTGGTGGCCTAAAAATAGCCAATTCCCCTTCTCTTCCTACCTCCCTCCAGCACCCCCGTGGCTCTAAATCACAGCTGTAAATTGGAATTGCATTTTGTCATGTCTTCCAAGGATACTGACTGACATAGAACCAGCTTCAGATTATTACTAGCACATCCATTCAACTTACCAATTAGGAAAACACATACCACCACAGATGTACCTGGGCGAACCTCCCTCTCCCTGAGGAAGGCTAGACTCTCCCTGTCAGTTCAGATTGGGCCAGATAAGAGACACCCTGGAAGAGACACTCTTCCTCCTTCAGTAATTAGCAAATATCCATGGACTACCTCAGGTCCTGGGGATGTAAAGGCCATAGGAGATTAGAGGCAAAGAGCACCGTGTCAGTTCCCTATTGCTACCATTAACAAATTACCACAAACTTAGTGGTTTAAAGCAACACAGATTTATTGTCTCTCCCTTCTGAAGTTCGGAAATCTAAAATCAAGGTATTGGCAGGTCTGCGTTCCTTCTTGAGGCTCTAAGGGAGAATGTGTCTTTACCTTTTCCAGCTTCTAAAGGCTGCCTGCTTTCCTTGGCTCATGGTCCCTTTCTTAAATCACTTCAACTCCTGCTTCTGTTGCCACATCTGCTGCTACTCAATATCATCTCCTGCCTCCCTCTTGTAAGGATTCTTGTGATTACATTGAGTCCATTCTGGGTGATTCAGTATAATCACCCTACCTCAAAACCCGTAATTTAATCACACCTATAAAGTCCCATTTTCCATACGCAGTAACATTCACAGGTTCCCGGAATTAGGATGTGGTGTATTTGCGGGGGCCATTATTTAGCCCAGAATTTGGCATTGGCCAGGCCTGCCACACTCAGCTTAACATGACTGTTAAGTTTCTTAACCTTTCTGAATCTCAATCTTTTTATCTGGGAAGAGGAATAAATAATGCCCGTCTCACATGATCTGTGAAGAGTAGATGCCTGAAAACAGTACCATGTCTGACACATATTACTAGTTCAGTGAATGAGAAGTTTAATGAATTACTGTTCGTAGGTTTCAGTGATGAAAGGGCATAGCCTCACCTTTTTGATGACTTCTGAGTCTAATGGAAAGATAAACAGGTAAACAAATAATTACAAGTCAGTGTGAGGCAGTGTGAAACAGGCTATATTTGTCTCAGGCTTCAGGAATCCTGCAGGCGTGACTTCACCATTATGGGTGGTCACGTCACAATTGAGTTTTGAGGTGAAGGAAGGAAAAATACAGAAGGTCTTCTGAAGCTGTGGCTGCCATGAAATGTCAGGGTCCTGGAAGGTCGTGTGGTGTTTTTGCTTTTGTGTTTGTTTTTTGATGAGGTCATGTTTTTTTTTCTTTTTTTTCTTCAAGAAAAAAACTAGTTCCAGGTCTTGAGCTAATATGTTAATTATCCTGGTTTAGGGTTTATTCCTTTTTTTTTTTTAATTTATTTTTTAATGTTTATTTAATTTTGAGACAGAGAGAGACAGAGCATGAACAGGGGAGGGTCAGAGAGAGGGAGACACAGAATCTGAAACAGGCTCCAGGCTCTGAGCTGTCAGCACAGAGCCCGACGTGGGGCTCGAACTTACGGACCGTGAGATCATGACCTGAGCCGAAGTCGGCTACTTAACCGACTGAGCCACCCAGGCGCCCCAGGGTTTATTCCTTTTAACAATTTAGGGCCTTGGAGGGCTTCAGACCCTATTGTATGGTAAAAGGAGAGACAGTAGTGCAGATCTGTAAGAGAAAGCTGAAAGTCTTCCTGTTCTTTTTATTTCTGCTCTCCTTCTCTTGCTGTTGACCTTCACTCCTTCCCTCCCCCCAAGGTGAAAGAGTGCTGGTCTGATTTGAAACCTTCCAGGGTTCTAGTTGGGCCAAGTTGTCTAGAGACTCTAGAATCCCTGTGTGTGGAAATATTGGCACTCCGCGGGGTGGGGAGGGAGCTTTCATTCAGGTGTCTCTCCCATCTCTGCTGCTGGAGTGGTGAGGACCAAGGTCCACTGTTTTCCTTCTGTGTATGTCCTTTCTTTGTGTATCAGCTGGCCTGAATATGCATGCTGTCCCTACGCTGCCTGTTTTTGGTTCCTTATTCTGTCCTCTGCTTTGTTGACCCTTCAGCAGCCTGTGACACAGACTCCTCATTTGGCTTCTAGAACACTGCTTTCTTCTGTTTTCTTCTCACTTGTGTCCATTCCTTCTCAGTCATCTCTGCTGGATCTTCCTCATTTCCCTGACTTAATATTCAAATATGCTCAAGGTCAGTCCTACGACTTCTCTTTTCTGTCACTAATTTCCCACCCTTATGAATGTAAACACTATCTATGTATTGATGATGCTTGCATTAATTTTCCATTGCTACTGTAACAAAGACCACAAATTTAGTGGCTTAAAACAACACTGACTTATTATATTACAGTTCTTTAGGCTAGAGGTTTGACAGTCTCTCTGGGCTAAAATAATGTATACCAGGGCCAATTTCCTTTCTGGAGGCTCTAGTGAACAATCCATTTCTTTGCTTTTGCAGCTTCTAGAAGCCTACTTTCCTTAGCTTCTGGTTTCCTTTGTCTTCAAAGCCATCAATATCTTATCTCTTTGATCTTTTTCTTTCATCACCTCTCTCTGTTTCACCATTTAATGACCCATCTGAGTCAGTTTGGCTCAATCATATAATCCAGGATAATCACCCCCATCTCAAAGTCTGTACTCTTAATCACATCTGTGAAGATTTTTTTTTTTTTTTTGCCATGGTAAGGTAATATATTCATATGTTCTGAAGATTAGGTCATGGCCATTTTGGGGAGGGGAGACATTGTTCTGCCTACCACAATGCCCCAATATATGTCTCCAGCCTAGACCATTCTCCCAAACTCCGGAACCATAAGTTCAATTACCTACTCGACTTCTCCATTTGAATGTTTTATAAACATCTTAAACCTAATTTGTCCAAAACTGAGCTTCTGAACAACTTCCACCAAACCTGCTTCTCTCAGTCTTCATCATGACATTTGATGGATCAACCTTCTAGTTGCTTAGGTCAAAACCTAAGGATGATTTTGACTTCACAGGTGTGTTGTCTCTTTCTCACCTATTTCTAGTTCTTCAGGCAAATCCTGGTGGCTTTACCTGTTTTTTGTTTTTTTGTTTTTGGTTTTTTTTGAGAGAGAGAGAAAGCCAGGGCAAGGGAGGGAGAGAAGAGAAGAGAGGAGAGGAGAGGAGAGGAGAGGAGAAGAGAAGAGAAGAGAAGAGAAGAGAAGAGAAGAGAAGAGAAGAGAAGAGAAAAGAGAAAAGAATCCTAAGCAAGCTCTACACTCAATGTGGAGCCTGACAGGGGACTCAATCCCACAACCCTGGGATCGTGACCAGAGCCCAAATCAAGAGTCAGATGTTTAACTAACTGAGCCACCCAGGTGCCCCTGGTGGCTCTACTTTTAAAGCTACCATAATGTGGCCACTTTTTACCTTCCTTCTTGCTATCACCCTTGTCTTCGTCACCATCATCTCCCGTCTAGGTTATTACAGTAGATTCCTAACTGGTCTCTCCATGTCTCTATGCTCGCTCCTCCTCATTCTGTACTCAACACAGCAGCCAGAGAGATGCAATCTTGTTAAAATGCAAGTTGGATAAAGTCATTTCTCTTTCCAAAAAATCACAGATGATTTCCCACATAATGAGTAAAAGCCCAAGTCCTTAAAATGGCCTGTAGTGGTGCTCTGTCCCCTCTGACCTTCACATTACCTCCTTTCTCTCTTCTCTCTTCGCTTTGCTTATTCCTCTCCAGCCACAGTGGCTCCCTTACTATTTCATAAACATTCAAAGCACATTTGTACCTAAGGATTTTCACACAAGCTGTTTCCGCTGCCTGAAATCTCTTCCTCCAGAAAAGCACATGGCTTGTTCTCTTCAAGTGTTTATTCAAATGTCATCCTCTCAGTAGGGTCCACCCTGCAACCGTTTATTTAAAATTGTATCTCCCTCTGTATTGACCTTTCCTGCTTTGTTTTTCTCGTACTCTGTAGTTTACATATTTATTTTGTTGTGGTTTGTTTCTTCCCACTTGAAAGTAAACTCCACAAAAGCAGGAGTTTATTGCTGTAGTGCTCACTGTTCTCCCATCAGTGCCAAGAACAGTGTTTGGCCCATAGTAGGCACTCAATAAAATTTGTTGCATGGATGTGTGAGCTCCCTCTGGCATTGGTGAGTGGTTTTTGGGTTAGCCTTTCTTACATCAGAAAAAAAAAAAAATTTGAATGTTAGGAGACTAGAGTGAATGATACTACATTGACAACTCTAGCTTTAGGGTAAGGTGCTTCTAGAAATTGAAGTGCTTATTACTTTTAAATGTTTCTATTAGAGAAATAAACACTTGTGAATAAAACAAGTGGACTCCCAGATCTGTCACTTATCTGTCAATATCATTGTGATATTGTGACATAATAATAAATACATATATTTGATCTGCTCTTGTACCTGGCACAGAGCTCCTAAAATTGGAATTTCCTAAGTGATAGGGGTGACAGGAACATTGATCCTCATTCATAATAAGGCCCTTTCAACCACAGCTGAGTCTATGCTAATTAAAATTAATAAAGGTACATAATTAAGTATTCTGTCTTTCCTGTAAGAACTGTGTTCAGGAAAAGATAGCTGATGAGGGAAGGTGGTTTTTTGTTTTTTCTTTGTTTCAAGTTTTTATTTAAATTCTAGTGGGGCACCTGGGTGGCTTAGTTGGCTAAGCTTCTGACTTCGGCTCAGGTCATGATCTCATGGTTCGTGAGTTTGAGCCCTGCATCGGGATCTGTGCTGACAGCTCAGAGCCTGGAGCCTGTTTCCGATCCTGTGTCTCCCTCCATCTGTGCCCCTCCTCTGCTTGCACTGTTTCTCTCTCTCTTAAAAATAAATAAATGTTAAAAAAATTTTATTTTAGATTCCAGTTAACATATAATGTAATGTTAGTTTTAGGAGTAGAATTTAATGTTTAGGGATTCACCACTTACATATAACATTTGTGCTCATCACAAGTGGCCTACTTGATGCCCATCACCCATTTAGCTCATCCCCCACCCCACCTCCCCTCAGTTTGTTCTCTATAGTTAATAATCTCTTATGGTTTGCACCCCCCTTCTTCTTTCCCCTATGTTCATTTGTTTCTTAAATTCCTCATGAGTGAAATCATTTGGTATTTGTCTTTCTCAGACTAACTTATTTCACTTAGCATAATACACTCTAGCTCCATCCATGTCATTGCAAGTGGCAAGATTTCTTTCTTTTTGATGGCTAAGTAATATTCCACCATGTATATATCCCACATCTTCTTTATCCATTCATCAGTCACTGAATACAAGGGTGGTTCAGTATTCACAAATCAATCAATGTGATATACCACATTAATAAAAGAAAGGATAAGAACCATATGATCCTCTCTATAGATAAGGTATTTTGTTAATTGTATAATTTTTTCTTATTGAAATAATCTCAAACTTACCAAGAATGTCAAGTATAGTACAATGAATTACTTTTTTCAGCCATTTGAGAGGAAGTTACCAAGCTGATGCCCCTTCATCCCTGAATACCGAATACCTGAAATACTTTGCATTTTCCATAAATAAGGACACTCTCTTAGATAACCACACTACAGTCATCAAATTTCAGAAATTAACATAAATGCTCACTTGTATTAATAACATCCTTTGTAGCAAGAGTCCTTTTGTACCTTTGTGTCAAGTGGTATCTGATTTTTATTTGTCCCATTACTGATGATGCTCATTTTGATTAGTTTATTCAGGTGGGGTCTATTGGACTTCTTCACTGTGAAGTTACTCTTTTTCCTTTGTAATCATTAAGTATTTTTTGAGGAGGTACTTTGAAAATATGTAAATATCCTGTTCTTCATCCAACATTTATTGTATTTACTTATTTATATCAGCAAATCAATGGATTCTCATTTTATTTAATGGGTTGTAATCTGTTACTATCATTATTTATTTTGAGCCCCATCAATCTGACCTTTGTGCCTGACCCGTCATTCTTTGACTACTTCCTTACTTTCTAGCACAAGATGTCCTGAGAACATCTTATACTTTCCTTGCTCTAACCCTTGGATCAGCCATTTCCCCCTGCTTCCTTTTAGTGGAGAGTAATACTTAGAAACCAAAATCAGGTGTTATTGCTGTTGGATACCATTGCCCCCAGCCTTTCACCCTACTAGTGGATAGAGCTGGGGAGTCTGTGTGTGTGTGTGTGTGTGTGTGTGTGTGTGTGTGTGTGTGTGTGATGCAATGTGTGGACCTTGTTTGTATTTAGATTCAGATGAACTAGTTATAAAAAGACATTTTGAGACAATTGGGGAAACTTTATAGGATCTGGGAATTTAAATGATATAAAGGACTTGTTAACTTTGTTATGTGTGATAAAGACATTGTGATTATGTTAAAAAAAGATCTTTGTCTGAGTCAACTGACATACTCACAGGTGAACTCTACCTTCCTTTATGGTGGTTAAATGAGATAATAATATAGGTAGAAAGGACTATGTAAATAACTTCCTATTCCATGTACTGTGTATGTATATGTATATACTCACATATACATGTACTATATATATATACATACATATATACGTGTACATATACACACACATATAAAATAACTTGGTAATTAAGTATCTAGAACCTCAGCCCTTTTATATACAATGTCTGGAGCTCATGTAATCCAAAAGTTCCCTGTTAAAATAAATTTGTATCACAAGCTTTGTTTATGAGACCCAGAAAGGTTTTGAGTATGTCTAGAGGAGAAGACTTATTTCCTGACCATCATTTTGGTGGTTTGTATGCATCTTAAACCAAAGATAGAACATGATAATTTGAGAAATCACAATGTATTCTTGGTTTTGGTTCAGTTTTTCTCAAATTAAGAGGTTATTTAAGACCAAATATAAAGCCTGTCCTTTGTAATCTTGTCTGTGAACTGTCACTGGTATAACAGGAAGATTGATGCAGACATAAGGACTTCTGTCCTTCATTGAGTAGGATAGCTGGTCTCTAACCCCTGAAATTGTTCCCTGCTGGAATGGTCATAGTTCCTAGGTGCTCTTTGACATCCTCAGCAGCTGTAACAGCAAGTGATTTAGTGCAAAATAATCCATCAGTTAATCTCTTTGTTATTGGACACTTCAGACACTTGTATCTTGGTTCATACTATAAATGAAGTGGGAAGTGGCATGACTCTTGATTGTCACAGGCATCTCGCAACATCATCGTTGTCCTGCCTACTCGGGCAGTGACCCACGGAGGGCTCCAGAGCCCAGAGAAGAAGCATTAGGAGGTGGTGAGGCATGTATACAACTTTCTCACCATCAGCAGTGACTCTCCCCTTCATCTTCCACTTCAGGAAACATATCAAAATGAATGAGAGGGCTAGCCTGGAACTATGAAATTAAGTAAATTATTCAGGAACTTAAATACTTGGAATCTTGGTAACAAACAGTGTCAGGATATCATGGTTCCAAGCTATAGCTCTAATGGAATAGTTTTAATAAAAAAAAGAAATGTAAAACAATGTCTACACACTTCAGCAGAATTGTCCAGAGGCCTGACTCTTGCCAAAACTGAAAAGTCCCTTGGAAGTCACCAGCTTCACACTTAATTACCACCTTCTTTGGCTGTTTCTCTTTTACTGCTTTTCTCTCCTCTTCCTGTGATTTTCCTTCTTGCTGCCAAACACACTTTCTCTTCCAGATACCATCTGTTTTCAGAATACATTTGCATTTCCTTTTTCCTTCCCCAAATGGCCCTCCTTTGGGGCCCCTCGAGAGTGAACTGTCTCCATGTTACCACATGGACTGGAGGAAAGAAAGCTGTGGCTTATAAAATTGAAATATAACCAGGAACCCGATAGAGACATTCTTTCCGAACTTGGGTGTGTGCTCTCTGTTCCTAGGGCGCCCACCTTCTTAAGAATCTTGGAGCACAGGGATTAGTTTGGGGTATGTCTTTAAAATACCTTTTGTTTGTTATAAAACTTCAAAGAATTTCAAGGTGTAAAAAGGAGCAAGTGCATACCATTCTCTCCAACATCAGTCATATTCCTCAGGGGGACATGAAACCCTCAGCCACACACACTGACCACTGTCAGTAGTTCTAGTCTTTATGCTATGTGCATATCAACATGTGCAATATGAACATACAGAAATTGAAAACAGAAATTGGATCATACTCTATATATTATTTGCAATTTATTATTTTACATCCATATCATGGGCATGTTTTCATATCAACACGCATAAAATTTCTCATTATATTTAACAACTGGCATTCCAAAGTATAAATGTACCATGATTTCTTTACTGATCCATATTTTTTCAGATTTCTCATTTTTAACAGTGCCTAACACATTTATCTTTATGCGTCTGCAACTGTATTTGTAGGATGATTGGAATTGCTTCATCAAAGGATATGTGCATTTTAAACATTGATAGATATTCTCCTAAATTTTATATCTAATCACTAAGAGAAGCATAGCATTTTCTCCCCTCAACTATCAGAGATTATAATGAGATGAATGATAATGATTTGTAAAGGATAAAGTATTTTACAAAGTATTTTTATTCTACTTATTTAACACAGATACGCTAGAGGGAAGTAATGATCTCCAATTCACAGATGAAAAAATGAGGGTTCATTGAGATTAAGAGATTTGCCCAAGGTAATACACTTGGAAGTGACTGAGCTGAGCCCAAGTCCCTCTTATCTAGGAGCCTGAAATTCCTGCACTTTGTCCTACACAGCTTTAGCTTTTCATGGGGTAGCACCGAAACTTCCACTGTGATGGATTGACTGAGCCTAGGTTGGGGAGAGGGAGTGTGGGGAGATTAATGGCCAGCCAACTTCATGTTAATGTGGCACACCCACGGACATACAAGACGTTTCTCTCCCTGCCATTACTCCCTTAGTAATCTCATTTGGTCACAGTTTCAAATATCATCTGTGTGTCAGTGACTCCCAAACTTTATTTCATTATAGAACTCTCTCCTTAACATACCCTATTCCTAACGCTGGCTATTTCTTCCAAAGCCTGCTCTCCCTGCAGCCTCCACCGTCTCAGTTGTAACTACTGCACCCTTTTACTTTTTCAGGCCCGGATCCTTGATTCTTCTTTCACACCTTCATTCGCAGGGGCTATTACCAAGGCCTTTGTGTGACTTTCCAACCAGGTTTCAAATTAAAATCCAGTCTCATCTTGTTCTAAACAAACCTGGATTATACTGCGTTATTCTAATTAAAAAAAATTTTTTTTTTAATCTTTGTTTATTGTTGAGAGAGAGACAGAGTGTGAGTGGAAGAGGAGCAGAGAGAGAGGGAGACACAGAATCGGAAGCAGGCTCCAGGCCCTGAGCGGTCAGCACAGAGCCCGACGCAGGGCTCGAACTCACAAACCACGAGATCATGACCTGAGCTGAAGTCTGACGCTCAACTGACTGAGCCACTCAGGTGTCCCTACACTGTGTTATTTTAATCCTACTAGCATGAAAGGTGATTCTGATCTGATGCTTGGAACTTGCACTCTAATTTAAGAGACCATGGACCGAGTGAATGTTTGGAGACGAGAGGACATTCATAATATATTTGTTTCTACTGGTTTTTAAGATTAAGAAAAATAGAAAGGCTGAGTTAAATTTATTGAAAAGATAATCAATTTAATCTTAGCTGAGAGATCAGTGGGCCCAAATTTTGCAAGTCCTCAAGTCCTCCTGAGATCAGTGCTTCCTTCTAGCGTGCACATTGGTAAGGAGAAGGAAAACGGGGACAAGTGGAGTCCCAGAAGTGAGCCTCTTGCACTGCTGCTTTTTCTCTCCCTCCCAGAAGTACAGGTGCAAAATGAATATCTTCGAGTGGAAAGGCAGCTGATTTCAAGGGCTTAAACAGGAGCTGAGGCAAAGCTGTGGATCTTCCTTAATGCACAAAGGAAAGCAAGCTCTTAAGTAAACTGTGGTAAAAAACTTAAATTATTGATCAGAAGGGGGATTTAATTTGTCAGGAAGCATTTTTATTTGCTCCTAACCTACTGAGCCACCCAGGTGCCCATATCCATTGTCCTCTTGGTGGAGATTTCAGTTGTTTCCAGTTTGGGGCTTTTACAAGTAGTACTGCTTTGAAATTTCTCATACGTCATCTTTTGGTGAAACTATGGATGCAATTTCTGGGTCAAGTAGAATTTCTCAGGGGATATCAGCTTGAGCAGGCACCACCAACCAGTTTCCCAAAGTGGTTGTTCCGAGTTAAATCCCTACTAGCAGTTGCTCCATATCCTCACCAACTCTTGGTGTTTTTGATGTTTTCGTTTTGGCCATTCTAATGGGCTTGTAGCATTATCACATTGTAGTTTGAATTTGTATTTCTCTGGTGACCAAATAAAGTTGAATACCTTATCATGTATACATTAAACACTGTGTCTGGTATATAGAAAGTATGCAATAAATGTTAGCCATATCATTATTATTATTCTCTGGCAACCAAAGAATAACTTTTCAAGTGGGACCACAGATTTCTAGAAGCTTCGAAACAGTTTATACTCTCTTGGCCTACCTTCTGTCTCCCATGTATGCTCTTCCCCACACCTGTCTCTTCTCCGTGTTAACTTCCCTATAAATAAACTCCCTGACTGTCTCTGAGTCTGGACATGCTGAATAAGAACTGAAAGCCAGGTGCAACTTCTGACCTCCACCCCAAACAGGTTCTCACCTTTGCTCAGATGTGCCCATTCCAAGAGGAACAGAAAAGATCCTCACTGAGAGGCTCCAGGTCACCCAGAGTCTCATCCAGCTGACCTGACCTCCCTCTAGCTCTTTTGTGATAAATGGCTTTGACGACTTTCTCATTATTATGGTGTCTGGTCCAAATCAGACTTGAATCTTTAATGCTTCCCATTAGGAAAAATGCATCACTTGACTTTTAAGATGCAGACAAAATTCCCCTTGCAAAGCCAGTTTCTTGAGGGGTTTGTTAATGCATCAAGCCATGTGCCTTTGAGGAAAATTCCATTATGTCCCTAAAACAAGAAGGCAGTTAGTTTAGCCCTTCTTGCTAAACTGTAGGAGAAAAGAACAACAAAAATGTGTAATTGGGGGTTGACCTGCATCTTATAAGATCTTGGGAAAGAGACAGAAAGAAGACAGACAGCTTAATACTTCCCAAACCAGGTCAAAAATTTTCATCCATGTTTGTATAAAATATTTATTATGTAATGTAATAGATACAATTTTATTCTCTATGCAGCTAGGCTAAGATTTTCTCGTGATGAGACCCACCTTTGTCAAGAAATTTCTTGGTATATCCCCTGTGGAATAAAATGTGGGACCCCTACCCCTAAGGAGCTTAAGAGACAGAAATAGTCTAGAAAAGACAAGAAAATGAAACTGCTGGCCACAATAGAAGTTGCAGGGAAGAGAAAGAAAGAGGGACGCTAAGCAGGCAAAGAGATGGTTTAAGGCTGTTCAGGGGGACCCCTTAAGTTTTGGGGAGAGCTGCTTAATTCATTAAATACATAGTGCGAGGTGAATGTTTTGTGGAAACCCATGGAGGAACTGAGCTCTGTGTGCGCATCAAGCAGGGATGAAATCGGAAAAGCCTGAATACAGAAGCCACGAGAAGGGGCAGAAGGAACAACCAGCCTGGGATGAACCTGAGGTGTGGTGAGGGCTCTTGACTCAGTCGAGCTTGGGGGAACCAACTTGTAACTGTTTAGGCAGAACTTTCCAAAGTTAGTGTCCCAAGGATCCCCTCAATCGGTTAGGAGCTCCACTCTTGGTTTCTGCTCCGATCATGATCTCACGGTTCGTGAGTTTGAGCCCCATATCGAACTTGGGATTCTCTCTCTCTCTCTCTCTCTCTCTCTCTCTCTCTCTGCCCCCTCCCACCCCCACTCATGCTGTCTCTGTCTCAAAATAAGTAAATAAATTTAGAAGAGTAGAATGGATCAGTAAATCATAGAATATTCACACGTTGTACTACCGAATAGCAATGAGGATGAATAAACTCTCAACTGCATGCAGTACTGGATGAATCTCATTTATTCACTGTAACTTGATGAGGCGGTACTTATTATTACTCTCGTTTTGCACACGAGGGAAGTGAGCACAGAGAGGATATGTTATTGCTGGATCCCACAGAACTAGGTAGTGAAGTAGTTGGGATTCACAACCTTGGCAGCTGAGTTCCATCCTCTGATCCTTGTGTACCACTGCCGCAAGCCTCCAGCCATACCAGCAGCAGGCACTTAGTGTGTGTGCTTCTTTGGTGTAACATACCCAGAGGCACAGGGTGGACCTGGTGCAGGCTGGTCCTGCAAAAGGTGTCTACCAGCCAAGTGCGATGACCGTGTTCCAGGCTGTATACAAGTGCTCGCCCTAGAATATAATGTTTGATCCTCACAGCAGCCCTTTGTAGTGAGTACTGCTGTGCCCATTTTTACAAAAGGGGAAACAGATACGGAGAGGTAAGGTAACTGACTAAAATCTTATTATAGTATGTGACGGAGCCAGGATTCAAAGCCAAATCTGTGTGCTATGGAGTCCATGCCCTTTACCAGCCCACCACGTGCCTCTCCTCAGCACCAACCAGGGCAGCGAAGCCACAGGGCGGTAGTCCGGCAGGAACTATTGCTCCTGGTCGCGGAACTTGAGTTCTTTGAGCTGTATCAATTGACAAAAGCAACGAATAAAAAATGAATATGCGACCAAACCCCTGAGGATTCGTGAGGTCAACTGGCTTTTGGGAAAAGTATCTGCCATAGTTTGTCTTCACTCACTTTCAAATGAAGAAGGAGCCAGCATCTCCACTGCCTTGACCACATCTTCGCTAATCTCTGCAGTGTTTGCAGCTCTGCCAAAGTGCGCCCAGCAGGCCGCGAGCATGGCCCCCTTCTAACAGCCAGAGCGGAGACGGCTTGTACTGGGGAGAAGGGAGACTTACTTAGCAGATGGTGGAGGTGCACATGGAATCCCGCAGTGGACTCTGAAACAGGTGAGGGCCTGTGCCCCAGGGTCCTCCAATGAGAGGACGCTCGGACGCTGGCAAACTCTAGCCACTGGCTGCTCGAGAAACAGATGCTAGGCCTTACTGCATTGCGAAGAGCAAAAGTCCTTGGGGACTCAAGGTTCTTTTGCTTGACTGTGTTGGAGGCATGAGAAGACAGGGGAGTTGAGGAATTTTTAATATTTCCTCCTGATTTTCTAGAGTATCATCCTCTCCAGTCTCAATCATTACAGTGGCTTCCTACCTGGTCTCCCTAACTTGAGTCTGTCTCCTCCTGGATTGACCTAAATTCATACCCAAAGCTCTAGCTGCCATTTCCCCAAGCATGCCATGTCACCACGGCATGTATACAAGTGCTTCCCCTAGAATATCATGTTTAATCCCCAAGCGTGGCTGTCACCATGTCGTTGCAAATGCTGAATACTCCCTCTTTGCATGACAGGAGACAGCTTATCCTTGACGGCCCAGTTCAAAGCTGTCTCCCTGGTGTTGCCCTTCCTGACCACCTATCCAGAGAGAATTCATTGTTTCCTCCTCAGCACTCCCAAAATATTTTTTTTTCTCTTTTTAATATAATATCCGTGCTCTAACAGTGTACTGTAATTATTTGTGATCCTATCTCTAGAGTAGACTGTGAGCTTCTTATGGGCAGGAACTATGGCACATTCATCATATCCCTGGCATCTACAGTACTTTGCTTGTCTAGGTGCTAAATGTACATTTGTTGGATGAACTCCAAAAGCACAGATGTTTGAGGTATATGATCATAGTTTCTTTGCAACTCCGATGTAGCATTGACCAAAAAAAAAAAAAAAAAAAAAAAATGCTTTCCTTAGGCCAACTTTACTGTTGTTACATTGCTTTCTCATATGTGCTCCTTTTTGCCATTTGAACATTAGTACCAGAAACTATTTTTTTGTTTATTTATTTATTTTTAATTTACATCCAAGTTAGTTAGCATACAGTGCAATAATGTTTTTGGGAGTGGATTCCAGTGATTCATCCCCTATGCATAACACCCATTGCTTATCCCGACAAGTGTCTTCCTTAATGCCCCTTGCCCATTTAGCTCATCCCCTCTCCCACACCCCTCCAGCAACCCTTAGTTTGTTCTCTGTATTTAAGAGTCTCATGTTTTGTCCCTCTCCCTGTTTTTATATTATTTTTGCTTCCCTTCCCTTATGTTCATCTGTTTTGTATCTTAAATTCCACATGAGTGAAGTCGTATGATATTTGTCTTTCTCTGACTAATTTTTTTTAGCGTAATAGCCTCTAGTTCCATCCACGTAGTTGCAAATGGCAAGATTTTCATTCTTTTTGATTGTCGAGTAATACTCTATTGTGTGTGTGTGTGTGTGTGTGTGTGTGTGTGTGTGTATATATATATATATATATATATAACATCTTCTTTTTCCATTCATCTGTTGATAGACATTTGGGCTTTCTCCATGCTTTGGCTGTTGTCGATAGCTTTGCTATAAACATTGGGGTGCATGTGCCCCTTCGAAACAGCACACCTGTACCCCTTGGATAAATACTTAGTAGTGCAATTGCTGGGTCGTAGGGTAGTTCTATTTTTAACTTTTTGAGGAACCTCCATACTGTTTTCCAGAGTGGCTGCACCAGTTTGCATTCCCACCAGCAGTGCATAAGAGATCTTTCTCCGCATCCTCGGCAACATCTGTTGTTGCCTGACTTGTTAATGTTAGCCATTCTGACAGGTGTGAGGTGGTATCTTATTGTGGTTTTAATTTGTGTTTCCCTGATGATGAGTGATGTTGAGCATTTTTTCATGTGTCTATTAGCCATCTGGATGTCTTCCTTGGAAAAATGTCTATTCATGTTCTTTGCCCATTTCTTCACTAGATTATTCGTTTTTTGAGTGTTGAGTTTGATAAGTTCTTTGTAGATTTTGGATACTAACCTTTTATCTGATATGTCGTTTGCAAATATCTTCTCCCATTCCGTTGGTTGCCTTTTAGTTTTGCTGATTGTTTCTTTCACTGTGCAGAAGTTTTGTGTCTTGATGAGGTCCCAATAATTCATTTTTGCTTTTGTTTCCCTTGCCTCCATAGATATGTTGAGTAAGAAGTTGCTGTGGCTGAGGTCAAAGAAGTTCTTGCCTGCTTTCTCCTCCAGGATTTTGATGGCTTCCTGTCTTACCTTTAGGTCTTTCATCCATTTTGAAGAAACTCTATCTTTTAAGTGTAGGTAGTGAGGTGCTTTCCTCCACCTCAGCTTTCTCATTTGAGTGGGTGTTGGGATGGTGGTGGACTTATCAGTGATGTGGTCTAACATGAAACGGAGTATTTGTAGGTGGGGAACAAAAGCTTCTTTGTTTCCTGTGCCCCACCCTCTCCAGCTCCCAGGAGGGATTAGCAGGTATCAAAAGCTTTATAAGCAGTTTTTTGCTGCTTAGTAAAATTAGATTTTATTTTTTTATTTTCTATTATTTTTTAATGTTTGTTTGTTTGTTTATTTATTTATTTATTTATTTATTTATTTATTTAGAGAGAACATGCAAGCAGAGGAAGGGGCAGAGAGAGGGAGAGAGAGAATCCCAGGCAGGCTCCTCACTGTCAGCACAGAGCCTGATGCAGGGCTTGAACCCAGGAACTGTGAGATCATGACCTGAGCCGAAATCAAGAGTCAGATGCTTAACTGATTGAACCACCCAGGCCCTCCCCCCGCCAAAATTGGCTTTTACTTTTTAGAACAGTTAGCTAAAGTTTATCATTTATTCAGATTTCCTTAGCTTTTACCTAATATCTTTTTCTGTTCCAGGATGCTATCCAGGATAAGACATTACCTTTAGTTTATCATGTTGAATTAGGTTTCTTTCTGCTGTGACAGTTTCTTAGACTTTCCTTGTTTTGGATCACCTTGACAGTTTCAACAAGTACTGGTCATGTATATTGTAGGATATCCCTCTAATGGAATTTGTCTGCTGTTTTCCTCATGATTAGACTGGAGTTACAGTTTTAGGGGAGTAAGATTACAGGTAAGGTATCATTTTCATCACATCATGTCAAGAGTATAAGCAAACTTTAAAAAGTGTCAGTGTATAATAACTCTTCCCTCTCCTCAAATTTGTGTTCCCTTCTGTATTCCCTATCTCGATTAGTGGCATCATCACCCACACAGTCATGAAGGCTACAAATCGCATCTGCTCTTTCTTCTCCATCTTCCATCGAACTAGCCATCAATTAGTAAGATGCTAGTGCCCCGTGGCTTTGTATTTTTCCTCTTCTCTCATTCATGCTGCGTCTGGTTAACTCTGTGTTATTTTTCCTGTGAACTGTTACCATAGCCCCCTACCTGGTCTCTCTGTTTCCACTGCCTTACCTGTCCATGGCATCCCTCCTAATACTCAGGGTTAACTGTTGGTTTAACATCAACTCCACCTTCAGAAATCTCAGAATGGTTCCCCATCACATGCAGAATGTTTTAATTTGTTGGTGTGGAATTCAAGGCTCTTCTAGGGCTAGCTCCAAATAATCTCATATGCATTGGTAAATATTATTTCCTTTATAGTGAATGGTTCTGGGGAATTTATCTCAAAAACAAATAAATATTTTCTAAAACTAATTTTCCCCTTCATTAGAGTAAGTGAAACGATGTGTGTATGCTGTGCATACTTCATGGGGGATACATACCTGTCCAGGCCACGACTTTTGCTGAGAGAAAGAGCTACCCTTGTCTTAAAGTCTGGTATGAATAGACAGGCCCACTTGGTGCATAGTTCGTATCAAGTTAGAAAAGATGAGAGGGAAGAAGAAGGGAAGGAGGAAATACAGTTGCCCAGGGTGTGAAAAAGAAGGGAAGGAGGAAATACAGTTGCCCGGGGTGTGTGTGTGTACGCTCAACAAAACCTTTACTCAGTTTCCTTTTTCAGTGGCTAGAACTACAACATCTGTCTATTCTCTCACAGTTTCTGTGGGTCAGGAGTCCTGGCACAGCTTAGCTGGCTCCTCTGGCTCCGGCTTCCCACAAGCAAGGTATAGCTGCTCTGCTGGGTTTTGCAGTTCTATCACAAACATTTTCTAAAATTCACTGGCTAAACCTCAACGACTTCAAACTTCTGTAACTCAGAGAGCTTTTGTCACTCTGCACGAATGGTGTTTACATGTACATTAAATTCCTTCTTGTATCGGGTAGCCAGTTGTCTATGTCACAGGTTGTGAAATGAGTCCATTGTGCTTGAGTTTATAATATGGCTGTTCAAAATTTTAATGAGCAAAAGAAATTGGCTTTCACATTCCATCTGCCAGTTATTCATGTAAGTTCACAGTCTTCATTATTAAAATGTAAAAGTGCACGAGGAATTTGTGAAAGTCTCTTAGGTGTCTGCTGAGGAATGCGTAAGCAGTCTAGACCAGGGATCATTTTTAATGCCCAGCACTAGGCGAAGAGAAAGGCTAACAGAGGCCAGGAACTAAGAGTGGAGAGAGCAGGAACCACGGGTCCAGGAGTGCTCACAGGCAAGAATTTGGGTAAGTCATTGAATTAATTAATCAGGAAGATTAATGCTCTCTTTGCATGCTTATAAATATTGAACTGTTAGCTCATCAAAGCTGTGTTATGGGAAAAGGCAGAGACTATACAGAAGTAGTCACAACTGATTCGCAAACTGTTTTCATTTCCCAAGCTCCTAAATAATGAAACTATTTTCTGAGAGTGGCACAAGAGCTGTTACTCTGGGATGGGAAACATGCACAGATCATCTGGTGAAAGCAGCAACTATAACCAAACCTCTGATGTTTTTATGCTCTGAGAATCCCATTTATCCGTGGTGGAGAATGCGTCCATATTACTCGATTCCTTACACGATTTCTGATAATGCTATGTTGCCAGCAGCAGAAGTAAAGACTGTTTATTAAGGGTTTACGTGGCAGGGTGCAGACATCGAGAGACCAAGACAGTTGGTCAGAAACAGGAAGAACACATGGACAGAACCACATCATGTAATTCCACTATATCCAAGTGGATTTAGAAACACACACACACACACACACACACACACACACACTCACTCACTACCCATCCATGTATATACCAGCCATGTTCCTCCACTATTTTTCCTCACTGATGCTAAGAATATTTCAAAATACCCACTTTTGATGTATTGTCTATGCTGTGACTACCTTTATTAGTGCAGGCAGGGAATATTTGATTTAATAAACAATCGATGATGCTACTACTACCCTATTTTAATTTTTATTTCTCCTTTCCCCCTCTATTCCTATGGGGGGGTTATTTTTCTTAAATCCTAACATAATTTTAGATTTTGCCTTGCAGTTCATTCCCCACCAAAAGTCATTGCTCTCAACTTTCAAAGTCATAACCATCTTTATAGGATCAGCAACTAAGACCAAATCATATCAGGGTCATCCCTGGCTGTCATTAACCCGTCTGATACATCCATCTGCTTTTCTAATGACGCCAGGGGCCTGAGGACTGTCCAAAGCCTCAGGGTTGGTCTGATGGGAAGACAAGGGCAATGGGGTGCTTTTAAATTTGCTCTCTTGTTTCCTTCTAACATTCAGCCTGGACAGCTTACAGAAGACCACTAGCTCAATGCCTGCCTCTTTCTGGTCCCTTCCCATGGCATTATTATAGAGACTGTATCTTCTATGTTTAATCTAGCTAGAAAGTAAACAACTGAAAAATTTCCTCTCTTTGTCCCTCATATCTGACACAGCTGATACAGTCCTGAATACCTAGATATCTGAGAACTAGGTGTTTAAATGAATGAGTTGATGAGTTCTTATATATTCCTCTCAATTTCTGTAACAGATATAATCATCAGAGCAAAATTTTTATATGGACTCAAACATTTCCTTCTTCTCTTTTAGGTCACCTAGGCATTTCACAGATCTTTCTTCATTTTTCCAGAAAGAGAATGTGAGATTTGTCTCCCCTCCTTCCCTCCAAAGTCAAAATAGTAGCCCACCTCCATTTTCTCTTTTATGCAAGTGCCCAGCTTTGTCACTCACCAGTCTGTTATTATCAACCACCTAAGTTTACATTTTATCTTGAAAATTTCCATCTTTACCATGGCTTAGCCCTGATGAACACCCTGTTTACAGGGGTGTTGTAGCCCCCACAACTGGAAACCTCACTCCTATCCCTCTGCTCTCTACGGCTTTGTGTTTTCACAGTGGCATCTCCAGTGCCTGGCATGGAGGAAGCACTCACGAATAGCTGTGGAATATGATAATAAAGCTTCAGCCTCCCTTACCCCCCACCCCCACCAGTGACTGGCCTATCTGCTCTAAGAGCAAGGACTCAATATACTATTTGAAGAACCCATCAAAGCACATTGATGAGTGAGTCAAAATTTCAGTAGTCCTTCAATGGCTGCTTCAAGTTCATCCTCCTCTGAGGCTTTCCTGACAGCCCCAGCCAGTTTTTCCCTTCTTAACCACGCTTGCTTGTATTACTGAATCTTTTTATAGACTATTACAGTGCTACTTATTTTGTGATGTACTTTACATCGGTTTTCGTGTGTCTAAGGTGCCTCATCTCCCCTTGATTGCAAGCTTCATCCAGGTACTAATTTTTGTGGAATCTGAAGTTTCTACACTTTTGGAAGCTCTTTAGTACAAATACAAACTAGATACAAAAGTGAATTTTTTTTTTAGGATGAGTTGTAACACATTATAACTTTAAAAAAACTGATGAGCACCACACACATCACAAAATAAAGAGATAAGATTTTTATTCATTAGCTGCTTGCCATATTTTTATGATTTTCTTTTATACTTTTGTCTGCCTAACCTTTGATTGCCTCTTCATATAACAATGGTTTGGTAGTATCATTTTCTAGAGAAAATAGGTGTTTCAGTCTTTTATCTCGGATGGTTGATGTAATTTGGTGTTTTTGACTATTGATAGTTTCATATATATCATTGTATGCTACTTCACACCCAGACATAATCACTTTTTTTAGTACTGCTACACTGTGGACCCTAGAAACATAGGGATTCTATTTTGTGAAATTTGCTTTTTTCTGTTTTTTATTTTTTTAATGTTTATTTATTTATTTATTTATTTAAATATGAAATTTATTGTCAAATTGGTTTCCATATAACACCAGGTGCTTATCCCAACAGGTGCCCACCTCAATGCCCATCACCCACTTTCCCCTCTCCCCCACCCCCATCAACCCTCAGTTTATTCTCAGTTTTTAAGAGTCTCTTATGGTTTGGCTCCACCCTCTCTCTTTTTTTTTTTTTTCCTTCCCCTCCCCCATGGTCTTCTGTTAAGTTTCTCAGGATCCACCTAAAAGTGAAAACATGTGGTATCTGTCTTTCTCTGTATGGCTTATTTCACTTAGCATAACACTCTCCACTTCCATCCATGTTGCTACAAAGGGCCATATTTCATTCTTTCTCATTGCCACGTAGTATTCTATTGTGTATATAAACCACAATTTCTCTATCTATTCATCAGTTGATGGACATTTAGGCTCTTTCCATAATTTGGCTATTGTTGAAAGTGCTGCTATAACCATTGGGGTACAAATGCCCCTATGCATCAGCACACTTGTATCCCTTGGGTAAATTCCTGGCAGAGCTATTGCTGGGTCATAGGGTACATCTATTTTTAATTTTTTGAGGAACCTCCACACTGTTTTCCAGAGCGGCTGCACCAGTTTGCATTCCCACCAAGAGTGCAAGAGGGTTGCCGTTTATCCACATCCTTGTCAGCGTCTATAGTCTCCTCATTTGTTCATTTTAGCCACTGTGACTGGTGTGAGGTGATATCTGAGTGTGGTTTTGATTTGTATTTCCCTGATGAGGAGCAATGTTGAGCATCTTTTCATGTGCCTGTTGGCCATCTGGATGTCTTTAGAGATGTTTTCTTTAGATGAATAGAAGATGTTTTCTATTCATGTTTTCTGCCCATTTCTTCACTGGATTATTTGTTTTTCGGGTGTGGAGTTTGGTGAGCTCTTTATAGATTTTGGATACTAGCCCTTTGTCCGATAGGTCATTTGCAAATATCTTTTCCCATTTCGTTGGTTGCCTTTCAGTTTTGTTGATTGTTTCCTTGGCACTGCAGCAGCTTTTTATCTTCATGAGGTCCCAAGAGTTCATTTTTGCTTTTAATTCCCTTGCCTTTGGGGATGTGTCAAGTAAGAAATTGCTGCGGCTGAGGTCAGAGAGGTTTTTTCCTGCTTTCTCCTCTAGGGTTTTGATGGTTTCCTGTCTCACATTCAGGTCCTTTATCCATTTTGAGTTTGTTTTTGTGAATGGTGTAAGAAAGGGGTCCAGTTTCATTCTTCTGCATGTTGCTGTCCAGTTCTCCCAGCACCATTTGTTAAAGAGACTGTCTTTTTTCCATTGGATATTCTTTCCTAGTTTGTCAAAGATTAGTTGGCCATACGTTTGTGGGTCTAATTCTGGTGTTTCTATTCTATTCTATTGGTCTATGTGTCTGTTTTTGTGCCAATACCATGCTGTCTTGATGATGACAGCTTTGTAGTAGAGGCTAAAGTCTGGGATTGTGATGCCTCCCGCTTTGGTCTTCTTCAAGATTACTTTGGCTATTCGGGGCCTTTTGTGGTTCCATACACATTTTAGGACTGCTCGTTCTAGCTTCGAGAAGAATGCTGGTGCAATTTTGATTGGGATTGCATTGAATGTATAGATAGCTTTGGGCAGTATTGACATTTTAACAATATTTATTCTTCCAATCCACGAGCATGGAATGTTTTTCCATTTCTTTATATCTTCTTCAATTTCCTTCCTAAGCTTTCTATAGTTTTCACCATACAGATCTTTTCCATTTTTGGTTAGGTTAATTCCTAGGTATTTTATGCTTCTTGGTGCAATTGTGAATGGGATCAGTTTCTTTATTTGTCTTTCTGTTGCTTCATTATTAGTGTATAAGAATGCAACTGATTTCTGTACATTAGTTTTGTATCCTGTGACTTTGCTGAATTCATGTATTGGTTCTAGCAGACTTTTGGTGGAGTCTATCGGGTTTTCCACGTATAATATCATGTCATCTGCAAAAAGTGAAGGCTTGACTTCATCTTTGCCAATTTTGATGCCTTTGATTTCCTTTTTTTGTCTGATTGCTGATGCTAGCACTTCCAACACTATGTTAAACAGCAGCAGTGAGAGTGGACGTCCCTGTCGTGTTCCTGATCTCAGGGAAAAAGCTCTGTTTTTCCCCATTAGGATGATGTTAGCTGTGGGCTTTTCATAAATGGCTTTTATTATGTTTAAGTATGTTCCTTCTATCCTGACTTTCTCGAAGGTTTTTATTAAGAGAGGATGCTGAATTCTGTCAAATGTTTTTTCTGCATCGATTGACAGGATCATATGGTTCTTATCTTTTCTTTTATTAATGCGATGTATCACATTGATTGATTTGCGAATGTTGAACCAGTCCTGCAGCCCAGGAATGAATCCCACTTGATCATGGTGAATAATTCTTTTTATATGCTGTTGAATTCGATTTGCTAGTATCTTATTGAGAATTTTTGCATCCATATTCATCAGGGATATTGGCCTGTAGTTCTCTTTTTTTGCTGGGTCTCTGTCTGGTTTAGGAGTCAACGTAATGCTGGTTCTTGGAATGAGTCTGGAAGTTTTCCTTCCCTTCCTATTTTTTGGAACAGCTTGAGAAGGATAGGTATTATCTCTGCTTTAAATGTCTGGTAGAATTCCCCTGGGAAGCCATCTGGTCCTGGACTCTTATTTGTTGGGAGATTTTTGATAACTGGTTCAATTTCTTCGCTGGTATAGGTCTGTTTTTTCCTGTTTGAGTTTTGGAAGTGTGTGGGTGCTTAGGAATTTGTCCATTTCTTCCAGGTTGTCTAGTTTGTTGGCATATAATGTTTCATAGTATTCCCTGATAATTGCTTGTATTTCTGAGGGATTGGTTGTAATAATTCCATTTTCATTCATGATTTTATCCATTTGGGTCATCTCCCTTTTCTTTTTGAGAAACCTGGCTAGAGGTTTATCAATTTTGTTTATTTTTTCAAAAAAACAACTCTTGGTTTCATTGATCTGCTCTACAGTTTTATTTAGATTCTATATTGTGTATTTCTGCTCTGATCTTTATTATTTCTCTCCTTCTGCTGGGTTTGGGGTGTCTTTGCTGTTCTGCTTCTATTTCCTTTAGGTGTGCCGTTAGAGTTTGTATTTGGCATTTTTCTTGTTTCTTGAGATAGGCCTGGATTGCAATGTATTTTCCTCTCAGGACTGCCTTCGCTGTATCCCAAAGCATTTGGATTGTTGTATTTTCATTTTCATTTGTTTCCATAGATTTTTAAATTTCTTCCCTAATTGCCTGGTTGACCCATCCATTCTTTAGTAGGGTGTTCTTTAACCTCCATGCTTTTGGAGGTTTTCCAGACTTTTTCCTGTGGTTGATTTCAAGCTTCATAGCATTGTGGTCCGAAAGTGTGCATGGTATGATCTCAATTCTTGTATACTTATGAAGGGCTGTTTTGTGACCCAGTATGTGATCTATGTTGGAGAATGTTCCATGTGCACTCGAGAAGAAAGTATATTCTGTTGCTTTGGGATGCAGAGTTCTAAATATATTTGTCAAGTCCATCTGATCCAATGTATCATTCAGGGCCTTTGTTTCTTTGTTTATCCTGTGTCTAGATGATCTATCCATTGTTGTAAGTGCAGTATGAAAGTCCCCTGCAATGACCACATTCTTATCAATAAGGTTGCTTATGTTTGTGATTGTTTTATATATTTGGGGGCTCCCATATTTGGTGCGTAGACATTTATAATTGTTAGCTCTTCCTGATGGATAGACCCTGTAATGATTATATAATGCCCTTCTTCATCTCTTGTTACATCTTTAATTTAAAGTCTAGTTTGTCTGATATAAGTATGGCTACTCTAGCTTCCTTTTGACTTCCAGTAGCATGATAGATAGTTCTCCACCCCCTCACTTTGAATCTGAAGGTGTCCTCAGGTCTAAAATGAGTCTCTTGTAGACAACAGATAGATGGGTCTCGTTTTTTTATCCTTTCTGATACCCTATGTCTTTTGGTTGGAGCATTTAGTCCATTTACATTCAGTGTTATTATAGAAAGATATGGGTTTAGAGTCATTGTGATGTCTGTAGGTTTCATGCTTGTAGTGATGTCTCTGGTACTTTGTGGTCCTTGTAACATTTCACTCACAGAATCCCCCTTAGGATCTCTTGTAGGGCTGGTTTAGTGGTGATGAATTCCTTCAGTTTTTGTTTGTTTGGGAAGACCTTTATGTCTCCTTCTATTCTGAATGACAGACTTGCTGGGTAAAGGATTCTCGACTGCATGGTTTTTCTGTTCATCACATTGAAGATTTCCTGCCATTCCTTTCTGGCCTGCCATGTTTCAGAAGATAGGTCTGCCACTAGTCTTATTGGTCTCCTTTTATATGTTACAGCGTGTTTATCCCTAGCTGCTTTCAGAATTTTCTCTTTATCCTTGTATTTTGTCAGTTTCACAAGGATGTGTCGTGCAGAAGATCGATTCAAGTTACGTCTGAAGGGAGTTCTCTGTGCCTCTTGGATTTCAATGCCTTTTTCCTTCCCAGATCAGGGAAGTCTCAGTTATGATTTGTTCAAGTACACCTTCAACCCTTTCTCTCTTTCTTCCTCTTCTGCAATTCCTACTATATGGATGTTCTGTTTGATTGCATCCCTTAGTTCTCCCTATTTTCCCCTCATACTCCTGGATTTTTTTTTTGTCTCTCTTTTTCTCAGCTTCCTCTTTTTCCATAATTTTATCTTCTAATTCACCTAGTCTCTCCTCCGCCTCTTCATTCTGAGCTGTGGTCACCTCCATTTTATTTTACACCATTTATAGCATTTTTTAGCTCCTCCTGACTGTTTCTTAGTTCCTTGATCTCTGTAGCAATAGATTCTCTGCTGTCCTCTATACTTTTTTCAAGCCCAGTGATTAATTTTATGACTATTATTCTAAATTCTTGTTGCGTTATATTGCTTAAATCATTTTTGATCAATTCGTTAGCTTTCGCTACTTCCTGGAGTTTCTTTTGAGGAGAGTTCTTCTGTTTCGTCATTTTGGGTAGTCCCTGGGGTGGTGTGGAACTGCAGGGCCCTTCCCCTGTGCTGTCTGGAGTAACTTGTGCTGGTGGGCATGGCCACAGTCTGACCAGATGTCTGTCCCCAGCCCACTGCTGGGGACACAGTCTGACTGGTGTGTACCTTATCTTCCCCTCTCCCAGGGGCAGGACTCACTGTGGAGTGTTGTGGCCCCTGTCTGGGCTACTTGCACACTGCCAGGCTTGTGGTGCTGCTTCGATGGGATTGACGTATTAGCTGGGGTGGATCCTCAAGGTGCACAGGGGCAGGAGGGGCAGACTCGCTTGCTTTGCCTTCGGTGGTCTGCTTCGGGAGGGGCCTGTGGCACCGAGAGGGAGGCAGACCCGTCGGAGGGATGGATCCACAGAAGCACAGCACTGGGTGTTTGAGCGGTGCAAGCAAGTTCGGTCCCGGGAACTGGTTCCCTTTGGGATTTTGGCTGGGGGATGGGAGAGGGAGATGGTGCTGGCCAACGCCTTTGTTCCCCACCGAGCTGAGCTCTGTCTTCCAGGGCTTAACATCTCTACCTCCAGGTGTCCTCTCGTCCTCCCCCTCTCTGAGCAGAGCTGTTGACTTTTTACATTCCAGATGTTAAGTCCTGCTGGCTGTCAGAACTCATGCAGTCAGGCCCCTCCACTTTTGTAAGCCAGACTCGGGGGGCTATTCCTTGCCAGGTGAGCTGCCCCTCCACCGCCCCGGCTCCCTTCTGCCAGTCCGTGTAGTGCACACCGCCTCTCCGCCCTTCCTATCCTCTTCCCTGGGCCTCTCGTCTACACTTGGCTCCCGAGAGTATGTTCTGCTAGTCTTCTGATAGTCTTCTGGGTTATTTGGCAGATGTGGGTGGAATCTAAGTGATCAGCAGGGCGAGGTGAGCCCAGCGTCCTCCTACACTGCCATCTTCTCCGTGACTGAATATTTATTTATTTATTAAAAAAATTTTTTTTTACCGTTTATTTATTTTTGAGACAGAGAGAGACAGAGCATGAACAGGGGAGGAGCAGAGAAAGAGGGAGACACAGAATATGAAACAGGCTCCAGGCTCTGAGCTGTCCGCACAGAGCCCGACACGGGGCTTGAACTCATGGACCGTGAGATCATGACCTGAGCCGAAGTCGGACGCTTAACCGACCAAGCCACCCAGGTGCCCCGGTATTTTTGAGAGAGAGAGAGGGCACGAGCAGGGAAGGGGAAGAGAGAGAGGGTGACACAGAATTTGAAGCAGGCTCCAGGCTCTGAGCTTGTCAGTACAGAGCCCGATGTGGAGCTCGAACTCATGGACCATGAGATCATGACCTGAACTCAAGTCGGACACTTAACCAACTCAACCATCCAGGTGCTCCTATTCTGTGAGATTTCATCAAAAAGGGGGGAAAAGTGTAGTGCATCTGTAATTGTAGACACTGCTTTATCAAGTATTTGCCTAGCAGAAGACTCTTTTGATTTTGCCTGAGTTTTGGCAAGAATGAAAGCCTCTGCCTAAAACTGTGTATGGCTGATGATTGGCAGAATTTTTCACAGATGAGGTCTGGGTCCCTCCCTTTTAAACTGTAGGTCTTCTCTACCACATGCTTTTGGTTCCATATCACAGTTTCATATCATGAATCAATCCTTGATCCTGGGTCCTCACTTATACTACTGTTTAAATTATGACTCATGGCTGCCAGACACAACAAGTGTCTGGTGTCTCCTCATGACGAGTGTTTCTCTCTGGGTCTCCTCTTGACAGTTAATCACTGGCAGTGCAATCCTGTTGGCAGTTCTTGGATTTGCATTTTTAGGAAGTCCAAAACAGAATAAAGTCTGCTTTTAAATTCTCTTCCGACCCAGACATAGTCTGTATTGACTAATCATCAGGACATGAGGCAAGATATATTTCCCCCCTACAAGCAAGACAGTGGGTAATTAAACATGGTGCTGACAGTTTTTATTCCTAGGCCTTTTATAATTAGTCTTTTAATTGTTGAGCTGAGCCCGATGTTCTAGCAAGAGAGATCCAGTTCCTCAAATTGAATAAATAGAAATCACTCATAGGAAAGGGTCAGGCCGAGCAGATGGAGTGTGCACAGGACTAGATGAGGACACAGGTGACATCATCTTGATTAAGGCCCAGACTCAGGTCAGACAGACCTAATTACTGCCACTGACTGCCTGTGGGATTTTTGAGCAAGTCACTTGTGCTTTCTGAGCCTCAGTGCCTCTTTTGTGAAAGGAAGGGAATAACCCTATGGGGTTGTGAAGATTCGTGTGTGTAGAGCACTCTGTACAGAAGCACAGTGTAAGAACTTCAGAAATGTTAGGTGTCATTTCTTCTAATGTTCCTCTCTTCTAGGTCTGTCTAGATATCTAGCTATCTGATATCTTTGGTTGTTGAAGCTTTTTTCCAGAATCCAGACTCTTCAGCTGTTTTTCAAAACCAACTTTTTTTGACAAGAGGGTTCAGACGTTAGTCATTTTCTGCCTGCAGTGTCTCAAAGCAGCATTTTGCAAATAATAATCCCTCCCATTCATTTCACAATCTACTATTTACAGGGCTCCTGGGTGGCTCAGTCAGTTAAGCATCTGACTTCAGATCAGGTCATGACCTCGCAGTTTGTGAGTTCGAGCCCCCGTCGGGCTTGTTGCTGTCAGTGCAGAGCCCACTTTGCATCCTCTGTCCCCCTCTCTCTCTGCCCACCCCCCACTCACATATGCTCTATCTCTCTCTGAAAAAAATAAATAAACCTTAAAAAAAACAATCTACTATTTACAAAGTGTTTTTCTTTTTTTATTAAATTGTTTTTAATATTTACTCATTTTTGAGACAGAGAGAGACAGAGCATGAATGGGGGAAGGTCAGAGAGAGAGGGAGACACAGAATCTGAAACGGGCTCCAGGCTCTGAGCTGTCAGCACAGAGCCCGACGCGGGGCTCGAACTCATGGACCGCAAGATCATGACCTGAGCCAAAGTCGGATGCCCAACCGACTGAGCCACCCAGGCGCCCCATGTGTTTTTCTATACTGTATGAGTCAGTCTTCAAAATGACCCTCTCTCTAATGGCAGTGTCACTGAGTTCACCATGCTCCACCCTTCTCTGGCCTCTCACCAGGCTGGTGCCCAGCGAGAATATCATGTTAGCAGCTCCTCCCTTTAGATGCTGGTTGCCCCTGCTTGTCATTCACATCTCACCACGGGGGTCACCTTTTCAGAGGGGCCTCTGGCTCATCCCCTCAGACATTCTCCATCATAGCATCCTATTTTATTATTTCATAGCACTTTGCACGTCTGCTATTTTACTTATTTTTTGTCCAAATTTTCATGCTAGAACATAGGCTTTGTGAAAGCAGAAATGTTTTCTTCTCTGTTTCCATAGGGTGTGTATTCTCAATAGGGGTGATATCCCAAGGGGCAAAAACTGGTTCTAGAGGGGGCAAAATAATCTCACCTTTTAATGTATAGAACACAGATTTATATACAGTGCATAGACTGATATACCTTGTATACAGGATTTTAAAATTTGGGAGCCATAATTAGAACAAAAGAGTCTAAAAAGTCTCCTTAGGGGAGCAATAATGAAAGAAAAAAGGTTGAGAACACTGTTTTACAGTATAGAACACTGCTGAGCACAGAGTAGCCTCATAAATAATATTTTTGAATGACTGAATTGCATCTTTTAGAAGCTGCAGAAACATGTTCAGAGAGGTGAAATAGCTACAGCCTCGGGGCAAAAAGTGGTACATGGGAGAACTGAATCTCCAACCTGGGTTTCCTGGGTCTTGTGCTTTTTCTTTCCAAGCCTCCTGTTAAATGCACAATATATACTTTTTGAGTTGGCTTGAACGTATTGGACATTTCCACAAGAGGAAGCAAAATGAGCCTATAATTTGTAAGTGACAAAAAATGATCTCAGACATTCTATTCAGAAGAGTCCAGCTAGTCTTCTCTGGGGGCATTACTGATGCGTTCTGTGTGGCTCATCTTTGAAATGGGAGTCAATACCCATCTCCTGCTCTTGGGAAAATAGGAGTAAAAAGATGGGCAATATTTTTTAGTGTCTTAGCAATTGCTTCACAGGATCTGTAGGCCAAAAGAAATAGCCAACAATTCCATTTATTAAGTAATCAGGTCCGGATAGCTTAATAAGCACATGCATCCTAATGAGGTACTACTGCCTGTTGATCACTGCACACTTTCTCAGGCCTAGAAACGTATCAGACACCATCGTCCTCATTTCCTCTTCCACATCGATTTCCAAGTGGTGCTTGTTTTCATCACAGCAGTTATTGAAAACCCAGCTGTGAAATGATTTGGTCATTGGAAACAGTATAATAATCTCGTGTTGAAACTGTGGACTGTCTCAAGCTTGTAGTTTCCGACAGAGATCACTGTGATTCCTGTGAAAATTTAAAACATCCGGTTGTCTGCAAATTCACTGTGGTATCCTGAGGTGCCTTGGCACAGTCTGAGAACCGTGGCACTAGACCAAGGCAAGGCGTGATGCTGGCTTGAGGTAGATTCGTGGCAGGAGAGTTGGAAAGGAGTATAGGAGTGAAAAGTTGTGTAGAAGTGAAAAATTGAAGACAGAGAAAACTGGTACAAAAATGATGAGTGAGGGGCGCCTGGCTGGTAGAGCACCCAACTCTTGATCTCAGGGTTGTGAGTTCAAGCCCCACATTGGGTGTAGAGATTAATTAAAGAAAACAAAATAAAACACAAAAATGATGAATGAACAGGATGTGGGGAGGGGGGAAAGAGGTTTAGAAAATCAAATTGGGGGCCTGGATGATTGGAGAACTCCCATGTCATAGATGGCTTTTGGGGACTCGGACTCTCATTTTCTTGGTAACAACAACCATCCTCCATACGGGAGTGGCCCAGCCCCCATCTATCCAGTATGGCTCATCTCTGGCAGGTGATTGAATTAGAGGAATATGTTGCCCTTGTGTCAGCCTAAGCCAGTCAGATTTGCTCTTCCAAGAATTTGGAATTGAAACTTAGCGTGTTCATTTCCTATGACTGCAGCAACAAACATGGCTTCAAACAACAGAAATTTATTCTTTCGCAATTCTGGAGGCCAGAAATCGAGGCGTAGTCAGGCCTGCACTCATTTTGGAGGTTCTGGGGAGAATCCTTCCTTGCCTCTTCTAGATTCTGGTGGCTGGTGGTGGTCTTAGGCTTCCTTGGCCATACCACTCTAATCTCTGCCTCTTACATGTCTGTGACTTCTCCCATTCTGCCTTTTACAAGGTCAGTGGATTTAGGGGTCACCTGGGTAATTTGGAATAATCTCTCTCAAGACCCTTAACTTAATTACATGTGCAAAGACCTTTTTTTCCAAATAAGGTAACATTCATAGGGTGTAGGTATTAGGATGTGGACATACCTTTTTCAAAGCCAACATGTAACCCACCACACTTGGAGACTTAGAGATGTTTGTGCACTGAGAGGATAGGTATGTAGGGCACTGGGATGACTCTTTGGGTAGAGAATAGAGAGAGGTCTAAGGTGAAGGAAAAAAGAATGACATAGGTATATCTATGGAGAAATAGGGACATTTGGCTCAGGGAGTGATAGGAAGACACAGGGACCAGCCCTGCTTTTGTTCTGCTAAATTTTCCACTTCTTGATTCCTGTCCCCCAGAAAGCCCAGCTGCCCTTAGGTTCTATGATTTAGTTGAATTCTTCAATAAATTCTCCTATTTGCTTAAGTTAGTTGGAGTGGGTTTCTTTGATTTTCAACCTAGAGCCTTGAAGGCAAAATAGCAATAAGGGTAGGGAGATGGGTCTCAATTTTGGCAAAGCTTCAGTCTCCTTCAGGCTGTGATTTATGCTACCCAAACATCAACAGAAAATTTTGGCAGTGGCTACTCACAAAATGAAGCTGATTAGAATTTGTTTTTCATGTAAAACAGGAAAAATGTGGTTCATTTACCCCACTGTCTCATATGTGAGGAATTAAATTTTTTTTTCTTACAAGACTCCCATTCTACACACACCTCAGAGCACTTGAGAGAACTGTATTTCATTTTGAGCTACCATGAAGGAGGGCATTCTGGGATTTGTCCTACATGGGCAGGATACAAAGGGACTAGAAGTCATGCCATGTGAGAAACTGTTGAAGAGACTCAAGTGGTTTAATCTGAAAAATGGAGGACTTGGAAAACCATGATGGATGGTTTTTAAACTGGAAGGACTGTCACATAAAAGAGAAATATAAGAGTCACATTCTGGGCTATTTCAGGAACAAGTTTTCACAAATTTTAGCTGCTCAAAAATGGGGCATCCTGATGCTTGATCTTAGGTTTGAGAAGATATGAGAAGTAAGCATCCTAAACAAACAAACAAAAGACAGCCCCTTGAGGACAGGGACTGCATCTTATTCACTGAGTATACTCTAAGCTCAGTGCTTAGTGGGTTCTCAGTCAAAGGTTGGTAAAGGGAAGAACAAAGAACAAGAATTTAACCAGAAACTAGGTATCTTAGTTCGTTTGGATTACTGTGACAAAAATACAATAGACTGGATGGGTTAAAGAATAGAAATTTATTTCTTACAGTTCTGGAAGCTGGGAAGTCTAAGATCAAGGTGTTGGCAGATTCAGTATCTGGTGAGAGCCCACTTCTTGGTTCATAGCTGCTGTCTTTTTGCTGTAAACTTACATGGTGGACAGCCTCTAGGGAGCTCTCTGGGGTCTATTTTATAAGGGCATTAATCCCGTTCATGAGGGCTCCACCCTCCTAATCTAATCACACCCAAAGGCCCCACTTCTTAAAACCATCACATTGGGGGCGTCTGGGTGGCTTGGTCGGTTGGGCGTCCGACTTTGGCTCAGGTCATGATCTCATGGTCCGTGAGTTTGAGCCCCGCGTTGGGCTCTGTGCTGACAGCTCGGAGCCTGGAGCCTGTTTCAGATTCTGTGTCTCCCTCTCTCTCTGCCCTTCCCCTGTTCATGCTCTGTCTCTCTCTGTCTCAAAAATAAATAAACGTTAAAAAAAAATTAAAAAAAAAACCCCATCACATTGGGGGGTAGTGAATTCTGAATTTTGAATAATGACACCAACATTCAGTTTTGAGCACTGGGCAACTATTTGGAGGTGATGTCAGAGAGAAAACTGGACTGAAGAATGGTGACAATATTAATAAGAGTCATAGCTTTCCTTCATCAAGCCCTTGGTTTGTGTTATTATCTTATTTAATCTTCAATGATCCTACGTGGTAGTTGCCCCTCTTTTACAGATGTTGTAACTTAACTACAGAGTGGTTAAGTAGTGAACTCCACATAGAGATTAAGTTTAGAACTAGAGTCATCTTATAATAGTAAGAAAAATCATTGCTCATGTATTGAACAACTGCTATGTTCTAAAAGTTTTATACACAGTGATCTCTAAGGCTCTTTATAATGGTGAGCCCATGATTTCTGGGTATCTGCCCCCTAAGTTCTTGACCATGACCCTCCTCTGCCTGGGTCTCATGGACCAGGATTGCTGAGGTAGGCTGGGTGGCTTGAGGCCCCCAGGGCAACTGGCCTACTTAACTAACCACTCTGAAGTCTAAAGAAGGCTCAGTCTTGACTGCTCATTAATCTAATTACCTTAGAAAGAATGGTCCCGGCCTCATCTCTTACCCAGTGCAAGTGTGAGGTTCCTTGGGGGTCATCCAGCTCTAGGATAGAGAAGTCTTCATCCTTCCTATTAACATTCTTGCTTGAAGGTAAATGTAAGTTAACCAAGATCTTCAAATTTGATCTACTTGTTAATACCATAATTAGTTTTCAGTGGGATTTCCATTTCTAGAACCATGGCTTTTATTTTGTTTTGTTTTTGTGTTTGTTTTTCCCTGTGCTGACTGCCCACCTGTCGATCTGGCGCTGAGAACAAGCCAGGCTTTCATCCCTGTGCAGCAGCTGCAGATCGGCCCTGAGGGAACAGTGGCTCTCAGAAGCCCCAGAAAGGCCTCTGGGAATGGAGGGGGGTAAATGCTAGTCTTAGGTCTGGCTCTGAGGATGTGACTTTAGATCATCTATTTTTCTCCCTGTGATAATATGTGCTTCAATCCTTAACTTTATACATCTTCTACTGCTCTGTACACTTCAAGAATAACACATGTTTCTGCTTGTATTTATAGCCTGTCTCATATTTCTTCTGTAACCCTGAAGTCAGACAAGCATGACATGTGGCTGCAGTCATAAAGCAACTTAATTTTTGTCTTCTAGTTTCTCTTTAAAATGTCTCTGTGGGACAAATTGTTTCCCTGCCTGTGGCTGAACTCAGTCAGGTGCCAAGACTTTTATGGACCCTCTTGTGTGTCAAAACCCAGCCTCAGTACAGTTGTTAAAAAGTTCTGTCCAAAGTGATATTCAAAACTTTTAAAGTTGTGTCTCCTTTCCTTTTTTTTTTTTTTTTTTTTTTTTTTTTTTAGCTTGGGCTGCTGCAAGTAGGAACCCTTTAGCTGGGGAATGAAAGCAGGGTCACCTTCTTCTTTCCTCTTGTCTTCTACTTGGGTTCATTGCCAGCCTCTACACCTGTGCCCCCAGTTGGGCAACTGTTTCCTGGCCCCGGTGAGATTAGAGCATGAAGAGGTAGGGAAGAAAAAGACGCTAAGAAAATTGTTACTTGTGTGATACTGCCATGATTAAGATGATACTTCTGCTTGTGGGGCACTTTCAAGGGTCTTTCAGAAAGCTTACCCTCATCACTGGGCATCTATCTGTACCCTGCAGTTCTCTTAATGGGGTCAAATGCATCTCTCTTTTGCTTGGTTCTTTGCTTTTCCTTGGCCCCTAGAAACCTAACAATATCCTCAGTTTCCCTTGGCTGAAGTCTCTTTTCCCACCAGATTTTCCTCTTAAAAGGATCCAAAATGACCCTACACATCTTTCTTGAGTGGCCCACGTCTGCTCCATAGAAAATCCTCATGCATTTTTTTACCTTGAGAAATCTTGAGGGAAAGGGACAAGTTGTCCCCAACCCAACAATTCTTCCTTTGCTCTGCTGTCTGCTGACAAGTTCAGCCATCTCTTGCCCTTTAGATTCCAGGTGGGATTCAGACACAAGCACTCTGTGCCCTCTGATATGTTAAACTCATTGGTGGTCCCCGCAAAGCCCCTTTATTTTGACTGGAGGTTTAGGAGGTGGGGCTCACAGCTCAGCCCTCTTTGAAGAAATCCTTCCCAATCGTCTACTCCTGACCCTTTTATACACTCATGTGTGAAAGTCTTAAGAGTTGTCTAACCTATTTTCTTTGTAAGTTCTTGATCTAGTTCCTCTATTTGAAGTTTGCTAGCTATTTTGCCTCAGATGAAATGTCTACTTTAACATCTGTAATAAGATGTCACTTGTTTATTCAACCTGCATTAAACACTCACTAGACCAGTGCTGTCCAATAGAAATATAATGCAAGCCAGACACATAATTTAACATTTTCTAAAAGTTAGATTAAAAAACAAGAAACAAGTGAAAATAATTTTAATGATAATCTTGTTTAACCCAATATATCCAAAATGTTATTATTTCAATATGAAATCAATATTAAAAAAAAATTTAATGAGATATTTTACAGTCTTGTTTTGAACTAAGTCTTTGAAATCTGGAGTTTATACTTGCTGCACATTCCAATTTGGACCAGCCACATACCAAGTGCTCAGTGGCCCCAAGTATCTGCTGGCTACTGTCATAGACAGCATGGCAGTGGACTGGAAGCTTTCCAGTGAAGACCGGTATTCTTCTTGGTCATTACTATATACCACAGTGCTTGGCATATAGTTAGCACTGGATATTTGTGAAATTGAACAGAAATAGAATGAAGAACTTATCAAGGGAGCTGTTCATCAGCTTTCCACAGCACGTACAGTCTAAATCATCCAATTCTGCCTACATTTCATTTGCCCACATAGTTTTTAATTCATTTATTCCACCAAGCATTTACCCTTCGTAAAGGCAGAGGTGTCTTTGTCTTGTCCCCACGATCCATCACTATTCCTAGTATTGTAATATGGAGATTGATGCAGTCAGCAAATATTTATTTGGTGTCCATGCTAGGCCAATTTTTTTAGGTGCTGGGGATCCCATGTTGAGTTGTCTCTGTCCTTGGGGAGATCAAAGACAGTAAAAAGCCACAAGGGCTATGAAGGAAAGAACTGGGGTAATGTGATAGGGTGTGACTGGGGATGGAGGAGTAAGGGAGTAGGAAGGAGAAGTTGCCAGTCCTTTGAAGAGCTAGGGGAAGGGCAATTTGATTGCATCTTCCCACAGCCCTACAAGCTGTCTCCTTTTCAGTTATATTGGCCTTTCATTTTCTCTAATATTCAAATTCATTGCTTTTAACTTCATTTCCTGTTCCTGTGTTTCTGTCTTCCTTGCTCTTCTTTAGCTGCTGTCTTCTCACGTCTTGGCTCAAAGGCCATCTCCTCTATGTGAACTGCTCTGACCACCCTGTCTATAGGGCGTGTTACCTTAGACACTTGATGTCATATCACCACATTTTATTTATTATCATAAACTAAAATGACCTTGTTTATTCATCTGTTGTCTCTCACACCATAAGGAAAACTCTAAGAAATTAGGGACTTTGTTTTCATAATTGCTATATTCTAGTGGCTAGAAAGGTGCCTCTCTGACAAATGTATGACCCCATAATTAGTGATCAATAAATATTTATTGATGAATGAATGAATGAATGAATGTCAAGAGTTAGTTAAAGTCTTTGGGAGCTGTTCCAAGGCAGGGTTTGAATGAGGCCACGATCTAAAGTCTGGCAAGAACTGCACTATTTAAAAAAATTTTTTAAGTTTATTTATTTATTTTTGAGAGAGAGAGGCAGAGAGAGTGAGCAGGGGAGGGACAGAGAGAGAGGAAGAGAGAATCCCAAGCAGGCACTGCAGTGTCAGCACAGAGCCTGATATGGGGCTCGAACTCATGAACCATGGAGATCATGATCTGAGCCAAAACCAGGAGTCCCACCGTTAACCAACTAAACCATGCAGACGTCCCCCACATTACTTTTAAAAAAGATTTTAGGGGCGCCTGGGTGGCTCAGTCGGTTGAGCATCCGACTTCGGCTCAGGTCATGATCTCACAGCCTGTGAGTTTGAGCCCCACGTCGGGCTCTGTGCTGACAGCGCAGAGCCTGGAGCCTGCTTCGGATTCTGTGTCTCCCTCTCTCTCTGCCCCTCCCCTGCTCATGCTGTGTCTCTCTCTCTCTCTCTGTGTCAAAAATAAATGAACAGTAAAAAAATCTATTAAAAATAAATAAAAATAAAAAGATTTTATTTGTAAGTAATCTCTACACCCAGTGCAGGGCTGGAACCCACAACCCCAAGATCAAGAGCTGGCATGCTCTATGGACTGAGCCAGCCAGGCCCCCCAGAACCGTACTATTTTTATCTGTGGTCTCTGAGAAGGAAGATGGGGTTAATGCATATAGAAGTTATTCTTTTGGACTGTCTTGGGTTCTAGTTCTGCCTCCTTTGAAAATCTAGAGTTATGGACCATCCTACTGAGTAAATGGACATAAACTTTTGCATGTAACTTAGGGGAGTTCATGGACATTTTACCTGAAGAGGTAAAATTGACCCCAAGTTAAAAATTTCTGTGGAGGGGCGCCTGGGTGGCTCGTCAGTTGAGCCTCCGACTTCGGCTCAGGTCATGATCTGGCGGTTTGTGAGTTCGAGCCCCGTGTCGGGCTCTGTGCTGACAGCTCGGAGCCTGGAGCCTGCTTTGGATTCTATGTCTCCTTCTGTCTCTTCCCATCCCCCGCTTGTGTCTCGCTTTGTCTCTCAAAAATAAATAAATAAATGTAAAAAAAAATTAAAAAAATTTTTCTGTGAAAATGAGAACTCTCACAGTAACACAGAGAGACAAATGTTTTAATGAGATACTGCATGAATTACATTTAAAGAGCTAGGACAAGTGCCTGCCGAAGGATGCCTTTAGGGAGAGGTGTCCGAAGAATTCCTGAAAATGAAATTCTTTCCTACCAAGTAGTGCGGCCTGGCAGTTGCTATGGACGCTTGCCTGCTCCAATCATGTTTCAGCTTGCTAGGCCGTGCAGCGCTCTGTCGTTGCTGTGGCAACGGATGGCAACAACTCGGCCCAGACTGCTGGAGGAGAGCAGGCTGCTTGGAGCTGGTACGGAGGGACAGACTCCTTGGCTTCGGCGTCTGTGAGTTGGACGCAGGGTCTTGGAGGAGGAACAGGGCGCGGGAAATGACAGGCAGTTGGCGGGGGTGGGGGGGGGGGTGTTGTTCCAGGGTCCGAAGTCCTTGCAGTGATCATGGGGTCACAGTTCGAAGGACTTGGGGACTGGCTGGGACATCCTCTCCTCGTGTTCCGGCCCTGCATCTCAGGTGTTACTCAAGCTTTCCAGACCCCATTCCTCCTCAGCCTTCCCTCGCCCCTTCTTCTCATTCCCATTAGAATAGCCCATCCTCCCACCTGGGTGTTCACTTTGTTCTATGTAGATGTGAGGCCTTGGGCAAATCATTTTCCATCGTTTCTCTCCCAAATGGGGTGCCACGCTCCCTCTCCCTTCCTTCCCTCCCCCTTTCCTTCACAGGAAGACTCTGAGGATCAATTCCTGACCAATATGGTCACGTATATGGTCACATTTCATAGCCATGGTCCTGTGAAGTGATTTTAATGATTAACCTGCCTTTACAGTGGAGCACCTTTGTGCTCAGAAAGTGCCCCATGATGAGGGCTAGTTAGTAGCCGGTTGCTATGACTTAATCACCATCTCTGCTGGATACCAGGTGTGTTGTCTTCTGTGTGTGTTCACCTGTTTACTTTGGATTTGTTTCTTCCTCCCTTCCTCTGTTGGGTCTTGTCCTTTCCATTTGACAATACTTCATATACTGTGTAATTTATGAAGATGATTCTTCCCCATTCTTCTTTACTCCTTCAAGTAACTGAGGTCCCACCTCCCGTCTAGTACTAAGGTAGGTGTACTGCAGGAAAAAAAAGGAAAAAAAAATATTGTTACTACACGATCTGTGTGCCCTTGATGAGGTTATATGGTGGAGTCACGTTTTACTGTATTAGGTTTAGAAGTGCTAAAGTCAAAGTTGGATGCAGTCAAAAATATCCCTGGACAAACTCTTAAATCACCTGGGAGCAACCCAATTCAGAAATTCAACCATTGAGGGGAGTCTGGCTGGCTCAGTAGGTGGAGCATGCGACTCTTGATCTCGGGGTTGTGAGTTTGAGCCCCATGTTGGGTGTAGAGATTACAGAAATCAAGCCATTGAAAAGCTTTCATTTTGAGAATATTTAAAATTCTGATTTATAGACTTTTCCTATCTGTCACCAAAAATTAGTAGAAGGATAAATTTATGAGTTCCATTATGTCTTTATTCTTCTAAATTTTGCTCTGGCCCTCAATTCATACTTCAGTTTCTTTCTTAACAATGGCGAGGAGGCTGGACCCATTTGAATGGCTATGTGGACATCACTCTTTGATTGTTGGGCTGGTAAATCCTTAGAATCATTCATTCATGCATCCCTTCTGTGGTCTCCCCAGTCTGTATTAGGCAGACACACTGTTCCAGAAGTGATGAAACCAACACGAGCATCTTCAGGACTATCTCACCTTACCCAATAGTCCACTGACTGGAATGGCAAAGACAACCACCCAACTATTTTAAAGGTTATTCTTGTCTTTTAATTTAGCTAAGTATAAACATAGTTGAAATTCCATCATCCCCATTGATGTAAATCTTTTGGGGTCTTATTGTAGAGATTATAGTTGTTCGTAGGCATCAACACTTGGTATTTTCAATATTTGGAAAGTTTGTCTTTCTGATGTGAAAATAATGGTGATCACTCTGTTATAATTTACATTTGTCAGATTACTGGAGAGATTGAGCAGTTTATATCTGTTGACTATTGATAATTGGTCTTCTGTGGATTGCCTGTCTTTATCTTTGCCCAATTTAAATATCACTGTCCTTTTTGTATTGATTTGTAAGATTACTGTACGTATCCTGGATATTGATACCTTTTATGCTATGTTGAGATATAAATTAATGTTTTCTCCTGGTATATTCTTAGTTATTTTTTAAAGTCAGGTTTATAATATATAAATTATATACTATAAAATTCACTTCTTTTGTGAGTACAGTTCCATGATTTTTGAAAAATACTTTGAAAAATATAGTTGTGTAACCACATTAATCTATAGAATGATTCCATTAGCTCAAAAAGTTCCCTTGTACCTAGTTATAGTCAATCGCCTTTCCCTACCTCCAGCCCCTGGCAACTAATGATCTGATTTCTGTTTCTGCCTTTTCCAGAATATCATAATAGTGGAATCATAAGATACATAGCACTTTTTGTCTGGATTGTTTTATTTAATACATCGCTTTTGAGATTTATCCATGTTGTTGCATGTAACACTAGTTCATTGTTTATTATTGCTGAGGTCTATTCAGTTGAATGGATATACCACCAGGTGATGGACTTTGGGGTTGCCTTCAGTATTTGGTGATTATGAATAAATAAAGCTGCTATAAGCATCACATACAGCTCTTTGTATCCACGTGTTTTGTACATATGTTATACTCCCAGATAAATACCTGGGAGTAGGGTTGCTAGGTTCTATGGTAAGTGTATGTTTAATTTTATAAGAAACTGCCAAACTATTTTCCATGTGACTGTACCATTTTGCACTTCTTCCAGGATAGTGTAAGAGTTTCGTTTGCTCTACAGCCTTGCCAGCAGGTAACAATTTTGTTAATTTTAATTATTCTTGTAGATGCGTAGTGGTATCTCATTCTGTTTTTAAGAGATTCACATTTCCTTGATGACTAACATTGTTGAACTGCATGTGCTTCTTTGTTACTCTGTTTTGTTTTTGGTGAGGTTTCTGTGCATATCATTTGCCCATGTCCTGCTCGGTTGCCTTCTTATTGAGTTTTGTTTTGAAGTCACTTTTTTCTTTTTAATTTTGAGGGAGTCCAATTTATCACTGTTTTCTTCTATGGATTATCCTACCTAGAACTCTTTGCCTAACCCAAGGTAACACAGATTTTCTTCTGTGTTTTCTTCTGGAAGTTTTATAGATTTGGGTTTTACATTTTATTTCATTTCTGTCATTTAAAAAATTGTTTCATTTTTATCATTTTATTGTTTTGTAATTTCATTTTATTTTATTTGTATATGAGCAAACTCAGATTTATTTGGGCGAAGTCACAGCAATACTTATGTGTGAGAATGATTTTTGCAACCACAAAGTAGAGGGGAAGTTATTGTTATTAATTAGTGGCATAGTTTGACAAACTTCAAAATAGTTTTGAGAATGTTTCTCCATGTTAGCAGCAAAAACATTTAGAACATGAAAAGTCTCATCAAGTTTGAAAGACACCCTCATAGCTTGTGAGCATTGAAATCAAGTTTTAACCGATAACGCTTTAGGATCTGTGTAAAGTAGAGATTTTGACCTTGGATATGTGGACCTTTAGATGTTATGTTTATGTTCATTTTGGGGGAGATAGTGTTTATAGCTTTTATCCAGTTCCTAGTGGGACTCAGACCTCAAAGGTAAAAGGTCACTGGTTTAGGATGAGCACATTTCAGAGCGCAGGGGATAGTAGTACACTCGATCATGGTTGCTGTCATCGAAAGTAAAGACACAGCCGTTTCTTGCAGGCAGTCTCCTTGTCTCAAATGATTTCTTCCAAGATCTATTTCCTCATTAACACTGCAAAGGCACTTAGCATTTGGCTTCTCTTCATATAAAATGTCTTGCAAGGGGAATGAGGGCTCGAAATAAGGCAAAAAATAATTGTCAAATCATGGCTGGAAGGATTTCAGGTTGGGCAGAGAACGATAATTGAGGAATTGACAAATCACCAGATGCCTCTATTGTGTTTTAATTTGAAAAACTGTGCAGTCTTTTTATTTCTTTGAGGATTTAAAGTGCTTAAGTGCTGATTTTTTAAAAGAGTCATATTTACCCCTTACGGTGGTAGGGAAGAGGAGTGGGCTTTTAAAAAATGTTCTTTGCTTGATCGAAAGGCTTGTCAGAAAGCATATGATCTTGTTAAAGTAGTGGTCTTCATCTTACAATGAATACCAAAGAGTCAACTTGGTCGACTTTAAAGAAAAATTAGTGTTGGGGCGCCTGGGTGGCTCAGTCAATTGAGTGTCCAACTCTTGATTTGGGCTCAGGTCATGGCCTCACAGTCTTGAGATCAAGCCCTGTGTTAGGCTCTGCACTGGGCATGGAGTCTGCTTAAGATCCTGTCTCTCCCTCTGCCCCTCCTGGCTGCTGTGCTTGCGTGCTCTCTCTCTGTCAAATAAAGGACGAAAGAAAGAAAGAAAGTTTAGTGTGAAATGACTAAGAAAGAAATCTCTCGTAATATCTTGGTAGTTCATAAATCTGCATTTTATTTGGCATGTTCTTGCTTTAATAGTCTATCTAAAATGTCCTGAATGTAAGGTTGCTCTAATAACATTATGATCTGACTGCGTCTGTGTCTGTTTTTATTTCTTTAAACTACTATTGTAAGCCCAAGTTAAATAACTTTCCCTAATTCTATGTTCTCTACAACTATGTTGTTGATGCTGGTTTTTATTATAAACAATCCACCCAAGTTTGCAGCAGTGGCTTTGAAAAATCCCTAATTAAAATAAATTTCAAGGTTAAGCTATTTTTATTCTTGCCTGAAAACAATTACCAATACTTGTGGCTTTTAAAATAATAGTGTTGTAAGCATATTTCAGAACCAGGAAGGCAGAAATTTGTGTTTATGAAAGCCAAAAAATTACTCTTGCAATACTTTGGAATGTCCCTATAATTAATTATAGGTGATGTCTATTATATGGAACCTCAAAGATTTTAGCGGGAGGTGGAAAAAAAGGGGCCATATATTTTTCATTTCTGATATAATTCCCTTCACTTTCAGAGGGAATTGAAGTTTAATAAAAAGGAATAACAGAGGGATATAATCTAAGAATAGTAATTAATAACTTTAGCTTTACCAGAATGAGATTCCATAATAAATGGTAGGCTGTCATTTGCTAAATCATGAAATATTGCAGAGAGGGAAAAGGCAACATACTCTTTCACAATATGGCTCGTTATGTTAAAACTGTTAGTGGTAGGGGAGTTTTGTACTTGTTAAGCATTTGTGTTTTTACATCGCTGCTTGTAATTATAATTAAACAGATGGTTCCTGAAAAGAGAGTGTGTTCTTAGCAATTAAAACCATGGCAAGTAGCTTTTCTTCTTCTCCAACATACAATTAAACTGAATGGAATCACACACGCTGTGGGTTCTTCAGAGGAAAGGTTCTGTGCAGATTCAAGTAGATTAGTATTCTGTTCCCAAGCCCTGTCATCTAGCCCCTACAACATACTGAGAGCTTTGCAGCTGCAGAGGACTTCCAAACATGGGTTTTAAGAAGTAGTAACCCCTTCTCTGCTTTCTCCCCAAATCCTATTCTTGCCATGGGAATACTGATCGATTACATTTTTAAATGGGATTTTTGGAACAGTCTCTAACAATCATTGGATGTATTGTATTTTACATGGCTTTCTAAATTCTGGTTTCTCAGCTAGCCCATGAAATTCCTCGAGGGCAAAAGAAAATTAGACTTTTATTTTTCCTTCTTAAGACAACTAACATTGGCAATGTTTGTTTGTGAAAATCTTTCATTTCAGAGTTTTTATCGAAAGAGTATAGAATTTACTTTGGGTTCTAGGAAAACCCAATTCTGTTTCATTTACAATTCCTATTGCAGCAAATAAACATTAGGAGAAAACATTTTTTTTCTTTGTTTTTTTTCAATATATGAAATTTATTGTCAAATTGGTTTCCATACAACACCCAGTGCTCATCCCAAAAGGTGCCCTCCTCAATACCCATCACCCACCCTCCCCTCCCTCCCACCCCCCATCAACCCTCAGTTTGTTCTCAGTTTTTAAGAGTCTCTTATGCTTTGGCTCTCTCCCACTCTAACCTCTTTTTTTTTTTTTTTTTCCTTCCCCTCCTCCATGGGTTTCTGTTAAGTTTCTCAGGATCCACATAAGAGTGAAAACATATGGTATCTGTCTTTCTCTGTATGGCTTATTTCACTTAGCATCACACTCTCCAGTTCCATCCACGTTGCTACAAAGGGCCATATTTCGTTCTTTCTCATTGCCATGTAGTACTCCATTGTGTATATAAACCACAATTTCTTTACCCATTCATCAGTTGATGGACATTTAGGCTCTTTCCATAATTTGGCTATTGTTGAGAGTGCTGCTATAAACATTGGGGTCCAAGTGCCCCTATGCATCAGTACTCCTGTATCCCTTGGGTAAATTCCTAGCAGTGCTATTGCTGGGTCATAGGGCAGGTCTATTTTTAATTTTCTGAGGAACCTCCACACTGCTCTCCAGAGTGGCTGCACCAATTTGCATTCCCACCAACAGTGCAAGAGGGTTCCCGTTTTAGGAGATTTTTTCAACAAGGATTCAGCACCCCATGAAATATTTCACCACCTGAAATACAGCTTTGTGGCCAGTGGTCCCTCCCTTGAACCAGACCGCAGCAGTGTTAATGGGTCTCCCCCAGAGCAGGGCAGTGTGAGCCTGTGGTGCTCTGTTCACAGATGAAACCTTGGAACAAGTGTTTTGTTTGCATGAACAAAAATAGGCCCAAATATACTTTCAATGATTTTAGGTACAGGCTTTTGTGCCCACAAGTAAGCAGTTATTTGCTGGGGTAATTAACCATCTGCACCTTATTAGAAGGGTGCAGCTGGCTAATTATGCCCAGTGCCATAGGGCAGGTTACACTTCTCATCTGCATACGAAGTGGATTTGCAGCAAAGGGCACTGACCTTTACAAATGAGTCCCTAAATTTAACCAGTTCAGTTTGAGGTCACCACTCATGGATCTTTGTTTTGTTTTGTTTTGTTTTGTTCTGTTCAGAAGTGAAATTTATATATGGGTAATGACATTTCTATTTGTAAAGTAATTAATACAGAACCGTAGGATAGACATATTATTACGATCAGGGACAATGAGATCCCTGCTGAGTTCACATTGTTTTGCTTCCTCATGTTGGAAAAGTGGTACATTAGTATGGATGTGCACGTATTCATGAGCTTGTATGAATGACAACTGGAAGTACCATGGAGACTTCAAATGGGGGTGAATTTGTGTATTAGCCATTTCAGAATCATTTTCAGCAGTCGTTGGACATTATTCCTGTATCCATCCTACAGTTGTACGTTATTGGATGGATCAGTTTAAGGAAAGGGCAGACTACTGGAGAGCAGAATGTTATAATTCAGTGCAGGTTAAATCAAAATTCATGGACAGTGCTAATTGACTAAGTTTAAGGAGGTTGGCTAGGTTGAACTTCCCATATCTATTTGTCTAAAATTGTCCTTAATTTGCCCTTACTCTTGAAAGAAATTTTTGCTGGTTATAGAATTAAAAGATGGCAGTTTTTTCTTTAAACACATTTGAATTCATCATTCTACTATCTTCTGGCTTCCACTGTATTGAGAAATTAGCTCTCATGAAATCATGGCTCTGTTGAAAATAATCTTTTTTATTGGCTCTTTTAATAATTTTTCCCTTAATTTTTGGTTCCTCACCCTCTCTGAGTCTAGGTATGGATTTTTTTTCTCCATCTGTGTAACTTGGGATTTGATGGGTTCTTTGAACCTATAGATTGGTCTTTTCCAATGTTTCAGTAGAGTTCTCAGCTATTGGTTTTCAGTTATTGCCTCTAACTCTTCTCTCTTCTTTCACTCATGACTCCACTGACATCACATCTCTGTCCTTCATGTCCCTTGACCTCATTTGTGTATTTTCTATTTCTTTGTCACTCCATGTACTGACCTGCATAATTCTTCTGATCCATTTTCTAGTTCACTCATATATTCTTCAGCTATTTAAAATATGCTTATTATCTATCCAAAAATTTCTAAATTTAATTAGTGTCTTTCTTTGTTAGATATTCTGTTGGAATCTTTTTTGAATCCACTGTATAACTCCCCCCTACAACATTTTGTTTTTAAAAATATTCAAACCTAAGAAAAACTTGAAGTAATCGTACCTAAGTACTCTTTACTCAGAGTCATCAGTTATTGTTACCATTCTGCCACATTTGCCTTTGTTCTTTCTCTCTCTTTATCTTTTGAATCATTTGAAAGCAAATATATAACATTCTTTTACATAACCATAATGCTGTTATCACAGTCTATAAACTTAAAATTGATATAGTATTTTCTGATAGATACTCCATGTTCATATCTCCCTAGTTTTTCAATAATCTTACAGTGGTTTTTAAAAATGAAGTCCAGTGACTTCACAACAAGTGTCCTTCCTTCTGAATACCCAATGCCCATCTAGCCCATTGTGCCGCATATTAACTAAAATACAAATAAAATAAATAAAAATAAAAATGAAGTCCAGGACCCAATCAAGGATCATATGCTACATTGCATTGTTAAGCTTTTTAGTCTCCTTTAGTGTAGATCAGTTTCCTTGACATTTGAGGGGGAGGGGACTTGTTGGGTTTTTGTTTTTCAGGACATTGACATTTTTGGAGTCCATTTGTCTTATAGAATTGTTGTAATTTTATTTTATTTTTTTAATTTTAAAATGTGTTTGTTTATTTATTTATTTATTGAGAGAAAGCATGAGTTGGGGAGGGGCGGAGAGAGAGAGGGAGAGAGAGAATTCCAAGCACGTTCTCAGCTGTCAGCGCAGAGCTGATGTGGGGCTTGAACTCACAAACCATGAGATCATGACCTGAGCTGAAATCAAGAGTCAGACTTAACCCACTGAGCCACCCAGGCACCCCAGAATTGTTGTAATTAAAAAAAAATGATTCATATGTCCTGAAGATATCTTCGGGTTTATCTGTTAGTAGTTCAAATGGTAAAAACACAGTTGTTTTATGGTCTGTATCTAATAAGTCCCCTATGTGAAGCCTTTGATGGTCTTTCTGATATCTTTAGCTTCTGCTAATTGTGTTCATGGTGTCTAGTTTTCTTGTGTGTTTGCTTATTTCTATTCCTCATTGTCCTAAAATATTATTTGTAGGGATGTTTAGTTTTTGAGGTCTGGCATTAATGGTGCTTTCCTTGACAGGAGAATGATATTTGCTTCTGCCCTGCACCTTAGAATCTGTTAATCTGGGACTGCCCTAGACCTAACTCATGATTTGAAGTTCTCTGGACAGTTTAGTAGTATGGACACGGGCTGCAATTTTGAGTCACAAGTGACCCCAACTTTGGGGATATTTTTTCCTTTATTTTTCTTTTCTTTCTTTGCTTAGCACCTTGGCAAGTTTTACTGTGGCTTTTTGGGGATGGTGTTGGAGTGGCCAGTTTTAATTTTGGGTCCCAGTATAAGGTGAAAAAAGAGTTCTCATTATATTTCCCATCTTGAGCAGACTCTAATCATTGACTTCTGTTTTACTGCCCAGCAAGGCCACCAAACAAAGCCCCAGGTTTTCAAGGTTAGTGAGTGCCCTGGAGCAAAAGCAGTTATGGAGGTTAGTGCTTTGCTTACTTCTCTGGTGTTTGATTGCATTTAGATTTTGGTCTGGTAATTGCTTACTATATTGATAGCCTTTTAATACTTTTAAGAAGATTGCAGTTTTTTTCACCTAAAGTTTTTAGTAGTGTTCACTTGAATGGTTGGGTCAACCAACTGTTACCTGCCATTATTGGAAATGGAAGTCCTCCTTATTTTAGGAGAAAAAATTATTTTTGTTCTTATTAGAAATGTAGGCTGGATACAGGCATTTTTCATACTATTGTAATAGAAATCGATCTGGCCAAGCTCTGTGGCACCAACACACTAAGAATTTCCTAGTCAATATTTACCAGTGTGATAACTTAGAGAAGAAAAATGGCCCTGTTTTATGCCAGATGGCTCAAGTACAGTTTTATAGTATGTAACTAATCTCTGTCATTGGTTTTCATTACTGAATTCTGTTATGACAGCCATCCAGTATGAATTAAAAGAATTACTTTTGACATTTTAATAAAAAGTAGACGTATAGCATTTAACAAGTAGCTGCTAGTGAGGATGTATGAAACAGTGATCCCTGTTGAAAGCACTCAGTTTGAGCAGGGTCAAGCAGCTTGCTATTCACTTGCTTCTGGGAATTACCACATTCCCAATGACTGGTGGAGATTGATGAAAGCACCAGTGCCTTTCTTCATTGATGTTAGTTGGAGCCACAGAAGGGTCAATGAGTAAATCCGGGTTTGCTCTAATATGTATGGCTGGTTTCATGAAAGGGATTCTGAATATTTTCTGTGAAAGGAAGTCTGATTCCCAGGCATTATTTTTGTCAGAGGATTTGATTAACAAATAAGATCACTTAAAAGAATTTTTTTTGACGTTTATTTATTTTTTAGAGAGAAGGTTGGGGGAAAGGCAGAGAGAGGGAGACACAGAATCCGAAGCAGGCTCTAGGATCTGAGCTTTCAGCACAGAGCCTGACATGGGGCTCAAACTCACGAGCCCTGAGATCATGACCTGAGCTGAAGTTGGACACTTAACTGACTGAGCCATCCAGGTGCCCCAGATCACTTTTAAATAATGTTGGCAAATAACTTCACTTTGTTAGTATTTAGAAGAAATGCATGTAAAATGTACCAATTTTCCGTAAAGAATTTTGTCTATAACCCTCTATAGGGTTGTATACTTCTTTAAAGTATGAAAATGAAGTATATCTAGTTATCTTCTGGACTCAGATGACCCAGAATTTTTGGATCCATGTGAACTTCTGCAGAGACGGTGCCATGTGCTAGCTATGTTCAGATATGAACTAATTTGTGTATGGAATTACCTGTCCTGGGTTACTCAATCCAAATATCTAATGACTTTTCATGATTTCCAGATTTTTAGGCATCCTGGACGGTACATTTAATGGTACAAATGACTTAGTCTGTGTGTTGTATGTAAGTGCAAAATGTATAAGCTTATTCTCTCCTATTCTAATAGAAATAAGACATTTTCAGTTTGCTTCATAAATAGCAACTTGCTCCATTACATATTAGTTATTTGCAAGTCTTCGTAATAAACCCCAGGAATAAATTTTAAGTAAATGTCTGATTCCTAAAAATATAATAATTATCATCAGAGAGTGCTAGGTTTCAAGTAGTAGAAACTTAGTTCAAACTTCAATACAGCTTAATTACAATAAGGAATTTATTAGTCCATTAAGTTAGGACACCATGATGGCTGATAGGATCAAAAGATGAACCACTTGTACCAGAGCCACAAAGTTTAGGATTGCTTTCAATAGCAATACAATGAACTCACATTCATCATTCTTTCCTCCTGTCATCTATCCATCTTGCTCACGTTTCTGCTTTTATCTCCTTGGCTTTTTCTGCAAGAAAGCCTTTTCCCTGGGACGCCTGGGCAACTCAGTTGGTTAAGCGTCTGACTCCTGATTTCACCTCAGGTCACGAACTCATGGTTGTGAGATTGAGTCCTTTGGTCATGCTTCAAGCTGAGCTTGAAGCCAGCTCAGGATTCTCTCTCCCTCTCTCTGCCCCTCCCCTGCTCACTCTTTATTTCACTCTCTCAAAATAAATAAATACATATTAAAAAAAAAAAGCCTTTTGCATGTGGTGGGGAAGATGGCTGCCAATAGCTTTAAATTCATTTTCAGCCCAGGAAATCCAAGGAAAAAATATTCTCTTTGTCAAGGTCCAGCTGTCATTCAAGGGGAGGATTCATGCTCACACACAAGACCAGCCAGAACATAGGATAATTGGATACTCTGATTGGCTAGGTCTCTCTACGTTTTCTGGATAGGGCATTGGGTTCTTATAGAAAGAAGGAGAATGGGAGAATGGGTGGGTGTGTGTGGGGGGGGGAATTATACTAGACAGCCAAAAGAAATCCTTTATAAAAGTAGATTGTTAAAAGGAGTTAAAAGCATTGAAGAGTATTCCTAATTGAGCATGCATTCTTGAATCCAGGTAAGATACGTAGATTTGAGAAAATTATTTACTAATCCCATTATAGGCGTATGAAAAGATATTTTCTCATGTTAGAAAATTTCATAATTAGAATAATTGATAGAATAATTGATTGAATAATTAGAATAATTAGAATAATTGATAGAATAATACAGCACACTGGAGGAAAGGACACTTGAATTAGGGATTGTTGTGTTAGGAAAAGAAATTTACACACCCACTATTTTCCTTTGCTTATATTTCTTCCACAAAGGAGTTGCAAAGAAATGATAGACTGCAGCTTTTTTTAAACAATTATTTTTAATTTTTGCTAAGCCAACAGGAGGGGGCCGTTACATCTGTTGTTGATATTAAAATATGAGTTGATGGTTAATTTGATTGATTGATTTAGTGGTTAAATTCAAAATAAGGAATTTTAGTTATCAATGAATGGTGATTTCAATATCTCTTTTTCATTGTAGCAAATTCATAAATAACTATGTATTTGTTTATGAATTACTGCAATGTAAACAATATGAATTGCCTAGCATTCATAAGAAGCTTATAGGGGCGCCTGGGTGGCGCAGTCGGTTAAGCGTCCGACTTCAGCCAGGTCACGATCTCGCGGTCCGTGAGTTCGAGCCCCGCGTCAGGCTCTGGGCTGATGGCTCGGAGCCTGGAGCCTGTTTCCGATTCTGTGTCTCCCTCTCTCTCTGCCCCTCCCCCGTTCATGCTCTGTCTCTCTCTGTCCCAAAAATAAATAAAAAACGTTGAAAAAAAAAAATTAAAAAAAAAAAAAAAAAAAAAGAAGCTTATAAAATTGTTCACCTTGAGTGACGTGTGTGTGGTGTGAATTGAAGCAAATTCTTCAAATGAACATTCATCCTGTGTAATAGTTGTAGAAGTCAGAGGCATTCCGTTTGTGTGCTTCTACAAGCCAACTGGTCTGCAGGATCTGGTGCTAACAGAATCAATGGTATATAAAGTAGAAGTTATTATATTTTAATAAAGCAAACATGGATTTAAAATAGCTTGTCTGCCATGTTTATATCAGCATATTTGACAAAATTAACAAGACCATCAAGAAATGCCTTTGCAAACTTTGGTCTAAATGGTTCTCAAGCTATTCATGCCATGGTAACACATTAGAAATAATAGACTGCAATTATTTATAAGGAATTCACTTTGTCAAGAGATCGTGTCCACAGAATATAGCTCAAATGACATTTGTGTCAGAGAACATTAATTGGCTCAGATAACTTAGAAATTCCTGGCTGGATCCAAGGATTTAAATGATGTCATCAGAATTCAGTCTCATGGTACAGTGTTCATGTGTGGCTTCATTCTTAACACCCTCTCTCCTCTCAGAGGGGCAAGAGGGCTGCTGACAGCTTCAAGCTCATAACCTAGTTAGCAACCTCAGTGGAAAGAAAGCATGCCTCTTTGGCAGCTGTTCCAATGTAATCAGAATTAAGCCTCATTGGCTCCGACTGGTTTGACTTTAATCACTTGCCATGTCCAGGACCAATCACTGTGGCCAGAGAGATGTGATATTGGGATAAGCCTCTTCTGGACTGGGGTATGGAGTGGGGTGATTCCTTGAGGGAAAATGATTTTGATACCGGAAGCAGGATAAATAGATATAGGGTGGTAAAAACTTATAAATATCTGACAAATGATTCCTTTTATTTTTAATTTTTTTAAATTTTTTAATTTTTTGTTAAAAATTTTTAAATATTTATTATTGAGAGACAGAGAGACACAGAGTGTGAGCAGGGGAGTCATAGAGAAAGGGGGAGACATAGAATCTGAAGTAGGCTCCAGGCTCTGAGTTGTCAGCACAGAGCCCGACGCGGGGCTCGAACTCACAAACTGCGAGATCATGACCTGAGCCAAAGTCAGTAGCTTAACCAGCTGAGCCACCGAGGTGCCCCATGATTCCTTTTTTTAAAAAAAGAAAGCATAAGTGGTTTAGTGATTTAGCTACCTATCCAATCATTCAACAAATATTTATTGACTCCATGTTAGGCATTATTTTAGGCATATACGCCAGTGATGAGGATAATGGTCAAGGTCTCATATCTCATGGGACTTGCTCTCTGGTGAAGAAGGCAGACGTAGAAATGTAGTTACACAAATTATTTACTCCATGTGTGAAAAGTGAAATTGCTATGAGACTTCAGGAAAGGCTTTCTAGAGGCAGCGATGTTACAACTGACCCCTATAGGATGAGACTAAGTTAGCATGGGAAAGAGGGTGGGGCGGAAGAAGAGAGTTCCAGAGATTTATCTCTAAATAATCTTGTAGTTTGATCAGGGGAAACAGGGCAGCCTGAGAACCTAGACAGAAGGGACCAGAGCATACCAGTAGGGTTAATGGACTTGAAAGGAGAGGCTGGGCATTCCAGAGACAAGAACTATGCATTTTACCATGTTATCTAAGGGTATCTGTAATAGTGTCTCATAATTCAGATCCATACATGGATCAGGACACTTTCTGAAAGAAGATCTAGCTAAAGCTCAGAGTCTCAATTTTAATATACCTTTTCAAAAAAATATATTGCTTTTTTTTTGGTTCTTCAAATGAGAAGGGGCTTGAAAATATGTCCTTGGTTGCTTGGTGGAGAAATTTAAAATGTTTACTTCTGGCCATTAAAGTTCTGCAAGTAAATTTTCATTGTTAATACACCAAGTTGACAATAATTGTATCTCAACTTGATACCTAAAATAAATCACAATGTCAAGATATCAGCTCTATAAATCTTGGATTAGGTGACATAAATGGATAATCCAGGTTAATTTCAGACATCTGAGGAGTGCTCTAACTTAACTTTTACTAGTCCTGGGCATTGTTTGTATTGTGCTTCATTTTTCGATTTTATCTTCAAATTTTAAACAATGTTCTATTTTTGCAGTGGAAAATTCAATAGACATGAAGTAGGTTTTCTCCCCTTCTACCATGTACACTCGGCAAATGAGGATGTCTGCTTTTTTTTTAAATGTTTATTTATGTTTTTGAGAGAGAGAGAGAGAGAGAGAGAGAGAGAGAGTGGGGGAGGGGCAGAGAGAGAGGGAGACACAGAATCTAAAGCAGGCTCCAGGCTCTGAGCTGTCAGCACAGAGCCCGATGCGGGGCTCGAACTCACGGACCGTGAGATCATGACCTGAGCTGAAGTTGGACGCTGAACCAATAGCCACCCAGGTGCCTCGAGGATGTCTGCTTCTGAGAAGGGTAGACTAGGTAGTGCAGGTCTGTCCTCCTGCTGAGGACATCTAGGAAACCTGGAAAGATTATAAACAGAAGCCTTCTTCAGGGCACTAGAAGGTGACAAGGTGGTAAAGAATTATCAGGCCAGCTCTAGGGGGTACAGGTACCCAGGGAAGTGAGCCTCAAACTTAGAACCCCTGAGAGCACATGCAAATTCCAAGGAAGAAGCTGAGAGACTAAGAGTTGGGACAGTCTTTGTGGACTAAGGCAACAGGGATTGGTGACTAGGGCCTGCCAAGTATAGAAGACTCCAGGTGAATTCCTGTTGGGGCTTGGACCTCAAAAGGCTGCCTCAAAGGAATAGGGATGAACTGGAAGTTGGCCCATGAAGCCCCTTGAATTGAAAAAACAAGCCATAGAGTGGGCAAAGACATCTACAAAAATATGGAACTGACAAAGTGTTTGCATCCAGAATATTTGAAGGACTTCTACAAATCAAGAAATAAAAGACAACCCAACTGAAAAAGTCAAGAGATTTGAACACTTCACACAACATTTCATAAAAGGAGACATCCAAATGGGCAGTCAACATATGTGAACCTACTCAATCTCATTAGTTATCAGGGAAATGCAAATTAATAGGACAAAGAGCTATGATGATACACCATTGGTTAGCTAAAATTTAGGTTGCTAATAGCAAGTGTTAGCAAATTTGGATGGCAACCAGATCTCTCATACACTATTGGTGGGAGCATAGATAGGTACAATGACTTTGGAAAACTGTTTAGCATTATCTACCATAGTTTCAGATACTCTTACCCTACAACCCAGCACTTCCATTCCAAGATATATGGTCTGCTTGGCCTTGTGTGCAGAAAGACATTTATAAGACTGTTCATAACTGTCTTATTCATGTAACCTCAAGCTGGAAACAACTCAAATGTTAACCAGTAGTAGAATGGATTCATAAATAATAGTATACTTCAAATAGTGAACTATTAAACTTAAATGAAAAGAGATTACAGCTATATGCAATGAAATAGGTACATAGAGCAGAACAGAGGAAGCCAGACACAGAAGACTGCCTACTGTAGGATTCCATTGTTTCAAATATTAGAAACTGGGCAAAACTATAGTGTTTAGGGATCCATGCTTAGGTAATAAAAGAAAATCGAGGAAGTGATTTCTACAAAAGTGAAGATAGTGATTGCCTTTAGTAGGGAGAAAGGGCTTAGTGATTGAGAAGGGATATGAGGGTCCTTCTGGGGGTGCTGACAGTGTTCTGTTTCTTTACCTGCGTGATCATAACATGGATGTTCATGTGGTAAATTAATTGAGCTGTAATGGATATAACTTTTCTGTATGTATGTAAAATTTCACAGTAAAAGTTTTTAAAAGACCATATCACTTTATCTTTTATCCACCTCATTGTAACTAAAAGCAGAATTTATCACATGCTCAATCAAATTGCAACAATGCTTTTCACTTAGAGTTGTGACCAAGGCTGAATGTGGGAAGATATGCAAAATCAAAGTCAAAATCCGGTTAGATTTCTGGGTGCTTGTTACTGTATGCTAGAGGCTATAACACTCAGTTTCTTCTTCACTCTTCAAAACCAATATGATTTTTATTTTTTTTTAATTTAATTAATTTATTTTTAAAGTTTATTGATTTTGAGAGAGAGAAAGTGGGTGTGTGTGCAAGCTGGGGAGGGACAGAGAGAGAGGGTGAGAGAGAGAATCCCAAGCAGGGCTTGGACTCATGAATCATGTGGGGCTTGAACTCATGAACCATGAGATCATGCCCTGAACCAAAATCTAGAGTCAGATGCTCAAGCCACTGAGACACCCACGCGCCCCTGATTTTATTTTTAATTAATATAGTACTTTGCAAGTAGTAGATACTCTATTACATCGAAAGATAATTGAATTCCATATGAGAAAAGCAATTTATTGTGGAACAGTAATACTTGTAAATTCTTGGTTTAAATCATGAAAATGATGTGAATTGGGGCTCACAAATAATAAATAACACTTTCTGCAGCTGTATCTCTCTCTATTCCTGTCCTTAGTGTTGAAAAAAAAAAAAAGAAAAGAAAAAAAGAAACAACAGACCCCACATAGTGTCACTTGTGCTAAGCCCATGTCAGTAAATCAAGACTTACTACCTAATCTGATTGCAGTTTTGGCCTCTCCTAGGAATGTTACCTTTACCTATTCGATCTGGAATTACCTGGTCAGCAGTAGGGAGGTAATCTCCTTGATAGATCTGATCCATGACTGTGTCTGGCCTGGTTCTAAGTTTGAACAAGCTTCTAGCACTTGACATTTTTTTTCTCTGAGAAGCAGTTCTTTTTGTAATTTGAAGCCTAGGAAAATTAGTTCTCACCATGCATCTTGTGATATTTGGGTTTATAACACGAAGTATGTATTTGGTTTTCATCATTTCTTTACAGGGCTCCTAAAACCCTTGGAATTTCCTAAGGGAGGAAAGCAGTAAAGGTGTCTTTTGTTATGTTAATGAGATGACTTTTGGACCCCACCTGAGAATGGGGGGCTGGTTGCCAGAAGAACCAACCATGTGATTCAAGGGTTGGAACTCTCAGTCGCATCCACCTCTGGGAAGGAGACACTGGAGGAGAGTGGGGCTGGAGGTTGAATCAGTGTTGTTATTCTTTTTTAATTAAAAAAATTTTTTAAATATTTATTTATTTTGAGAGAGAGAGAGTGTGAGCAGGAGAGGGGCAGAGAGAGAGGGAGAGAGAGAATCCCAAGCAGGCTCCACATTCAGTGCAGAGCCGAGAATCAGTTTTTAAAGGCTAATAGTTTGATCAATCATGCCTATGTAGTAAATCCTCCATAAATGCCCAAGAGGACAGGGTTTGGAAAGCTTCCAGGTTGGTGAACATGTAGAGATTTGGGGAGAGGGGAGCTTTGGGAGAAGGCATGGAAGTTCTGTACCCCTTCCCACATGCCTTGTCCTCTGCATCTCTTCTATCTGGCTGTTCCTAAGTTATATGCTTTTATAATAAACCAATGCTCTAGTTAAGTGAAATGTTTCTCTGAGTTCTGGGAGTCACTCTAGCAAATTAATCAAACCTGAGGAGGGGGTGTTGGGAACCTCTGATTTATCTCTAGTTGCTCAGAAGTACAGGTAATACTCTGGGCTTGTGATGAGCATCTGGTGGTCCTGGGGGAGGGAGTCTTGTAGGAATGAACCCTTAACTTGTGGAATCTGATGCTAGCTCTGGGTTGATAATGTCAGAATTGAGTTGAATTGTAGGACAGCCAACTGGTATCCTGAGAATTGCTTGTTGGTGTGGGGAACACACCCCTCTGCCCTACCCTTCCACCTCCCACATTGCAATTGGTAACCAGAAAAAAATACATCTTCATTTTTCTTTTCTTCAACATGGGTCAAACAAGAGGATTCTTTGTGAAATTTCTCTCTCTAATCTACATCAGATATAACAGGTCATACATTCTGCAGAGATAGATTGTTTTCAGGAAGTATTTCAAGGAGAAAGAGAGCAGAGGCCAATGGGAAACCTGTGACATCTAAAGTAATCCAACTTAAAAGAGATAAGACAAATAGAAAACCAGGGAGCATAGCAGCTTCAGAAACAGTAGAAACACGGAAGATGAAGTAAGAGTAAAACATTGAAATTAGTCCTTTTATTCTGAGTTCCTGAAGAACCCCTCACTGAGAACAAAAGTCATGTTGCACTTGAGCATTTCCCCTAATTTTTTCTTTGGTATTTTCCTGCTAAAATGGTGTTTGGGGCTAAAGAAAAATTTATCAGTGTTCCAGAGTATAATTGCCCTGCCCTTGCTGTGGCAGTAGCAGAAATTGAAGACATGAACAAATTCATCGCTTTTCTTCTTACACCAAACTTTCTGCTAATGCTAACACTAAGAACAATTATATTCCAGGTACTATACAAAGTAAAGTACTTTATATACACTATCTTCATTTAATCCTCGTACTAAACACGGGGTCAATGTAGTAGCTGGCTTTCAAGATGGCTCCTGGTGAGCCTCCCTTACTGGTGATCACGTCCTTGTGTGGCTTCTCCCACACTGAATGAGGATGATTCGTGTTGCATAAATGATGGTGTGTGACTTCTGGGTCACAAAGGACAATGCAGCCTCTCCCTTGGTCTCTTGGGTTGCTTGCTCTGAAGGTCATCATGCCATGAGGACACTTAAGCAGCCCTTTAGAGGGACCCATGAGGAGAGGAATTGACGTGTCCTCCCGAGAGCCAGGACCATCTTGCTAGCTGTGTGAGTGAGCCATCTTGGAAGTGCATTTTTCCAACCTTAGGTAAGCCTTCAGATAGCTACAGCCCTTGCTGCCAGCTTTGACTGCAAACTCCTAAGAGAGCCTAAGCCAGAATCACCTACACCAGCGTCTTTCAAATTCTTGAATCACAGAAACTGTGAGAAATGACAAAATGTTTTGTGTTGTTTCTAACTGCTAAGTTTTGGAGCAATTTGTTACATGGTAATAGGTAACTTATTAGAGTAGGCTCACTACCATTATCTCTGTTCTACAGATGAGAAAATAGAGGCTTTGGAAGATTAAAACCCAGGTCTGATGACTCCAAAACCTTTGGCCTTAACAAAAATAGAATACTTCTTCAGGATTTTGGTTTATTACTGCTGACAATACCTTCTGAGAGGAAAAAAATTATTTTTCAAAACTATGGGAAAACATCTTTAGTCTGTCAACCTATATATTTAGTTAAATGTGTTAGAGGCATGTGGGCTACTGCAATGCACGAATAAACATGAAAGACAGTGTTTGGCACAGAAGTTCTTTGAGATTTGTTTTCATCTTACATGTTGCTCACAGGGGAGAAAAGATTTTAACTTGTTCTGAGATTTAAACTGGGAGCCCATATGCCAATTTTTTGTCTGGCTCTCCACAAAGGAGGGACTTGGGGATGGAAGGAGAAGGCAAGAATAAAAATACAAGGCAATAAGTCTTTGAGACATTTAAGATGAAGGGAAAGCAAGAAGAGATGGACGGAAATGAGGAATGGGGGACGGTTATGATGATCATGATGGTTGTTTATGTGGCATGTACATGTACCCACAGGGTCTGGGGGGCATTCTAATTTAATAATATATGTCATGAAATTCTGCTTTCCCAGACAGCAACCCCTTCGACATTTGAACACTTGTAGACTCAGCTCCCTTATGAGTTTTCAGAGGTGAGCAAAACTCAACTTCGTGCAGAAAATGAATTTTGTGCCTAAGAATATCTATCCTGTGGGGCACCTGGGTGGCTCAGTCGGTTAGGCACCCAATTCTTGGTTTCAGCTCAGGTCACAATCTCGTGGTTTGTCAGTCGGAGCTCCACATTGGGCTCTGTGCTGACAGTGTGGAGCCTGCTTGGGATTGTCTCTCTCCCTGTCTCTGCCCTGCTCATGCTCTCTCTCCCTCTCAAAACAAACAAACAAACAAACAAACAGACAAACAAACAAACTTTATATATAAAAAAAGAATATCCTAAAACTTTTGTTGTTGTTGTTGTTAGAATCCAAGGCTGAAACTCTATCAGGCAGAGCTTTTTTGCAAACCCCAGCCTGTCTGGTTCTCCCTCCTAGGCATTAGCTGAGAATACCTTTTCTTGTCTTTTCTCTGAAAGAAGATACTGTGACTTAATCTATACTTGAGTACATTGAAACACAGAAGGAGTCCATGGTTAACATTTAAATTAAGGAAAACAAAAGAGGGAAAATAGTTTTTCTGAAAAAATATTTTAGTCTCATGAAAATTTCTCTTTTAATATGTGCTATTTAATATTAAGTTAAATTCAACAAATATTAACTGAGCCTTTTTTCTTTGCGTTTGCACATACTCCCTACAGTCAAGCTTATATTTTGGAGGTAGAAATAGCTTTGTAAGCAAATAACTGGATTACATTCAATAATAGAGGCATATGCAAAGGACAGAGTGATTGACACTCTTTGTTTGCATTAGGGAAAGACTTACTTTTCAGGACCTTTGCGATGGGTTTTATGGGATAAATAGAAGTTTGCTAGGCAGATGTGGATCGGGAAGTGAGAAGAAAGAATGAGTTTATACAAGCATATAGAGGTATGAAATAGCCAGGCACATTTGGGGACTGTGGAAAGTCATTTATATGGATTAATTAATTAATTTTCGCACATTTATTAAATAAACATATGTATGAGGCAGTGTACTGGACACTGAGAACACAGTGATGGAAAACACAAAGTTTCTGTTCTTGAGGAACTTATAGTCTATTGGCAGAGGGAGTTGAATAAATAACCATGATAGTGGTGAGCATGAGATCATAAAGAAGGGGTAACCTTGCAGGGTCAGAGAAGGCTTTCTGAAAAAGGTGACATCTGAGTCCAGAAAGAGGAATGGGCGTTAGCAGGGGTGGGGGTGTGGAAGGAAAGGCATTCCAGGTGGCACTATGAGTCTAGAGGTGTGTGAGCATTTGAGATTGCGAACTGTGAGTTGAGCATAAAGCACAAGATGAGCAAGTTCCTGGGATGTTTGTCATGCTAAGGTGCTTACAGAATATTCTGGACTGAAGGTTTTTAGGCTGGGAAATGATATGACTGCGTTTTCTGTTTAGATTTTTAAAAAATGTTTATTGGGGCGCCTGGGTGGCACAGTCGGTTAAGCGTCCGACTTCAGCCAGGTCACGATCTCGCGGTCTGTGAGTTCGAGCCCCGCATCAGGCTCTGGGCTGATGGCTCGGAGCCTGGAGCCTGTTTCCGATTCTGTGTCTCCCTCTCTCTCTGCCCCTCCCCCGTTCATGCTCTGTCTCTCTCTGTCCCAAAAAAAAAAAAAAAAAAAAAAAAAGTTGAAAAAAAAATGTTTATTTATTTTTGACAGAGAGAGAGACAGAGCATGAGCGGGGAAGGGCAGAGAGAGAGGGAGACACAGAATCCAAAGCAGGCTCCAGGCTCTGAGCTGTCAGCACAGAGCCCATGCATTTTCCCTTTAGAAAGGTCACTGTGGCTTCAGTACAGAGAATGGCTAGAAAATGGGGGTATTGTGAGGATATGATGCTGGAGTTAGGGAGGTCAGCTAAGAGGTTGTTCTGGTCACCTGGGCAAGACATGAGGGTTACAATAATAAAGGAGGGCCACTGGGATGGAAAGGAGGAGATGGATTTGTGAGATATCCAGAAGGTCGAGGCAGAATAACCTCATGATTAAGAGTGTGGTGAGGATGTGGAGAAATGGGAACCCTCTTACACTGTTGGTAAGAATGCAAACTGGTGCAGCCGCTCTGGAAAACAGTGTGGAGATTCCTCAAAAAATTAAAAATAGATGTGCCCTATGACCCAGCAGTAGCACCGCTAGGTATTTACCCAAGGGATACAGGAGTGCTGATGCATAGGGGCATTTGCACCCCAATGTTTATAGTAGCACTTTCAACAATAGCCAAATTATGGAAAGAGCCTAAATGTCCATCAACTGATGAATGGATAAAGAAATTGTGGTTTATATACACAATGGAGTACTACGTGGCAATGAGAAAGTATGAAATATGGCCTTTTGTAGCAACATGGATGGAACTGGAAAGTGTGATGCTAAGTGAAATAAGTCATACAGAGAAAGACAGGTATCATATGTTTTCACTCTTATGTGGATCCTGAAAAACTTAACAGAAGACCATGGGGGAGGGGAAGGAAAAAAAAAGGTTAGAGAGGGAGGGAGCCAAACCATCAGAGACTCTTAAAAACTGAGAACAAACTGAGGGTTGATGGGGGGTGGGAGGGAGGAGAGGGTGGGTGATGGGCATTGAGGAGGGCATCTGTTGGGATGAGCACTGGGTGTTGTATGGAAACTAATTTGACAATAAATTTCATATTAAAAAAAAAAAAGAGTGTGGACTCTGGAACTAGAGTGAGTGGCTCTCCTCCCAGCTCTAGCCTTTACCAGTATGGAAACAGGAGCAGTTTGTATACCTTCTCTGTGCCTTTGGTTTTGTTTGTTTGTTTGTTTTCTTTGTTTTGTTTTGTTTTTCAATCTGTGATTTGGGGAAAATAATAGCACCTCCACCGATAGTTGTCGTGATTAAATCAACTGATGCATATAACGTTTGGAACACTGGTTCCTAGTATGTATTCAATAAACAGTTATTATATGAATGATTGGAGGAGATGACACCTGAATTTTTGATGTGGGCAAATGTGTGAATGAATAGTGGTTCCATTCACAGAGGAATGCAGGAGAGAGCAGGTCTCAGGAGCATGTTGGGCTTGAGGTGGCTGAGGACACCCAGGTGGAGACATCTTGCGTGCAGTGCGATCAGTGGAGTGGAGCTCAGAGGGATCTGGGTAGCGTGAATCCTCTAGAACTGCAGGAGGGCACGACATAGAGGGACACTTGGAATGGCTGCTGGGAAGACATCTGACAAGGGCAACAGGACAGCAGGTGTACGGGGGGCCCAGTGGAAGCTGGAGACTGAACGTGCAGTGACGTGCAGGCAGAGAAAGATAGATACCATATGTTTTCACTCATATGTGGGTCCTGAGAAACTCAACAGAACCAGGGGCGGGGGAGGGGGAAAAAAGTTACAGAGAGGGAAGGAGGAAAACCATTAAGAGACTCTTAAATACTGAGAACAAACTGATGGTTGATGGGGGGTGGGGGAGAGGGGAAAGTGGGAGTTGGGCATTGAGGAGGGCACCTGTTGGGATGAGCACTGGGTGTTGTATGGAAACCAATTTGACAATAAATTATATTTAATAAAACCATATGCAGACCATGGATGCTGAAAACTGGACAATGCTGGTACATGGATCAATCAAAGTAGATCTAAAACAATGGAAAAAAATATGTGCTGTTCATGAATTAAGAGACTCCATATAATAAACATGTCAGTTCTCCCTAACAAAAATGTGCAGTGACATGATCTGCGCTCCTGTACAGTTTTCTCCAACAGTCCTCCCAGCCTGGGGTAGGAGGGAAGAGCAGCTGAACTGACCCAGGGTTGGGGTTTTACTGGCTGAGACAGCAAGACCTGCAGTCAAGATGTTGACAGTACTGCTCAGAGATTGGGCCGGGGTCTGCTGTGAGATGTGGGCTGCAGAGGCAAGAGTGAAGACATGAGAAGGGTCGGGGAGGCAGGAGTTGAGGGGGACTCTCAGACTATTGGCTTGAGGAACAGATGGTGAAAACCAAGATGATGAGAAATAGAGGAAGAGAAAGAACAAGGAGTGTGCATGTGAGTGTACATGTCCACACGTGCATGTGCATGGTGGCTATACAGGGGAATGGAGGGTGGAAAAAGATATATTGGGTATTTAATTAAAATAGAATTCCAGGAGTTTGTGTTCATTTATTTTTTATTTTTATTTGTATTTTTTTAATATATGAAATTTATTGTCAAATTGGTTTCCATACAACACCCAGTGCCCATCCCAAAAGGTGCCCTCTTCAATGCCCATCACCTACCCTCCCCTCCCTCCCACCCCCCCATCAACCCTCAGTTTGTTCTCAGTTTTTAACAGTCTCTTATGCTTTGGCTCTCTCCCACTCTAACCTCCTTTTTTTTTTTTTTTTCCTTCCCCTCCCCCATGGGTTTCTGTTAAGTTTCTCAGGATCCACATAAGAGTGAAAACATATGGTATCTGTCTTTCCCTGTATGGCTTATTTCCTTAGCATCACACTCTCCAGTTCTATCCACGTTTCTACAAAAGGCCATATTTCATACTTTCTCATTGCCACGTAGTACTCCATTGTGTATATAAACCACAATTTCTTTATCCATTCATCAGTTGATGGACATTTAGGTTTTTTCCACAATTTGGCTATTGTTGAGAGTACTGCTGTAAACATTGGGGTACAAGTGCCCCTATGCATCAGTACTCCTGTATCCCTTGGGTAAATTCCTAGCAGTGCTACTGCTGGGTCATAGGGCACATCTATTTTTAATTTTTTGAGGAATCTCCACACTGTTTTCCAGAGCGGCTGCACCAGTTTACATTCCCAACAACAGTGCAAGAGGGTTCCCATTTCTCCACATCCTCACCAGCATCTATAGTCTCCTGATTTGTTCATTTTGGCCAGTCTGACTGGCGTGAGGTGATATCTGAGTGTGGTTTTGATTTGTATTTCCCTGATGAGGAGTGACGTTGAACATCTTTTCATGTGCCTGTTGGCCATCTGGATGTCTTCTTTAGAGAAGTGTCTATTCATGTTTTCTGCCCATTTCTTCACTGGAATATTTGTTTTTCGGATGTGGAGTTTGGTGAGCTCTTTATAGATTTTGAATACTAGCCCTTTGTCCGCTATGTCATTTGCAAATATCTTTTCCCATTCCGTGGGTTGCCTTTTAGTTTTGTTGATTGTTTCCTTTGCTGTGCAGAAGCTTTTTATCTTCATGAGGTCCCAAGAGTTCATTTTTGCTTTTAATTCCCTTGCCTTTGGGGATTTGTCGAGTAAGAGATTGCTACGGCTGAGGTCAGAGAGGTCTTTTCCTGCTTTCTCCTCTAGGGTTTTGATGGTTTCCTGTCTCACATTCAGGTCCTTTATCCATTTTGAGTTTGTTTTTGTGAATGGTGTAAGAAAGGGGTCTAGTTTCAACCTTCTGCATGTTGCTGTCCAGTTCTCCCAGCACCATTTGTTAAAGAGACTGTCTTTTTTCCATTGGATATTCTTTCCTAGTTTGTCAAAGATTAGTTGGCCATACGTTTGTAGGTCTAGTTCTGGGGTTTCTATTCTATTCCATTGGTGTATGTGTCTGTTTTTGTGCCAATACCATGCTGTCTTGATGATGACAGCTTTGTAGTAGAGGCTAAAGTCTGGGATTGTGATGCCTCCCGCTTTGGTCTTCTTCAAAATTACTTTGGCTATTCGGGGCCTTTTGTGGTTCCATATGAATTTTAGGATTGCTCGTTCTAGCTTCGAGAAGAATGCTGGTGCAATTTTGATTGGGATTGCATTGAATGTGTAGATAGCCTTGGGTAGTATTGACATTTTAACAATATTTATTCTTCCAACCCACAAGCACGGAATGTTTTTCCATTTCTTTATATCTTCTTCAATTTCCTTCCTAAGCTTTCTATAGTTTTCAGCATACAGATCTTGTACATCTTTGGTTAGATTTATTCCTAGGTGTTTTATGCTTCTTGGTGCAATTGTGAATGGGATCAGTTTCTTTATTTGTCTTTCTGTTGCTTCATTATTAGTGTATAAGAATGCAACTGATTTCAGTACTTTGATTTTGTATCCTGCAACTTTGCTGAATTCATGTATCAGTTCTAGCAGACTTTTGGTGGATTCTATCGGGTTTTCCATGTATAATATCATGTCATCTGCAAAAAGCGAAAGCTTGACTTCATCTTTGCCAATTTTGATGCCTTTGATTTCCTTTTGTTGTCTGATTGCTGATGCTAGAACTTCCAGCACTATGTTAAACAACAGCGGTGAGAGTGGGCATCCCTGTCGTGTTCCTGATCTCAGGGAAAAAGCTCCCAGTTTTTCCCCATTGAGGATGATGTTAGCTGTGGGCTTTTCATAAATGGCTTTTATGATCTTTAAGTATGTTCCTTCTATCCCGACTTTCTCAGGGGTTTTTATTAAGAAAGGGTACTGGATTTTGTCAAAGGCCTTTTCTGCATCGATTGACAGGATCATATGGTTCTTCTCTTTTTTTTGTTAATGTGATGTATCACGTTGATCGATTTGCGAATGTTGAACCAGCCCTGCATCCCAGGAATGAATCCCACTTGATCATGGTGAATAATTCTTTTTATATGCTGTTGAATTCGATTTGCTAGTATCTTACTGAGAATTTTTGCATCCATATTCATCAGGGATATTGGCCTGTAGTTCTCTTTTTTTACTGGGTCTCTGTCTGGTTTAGGAATCAAAGTAATACTGGCTTCATAGAATGAGTCTGGAAGTTTTCCTTCCCTTTCTATTTTCTGGAATAGCTTGAGAAGGGTAGGTATTATCTCTGCTTTAAATGTGTGGTAGAATTCCCCTGGGAAGCCATCTGGTCCTGGACTCTTATTTGTTGGGAGATTTTTGATAACCAATTCAATTTCTTCGCTGGTTATGGGTCTGTTCAAGCTTTTTATTTCCTTCTGTTTGAGTTTTGGAAGTGTGTGGGTGTTTAGGAATTTGTCCATTTCTTCCAGGTTGTCCAATTTGTTGGCGTATAATTTTTCAGAGTATTCCCTGATAATTGTTTGTATCTCTGAGGGATTGGTTGTAATAATTCCATTTTCATTCATGATTTTATCTATTTGGGTCATCTCCCTTTTCTTTTTGAGAAGCCTGGCTAGAGGTTTATCAATTTTGTGTATTTTTTCAAAAAACCAACTCTTGGTTTCTTTGATCTGCTCTACAGTTTTTTAGTTTCTATATTGTTTATTTCTGCTCTTATCTTTATTATTTCTCTTCTTCTGCTGGGTTTGGGGTGTCTTTGCTGTTCTGCTTCTATTTCCTTTAGGTGTGGTGTTAGAATTTGTGTTTGGGATTTTTCTTGTTTCTTGAGATAGGCCTGGATTGCGATGTATTTTCCTCTCAGGACTGCCTTCACTGCATCCCAAAGCATTTGGATTGTTGTATTTTCATTTTCGTTTGTTTCCATGTATTTTTTTAATTTCTTCTCTAATTGCCTAGTTGACCCATTCATTCTTTAGTAGGGTGTTCTTTAACCTCCATGCTTTTGGAGGTTTTCCAGACTTTTTCCTGTGGTTGATTTCAAGCTTCATAGCATTGTGGTCCAAAAGTATGCATGGTATGATCTCAATTCTTGTAAACTTATGAAGGGCTGTTTTGTGACCCAGTATGTGATCTGTCTTGGAGAATGTTCCATGTGCACTGAAGAAGAAAGTATATTCTGTTGCTTTGGGATGCAGAGTTCTAAATATATCTGTCAAGTCCATCTGATCCAATGTATCATTCAGGGCCCTTGTTTCTTAATTGACCATGTGTCTAGATCATCTATCCATTGTTGTGAGTGGGGTATTAAAGTCCCCTGCAATGACCACATTCTTGTCAATAAGGTTGCTTATGTTTGTGATTAATTGTTTTATATATTTGGGGGCTCCCATATTCGGCGCATAGACATTTATAATTGTTAGTTCTTCTTGTTGAATAGATCCTGTAATTATTATAATGCCCTTCTTTATCTCTTGTTACAGCCTTTAAAGTCTAGTTTGTCTGATATAAGTATGGTTACTCCAGCTTTCTTCTGACTTCCAGTAGCATGATAAATAGTTCTCCATCCCCTTACTTTCAATCTGAAAGTGTCCTCAGGTCTAAAGTGGTCTCTTGTAGACAGAAAATAGATCTGTTTTTTTTTTTTTTTTATCCATTCTGATACCCTGTGTCTTTTGGTTGGCGCATTTAGTCCATTTACATTCAGTGTTATTATGGAAAGATATGGGTTTAGAGTCATTGTGATGTCTGTAGGTTTCATGCTTGTAGTGATATCTGGTACTTTGTCTCACAGGATCCCCCTTAGGATCTCTTGTAGGGCTGGTTTAGTGGTGACGAATTCCTTCAGTCTTTGTTTGTTTGGGAAGACCTTTATCTTTCCTTGTGTTTAAATGATAGATTTGCTGGATAGAGGATTCTCAGCTGCATATTTTTTCTGTTCATCATATTGAAGATTTCCTGCCTTTCCTTTCTGGCCTGCCAGGTTTCAGTAGAGAGGTCCGTTCACTAGTCTTATCGGTCTCCCTTTATATGTTAGAGCACATTTATCCCTAGCTGCTTTTAGAATTTTCTCTTTATCCTTGTATTTTGCCAGTTTCACCATGATGTGTCGTGCCAAAGATCGATTCAAGGTACGTCTGAAGGGAGTTCTCTATGCCTCTTGGATTTCAATGCCTTTTGCCTTCCCTAGATCAGGGAAATTCTCAGCTATTATTTCTTCAAGTACACCTTCAGCACCTTTCCCTCTCTTCCTCCTCTGGAATACCAATTATGCGTTGATTATTTCTCTTCAGTGCGTCACTTAGTTCTCTAATTTTCCCCTCGTACTCCTGGATTTTTTTTATCTCTCTTTTTCTCAGCTTCTTCTTTTTCCATAATTTTATCTTCTAATTCACCTATTCTCTCCTCTACCTCTTCAATCCGAGCTGTGGTCGTCTCCATTTTATTTTGCAGCTCATTAATAGCACTTTTTAGCTCCCCCTGGCTGTTCCTTAGTCCCTTGATCTCTGTAGCAAGAGATTCTCTGCTGTCCTTTATACTGTTTTCAAGCCCAGCGATTAATTTTATGACTATTTTTCTAAATTCACTTTCTGTTATATTGTTTAAATCCTTTTTGATCAGTTTGTTAGCTGTCGTTATTTCCTGGATGTTTTTTTGAGGGGAATTCTTCCGTTTTGTCATTTTGGATAGTCCCTGGAGTGGTGCAGAACTGCAGGGCACCTCCCCTGTGCTGTCTTGAATAACTTGCGTTTGTGGGTGGGGCCACAATCAGACCTGATGTCTGCCCCCAGTCCACCGCTGGGGCCACAGTCAGACTGGTGTGTGCCTTCTCTTCCCCTCTCCTAGGGGCGGGATTCACTGTGGGGTGGCGTGGCCGTCTGGGCTACTTGCACACTGCCAGGCTTGTGGTGCTGGGGATCTGGCGTATTAGCTGGGGTCGATCGGCAAGGTGAACAGGGGTGGGAGGAGCAGGCTCAGTTCACTTTTCCCTGGGAGATCCGCTTCCGGAGGGGCCCTGTGGCACAGGGAGGGAGTCAGACCCACCGGACGGATGGATCCACAGAAGCACAGCGTTGGGTGTTTGCACGGTGCAAGCAAGTTCCCTGACAGGAACTGGTTCCCTTTGTGGTTTCGGCTGGGGGATGGGCGAGGGAGATGGCACTGGTGAGCACCTTTGTTTCCTGCCAAGCTGTGCTGTCATCCAGGGCTCAACAACTCTCCCTCCCGTTGTCCTCCAGCCCTCCCGCTCTCCGAGCACATCTGTTAACTTATAACGTTCCAGATATTAAGTCCGAACACACTCCCTCCAGCCCCTCCGCTTTTGCAACCCAGACTCAGGGGCTCTGCTTGGCTGGCGGGCTGCCCCTCCCCCCTGGCTCCCTCCCGCCAGTCTGTGTAGTGTGCACTGCCTCTTCACCCTTCCTACCCTCTTCCGTGGGCCTCTCGTCTACGCTTGTCTCCGGAGAATCCGTTCTGGTAGTCTTCTGGTGATTTTCTGGGCATTTAGGCAGGTGTGGGTGGAATCTAAGTGATCCACAGGATGCGGTGAGCCCCGCATCCTCCTATGCTGCCATCTTCCCCAAAGTTCATTTAAAAAAATAAAAATTTATTATTGGTGCAAACTGAAGATTTGGTGTATATGCCTAGTTGGTGCAGTAAATGCCCTAATAAAAGTGTTATCCAGACCTCCTTAGTTAAAAAGTTCTTTGGTTCATGGCCCCTTTTACCATATTTTTGATCAGAGGATGGTCTTTTAAAGCAGGGTGTTGGGGCATCTGGGTGGCTCAGTCAGGTAAGCATCTGACTCTTGATTTCTGCTCAGGTCATGATCTCAGAGTTGTGAGATCGAGCCCCACGTTAGGTTCTGTTCTGACCGTGGAATCTGCTCAAGATTCTCTCGCTCTCCGTCTCTGTCCCTCTCATGCGCTCTCTCTCTCTCTCTAAATAAATAAATAAACTTAAAAACATTAAAAAGCAGGGCATTAAGGTGACTGATGGATTACATGAGTCAAGGCATTCCAGGGACATGAATGCATTTGGCCTATTTGTATGGATTCAGTTTTGTGTTAGATATTGGAGCAGCAGGTTAGCTGATTGTCATTTTTAATAACACCCCTGAATATCGACTCTGTCTAATTTATTGGTCAGTGGTTCATTAGAAATTCATAGGCATGCATTAAATACAAGGCAGTATGCATTACAATCTCTACCTCAAGGAGTCTATGGTCTATTAAGATCAGAATAAGCACACACATAACTATAAAGTAGAAAGTTTTAGGTGTCATAAAAGAGAGAAAAAGTAAGATACTGGAAGGTCAGAGATGTTGAACAGTCACTTCAAGCTGGTAAGATCAGAAACAAATTGCTTTGATAAGGAAATGACATTTGAATCAGGAAGGGATCTGTGCAGAGGTAAAGAAAGGATGTTGCAGACAGAAGGAGCAGTGTGAGCAGATTTTTAGGGAAAAATATCTTAACCCTTGTTGTTAAGGAACTGCAGCAGCATGATCCAAATACTGCAGGCCTGAATTGTAATCATGGTATTAGTGGCCAAAACAGGAAGAAAATAAAAGAAGAAAATGGCCAAGATATTTAAAGCACTTAAGAAATCAGTTATAGAAAGAAATTAGTTTTAATCAAAAAATACCCGAGTCATCAGATTTTAACAAGGTAACTGCTTTGTGTTTTGGTTTGATAGAAATCATTGTATTTCCGTTCTGTTGAAATAGAATGGTCAATTCAAGTTACAGCATAGCTTATGAATACATCTTTCCATGTCTGGGGTAAATACTCCAGCAGAACATATTTATGCATCAAAGAATAGGCACAATTTTTAAAGGTTGCCAAAATGAAGTTAGCTGTAGGGTACAAATGCCCACCTTCATAACATCTTCATCAACAATGAGTTTTGCCTGTCTCTCTTTCTTTTTCTTAAAAAACTTTTAAAACAAATTTTATTTTGAAATAACTATAGATTCACAGGAAGTTGCAAAGGAAGCACGGAGAGGTCTCATATATCCTTGACCTCCTATTTCCCTCATGGTAACATCTTATATAACTAGAGCATAATATCACAATCAAAAATTTGTCCTTGGTACAATGTGTGTGTATAGTTCCATGTCAATATATTGCATGTGTAAATATATATAACTTCCACCACAATCAAGTTACAGAAATCCCTTTATTAGGTTCAGTAATAGCACTAGAAATCGAATGCATAACTTGTAAGAAGTAAAAAACTTCCTATTAGCAAATTTTCTTATTCACTCCAACTCTATAAGCCTTAAGATTTTTGCCTATCATCTAATTTCTTCCCTGTGTCTATTTTATCACCACAGACATCCCCCCGCCACCACCATCTGTAACCTGTGGCAGCCACTAATTTGTCCTTCGTCTCTGTAATTGTGTCATTTGAGAATATCATATAAATGGAATCACACAGTATGCAACCTGTTGGGATTATCGTCTTTTTCCATTTTCTTTTTGTCCCTGAGATCCATCCAGGTTGTTATCAATCATTTGTTCTTTTTTATTGCGGCACCAAGTACCACTCTTTGTTTCATCATGCCCTGCTGAGGGACATTTAGGTGTGAAAGCTCTTATGAATAATCATGCACAGGATTTTGTACGTATTAGTATTTTAATTATGAAAATTTAAAAACGTACACAAAAGTGGAGAGAATGCTATAATCTTCGATGTTTGTCAGTATTCTCCCATTCTTATTTCTTCTGTCCTTCTCCCTCACATACCCACGCACCCATACCTGCATTCCTACCCCCACACACATTTTTTCCTGGAGTATTTAAAAAATATTTTTTCCTGTTTATTTATTTTTGAGAGAGAGAGAGAGAAACAGAACACAAGCGGGGAGGGACAGAGAGAGAGGGAGACGCGGAATCTGAAGCGGTCCCCAGGCTCTGAGCGGACAGCACAGAGCCCGATTTGGGGCTCAAAGACACAGACTGTGAGATCATGACCTGAGCCGAAGTCACTCACTTAACCAACTGAGCCACCCAGGCACCCCTCTTGGAGTATTTTAAAGTAAATTTCAGACATAATTCCCCTTTACCCATAAATGATACATATCTCTAACAGATAAGAATATTCTTTAAAAAAAACCACATCCACGGTACCATTATCCTACAAAAAACTCAGTAATTATTTTATATCATCTTTTATTCACGTATTTGAATCATCATCCAAACGAGATGTACCTTTGCATTTGGTTGGTTTAAGGCTCTTCTAATTTATAACTGCCCCCCACCCACAACTCTCTGATTTTCTCTCATTTTCCTATAATATTTCCCACATTCTGCACTTAGCTTAATTGTATTCCTCCAGAATATACTTGTTCCTCCATTCCCCGTGTCTCCTACAACCTGCCTGGTAGGTCTAGAGGTGTAGATTTTTGTTAACAGTTCTGCATAGCTGGTGCTGTGTGGTACATCATGACAGGAGGCACATAATATGTCTGGTTTTCACTCATTTGGTGTTGAGATTGATTCAGAGGGCTCAGGTGTTGTTAGCCTGATTGAGCCATTATAGAGTTCTTCAGCAACATCTTTCCTAATGGTTTTAGCATTGATGATCTTTTGTTTCATTAGGGACTGCATAATGGTCATTTTTTTTCTGTTACTTCTGAGTTTATTAGCTGGAATTGTTCTATGAAGAATCATTTTCCTTCCTCAATCATTTGGTTAACTTGCAGTGCAATTTGAACAAAAAAAGTGCACGACAAATGTTTGATTCTTTCCTTTTATTATTTCCAAAATAGTTTTGTGCCTTAGCAACTTCCAAAGGTGACCAATGAGTTTTTTTTTTTTTAGTATCATTTGAACTTAGATTTTTAGAGACTTATCCATTGAAGACTTTTAAAAAAACATATTCAAATTGTCTTATCTTTGGTGAATGGGAACTCCTTCAAATTACTCTGGGTCCTTCAGACACAACCCCAGTTGCTTTTGATAATGTCCTTGTTCTATGGTAAAATAGAATGTTCCAAGTTCATCGTAAACATTTTATGCCTCAGACCTCAAATTACCCATGTCTCCAAGGAGCAGTGGTTCCTTTTAGTGGGGTATTTAGAGACCACAGTATGTCCTTGGACTATTATTGCTTATGGGGCCTTCATTGTTTCTGAGCTCTTTCATTATGCATGTTATTTAATTTTTTTTAAGTTTATTCATTTATTTTGAGAGAGAGAGAGAGAGAGAGAGAGAGAGAGAGAGAAACAGAGAGAGAATAAAGAGAGAATCCCAAGCAGGCTCCATGCTGTCAGCATTCAGCCTGATATGGGGCTTGATCCCACAAACCATGAGACCATGACCTAAGCCGAGATCAGGAGTGGGACAATTAACCAACTGAGTCATCCAGGCATCCCAGTAGTCAGGCTATTTAAAAGGAGAAAATAATCACGAACTTACAATTATTTTCAATTTAAATGTAAGATTATAGGATTTCTTAATATAAGAACTTTGGTTTTATTTTTTATGAAGCTGAAATGCTTTTGTTCTTAACAAAATTGATTTAATTACATGTTTTAAAAATATTATTACTGGGGTGCCTGGTGGCTCAGTCAGTAGAGCATGCAACTCTTGATCTTGGGGTTGTTAGTTCAAGCCTCATTTTGGGGCTAGAGCCAAAGAAAATTATTATTACTAATATTATGACTACCACTAAGACTACAATGAAGATATTCTAGTCAAAACACTGTATTTTAAGGTCAGTTGGAATAATTGTTTTCTCTTTGTGGTTATGACACCAACTTGATGTACAGCAAGGTTCATTCCTTTTGCTGGTTTTCAGTTTTTAAGAATTGATTTTTTAAATGTTTTTAAATATATTTTTAACAACTTTATTGAGATTAAACTCACATACCATACAATTTACCCTTAAGGCATATATAGAACTCAGTAGTTTTTAGTATATTCACAAATATGTGTAATCATCACCACAGTCAATTTTAGAACATTTTCATCATCTCAGTAAGATATCCCATCCCTTTTAGGTATCACCCTGCCATTCCTTCATTTCTTGTAGCCCTAGGCAACTGCTAATTTACTCTTTCTCTCTAGAGATTTCCCTGTTTTGGACACTTCATGTGCATAGACTCATGCAATATGTGGTCTTTTATAAACTGGCTTATTTTACTGAACATAAAGTTTCTGAGGTTCTCCCATGTCTCTCTGATCCAAGGGGGCACTTCAGCCTCACCTCTGGGCTCTGGGATTTTCACAAAGGTATCTTGAGTATGGATAGTTTCTAGTTGGTTTTTTTTATGAAGTTGGCACCTGTTGCACCATGTTGGTGACATCACTTCCAATATTACTTTGTGTTGTAATAATTATGTGCATTACAATTAATTTTTTGTGTTTGTCTTTCTATGTTTAGTATGTCTTCTTTGCTTTTTCTAAAATTTCTTTTGGTATTTAGGAAGGTTTACTTTTAGGTTTAGTTTTTTTGGTGTGTATAAAACCCATATAATGCCTACATTAGTAATTTATTGCTATGTAACAAATTACCCCCAACCAAAGCCATGAATATTAGTTTTCTCCCATTTTCTATGGGTCAGGAATCTAGCTGTGGCTTATTAGCTGGTGCTTCCTCCTCAGTGTCTGTCTTGCATCTCAAATCAAGCTGTTGGCTGGGCCTGTAGTCATTCCAACACAAAAATGGAGATGGCAAATCCACCTTCAAGCTCATTCACATGGTTGTTGGCAGGCCTTGGAAGATCCCCTTCCAGGTTCACTCATGTCATTGCTGGCAGGCTTGGTCCCTCACCGCATGGGCTTCTCTATAGGCTTTCTGAGTGTCCTTACAATGTGGCAGCTGATGATCTTACAGGGAGCCAGATAGTACCCAAGATGGAACCACGTCTCTTTATGACTAATCTCAGAAAGTGACACACATTGCTTGTGCCGCATTATATTTGTTAGAATACCAAAGGATAGTCTGCACTTAGGGGCAGGGCATTACACAAACACATGAGCGCTTGGAAACAGGTATCATTGACTGCCATCGTACAGGCTTTCTACCATAATTCCTTAAGCTCCTTTATTTTTTAAACTTTTTTAACGTTTATTTTTTGAGAGACAGAGACAGAGTATGAGTGGGGGAGGGGCAGAGAAGGAGGGAGTCACAATTCCAAAACAGGCTCCAGGCTCTGAACTGTCAGCACAGGTCCCGATGTGAGGCTCCAACTCACAAACCACGAGATCATGACTTGAACCGAAGTGGGTCGCTCAACCCACTGAGTCACCCAGTCGCCCCCCTAGGCTCCTTTATTCTATCTGGTTAAACAGTTTGACTCCTACCTATTACTTACACAATTGTTAATGATCTTAGTCAACTTTTGATTTTGTTTCTATTTTTTTACTTTTAAAATTGTATTCTTTCTGCTTTGTCAGAAAATATGTTTGAATTCTATTTTCTCCTTGTGTCTCCAACTTCATCATTAAAATTAGCTCTACAGTTAAATACATGAAATGTTCATTGTCAGTTCTTTTGCTGAGGTTCCTGGTCACTTTTTGGTTGGCTGAAGCCCATCCTCTGGTAGATTCCTAAGAAAGGGAACTTGTTTACAATTTTCCCTGAAATTTTGCATGTTCAAAACTCCTTTCCTGTAGCTTTGATAACTGAAGGAGAGCTTGGATGTATATAAACTCCTTGGCTCACACTTTTTAAAGTTTTTGGAAAATGTTGCTCATCTCTTTTCTCATTTCATAGGTTGCAAAAGCATAGTTGAAAAATCAAGGTCCAATGACATCTAATTCTCTTGCCCTTGTAAGTTACTTTATCTTTTTGTCTGGAGGATATGAGGCCTTTTAAAAATTCTGTAAAGTCTAATAGTTCTGTTATGGTGTGACTCAGAGTTGGACCACCTGGGTGGCTCATTCTACTGAGCGCCTGACTCTTGATTTTGGCTCAGGTCATGATCTCACCGTTTCGTGAGTTCTGTACCCGCGTGGGCTCTGTGCTGGCAGCATGGAACCTGCTTGGGGTTCTCTGTCTTTCTCTACCCCTCTCCCGCTCCAACTCTGTTTGTCTCTCTCAAAATAAATAAATAAGCTTAAAAAAACCCGAACAGATATGACTCAGAGTTGACCATTCTGGGTCTGTCTTCCTGAGTAACTACCAGTCCCTTTTCATTATGTTTTCTTTTATTTCTGGAAATTTTTCTTGGATGATAGTTTTTTTTTTTTTTTAAAAACGTTTATTTTTGAGACAGAGAGACAGAGCATGAACAGGGGAGGGGCAGAGAGAGAGGGAGACACAGAATCTGAAATAGGCTCCAGGCTCCGAGCTGTCAGCACAGAGCCCGATGCGGGGCTTGAACTCACGGACCGTGAGATCATGACCTGAGCCGAAGTCGGACGCTTAACCAACTGAGCCACCCAGGCGCCCCTGGATGATAGTTTTAAATATTAGTTCCACTTCAGTAATTTTTCTTCTTCATGGGCACCAGTTATAGTGTGTTGGATCTTCTTTTTTTTTTTTAATTTAAAAAAAATGTTTTATTCAATTTTGAGAGACAGAGAGATACAGAGCGCTAACAGGGGAGGGGCAGAGACAGAGGGAGACACAGAATCTGAAGCAGGCTCCAGGGTCTGAGCCATCAGCATAGAGCCCAATGCAGGGCTCGAACCCACTAGCTGTGAGATCATGACCTGAGCCGAAAAAGTTGGACACTTAATGGACTGAGCCATCCAGGTGCCTCAGATCTACTTTTGGACTATCTACTATTTCAACCATTTATTCTCTGATTTTTTTTTTCCTTTTCTAAAATTTCATGTTCATTTCCTTGGATGTTTTGCTGCTTTAGTTTAGTGTACCTTATTAAAATTTTCACTCAGATTTATTTTTCTTTATGTACCTCTTTCTTCACTTGTTTTTTCCTGGTAATGACTTCTTGTCTTGTGAGATTTGTAATGATTTTTACGGTTTTTTATTTGACATGGTATCAAGCATTGTTAGGTGTTTTATTTATTTATTTATTCCCTTTGGCACAGGGTTGGATAAGCTAGTGTGCTATATTACTGAAAGTAGAAATCCCCATGTAGTTATAAATAGGCCCCCACAGTTGCAAGTATCCTCCTACAAGGCATAAGGAAGAATTTGTGGAGGGCAGATGTCTTAGCTCTTTGATTTGGGATGTGGGGGGTGGCTGTTTAATAACTTATTTATGACTAAAAACTTCAAAAATTCTCCAGAAACTTCCTCATCCTTATCTCATCTCCTACTGGGTTTTTAGTCTCTGCCTAGCTGTGAAGGCCTGAAGCCTTATGTTTTTTTCTGTCATGAGAGAGAATTGTCAAATAAGCCTATAAAGTAGCAAGCTATGAAGTGTATTTATTGAGCAGTGTTTACTTTTTTTGTCTTGGAGGATAAAAGTACCAAAATGTAGGAACTGCTTATATTTCCACATCTTGCCTGAGCTCACTCCAGAATCACTTGGTTTGTCTAAAAAGAAACCTAGATTTTGGAATGAGGCCAACTCTGGACTAAGTACATGGAACAGATTCCTTTAGTTAAGGCATTTGTTACAAGAATTCAATGTGTTTTTGAAGATTGGTCTTTTCTAAAACTTTTGTATTTGAAAAAGCTTTAAATAAATTGTGACCCGTATTCAGGAATTAGCTGTTATTTTCTCTAAAACTTTTTTATTTTCACTCCTAGGTGAATGAAAGAAAGAACTAAAGATGGCGGGTAGAAGACTCGAGGAGTCCATGGGGGCTGTTCAGATGGGGTTAGTCAGAATGCTGAAAGGGTTCCAAAGCAAGGTCTTGCCACCCTTAAATCCAAAGTTGGTTACAAAAGAAGAAGTAAATCGAATGGTAATGTATCTGAGACTTTCTGTGTAACATACCTAATGCAGCCTCCTCAGGAGGACGACAGCTGCTACTTGGCAGTCTCAGAGATCACATGGAGAAGTGCGGACTGATGAGATCCATTTAGATAACATGGTAGCTTGGGGCAGAGCACAGGCACCACTCAGAGCCGGGAGAGTTTTTGAAACCACGTACCTCAAAGTAGAGGCTTGAATTGCTTCAGTTAATCAGTTGAAGTAAGACTATGCAATCAAATTGTTATGGTTTTCCAAATGTTGGGTTGAACCCTGTGAGACTGTGTAGTTCAAACCAATCAGATATCAGAATTTCATAGGGTTTAACTTAAATAATTTGTTATGTGTTGATTGGCAAGAGTTATTTCTGTTTGCATATTTGTAGAACATAGAGTATCAAAGTAATGACTATATGATATCAAAGAAAAATACATTTTCCCTGTCCTTTAAAATAAAAAATATTTCTGTTTTTAATGAGTTATAATAATTTGATGAGAACTGAATTATAAACTCATGCTATAGAGAATATCAACAATAATGTGTAGGGTTCGAGATTGTATTCACCATATTTAAAAAACTAGTCTCAAGTTATGTTCTGATTGAAAAAATAAAACCTATCATCAATCACTTTTATGGTGGTTATAGTTTTGTATTTAAAGTAACTCCTGACATTTGCTTTTAAGATTTTATTATTTTTATTTAAACCGCAACACAGCTGAAATTTCCTAACATTTTAGTATTCTAATCTGGGTTCCAGTCAAAAAGAACCTCAAAAATGAAGTCGGAAGCTGTATTAGAAATATGCCTTCATTTAAATGGATTCAATCACAGAAATTAATTTTGTATGCATTTTGAAGAGCAGTGATTTTAACCCAAGGTGAAATCAATCAACTAAATTGTATAACCTCTGAATGTTTTAAAAAGTCTTGGTATATGCTCAAGCATGATGTTGCTGTCAGTGATCATCATCCCCCCTTGCATATAAAGTAAGCCCTGGAACATTCCAGAACAACAATAAGTAGATAATGGTGTTTGGTCCTGGGTAACTAAACCTTGTTGGGTTATTTAAATGATTTTTATTTAAATAATAGGTTACATCCCCCCCCCCCCCCCATAATATTAGAAAGTGTTAAAGCATTTTGTGTTCCTGTTTGGGTGTGTGACTATGACTGGCTGCTGGTTCTGGTGATGGATGGGCTTCAAGCTCTTTTAAAACAAGGTCTAAATGCGCTCTTGTGATTTCGAAAGAGTTCAAACTCATTCCTAAGCTGTGCAGTCACACTTCCTAGATCCTCCTCATTTCACAAGATTCCTTTTTAACCTGATACAGCAGGATAGTGAAAACACCCACAGGCTTTGTTTGTTGTAACTGGAGTTGAGAAATAGAAGCATTTCAAATTCCTTAGTTCTGAAGACCAGAAGTGATTTTGGAAGCAGGGTTGTATGTTCAGATGCTCCTTCTGAACATAAATGTTAAGCTCTTTGGACATGTTCCTGTGCAATTTCTTGACTCCCCTCCCTCCTCCCAGTTTCTTTTGTGTGATTTCTTAAAAATGACAAGGAAACAGCAACCACATGTCATTTCAAATTACTGTGCAAAGAGCTTAAAAGTCCACAGGTACTTCTCTTGTATTATTTAGTTAATTCAAATATTTTATAAGGGAACTTAGTGGCATTCCAGAATTACCCTGAAAGTTGCAAACACAAATTATTCATTACTGGCACTCATGAAAATACTTTTTCAGTATAACCATTTATGAATCTTCAGCTGTTTTCGTTTAAATTCTAGCTGACACCCTCGGAGTTCCTGAAGGAAATGTCCCTCACCACAGAGCAGAGACTGGCTAATACACGTTTGATGTGCCGACCACAGATCATCGAACTTTTAGATATGGGGGAAACAACACACCAAAAGGTAGCTGCTTTCTGTCATAGTTACCTATGAAGCAGGTCCTGGAATAATGTGAACATTCTAGAACAACAGTAACTAATAGCTATCATTTCTGGGATAAATCCTTATTGGGTTTGTGTATTCATTCATTCATTCATTCATTCATTCATTCAGAGAGTGCAAGCGGTGGAGGGGCAGAGCGAGAGGAAGAGAGAATCCCAAGCAGGCTCCATGTCCAGCATGGAACCTGATGTGGGGCTCAATCTCATGACCCTGAGATCATGACTTGAGCCGAAATCAAGAGTCACATGCTCAACTCATTAAGCCGTCCAGGCACTCCTGTGTTATATGTTCTTTTTCTACCTCTGTTGATCTTGATATCTATGATTTGATATGGAGAGAATTACAATTAATAAGTACAAATAACTTTTGAGGAGTCACATTTCTTTCCTAGCTACTTCTGGACACCGTTATTTATAGATTAGTAGTTCCAAGGATTCCAGTACCAAATCCAATTAAGTCATCTTAACACAACAACAAATCCCTTCTTACCTGAGCTGTCATCACTAGAAAGGAAGAAGGCGGAATTGTTTATTAAAGGAGACATTTGTTGTCTCTCCCGGCTCACTTCCAATAGCAAATGTATCCTTTTAGTCTCTAAGGGACAGTTATTTTAACCTGTTTCTGTATTTTAATGTAAACTGTATGTTCTAGGCTTTAGGAGCATATGATTATAAGATAAGGTCTTATTCTTACTTTTAAGTTAATTTCTTGAATTATATGCTTTACTTTTTATGTACAGATTATGGTATGAACGTCCATGAGTTTAACTGCTGGAGATCAGCCTCCTCTCAAAGGCTTCCTGGGTATTCCCGAGAGATTTTTCAGAGATCTTTCCCCGGATGAATGAGTCCCCGAGACTCATTTGCTCTTGCTGCAACACCATTGCCTCCCCTGTTTGGGATCTGCACAATATCTGCTCTTCTTCTGAGCGCTGCTAGCTTTAGTTATTGTTTCTTCTCTTCTCTGCCAGCACCCTCTACCTTTGAGGGCAGTGAACAAGGCTTTTCCCAAAGCTGATTCATCATTGTTCTTTTCCCATAGCGTGACTGAGACCAGACTATGAATATTTTCCTGTGTGTACTGCTTGTGTGTGTTTTAACATTGTGACCCTGCTATGAAGGATGAGGAAATTAGTATACTTTCCTATATCTCATCATTTCTCCTGTTTCTTCTTTCAACTCAGTTGGTTATTTTTACTTTATTTTCTGGAGTTTCATTTGTTCTTAGTTGGGTGATAGTCATCCCCTACTAATACCTTCAAGAAGAGCTTATGGAAACTGTATTTCCTTGGTTTTATGTGTTTGACAATATTTGTGTCTTGCCTTTATACCGAACTTCAGATTTGCCTTCATGGGTCACGTATATTCCTCGTAAGAGCTCTGTGGGCATTTTCCTCACCTTCTGGCTTTAATGGTAAGCAGAAGAAAGATGCATAATGGTATGTAGAGGTGTGATGACACCGGCTTGATTTATAGAGACTTGAATCTTTTAGCACATATGCCCCAAGATTGTTTATTCTAATTTAATATCCAGTGATTTTATTAGGGTGTGACTAAACTTTTCTTGAGATACTATGTATCTTTAGTTTACTTCTAGAAAGTTTTTCTTGAATTACCCATTATTTGTTCTTGCCATTTTTGGTTCTTTTTTTTTTTTCTGCTCATTTACATTTCCTTGTTATTATATCCATCAGGGTATCCTCTGTGTCCCTTACTTTGAGTTTTGTGTATGTATGTTTCTCTTATAATTCACCCTTATGCTTGACTAATTTGACACTTCTGGGTTCTCTCACAGCATTTGACTCAGTGTCTCTTTCTTATACCTTTTTTTTTTTTAATTTTTTTTAACGTTTATTTATTTTTGGGACAGAGAGAGACAGAGCATGAACGGGGGAGGGGCAGAGAGAGAGGAAGACACAGAATCGGAAGCAGGCTCCAGGCTCTGAGCCATCAGCCCAGAGCCCGATGCGGGGCTCGAACTCACGGACCGCGAGATCATGACCTGAGCCGAAGTCAGACGCTTAACCGACTGAGCCACCCAGGCGCCCCTCTTATACCTTTTTATTCACTTGTAGCTCAGATATGATACTCCTTTGGTTTTCTTCCAACTTCACTGGCTGTTTTTGTCTTATTTATTTATTTATTTATTTTCTTATTTATTTATTTATTTATTTTTTTATTTTGATGGCTTTCCTCTTCCTGATCGCTAAATGTACTTTTACGACGAGTAGTGAGCTCCCCATTACTTGCTCCTTCAACTTCTTTCTCTTTTCAACTCATTCTTTAGGTGACTCCTTCTAGGAATAAGGCTTTAAATCCTACTTTTTAAATGATTACTTTCATAATTATTTCTTCTGCTATGGCCTATGTTCTGAACTCTGAATCGCATATTCAGCCCAATGAATGATTGGCAGCTCAGACTGAAAATATCTAAGATCTCATGTTTGTGTTATGTTCCTTTCCTGAAGATGTGATCTCTTCTCTTTTGTCTCCTTCCTCTAGTATATAGTACCCCCATTTATCTTTTTCCTCAGGCCAGAAACCTACCTTGGAGTTATCTCGGATTCCTCTCTTTTTCTTGCATCTTATATGAGGTCCAATGACAAATGCTATAACAAATATATATTTGTTATATATATATATTTATATATATCTGCTTTCACAAATATATATTTAATCAAACTACTTCTCACCACCTCCACCACCACCCTCCCAGTTCAAGCCACCATCCTATAGACTACTGAAGTAGTCTCCCTGTTTCCATCTCATTGCCCCATCATCAGTTCTGCACAAAGAAGAATTATTTTTTAAAAATGTGAATTAGAACATGTTACTTCCATATCTAAAACCATCCAACAGCTTCCTATTGCCCTCAGAGTTATAAGACTGTGCATCATCTAATCCTACCTACTTCTCTCATAGACCTCGTTTTCTTCCACTCTTCCTGTTTCATTGTCTTCTAGCTATGCTATATCCATCAGCTGCTCTTCGAACATTCAGAGATAATTCCCACCCCAGGGCCTTTGTACTTGCTATTCCTTCTAACTGGAATGTTATTCTCTCAGATCTTTGCATGGCTTGCTTCACATCTCTACTTGGATGACTTTTTCTCAGAGAGGCCATCCCTTGACCACCTCCTGAAGAGAGCATACATCCTGCATTCACTCTTTCTCCTTGTCCTATTTTAGTTTACTTCATGGCATATCACTGCCTGACCTCATATTATATATTTCTTTATTTCTACTTTTTTTATCCATTTCCCCCAAGAATGTAAGCTTCCTGAGGTCAAGGACTTTGTTGGCTTTGTTGAGTACTATATGCTTAACATATGAAAAATATTGGAAACTCAATTAGTATTTATTGAGTGAACACATGAATTTTTCATCTCTTTGATTGCTTTTTTTTTTATTCCCTGCGCTCTTAATTATTTGCTTGGTGCTCTCAGATTTTTTCCATTATGTTTTTTGAGTTTATAGTGAAATGGTGTGGCTAATATTTTCATTGCTTCATGGCAACTTTTCTGTTAACTATTCTTCATTTGCCATTTCTTATTTTTTTTGTTCTTGAAGTTTGTATAGATCTTGATTTATCATTATTATTATCATTACCACTCATTTTCAAAAGGAAGAAGGACATTTTTTCCTGGGCTTGCTATTGCAGGCAGTTACTGTTGAGGCACGGCCTGGCAGTGTCCCAGACCAGCAGGAATCCTCCACGATTCTCCATGCAGAGTTTTATGAAAGAGGATTGTGTGTTGTGTTTATTTGGAAGAGGACTGAGAAGAAGGAAGGAAGAATGACTGAATTGTGGTAGCCTTTCCTTCTCCCCAGAGTTGTGACTTGTAGGGACCCTTCTGATTCACAGTTTTTCTCTTCTAGCCTGTCTCAGTGACAAGCTGCTTCCTATAAATATGCAGATTTATGTGTAGCCCTAATCAGCCCAGACTTCCTTACTATTTACTGGTGCTAGATGACATCCAGGGGATTTCTTGTTGCCCTTCCTATTATTCCAGACAAGGAGTTGGTGGTTTTGCCTATCAGAGTATGTCGTCTGCTTTGATCTGTATTGTGCCAGCCTCACCAGAGATCTGAAGTTGTGGACGTTCTCACTGGGCATCTTCTCTCAACCCTGGTTATTTGTGGCAGGAGGGGTGGGGAAGGGAACTCACACTGCCAGTTACAGCCTACACGCAGTCCATCTGGGATTCTAAGTGTCGTTTATGCTGAGATCCGTTGTCTCCTTCTGCACCACAGTGCCTTTGTCATATATCCAGTGATCCATATGCAAGGATCTGTTTCTGGACTTTTCCACGCTATTGGTCAATTTATTCTAATCCACACCACGGCGTTTTAGTTGCTATATATTTGAATATCTATAAATATAATAAGATACTTTGTTCTTTAAAGGTATTTTCTCTTAGGAATTTTCAAAAGTATCTTGGCTACTTTTGGCTCTTTGCATTGCCCTATACATTTTAGAATCAATTTATTAATCAGAGAGATTTTGATTGAGATTGCATTGTCTATAAATTAACTTAGGGAGAATTTATATCCTCGTGATATTAATTCTTTTAATCCACGGACATAGTGTATCTCCCGTTTCTTGAAACCTTCTTTAATTTCTCTCAGTGAAGTTTGATAGTTTTCCCTATAGAGATCTTTTCATATCTGTTCTATTTTAGTCTCAGGTATTTGGGTGCAATGTTATATTTGGGTGCAATGTTATATAATGTGATTTTCCCTCACTTTAACATTTTTGTTTTATTTATTGAAAGATAACTTCTAATAGTATCTATTTGAAAATTTCCTTTTTAACTCTTGCCACTCTCATTATTAATTGTAATACTTCATCTATGGATTTATTTGGATTGTCTTTGAAAATACTTATTACCTTTGAATAATGGCAGTTTTATTTCTTTCTTTCCCATCTTGAATGTTTACAAATTAATAGATAATTTTTTAGAGAAGTTTTAGGCTTATAGAAAAATTGATTGGGAAGTACAGAGAGTTCTCACATGCCCCATTTCCCTACCCTACCACACACATTTGTCCCTATTATTTATATCTTGTATTAGTGTGGTAGTTTTTTTTTTTTTTTTTTTTTACAATTGGTGAGCCAATATTGATACATTATTATTAACTAAAGTCCATAGTTCACACTGGGGTTCACCGTGCATCTGTATATTCTATAATAGCTTTTGACAGATGTGTAATGACATAGATCTGTCATAACTGTATCATAGAGAATAGCTTCACTGCCCTAAAAATCATGTGTTCAAGTAGCCATCTTTCCCTCCCACCCCCTGAACCAGTGATAATCACTTTTCCAGAATGTCATATATCTGAAATCATATAGTATGTATCCTTTTCTGATTGGCTTCTCTCAGCAGTATGTTTTTAAGGTTCCTTTTAATCTTAATTTTTTACATATTTCACCTGCTTCTCTGAATTTACTACTAGGTTTAATAGAATACTGAGTACAAGTTATGATCAAAGGTATCCTGTCTTGCTTCCTAAAGTAAAAGAAAAAAACCCCCAGCATGTTAACATTAGGTGTAATGTTATTATTTTCTTTGTGAGGATCTGGATACTCTCTGTCAGACTGAGGAAGTTACCTGTTTTGCTTTGTGTGCTAGGAGTTTTTTTTTTTTTTTTTTATTGTGAATAGATACTTAATTTTATCAAATGTTTTTCTACATCTATTGAAATGATTGTAATAATTTTCTCCTTTATTCTCTTGTGTCGAAAATACATTGTAAGTAAAAATTTTATTGAATTTGTGAGTGTGTATGTGGGTGTATTATGAGCACATAGCTTGATGAATTTTCACAAAGTAAGGATACTCATATCACCACCACTCAGATGAAGCAATGTAAGATATAACATTACTGGCATCCTGGAAGCTTTCTTATGTCCTTCTCTGTCATTACCTTTCCCTCTTCTTCAGAAGAACTGCTGATCACAGGTTTATTTTTTCTTTATTCAATCTCATATGAGTGGAATACCACAGTATATACTCTTTAATTTCTGGCTAATTTAACTCAATATATTAAGTTTTGAAGATTTGTGTTGTGCTTAGTAATAGGTGGTTCATTTTTATCGTTGTATGGTATTCCACCGTATGACTACACCACCAGATGTTTATCCATTTTACTGTTGATGAGCATTTGGCTTTTCCCACATTTTGGATCTTATAAATGATGGTGTTATAAACAGTCTTGTACATTTCTTTTAGTGCACACGTATGCATTTCTATTGGGCCTACACATAAAAGTGGAATTTCTAGGTGATAGGCTATGCATATGTGTCTCTTTAGTAGTAACTGCCAGTTTTTAAAGTGTTTGTACCGTCATATGGCCATTAGCTGTGTGTGGGAATTCCAGTTGGAATTGCTAATACTTGCTAATGCTTAACATTGTCAGTTTCTTTAATTGAAATGATTCTATTGGGAGTGTAGTGTTGTCATGGTGTGGCTTAATTTTCAGTTTCTTGATTTCTAATGAGGTTAAGCAACTTTTCATGTATATTAGCCATCTGGTTATCATCTTTTATAAATTGCATGTTTATGTGCTTTGTCCATTTCTTACTGTTTTGTATAAGTTCATATATCCTGGAGATTAGTCCTTTATCAGTTATGTGTATTACAAATAATCTTCTCCCATTCTTTGGATTTCTTTTTCATTTCTTTTTTTTTTTTTTTTCAACGTTTTTAATTTATTTTTGGGACAGAGAGAGACAGAGCATGAACGGGGGAGGGGCAGAGAAAGAGGGAGACACAGAATCAGAAGCAGGCTCCAGGCTCCGAGCCATCAGCCCAGAGCCTGATGCGGGGCTCGAACTCACGGACCGCGAGATCGTGACCTGGCTGAAGTCGGACGCTTAACCGACTACGCCACCCAGGCGCCCCTCTTTTTCATTTCTTAAGGGAATCTTTTGATGAACATGTTTCAAATTTCAATATGACTTAATTTATTGGTTTTTAAATTTATGTTTTGTATTTTCTGTGCCCCATTAAAGAACATTTGCATTCTTCAACATCGTGAAGATATTCCTCTTGGTCTTCTTCTGAAAACATTGTTTTAACCTTTCATATTGAGAGCTTTGATACCCTTGGAATGGTGTATGATAGGGATTAAATTGATATTTTTCATATGGAATATCCAGTTAACCCAACACCGTTCATTGAAGAGAATTTCTCTTCCTCAATGCTTGTTAGTGTTACCTTTGTCATAAATCAAGTGATGATATATTTAAGGATTTGTTTCTGGGCTTTTAAATCTGGTATATTTGTTTTTATGATAAATCTTGTGCTAACATTTCACTATTTTAATTATTGATAAGTAACAGTATATGATATGTAATAATATAATAAATCTTGCTGCCTGATAAAGCAAGCCCTCCTATCTTGTTCTTCAAATGTATCTTGTCTATTCTTGGTCCCTTTGTTTTACATATAAATTTTGTAATCAGCTTTTTAATTTTCAAAAAAATTTTCTACCAGGATTTTTTTTATTGGATTGCATTGAATTTTTAGATCAGTTTGGGGAGTATTTGACATCCTTAAAATATTGTCTTTCAATTCATGAACATGGTATATTACTGTATTTACATAGGTCTTCTTTAATTCCTCTCAGTAATATCTTGTGGCTTTTCTAGTTGAAGGTTTTACACATCTTTCATTGGATTTATTTCTATGTATTTTATGTTTTGGGAGGCTATTAAATCGTATTGTTTATATATTTTATTTCCTAAATGTTCATTGTTAGTACCTAGTAATATAATTGATTTTTATTTGTTGGCCTCATACTCAGTGACCTTGATAAATAATTTATTAATTGTAACTTCTAATAGTTTATCTATAAGTTGTTTTGAATTTTCTAAATAAACAATTTTTCTTCTTATGACAATTTTGTTTCTTTTTAATGAGCTTCTGTTAAAACAACTTTGAATTTCTGAGTTATACCCAATTTGATCATGATGTGTTATCCTTTTTATATACTGTGAGTTTCAATTTGCTAATGTTTTGTTCCTTTAAAAAAAACTCTATCGTTTCTAAGACTAGCCTATAGTTTTCCTTTCTCCCACCATCTTTCTTAGTTATATGAAAGTTATGCTAACATCATCGAGTTGGGAGACATTAATTTTTTTTCTTTCCTTTAGGAGAGGTCCTATAATATTTGATTTGTATTTTTAAATGTTTGCTAGAATTTGCTTGTAAAGTTATCTGGGCTGGAGTTTTCTCTATGAAAATGTTTTACTAACAGTTTTAATTTATCTAATGGTTACAGAACTACTAAAATTTTCTTTGTTTTTGTGCTACTTTTGATAAATTTTATTTTCTTAAGATATGTACTTTTTAATGTACATTTTACCATTTATTGACATACTATCCATTTGTTATCTTTTTACATAGTTCAGTTTCTGTTGTAATATCCCTATTTTCGTTCTTTATCTTGGCTTATTGTAACTTTTGTCTTATTTTCTTGATCATGCTCATTAGGTATTTTATCAATTTTATCAGTCTTTTTAAAGACTCAGCTTTTGGCTTTGTTGATTCTGTAGTCTGGTTACTTTCTATTTCATTATTTTTTGCTTTTTGCTCTTGTTTTTGTTATGTCGCTTTTTCATTTGTTTGGACTTTCTTTCTTTCTTTCTTTCTTTCTTTCTTTCTTTCTTTCTTTCTTATGTTTGCTATTGCTTTTCTAAATTATTGAGATGGTTGCTTACATCTTCACTTTCCAACCTATACTAAGGTGCCCCAGGGTGCAACTATAAACTCACAGGGCATCATGGGATATTCTAAAATTTTAAGGAAACATGGCAATACTCAAAACCTGTTGGGTACTACACAAGCTAATAGTTTGAGATAATTCATAATTTCAACATTAGATCAGACTGTCTTGTTAGCTTTTCAGTGCCTCCAAGCAGATATTTGTTGATACAGTTTTTCTTGTTATTTTAATAGGGGGATTGGTTCAAAGTATTCACCATTGACATAAATGGAAGTTTTGGGTTGGTGTTCTAATTAGCCTATATTTTTTTAACTGAGGACAAAATCTTCTACTTTGTTTTGTATTAAACAAGTTGATGGCAGTGAGAAAGAATGAAGTCTGGCCATTTGTAGCAACGTGGATGGAACTGGAGAGTATTATGCTAAGTTAATAAGTCAGGCAAAGGAAGATGGATACCATATGTTTTCACTCTTATGGGGATCCTGAGAAAGTTAACAGAAGACCGGGGCGGGGAGGGAAAGGGGGGTAAAAAGTTACAGAGAGGGAAGGAGGCAAGCCATAAGAGACCCTTAAATACTGAGAACAAACTGAGGGTTGATGGGGGGTGGGGGAGAGGGGAAAGTGGGTGATGGGCATTGAGGAGGGCACCTGTTGGGATGAGCATTCAGAGTTGTATGGAAACCATTTTGACAATAAATTATATATATATATATATATATATATATATATATATATATACACACACACACACACACACACACACACGTATATTTATATATATATAAATACATATACATACATATACATGTATGTATACACACATATATATTAATTATATATATATACATATATATACATATAATAAACAAGTTGATCACAGTAACTTTACTACTTATAACAATTATTGTTTATAGTAGTTACCTCTTTCTGAGTATTTCCTATGTTTTTAGTGTTAGTATCCATAGGTCTATATAGTATTTTCATATCTTCCCCAGTCATTTCTGCCACTGTGTGACTATATAATGGATTTATTCTTTCAATGCAGTTTTCAGGAATTGACCTGGATCAGGCATTATTCCAGCCCTTTCCATCAGAAATTGTGTTTCAGAACTATACTCCCTGTGAAGTCTATGAAGTTCCACTGGTTTTGAGAAACAATGACAAAGTGAGTATGTTTGCTGAATGTACCTCTCATGGAATATAAAAAGGGATTAAATAAAATGGAATCCTGTAGGATCTTAGATGAATTCTAAGAAAATAGTTGAAAACATGCCCTTTGACTATAAGCTTAATGAAGACAAGACTGGGTTGGTGTGTTCATACATGTTCAGGCCCAAGTCAATGCCCACCAAATGGTCAACTCCCAACATGTGCAGTAACATTTTTTGAGTAAAATATTGGTTAGGGAAATGTCATGAAGTTCTTATGTGTGACTGGTTCAAGACAATTACTCTTCATGCTTACATACTGTGTGTTAGAGCCACCGTTTCCCACAAGAAGGTATAAACTCTACTCATATGAATTGAGGTTGTTCAGCCAAATTATTTATACTTTATAAATTGTATTTAAGAAAAAAATCTCCAAAAAAAATGGAGTTCCTGTTCCCCTTTTTCTGTCTCCTCCCTTCTACCTCAGATAGCCTTCAGATTTTGTCTATAGATAGTTTTGGACAGCTTCTCCCACTGTCTATACCTTGTCCTTTTCTGGTTGCCACTGAATCTCTTCTCAATCCATATGCCTTTTCTCCCCAAGAGATAAATTAGGGTTTACTTCAAGAAAAAAGTATTAAGTTCCTGAAGATTTCCTGGACATGTAACAATAATGGAAGAAAGAATAATGTGGGAGGTCAGCATGAAGCACAGTTAAAGTGTGAAAAGTAGTCAGATGGGGAGGAAGGCATCTGAGAGATGCTAAACTTCAGATGTGAAGGCAGGTAGGAATACCTCAGGAGTTTGAGAGTGTGGAGACAAAAAGCCTAGCTGTAAGAGAAAAGAAAAAAAATAAAGACTATGCAAGAACTTGCAGTTATATTTGGCAGTAACTCATTAAAGGAATCAGTGATGCCTTTCAGAGATCAATGGGGTGATTTAGTGGCAGCAAAGTCAGACTCTGAAGAAAATGGTGTATTTAGTTCTTGGCAGCAGAAGTGTTAGCAAGAGAAGCTCAAGGGACAGAAGTTAAAAGGGTAGTCAGAGAGAAGAAAGAGAATCTGAGATGCTCAGGATTAGGCCCCTAGACCTCAAGAAGAGATACTTTACATACACAGTAGGGCTCTCTCTTTTCATGTAGGACTGCCAACCAAGTCACTTTGTCACTTCCACTTCTCTTTTTCCCTTTCGCCATGACTTTTTGACTCTTGCTCAGGTATTTTAAGGCTATTAAAGAGAGAGGAGCTAGCCCAAGGGTACTTTGGCCACTCCTGCTCAGCCCTAAATAAGACACGATTCCCAGCAGGCATATACGAGCAAGTAAAGGGTATAGGGCATGTGTCAGTTTTGTCTGCCAGAGGGCACTCACTTCTCATGGGTAACCCAACACCTCTTGGTTAGATGCTGCTGTGCTGTTACACCTCATGAAAGGAGCATCCCCCTCCAGGGAAAGTCCAGCTGCCAAAAGCAGATAGATTTCTCTAGCCTAGGAAGGCTTGTTCTTGGGCATGTGACTCTCAGGACCCTTGTACTAGGTGGCTGATAAAAGCCTGCTTCTCTACTTCCTTAGCTCACGGACTCGTAAAGAACTGGTGGGATAGAATTTCTGTGCTGTTCACTATTTATTTGCTTCCTCATTGGCATTGAATGCAAACAACAGAGACCATTTGGTCCTTATTCCTCTATCTCCCACACACACAAGATGAAAGTAAGCTGTGAGCACTCTACAAGCCACAGCGCACTGTACTTGGGATATAATTATTAGCACCCAGACTCTAGAGTCAAACTCATCTGTCTCCCAGCTGCAGACCTTGGGTAAGTCACTTCACTTCTCCGGGCCATGGGAATACTAGTAGTACCCATTTCTTTTTTTTTTTTTTTAATTTTTTTTAACGTTTATTTATTATTGAGAGACAGAGAGACACAGAGCATGAGCAGGGGAGGGGCCGAGAGATGGAGAGACACAGAATCCAAGCAGGCTTCAGGCTCTGGGCTGTCAGCACAGAGCCTGACGCGGGGCTCAAACCCACAAACCGCGAGATCATGACCTGAGCCGAAGTCGGACGTTCAACCGACTGAGCCACCCAGGAGCCCCTAATAGTACCCATTTTAATAGGTTGTTTGGAATATTAAATGAGGTGATGCGTGTAAAGTATTCAGCTCAGCACCTGTCACATAGGAAGCACTAAACCAATATTATCGTTATTATTCCTAGGGTTGTTGGTGTTTTCCTTTCTAGTTTTTTAAATCCATAATTATGCTCTTACCAAAAGTATTCCCAGCAGCTTAAGTAGTATCATTCTGCACATTGTAAATGACACTGCACATTCCCCTTACCAGCCACTCCTGTTGGGCTCCTATCAGATTTGCACACATCTCTTCCCTGCCTCCTTACTTTCTAGTCTTAAGATCAGCCTTGAGTCTGATCTTCGGCATTTTTTTCTTCCCTTGCCCATCTGGATTTCAGTTTTGAGAGATTGTGGGGGTTTTGTTCTCATTTTTCCCGAGACTTCTCAGTCATACTTAACTATATTCACTTTCTTTTGCTCCCTTCAAGTCTTAAAAAAAAGTCATCCCTTTCCTTGTGTCCCTAGAACCTCTAGGTTCTCCTCACATTTATATTTGCTTTATTGCTTAGACTGTCTTTGTTAAACAGAGAAGCATACCGTGGGCGAGGCAAGTAGAGCAGAGGAGGACTTGAAGAGAATGAAACTTTCTGAAGCCACTCTGACACTGGCCTGGGGACCCTGTGCTGCTTGCTCTTTGTTCTTGTGCACAGTGGTGTCTACTTAGGACAGCCCCCAAGAGGGAAGGTGGAGTGAGGCTGGGACTGGGCGAAGCTATCGCACTTAAGGAAAAGTGTCTTGTTCTCCTTCTGTAGAATGGGAGTCATAATGAAGCTCAGGGTTATTGAGAGGATTAAGCAGCTCATCGTGTACGGCTCATGGTGGATGGTCCATAGCAGGACAGCAGTAAATGTGATTTCTTCTCCCAGAGCAGTCCTCAAATGATGGGAAATCGAGCTGATCTCTACCATGTGGGTGGGGTTTTAGCTGACCACGAGGTTCTTCTTCAAAGATAGTCCCATTTAAATGAGAAAATGAACAAAGGCTTGCAGTAATGATAAAAGTGAATAATAATTAAAAAAAAAAATAAAGCTCAGATGCACTGAATGAGTCACCTCGTCTCACATTTGAGGAGACAGAAGTTAAGCCTTGACCTAGGTCGAGTGGCTGGTAAGTAGTAGATGGAGATTTCCTGGTGGACTACAAAGCCTGTGCTTTTGCTTTTGCTTTTTCACGGGCAGAGTGGCCACTGTGGTGTGTTTTTCTTGCAGATTCCAAGGATGGTGAAAGTTGTTGAGGAAAGTTCGCCTTACTTTAAAGTAATCAGCCCCAAAGACATTGGCCACAAAGTAGCTCCAGGAGTGCCGTCCATATTCCGAATCCTCTTCACTCCGGAGGAGAACAAGGTAAGAAAGTGGTTGTGTACTTGCCGTTAGCAGTTGGCAATTCCGAACATTCCTGGAGGCGTTGGTAGTATTGCCGTGAGTGGTATTGGTTGCGGTGTTGGTGGTTGTGTTGCTGACGGTGTTGGTGGTGTTGGTGTCGATGGTATTAGTGGTGGTGATGGTGGTGGTGGTTAGAGTGGTGGTCAGGGTGGCTGAGCGGAGGGGATAGTGCACCCCTGGGGATGAGAGAAGAATCATCAACCAGAGCTGAGGGCTTACATGAGCTGTCAGCAGCCAGGGTATAAAGAAGGGTGATCCTTCTGGGTGCTCCGTCAACCCCCTCCCCTACCTCAGCATATTTATATTTGAGTATCAGCCACAGGGTCACCAAAAAGGAACCAGTGTGCTCCAGATGCAGTGAGCCAAGGCAAAGCATAAAGATTATGGCTTATTGGAAGTTTAGGATCGTAGTTAGTTGCATCCCTCCTCCCTGGATTCTAACTAGTTCAGGAAAGAGACCCAAGATCCAAATATTGATCACAGTATTAGTCTCATTAATGGCAAAGAATGTGGCCAGTACCTGAGGCCTGGACAGGGCATCCTCCTCCCCAGTGACTGGCAAATTAAGTGGCCCTGAAGGGCTGACACATGGATAGCTCCACCCGAGCTTGAGTGGGGCAGCTGCAGCTGAGAGCGGAGACCTGCCTGGTCTGCTTAGCCCTGTCCGCACCTAGGCCGCTAGAAAGAGCCTGAGTTCAAAAAGAGGCCTTTTCCCTGCAGTACCATTCCAGCTGTGGGGGAGCCAGTCCATCCCCAAACCCTTCTCAGTTATAGAAATTCCAGTTCCTCCTGGAAGGAAGGACCAGCTACGGGAGACTGAGGCTAGAGGCTTCCTCCCCAGCCCTTTTCCAGGAGTGCAAAATTGTGGGTTGAGTTTTCTTCTCTCTGGGCCAAAGTAGGGACTTGTGCAGAGGAGGAAAGGAGTTTTACCAGCAAAACCAAAGGAGTCGGGTTGAAAAACAAGACGCAAATAAGCATGACAAAATGTCAGGTTATTATATAGTGTTAATGGTGTGTGTGCTTATCTGTGTTGTGCCGTTAGGGTTGGAATCAAAACATGATAGAGACAGAAAGTACTAGCTTTGAATCCCTGCTTCTTCATCACTCGTACAAGTCAGCTGCTGTTAATGCCATTACTAGTGTCCCTGCTACTATTGCTGCTCTTTCTACTTTTCTGGAGAGCAGGAGTAGAGAATATTAATGTGGCCTGCCACTCATGTATCACTGTAGTGAGTGGTTAGAAATTCTATTAGAATGATGCTGCTGTTATTATTTTTTGACTTTGTGGTAATACTATTTATTTCTCAGGTTGTGCTTATTATGGACATGTAATTTTGCTTGGGGTACTATTGAAATAAATGAAAAGATAAAAGTTCCAGAAGTTGTGGTGGTGGGCAGGGGCGTTGATGTTGCTGTTACTTTGTTATATGTTATCAAAGTCCTTTTTTTTTTTTTTTTCCTTGAGTGTCTGTATCTGAATACTGTCTGTGAAGAGAATGGTGTCTGGATTGAGTTTGGGTATGAAATTCCTACACTGTCATTTCAGTAGAAAGATGATTAGAAGCCTCTGTGCAGCTTGAAAAATAGAAATAGAAAGTTTGTTCTATTTGCTGAATTGGATTTCCTTATTTTTTTTCCTGTGATGGAGAAAAAAATGTCTTCTGTTGGATAACTACCTGTAGGTATTATGGCTGGGAAATGGACACATGGAACTTTCTTAGGAGGTAGAATGTTCTATATTGTGATAAGTGTGTGGGGTATACGGATTAATTCATTTGTTAAAATTATACTTTTAATACTTATGCCTTCTACTATATCTAAATTTTACCTTAAAAACTATAAAGTAAAATAATAACAATGGAAGGGGGAAGAAAGCGTTGGGTTGAGGTATAGGTGAAGCCAGAATGGCAGAGTGTTAATATTTGTTGAATCTGGGTGGTGGGTACATGGGGTTTGTTACACTCATTTGTTTTCTTTGTGTATGTTTAAAACTTTCCCTAATCAAAAGCTAAAAGTAAAGAGAAAGATTTTATTACTGCTTATGTATACAGCAAATAAATAGTTGAAATGTATCTTAGGTATGTTTGTATTTATTATATAAATATGAAATGCTAACATTGCTATTGAGGGTTATTACTTTGCTATATTTTGTGGTGGCTTACCTTAATCTGGCTTTTTTATTCCTTCTTAACCTTTCCATTTCACCAACACTGTCTGTCTGTTGGGAAACCCCTAATTTAAAAATATTAAGTTGTAGTTTGTTTTACTGTTTCTTCTAAGGATTTGAAAGTTCTCAACAGCTACATGCATGTATGAGGAGACACAGAGTGAGAATCTTGGTGACCTATGAGAAATTTAAGTATTCAACTTTGGGTACATTAAGATTTTGTGTTGGATTTGGACTCTAAGCTATAATTTACATAATATGTTTTTCTAGAACATAGTGATTTCTCCTTTTGCTGACTGCCTTAGACTGATGGTGAGAATTTGGGGAAGCCCCTGCTGCTAGTTTTGGTCCCCCTTTCCTGCAAAGGTCCTGTTATACTTGCACCATCAGCAGGGCCCTTCTCTCAGTAGTTTTTTTCAGTCGTCTGGGCATCTGCATTTGCTCACTGTTGGAGAGCCATCAGGGCCATGCACAGAATGACCAGCTAGAATTACCCATGCTGCCTTTAGTGCTGTTCCAGAATGTGGCAGAGGACTCAGATTTATTTTAGGAAAAATAGAAGTCAATCTTTTCACTGTGTCACTTTTTCTTCAGTTGGCTAAATTGATAGCCAATGTACATATGTATTTCTCTTCTTTATCCCCTGCTGATCTGAGCATACTCCATTCTCATTTACCCTCCTCACATCTGGAGGGTGAGATATGTAAATTGCAGCATGCCACAGCTTAATAAGCCAGTCCCCTTTCAATTGGATTTTCAGCACCCATGTATATTAGCATGTCGAAGATGATAATGTAATTCACATTTTTTCCTGTCATCTTTTAATCTGGCTTCCTGGGGATTTAACTTGTTAAGAATGCCAAGTGCCCAGATAACAGGTGCAGCAGGTTCACTTTGGCTTTCCATATCTCTTCTTGTCACACAGACTTTTTTAAAAAAATGATAGGATATGTTATTAATTTAATAATCTTAGTGTATGTCAATGTGGTAGAAATAGAATAGTCAGTGTTATCATAACACTATAAAATTCTGGAGCCTGGCACTTTTCTTGACCTCTTAAATTTGTATCTTTACTATTAAAGGGAGAATGAAAAGTACTAGGCTTTTGTAGGAAAGCAAAACTGGGTACTTTCTTGGACTTATGAAAGCATTTGTTTACTATAGAATTGCCATATGGAAATGACTGCGGTAGTTTGAAGAGCAATTTTATTGCTCAGTTATGTTTTAAGGAAATATATAACTTGTGGTTAAAATAGTTTTCCTGGTTTGTTACTATGAAATTTAAAAATTGTGGTCCAGGAAGACTAGAAAATGCTACTGTATTTAATGTTATCTAGGTATACAACGATGGTGAACTATATTGCCAGCATTTTTAATTAAATTGTAGACACCATAAAATTTTCCACAATTAACCATTTTTTTTGGCAAAAATTATGATAGGGATTTTGTTTTCTTCCTGTCTAGAATTAGTCCTCCCTAGCCTAGTGCAATGCCTGACAAATAAGAAACTTGTGGTAAATATTTGTAGAGTAAAACAAGTAAGTAAAAGTTAATCCCAAGAAAATATAAGGTTTCTTCAACTTGAGGATGGCCTACAGATGATAAAAGCAAAAGCATATAAAAAGGGCTCAAATATCTTTTTGTACCATGAATGTATTAGATTTTAGCTTTTTCTTGTTTCTCTCCACTTAATTACATATCCTCAGTGAGTCTATGTCACTACTTTTTAGCATTCTGGACTTCATAAATATCATTTTATAATAAGGCTAATGAGGATGTTGGGAATTCTCTTTATGAGGAAGTCTTGGTAGTTTAGGATCTAAATAAAAATATTAAAAATGAGTAATATTCTCTCATTCACTCCGTGCCAGGTCTACTTCTGTGAGCCAGGATCCACTGGAGAACAAAACAAGCTTTGGCCTTCATGGAGCTTATGTTCCTCAATGAATAATGAGCAAATGTGTAATTTAATGTCAGATATTGACATAGTAGAGAATAGAGAGTGGTGGGCTTCTGTTTCTTATCAGTAGGAGGATTCTGTGATGAGGTTACATTGAGCAGAGAACCAAATTAAGCTGTGCAAATACCAGAGGGAAGATATTTGTTGGGGAGAGGGAATAGCAAGCAGAAAGTCCTGTGACTGAAGCATGCTTGACAGCAGGCGCAGGGAAGTGAGGAAGGCACGTGACGAGTGGAGGAACCTGCTGGAACATGGTAGGAGACCAGGGTGCAGAGGGCAAGGTCATGAAGGGTTATAGAAAACCATGTACAGTGCGATAGGAAGCCACTGTAAGCTTGCTTATGGAAGCTTGTACCCTATGTAAAACCAGAATGAGCTGTCATCATCCAGATTTTCAGGTTACCTGCACATGACCAATCTTGCTTCATCTATGCTGCTCCTGCCCAGAGGATTTTGTAGTGAGTCCCATGCATCATATTATTTTCATCTGGAAGTACTTCATTTTTTGTCTCTGAAAGATCAGGACCCTTTAAAAAGTTAACATAACTACAATACCACTATCACCCCTAAAAAAATGACAGTAGCTCCTCGATATCATCAAATATCTAGTCACTATTCATATCTCCCTCGTTTAAAAAAAAAAAAATATATATATATATATATATATATGGTGTGTATATATATATATAGTGTGTGTATATATACATATATATACATATATATACACACACTATATATATATGTATATATATACATGTATATATATATACATGTATATATATATATATATTTTTTTTTTTTTTTTTAACTTGGCTTACTTTAATCAGGATCCAAACAAGGTGTTGAATGCATCCCCAGCAGATGTAGAATGGTTCTCTGTCCCTTCTGTTTCCTATTAACTGGTAGTTAGATTCAGAGGCTTGATTCGATTAATATTTGACTTTGGGGGGGGGGCAAGAATTCTTAGGTGATGTGGTACTTCCTATTGTATCACATCAAAAGGCACAGAATGTCTGTTGTTATGTTTTGTTTTGTTTTTGTAACGATCCAATGAGGATGATGAGGTGCAGCTCATACAGGAAAGATAGGATAAATACTGAATCCTTTCCCCGTATCTACCCCAGTGGGTTTTGAATACGAATGACATCTCTGCCTTACATTTGGGGATTAGTCTGGTTGCTGCACAGAGGATAGACTGAAGGGAGTGTGTGGTGTAATAGCTAGTGGCCCACCCTTAACATCTGTTTTCTCTTTCTTCATTGGTAAGAGAATCCCAAATTTCGATTGGATTCACTGCTGCCTGAAATAAAAGATTGCATTTCCCCACCCTTCTTTGCAGCTATTTGTGTCTGTGTTGATCAGTGAGATGTGAGCGGGACTTCCAAGCATGTATTGACAAAAGCTGACTCAGCATGGAGGTGCTTTGTTTTGTCCTTCTGCCTTTTTTTGGCCTGTAGCCTGGCTGTGAGAAATAGCTGGCATCCTAAGAATTACTCTGCTACATGGGGTGACATTGAGGATAGATGCTGTGTGCTAGAATGGTGGTAGAGCAGCAATTTAGGAATTTGGGTCCCTGGTGTCACTGTGGAGCCACCGTACCAATCCAGCCTGCCTACTTCCGGATTGAGAGATTGAGAGATGATAGAGAGAAAAACTTCTGTGTATCTAGTTTAAGTTGCTCTGATTTTGTTCTGTTTCCTGTCATGTGTAGCAGAACTGAACTCTGATTAATACAGGGATAAGAGGCTGTTGTAATAGTTTGGGTAAAAGTGGTGGATGATTTGGATTAGGGTGGTGACAGTGAAAGTGTGGGAAGTAGGTAGATAAAGGATATACATTTTTATGGTAGAGCTGTCAGGATTTGTTCATGGATTGGATAACGGGTGTGAGAAAAGAGTCTAGTTTGATTCATAGTTTTTTGACCAGCACTGACCGAATGGTGGCACCATTTGCCGAGGTAGGGAAAAGTGGAGGGAAAGCAGGTTTGTGAAGCTGGGTGGGAGTAAGGTAGGGAATCAGAAGGATTCAGGGAATATGTTTTTTTTGTTTGTTTGTTTGTTTTTTTTTTAGTGTTTATTTTATTTTTGAGAGAGAGAGAGAGAGAGAGACAGAGCATGAGTTCGGGAGGGGCAGAGAGAGAGGGAGACACAGAATTGATAGCAGGTTCCAGGCTCCACACTGTCAGCACAGAGCCTGATGCAGGGCTCGAACTCACAAACCTTGAAATCATGACCTGAGCCCATTGGATGCTTAACCAACTGAGCCACCCAGGCGCCCCCGGGGAATCTGGTTTTTATATGTTAAGTTGGATCTTCCCGTTAGACATCCAAGTGGAAATACCAAATAGGCAGCTGGACACAATTATCTATGGCAAAAGGGAGATGTCGCTAGAGATGAAGATTTGAAAATCATGTAAAAGATGACACTTTTCACCAAGAGGTGGATGAGCTGATGTTGAGAGTGGGTGTACATAAAGGAGATGCTGGTAAAAGGAGGAGATGCCAACAGAGGATGACACAAAGAGGAAGGGGTGGTCATGAAGTAGGAGGAAAACCAGAAGATTACAGTGCCTTGGAATCACAAATGGATACAGCATTTCAAAAGGGAAGGAGAGATCAATTTTGGATTACGTCCAAAGTTATGGAAAGTCGAATTATAAGGATGTGGAATGAGGCACTGAATTTGGCAACACCATGAGTGACCTTGGCAGAAAGAGTTTCTGTGGAATGTTGTGTACAGAAGCCTAATGGGATGGGTTGAAGAGAGAATGAACAGCAAGGATGTGGTGATATTGAGTGTAAATAATACCTGTGAGCAGTTTTGCTGTAAAGAGTAATTGGAAAAATGGGGCAGTAGCTGGAGGTGGATGTTGGACTCAAAAGTAGATTATTTAATATTTAAGAGGAAGCTACTTGTGCTGATGTGTGAATGTTCAATAAAGAGGGAAAATTGATGTTTCAGGAAAACCATGGAGTGAGCTAGAAAGATTGAGATCTAATATATAAGTGCAAGGTTTAAGCTTAGCAATAGGAGTGAAGGCAGAGTACATGGGTATAGGTATAGGTAGATTAATAGATCTAGGGATAACTTGGAAAGCAAAAAGTTACAGAGGAAATTAATTACCTTAAGTGGGCAATTTCTACATGAATCATGAAGTAACCACATTATCATTGTACACTAAGGATAAAAAGGGTCAAAATAAATTTGGAAGTCTCAGATCTCTTTTCACACCAAAGGTCATAGGTCATTCTCTTTGTTTTTTTGTTTTTTTTTTTAATATATGAAATTTATTGTCAAATTGGTTTCCATACAACACCCAGTGCTCATCCCAAAAGGTACCCTCCTCATTACCCATCACCCACCCTCCCCTCCCTCCCACCCCCCCATCAACCCTCAGTTTGTTCTCAGCTTTTAACAGTCTCATGGGGTGCCTGGGTGGCTCAGTCGGTTGAGCGTCTGACTTCAACTCAGGTCACGATCTCGCGGTCCGTGAGTTCGAGCCCCGCGTCGGGCTCTGGGCTGATGGCTCAGAGCCTGGAGCCTGTTTCTGATTCTGTGTCTCCCTCTGTCTGCCCCTCCCCCGTTCATGCTCTGTCTCTCTCTGTCCCAAAAATAAATAAACGTTAAATAAAAAAATTTAACAGTCTCTTATGCTTTGGTTCTCTCCCACTCTAACCTCTTTTTTTTTTTTCTTCCCCTCCCCCATGGGTTTCTGTTAAGTTTCTCAGGATCCACATAAGAGTGAAACCCTATGGTATCTGTCTTTCTCTGTATGGCTTATTTCACTTAGCATCACACTCTCCAGTTCCATCCACGTTGCTACAAAAGGCCATATTTCATTCTTTCTCATTGCCACGTAGGATTCCATTGTGTATATAAACCACAATTTCTTTATCCATTCATCAGTTGATGGACATTTAGGCTCTTTTCACAATTTGGTTATTGTTGAGAGTGCTGCTATAAACATTGGGGTACAAGTGCCCCTATGCATCAGTACTCCTGTATCCCTTGGGTAAATTCCTAGCAGTGCTACTGCTGGGTCATAGGGTAGGTCTATTTTTAATTTTCTGAGGAACCTCCACACCGCTTTCCAGAGCGGCTGCACCAATTTGCATTCCCACCAACAGTGCAAGAGGGTTCCCGTTTCTCCACATCCTCTCCAGCATCTATAGTCTCCTGATTTGTTCATTTTGGCCAGTCTGACTGGCGTGAGGTGATATCTGAGTGTGGTTTTGATTTGTATTTCCCTGATAAGGAGCGACGTTGAACATCTTTTCACGTGCCTGTTGGCCATCCGGATGTCTTCTTTAGAGAAGTGTCTATTCATGTTTTCTGCCCATTTCTTCACTGGGTTATTTGTTTTTCGGGTGTGGAGTTTGGTGAGCTCTTTATAGATTTTGGATAGTAGCCCTTTGTCTGCTATGTCATTTGCAAATATCTTTTCCCATTCCGTGGGTTGCCTTTTAGTTTTGTTGGTGTTTCCTTTGCTGTGCAGAAGCTTTTTATCTTCATAAGGTCCCAGTAATTCACTTTTGCTTTTAATTCCCTTGCCTTTGGGGATGTGTCGAGTAAGAGATTGCTACGGCTGAGGTCAGAGAGGTCTTTTCCTGCTTTCTCCTCTAGGGTTTTGATGGTTTCCTGTCTCACATTCAGGTCCTTTATCCATTTTGAGTTTATTTTTGTGAATGGTGTGAGAAAGTGGTCTAGTTTCAATCTTCTGCATGCTGCTGTCCAGTTCTCCCAGCACCATTTGTTAAAGAGACTGTCTTTTTTCCATTGGATGTTCTTCCCTGCTTTGTCAAAGATGAGTTGGCCATACGTTTCTGGATCTAGTTCTGGGGTTTCTATTCTATTCCATTGGTCTATGTGTCTGTTTTTGTGCCAATACCATGCTGTCTTGATGATGACAGCTTTGTAGTAGAGGCTAAAGTCTGGGATTGTGATGCCTCCCGCTTTGGTCTTCTTCTTCAAAATTACTTTGGCTATTCGGGGCCTTTTGTGGTTCCATGTGAATTTTAGGATTGCTCGTTCTAGTTTCGAGAAGAATGCTGGTGCAATTTTGATTGGGATTGCATTGAATGTGTAGATAGCTTTGGGTAGTATTGACATTTTGACAATATTTATTCTTCCAATCCATGAGCAGGGAATGTCTTTCCATTTCTTTAAATCTTCTTCAATTTCCTTCATAAGCTTTCTATAGTTTTCAGCATACAGATCTTTTACATCTTTGGTTAGATTTATTCCTAGGTATTTTATGGTTCTTGGTGCAATTGTGAATGGGATCAGTTTCTTTATTTGTCTTTCTGTTGCTTCGTTATTAGTGTATAAGAATGCAACTGATTTCAGTACTTTGATTTTGTATCCTGCAACTTTGCTGAATTCATGTATCAGTTCTAGCAGACTTTTGGTGGAGTCTGTCGGATTTTCCATGTATAATATCATGTCATCTGCAAAAAGCGAAAGCTTGACTTCATCTTTGCCAATTTTGATGCCTTTGATTTCCTTTTGTTGTCTGATTGCTGATGCTAGAACTTCCAGCACTATGTTAAACAACAGCGGTGAGAGTGGGCATCCCTGTCGTGTTCCTGATCTCAGGGAAAAAGCTCCCAGTTTTTCCCCATTGAGGATGATGTTAGCTGTGGGCTTTTCATAAATGGCTTTTATGATCTTTAAGTATGTTCCTTCTATCCCGACTTTCTCAAGGGTTTTTATTAAGAAAGGGTGCTGGATTTTGTCAAGGCCTTTTCTGCATCGATTGACAGGATCATATGGTTCTTCTCTTTTTTTTTTATTAATGTGATGTTTCACGTTGATTGCTTTGTGAATGTTGAACCAGCCCTGCATCCCAGGAATGAATCCCACTTGATCATGGTGAATAATTCTTTTTATATGCCGTTGAATTTGATTTGCTAGTATCTTATTGAGAATTTTTGCATCCATATTCATCAGGGATATTGGCCTGTAGTTCTCTTTTTTTACTGGGTCTCTGTCTGGTTTAGGAATCAAAGTAATACTGGCTTCATAGAATGAGTCTGGAAATTTTCCTTCCCTTTCTACTTCTTGGAATAGCTTGAGAAGGATAGGTATTATCTCTGCTTTAAACGTCTGGTAGAACTCCCCTGGGAAGCCATCTGGTCCTGGACTCTTATTTGTTGGGAGATTTTTGATAACCAATTCAATTTCTTCGCTGGTTATGGGTCTGTTCAAGCTTTCTATTTCTTCCTGATTGAGTTTTGGAACCGTGTGGATGTTTAGGAATTTGTCCATTTCTTCCAGATTGTCCAATTTGTTGGCGTATAATTTTTCAGAGTGTTCCCTGATAATTGTTTGTATCTCTGAGGGATTGGTTGTAATAATTCCATTTTCATTCATGATTTTATCTATTTGGGTCATCTCCCTTTTCTTTTTGAGAAGCCTGGCTAGAGGTTTATCAATTTTGTGTATTTTTTCAAAAAAACCAACTCTTGGTTTCGTTGATCTGCTCTACCGTTTTTTTAGATTCTATATTGTTTATTTCTGCTCTGATCTTTATTATTTCTCGTCTTCTGCTGGGTTTAGGCTGCCTTTGCTGTTCTGCTTCTATTTCCTTTAGGTGTGGTGTTAGAATTTGTGTTTGGGATTTTTCTTGTTTCTTGAGATAGGCCTGGATTGCAATGTATTTTCCTCTCAGGACTGCCTTCGCTGCGTCCCAAAGCATTTGGATTGTTGTATTTTCATTTTCATTTGTTTCCATATATTTTTTAATTTCTTCTCTAATTGCCTGGTTGACTCACTCATTCGTTAGTAGGGTGTTCTTTAACCTCCATGCTTTTGGAGGTTTTCCAGACTTTTTCCTGTGGTTGATTTCAAGCTTCATAGCATTGTGGTCTGAAAGTATGCATGGTACAATTTCAATTCTTGTAAACTTATGAAGGGCTGTTTTGTGACCCAGTATATGATCTATCTTGGAGAATGTTCCATGTGCACTCGAGAAGAAAGTATATTCTGTTGCTTTGGGATGCAGAGTTCTAAATATATCTGTCAAGTCCATCTGATCCAATGTATCATTCAGGGCCCTTGTTTCTTTATTGACCGTGTGTCTAGATGATCTATCCATTTCTGTAAGTGGGGTGTTAAAGTCCCCTGCAATGACCACATTCTTATCAATGAGGTTGCTTATGTTTGTGAGTAATTGTTTTATATATTTGGGGGCTCCGGTATTCGGCACATAGACATTTATAATTGTTAGCTCTTCCTGATGGATAGACCCTGTAATTATTATATAATGCCCTTCTTCATCTCTTGTAAATAGTTCTCCATCCCCTCACTCTCAATCTAAAGGTGTCCTCAGATCTAAAATGAGTCTCTTGTAGACAGCAAATAGATGGGTCTTGTTTTTTTATCCATTCTGATACCCTATGTCTTTTGGTTGGCGCATTTAATCCATTTACATTCAGTGTTATTATAGAAAGATACGGGTTTAGAGTCATTGTGATGTCTGTATGTTTTATGCTTGTAGTGATGTCTCTGGTACTTTGTCTCACAGGATCCCCCTTAGGATCTCTTGTAGGGCTGGTTTCGTGGTGACAAATTCCTTCAGTTTTTGTTTGTTTGGGAAGACCTTTATCTCTCCTTCTATTCTAAATGACAGACTTGCTGGATAAAGGATTCTCGGTTGCATATTTTTTTCTGTTTAGCACACTGAAGATATCGTGCCAAGCCTTTCTGGCCTGCCAAGTTTCAAAAGAGAGATCAGTCACGAGTCTTATAGGTCTCCCTTTATATGTGAGGGCACGTTTATCCCTTGCTGCTTTCAGAATTTTCTCTTTATCCTTGTATTTTGCCAGTTTCACTATGATATGTCGTGCAGAAGATCGATTCAAGTTACGTCTGAAGGGAGTTCTCTGTGCCTCTTGGATTTCAATGCCTTTTTCCTTCCCCAGTTCAGGGAAGTTCTCAGCTATAATTTCCTCAAGTACCCCTTCAGCACCTTTCCCTCTCTCTTCCTCTCTGGGATACCAATTATGCGTATATTATTTCTTTTTAGTGTATCACTTAGTTCTCTAATTTTCCCCTCATACTCCTGGATTTTTTTTATCTCTCATTCTCTCACCTTCCTCTTTTTCCATAACTTTATCTTCTAATTCACCTATTCTCTCCTCTGCCTCTTCAAGCCGAGCCGTTGTGGTTTCCATTTTGTTTTGCATTTCGTTTAAAGTGCTCTTCAGCTCCTCGTGACTGTTCCTTAGTCCCTTGATCTCTGTAGCAAGAGATTCTCTGCTGTCCTCTATACTGTTTTCAAGCCCAGTGATTAATTTTTTGACTATTATTCTAAATTCACTTTCTGTTATATTATTTAAATCCTTTTTGATCAGTTCATTAGCTGTTATTATTTCCTGGAGATTCTTCTGAGGGGGATTCTTCCGTTTGGTCATTTTGGATAATCCCTGGAGTGGTGAGGACCTGCAGGGCACTTCCCCTGTGCTGTGGTGTATAACTGGAGTTGGTGGGCGGGGCCACAGTCCGACCTGATGTCTGCCCCCAGCCCACCGCTGGGGCCACAGTCAGACTGGTGTGTGCTTTCTCTTCCCCTCTCCTAGGGGCGGGATTCACTGTGGGGTGGCATGGCCCGTCTGGGCTACTTGCACACTGCCAGGCTTGTGGTGCTGGGGATCTGGCGTATTAGCTGGGGTGGGTAGGCAAGGTGCACGGGGGCAGGAGGGGCAGGCTTAGCTCGCTTCTCCTTAGGTGATCCACTTCAGGAGGGGCCCCTCTTCTGTGGGCCTCTTGTCTGCGCTTGGCTCCAGAGACTCCGTTCTGCTAATCCTCTGGTGGTTTTCTGGGTTATTTAGGCAGGTGTAGGTGGAATCTAAGTGATTAGCAGGACGCGCGGTGAGCCCAGCGTCCTCCTACGCCGCCATCTTCCCTCTCTCCTCCTCATTCTCTTTGAGTAGATGGGGAAATATAGCTACCGCCAGGAAGCTGAGACCCAGCTAAGTCAAATGAAGAGTCACAGTGGTAGAGGATAAGGCCCGTGGTGCCTGACCAGTCTCATTTTTAAACTTATTAGAACTCCAGAGCTGAATCTTCTCTTTTGAAGGATGAGTTTCCGATTGAGAAGATACTTTAACCCTCTGGGGAATTGATAGCATTTTCTGGGGACACCAAGTATTAAATTCACTGAGTCCTAGTAAAATCTAGTTGTAGTTTTACTCTGTGTGAGACATTCTCCCATGAAGTTTAGGAGTGGAGAAAAGGCAAAAAAAAAGAGGGTTGTGAGGGTTTAACCACATTGGCCATGCTTGCCTTTGCCTCGAGGGTCATTTGCTGCAGGAGAAGACACAATTTTCCTTTGCTGGAGACTTTAAAGGACAGAATTATTGCCATGCTTACTCTCTATCATGGAGCCAATATAAAATCACGATTCATTTTTTTTCTGCTTCTCAGAAAGTTAGATCTTCCATTTTCATATTCTGTTGCTGGTTTTTTAAAGTTTGCGGGCTAGGCAGGTTGGAAGGAAGGCAAATGGACAAAAAGTAGACTGGATGTTTCACCTGGAGAGCATTGTTATAAAAGATAACATTTTAGGAGAGAAAGTGATTCATAGCCATGTCTCTCACAGTAGAGGGGAAAAGCTTGGAATAAATATTTTGGCTCTGAACGGTGACCTGATTGCTCTGAATCTAAATGCAGTGGAAGGGAGTATATAAACTAAAGTGATTGCTTAGCTTGAAAGCTGACAGAGTCTCCCCGGGCATTACATCTGAATTAATTTTCAGTCAGTAGAGCAGTATATAATTGTATTTTACATAATCTAATATAGTCATATTAAATATAGAACTTCAGAGATTAGAAGACATTTTTATGGAGTTGTTTAAAGAATTCCTTCATATTCTTTTATGAGTATGTGAATTGATTATGATAAAAACATGTCATTCAGATCAAACTTTAAATCTTCCTCATTTGGAAATTTGAAAAGTTTGAAAATATCTCTGTGAATATTTCAATTAGCCTTCTAAACTACTTTAAGCTGTCTTCAATTCCTCATAGAACAAGGCAGAGAACGTGTAAATACAGAATAAAATAAGACAAATTACTTTGGGATCACATCTCATTCTGGATTCAGTAGCATCTTTTTTCTTTCTCTCAAATCCTCAGTTAATAGGAAGTTTCCACATGTGCCAGAAGCTTTCCGGTTCCTAATTCCCAACAAAAACTTTGCTTGCTGGGTTTGATCCACTAAGAAAAAATGAAAACAGTACTTATCTCTTTAGGATTCTGATGTAATCAGAGTAGATTATTTCGTTGGTGAATTCTGTGGGGTTTTCTAGGATCAAGTGTGCTTAATGTAATTTGTACTCCCTTATGTCTGAATAGCATAATTTTTGAGCCTGGGATTAACCGTCTACAAACCGGAATCAGTTGAAGAGCTGAGTCCAACAACTCAATTTTAATACATTTCATGAATACTTCCCAGTAATTTTTATTACTTGTTCCTACCTTAAGACCTTTACATTTGCAATTCCTCTTTCTGGGAACAATCCATTCCTAGATCTCACTTGACTGGCTCCTTTTGCTGTTCAGGTCTCCACCCAAAGATCACCTCCTCAGGAAATCCTCCTTGGTTGTTCTCACCTAAAGTAGCCCCTTCCAACATTATCACTTTACCATGTTTTATTTTCTTCAAAGCTCTTGTTGCTTTCTGAAATTATCTTGTATTATTGTTATTATTATCATTAGGGTTATCATTATTATTATCTTCACAATAAGAGGAAACACAAGTTGAGTTTTTCCCATATGCCTTATACAATCATTATATTTAATACAACGTTTTAATGACAGCTAGCATTTAAGGAGTGCTTGCTACTCACCAAATGCTAGATGGAGCATTTACCACCCTCGGCTAGGTCACTGTCCTGTTTGCCCAGACTGTTGCAGGGGCTTCCTAACTGGCCTCGGTTTTCGCATTTTAACCTCTTAGAGTTTTCTGCCCACATAGCAGTTAGTGATCTTTCTAAAACATAAATCAGGTCCATCATGATCAGCTTTCAGCATCAGATGCATTTGGCCTTTTTCGGGTCCCAACTGGCTTACAACGTCTGGCGCGATCTGGCCCCTACAACCGCGCTGCCAGGTCTCTAACCTCTCCTGACCTCTGGCCACTGGCTCCAAGTCACACTTTGCCCAGAGTGCCATCCATCCGCGCATGGTTCAGGTCTCAATTCGCTCAGATCTCTGCTGAAATGTCACTGTTCATAGAGGCCCTTCCCAAGTGTGCCATGTGAAAAAGCAAGCGAACACTCTCCATCCCCTTCTGATGCTTCATTTTTCACCATTCACTACTGCCCAACATTGCGTTACTCATTTCCGTGCACTCAGCAAATATTTTTTGAATGTTTACTGTGTTCTAGGCCCTGTCTAGGCACTGGATATATGAAATCAATACAATAGCCAGAGTCCCTGTTGACGTTGGAGATTCTAGAGACAGGCATATACTAGACTCAACAAATAGGTAAAATATATGCTATGTTGGATGCTTTGGGGCAACTAAAGCAGGAGGAAAGGCTGGGGAGTGATGCATAGAAGGGGGAGGAGTAAGTTTCAAATAGGACTGTCAGGGAGGCCTCAGTGAGCCTTGCAAAGTCCTGAAGGAGGTGAGGGAGTGAGCTATATGAGTAACTAGAGGAAAGCGTGTTCTACACAGAAAGAACATTGGGTTTGAAGGCTCTGGAGGAGGAGCAGTTCTAGCATGTTCAAGGAGCAGCAAGGATGCCCATTGTGGAGCAGAGTGAGCAATCGGGGGAGAGGCTCTGGCCAGAGAAGTGATATGAGCACCAGGCTGTAGCATTCACAGGCCTCATCCTGGGACACTGAGCAGAGGAACAACCTAAGCCAGACCCCTGGGGCCCTTGTGTGGAAAACAGACTGTGAGGGAACAAGAGCTGAAGTAGATAGAGTCCATTTGCCCAGGAAAGATAGGAATGGCGAGGGCCAGGTGGCAGGGCAGAGATGAGAAGTGATCATGGTCTGGATGTGTTTGAAAGGTCAGTTCTACAGAATTTACTGAGAAATTGAGAAATAGAATAATCAAGAATGCCTCATTCCAGGGTTTCCAATCCAGGCCCCTGGAACAATGGAGATACCAGTACTGAGACAGGGAGGCAGTGAGGAAACAGGCCATGAGCAGGACCTCAGATGGCATCGTGGAGGCTTTGTGGGTATGAGAAAAAGGCTTCCCCTCTGGGCAGATGTAGTTGGAGCCAGCAGAGTGGGCTGGATTTCGGCCCCAATCCTCCTCGATGGGGCGTTTGTGCCAATGGCATTAATCTGCTTAAGTTTGTGACGTACATCCAGTGAGATGCTGACTGGGCAGCTGGGTGAGAGTCTGGAGTTCAGGGAGACAGAGAGACTGCAGGTGCACAGGGCTCTGTCACACGAGCATTCCTGGCTCTTTTATCTTTATATTTCTTTTTATATGTATTACATTGTATATTAGATATGCTTTATTAACTTTTCACGATCTCCATTGTTATGTAAGCTTGAAGTGATCCGTGTCTGTGTTTCCTGCTTCATTTGCAAACCGAGCTCCGTACCTGGTCCCTGAACACTTAATAAACATGGTTGAATAGATAAACTAATCGGGGAGACCACTGCTTTATACTCGTCCTGTGGGTTACGTGAGATGGAGTGCACCCCCAGGTTTATACGTCAATCTATATGTCAGACATCCCCATTCCCACTCTATACTGAAAGCCCAAAGCGAGTTTTTCTAAAACCTCCACCTTCTATTACCATTTACTACATGATTACTGAAAGGAAATTTAAATTCGATGTGGACTTGACATTTACCAATGTTGCCTTGCTGCTAAATGATGGGAAAACTTAAAATGAAAAAAAAAAAAAGCCTGGTTTAGATAACAAATTCCTCTCATAGCAACTTTTGAGCTTCTGGTCTATTCTTGGGACTGTTAATACTTTCCTTTTATATTTAGTTTTGTTTGTTGGTGAACATTCCATTTTTACTTTTTCTTTGGTACATTGAGGATGAGAGTTCTATTTTCCTATCTTATGAAATGTCGTGAAGGGGCAATTTAATTCAGCATTTCTGTTGCATTTAAATCCAAGACTGGGGAAGATATATGCCTTGGACCTCAGCATTTTTATTTAGAATTGTCAGTGATGGCCTTGCATGACAGATGAGGTTTATTTTATTTTTAAAAATTTTTTTAATGTTTTAATTTATTTTTGAGACAGAGAGAGACAGAGCATGAGCAGGGGAGGGGCAGAGAGAGAGGGAGACACAGAATCCGAAACAGGCTCCAGGCTCTGAGCTGTCAGCACAGAGCCCGACATGGGGCTCGAACAGATGAGGTTTAAATTGGGCTATGTATCAGTTAGTTATTGTATATAGTAACAGACCACGCCCGAACCCATTGGTTTCAAATAATAAATATTATTGCTCACGAGACTCTGGTTCAGCTGGTCTTGACTGGGCCCACTCATGTGTTGGGTAGGCAATTTTGCTCATCTGGGTTGGGCTCTCTCACATATCTGGGGCTATAGGCTGGTCTGGCATGGCTTACATGTCTGGGACATCCGGGCTCTCATCCTGCAATAAGCTGGATGGTGTTTATTCACATGGCAGTGACAGGGTTCCAAGAGCAAGACTGGAAATACCCAAGGCTTCTTGAGGTCTCAACTTGGAACTAGCACAGCATCATTTCTGCCACATTCCATTGGTCAAAGCATGGGATAGAGAAATAGACTGGCTGCACTCATGATGGAGAAGCTGCAAAGTCATGTTGCAGATTATGGGCTTAGAGACACCATAAATTGGAGCCATTAATATAATGGCTTGAAGGATAAATAGGTCTAGAAGGAGGATGTGAGGAACTGGTGTGAACTTCCTCTGATCTAAAGAAAAATGTGCTTCGGGGCCTGGGTGGCTCGTCCTTGTTAAGCATCTGACTTTGGCCCAGGTCATTATCTCATGGTTTGTAAATTCAAGTTCCACATGAGGTGAGCTTGAGCCCTGCTTGGGGTGATCACGAGGCCCTCTTGGGGTGAACATGAGCCCCTTTGGTTAAACATGAGCCCCACTTCAGGTGAGCCGGTTCTCTCCCTCCCCCCCTTTCCCCCCCTCTCCCTCCCTCCCTGTCTCTCTCCTCCTCTCTCTCTCTCTCCCCCCTCTGTCCCTCCTGGGATTCTCTCTCTCTCTCATTCTCTCTCTGCCACTTGCTCACTTGCACCCTCAATCTTTCTCAAGAAAGGAAGAAAGAAAGAAAGAAAGAAAGAAAGAAAGAAAGAAAGAAAGAAAGAAAACTTGACCCTTGACTGGTTTCCATCTCACCTCCTAAACACATGAAGCATAAACTTCTCCTGACTTGTAAATGTTGACACTTGAACTGTTCCCTTTCTCTCAGAAAAGAGTATCTCATTGAAAGTACATCTATAATTGTCTTGAGAAGCTTTCACAGAGTATATTAAGTTGTTTTGCAAGATAGCTGGCATATGGCCATATTTCTTGCACAGTTATCTTGATCATGTTGGCATTTCCACAAATAATGATTGTACCCTTCTGTCTTAGGATTATGCCCATATGTTGACCTGCATAACTGAAAGAGAAAAGTTTATTGTACCCATCAAAGCAAGAGGTGCACGAGCCATCCTAGATTTTCCTGACAAGCTGAATTTTTCCACTTGCCCTGTCAAATACAGCACTCAGAAGATTCTGCTGGTACGAAACATTGGCAACAAAGATGCTGTGTTTCGCATCAAAACTCATAGGTATGCATTCCTTCAGTTCTTGGTTTTGATTGATTATAGCTAAATCGAGTCATCGCAAGTAATTTGCTGGAATAGCATTCAGGGTAGAATTGCTTGTTACAGTCTCTGGCTGGAAGGCAGAGAGACCGTACTGAGGTGGGCCAAACTTCCTCTTCAGCCAGAGAGGAAACTGAAATTCAAGGTTACCTTTGAGTGACCTCGGGTTTAGGTAAAGATGTTTTTCTGAAATGTTGATAAAAGTCTTTCTATTTAGCACAGAGAAATCTATTAATAAATATTTGCGTTTTGACAGGGAATTTTTTTAACTGGCTGTATATCAGTTTTCTGTTGCTAATGTAGCAAGTTATCACAAATTTACTGGATTAAAGCATCAAATTTATTATCTGGTATTTCAGTAGACCAGAAACCTCACTGGGTCAAAATTCAAGTGTGGGTGGGCCTGTGTTCTTTTCTGGAGGCTTTAAGGAGAATCTATTTCTTTGCCCTTTCCAGATTCTGGGGGCCACCCACATTCCTTGCTTCATGTGCCACATTCCTTGGCTGAAAAAAAAAAAGGGAAAAAGTGTAGTAGCTGCTTCATAGGGTTGTTGTGAGGAATAAATGAATCGATAAATATAACCTGTTCACACACAGAGGGTGCCTGGCTGGCTCAGTCCATAGAGCAAGTGACTCTTGATCTCAGGGTCATGAGTTCAAGCCCCACATTGTGTACAGAGTTTACTTTAAAAATAAATAAATAGGGGCGCCTGGGTGGCTCAGTCAGTTGAGCGTCTGACTTTGGCTCAGGTCATGATCTCATGGTTCGTGAGTTCAAGCCCCGTGTCGGGCTCTGTGCTGACAGCTCAGGGCCGGGAGCCTGCTTTGAATTCTGTGTCTCCCTCTCTCTCTGCTCCTTCCCTGCTCACACTCTGTCTCTCTCTCAAAAATAAATAAAGATTAAAAAAATTTTTTTTAATAAATAAACAAACAGACTGTTGGTACATAGAAAGTGCTATCTAGGGGCGCCTGGGTGGCTCAGTCGGTTGAGCGTCTGACTTCAGCTCAGGTCGCGATCTCACGGTTCGTGAGTTCGAGCCCCGTGTCGGGCTCTGGGCTGATGGCTCAGAGCCTGGAGCCTGCTTCCGATTCTGTGTCTCCCTCTCTCTCTGCCCCTCCCCCATTCATGCTCTGTCTCTCTCTGTCTCAAAAATAAATAAACATTAAAAAAAAAAATTAAAAAAAAAAGTGCTATCTAACTAGTGGGTTTTGTTGTTGTTGTTGTTGTTGTTGTTGTTGTTGTTGTTGTTTTTCTTCAGATGAACTATTGCCAGTGTATACAATACAATGTTACATGACAAAGGGGGATTTGGACTGCAGATATAATTAAGGCTGCTAATCAGCTGACCTCAAAATGGGGGAAATTATCTTGGATTATCTGGGTGGGCCCGTGTGTCCTTTAAAATAGAAGAGGGAGGCAGAAGAGTTCACAGAGATGAAAGTTAAATAGAACTCCACCTGCATTGACCTTGAGGATGAGAAGACTGAGGCATAGTTGTACAACTATACAGGTTGTACAGCTTTGCTCAAGAGCACATAGATAGTAAGGGAAGGAGAGGAATTTATTCTGGTTATTTATGGAGTAGCTATAGTGTGGTAGACACCAAAACGATGACACAGCCCTTGCTCTTGAGGAGCTCCCTTACTAGACGGGTAAGAACGATTGTCATGGGGCATATGCATGGTGTTAAATCAGTGGGGCCATAACAAGAATGACCAGCTTGGGAAGACAGGAAGCAGAGGGTCAAGTTCTTTTCTATGAATTTGTAAGAAGTAATGTGTGTATTGGTCTGGATTGTGAACTCATTTTCAGAAAGGTATTATCTATGGAATCCTTTGCAAGTTAAGGGCATGTCTCTCCAGAAAGGATTAGCATTTGCTTCTGCTTAGTTCCTAAAGGTTAGACTGTGTAGATTTCTCTTCTGGTAATTTGTTGGCTTAGAGGTTCCTGGAATGATAATGTATAGTCAAATCTCAAACCTGCATAAGACACATGTCCAGAGTTATGAATTCTCTAGAGAAACTTTGTTTCCTTCACTTAAATCAAGACAGACATTTTTCCTTGTGCTAATGGGAGAATGTTTTAGTCATTTAAGTTTCCCCAGTGTATGTGGGGATTTTCTTACCCGTCCCCTGACTTAACAGTCTCAAGGTTTTGTCTCCTGCTCTAGCAGGGCTATTAAAACCTAGGCTTCGGGAGGAGTTAAGATGGAAGAGAAGTAGGCAGACGGTGGGCTGTCCTTGTCCCTCAAACACAGCTCTATTGAGGTCACATCATTTGGAATATTCAGGAAATCAATCTGTGGACTGGCAGAAGGCTCTCTGTGGTTGCAGGGAGACAGTGTGACAGGTGCGGGGTGTGTGGAAATGAATTGGAGAAGAGAAAAACGGCAGTGCCGCAAAGAGGGAGGGAACCTATCCACAGAGAGACAAAAGTGAGAAAGAGAGGAGTTGAGAGAGTGCGGCATCAAGTTCATACAAGAGGAAAACCTCTCCGGATCATGTACTGCGGAGAGAGAAGTACTGCGTGTCACAGGTTTTTTGTTTTGTTTTGTTTTTTTCAAACAGCATTTGGAGCTCAAACTCAGGTTTTGGAAGTATGCGACTTTGGAGCAGAGCTGTGGTGTGCACTCCTGGGGAGAGGGAGGGAGCTGGCTTGAGAGTGCATAGCATGGTGTGGGGATCTCCGGGGTACACTGGGAAAGAACATTCTCCTTCGTGGAGTACTTTTGGAAAAGGGTATATTGCCTGTCCAAGGACAAAAGACCATGTAGGTGCCAGTAAAAGGCCTTTCATTGGCAGGAGACAGGGCGTATGACCTTTTTGCTGCTTTTAGCGGTGCTGCATCATAGAGGCGTGGGGCTGTTTTTCAGCAACAGAGGACTTAAGACACAGCGTGAAGAGCCTCTACTCGAGAGGCAGTTCGCGCAGTGCCAGGTCCTTTAAGACTTTGGGTTTTGAATCCCAGGTGTGCACCAAAGAAAAAATGCAGGAAAGCTGTGGCACAGGGCTCACTATTCTAGGAGGGAATGCTTGAACAGCGGGGGGGTGTGAGATCCCCTGTCTGGGAATGAGAGATTGGGGTGGTGCCATTTTTCCCTCAACACTAACACAGTGGGACTTGAGGGAGCAGCACAGCGACCTCCAGTGGAGGTGGGACCCCCTTACATCAAACCTGCCCCTCTGTGCCTGGCAACTGCTTATTTACTGGAGCAAGGTTGACTCTGAGCCTACAACGGGCATTTCCTCCAAAAGACCAGCACAGCCAGCACCCCGCATGCCCCAAGTGTACTGAAAATCAAGTGCTTCAAAACAACCCCTGCAGTTCTGGTGGAAATAGAACCAGACTTACCTTTTTCCTCCACTTCTTTTTTCTTTCTTTTTTTCTTTTGGAATCAGGCTCATAGCTTCTTCTTATTTTTTTTTGTTTGTTTTTCCTTTCCTTTTCTCTTTTTATGACTCAGTCTTCTTTTTTTCTTTTTCTTTCTTTCTTCTTCTTTGAAATCAGACTTACAGTTTTTTGATTCTCTGGTGTTGTTGTTCCCTTTCCTTTTCTCTCTCTCTCTCTTTTTTTTTTTTTTTTTTGGATCTGGCTTTCCCCTCTTTTTGCCAGGCTTATTTTAGCAAACAAATCAAAGAACACCTAAAGATCCAAACACTCTCCACTGCAAGCAGGGAAGAGCTCTGCAGAAGACTGACCCGTGGGATAGAGCAGCCAAAATAGTGCATGCAGCATACACCAGAAACACTTCTGGAAGTTCCAGGCCCTGGACAGAGCATGACCCCTTTTTAATATAGCATTACTCTCAGTTGCAGGAAACATAACATGCTATTGAAACACACAAAAGACAGAAACTTAGCCAAAATGATAAGATGGAGGAATTCTCCCCAAAAGAAAGGTCAAGAAGAAATCACAGCCAGGGACTTGTTCAAAACAGATATAAGCAACATATCTGAACAAGAATTTAGAACAAGAGTCATAAGACTACTATCTGGACTTGAAAAAAGCATAGAAGACACTGGAGAAACCCTTACTGCAGAGATCAAAGCTGGAAAAACTAGTCAGACTGAAATTTTAAAAATGCTATAACTGAGATGCAAAACTGAATGAATATAGTCACAATGAATTGAAGAAGCAGAGGAGAGAATAGGTGATATAAAAGATAAAATTATGGGAAAAAAATAAAGCTGAAAGTAAGAGGGAAAGGAAAGTATTATATCATGAAGGAAGACTTAGAGAACTTAGTGATTCCATAAAACAAGACAATATCTGTACCATAGGAGTCCCAGAAGAAGAGTGGGAAAAGGGGACAGAAGGTTTATTTGAAAAAATTATAGCTGCGAACTTCACTAATCTGGGGAAGGAAATAGGCATTCAAATTCAAGAAGCATAAAAAACTCTTCTGGAAATCAACAAAAATAGGTAACACCATGACATATCATAGTGAAACTTTCAAAATACAAAGATAGAATTCTGAAAGCAGCTATGGTCAAAAGGTCCTTAACCTACATAAGGTTAGCAGCAGACCTGTCCACAGAAACTTGGCAGGCCAGAAGGGAGTGGCAGGAGATATTCAATGTGCTGAATGGGAAAAATATGCAGCCAAGAATTCTTTATCCAGCAAGGCTATCATTCAAAATAGAAGGAGAGATAAAAAGTTCCCCAGACAGGGGCGCCTGGGTGACTTGGTCGGTTAAGCGTCCAACTTTGGCTCAGGTCATGATCTCGCGGTCTGTGAGTTTGAGCCCTGCGTCGGGCTCTGTGCTGACAGCTCAGAGCCTGGAGCCTGTTTCAGATTCTGTGTCTCCCTCTCTCTCTGCCCCTCCCCTGTTCATGCTCTGTCTCTCTCTGTCTCAAAAATAAATAAACATTAAAAAAAATTTAAAAAAAAATTCCCCAGACAAACAAAAACTAAAGGACTTCATGACTACTAAATCAACCTTGCAAGGAATTTTAAGGGGGATTCTCTGAGTGGAGGAAAAAAAAGAAGAGCAAAGACTACAAAGGATCAGAGAACATCACAGAAACACCAAGTATACACTTAACACAGTGGCACTAAATTCATATCTTTCAATAATCACTGTGAATGTAAATGGAGTAAATGATCCAGTCAAAAGACATGGAGTACCAGAATGAACAAAAAAAAAAAAGAAAGAAAGAAAGAAAAAAGAAAACAAGATTCATCTATATGTTGCCTACAAGAGACTCATTTTAGATCTAAAGACACCTGCAGATTGAAAGTGAGGGGAGGGAGAAACATCTATGATGCTAATGGATGTCAAAAGAAAGCTGGAGTAGCCTTACTTATGTCAGACAAACTGGATTTTAAACCAAAGACTGTAGCAAGAGATGAAGAAGGGCATTTGATCATAATTAAGGGATCTATCCATCAAGAAGATCTAATAATTGTAAATATTTGTGCCCCCAACTTGAAAACACCCAAGTATATACATTAATAACAAATAAATTCATTGATAATGATACCATTATCAATGGTATCAATTTAATATCCCACTTACAGTAATGGACAGATCATCTAAGCAGAAAATCAACAAGGAAACAATGGCTTTGAATGACACACTAGACCAGATGGACTTAACAGATATTTTCAGAACGTTTCATCCTAAAGCAGCAGACTACACATTCTTCTTGAGTGCACATGGAACATTCTCCAGAATAGATCACATACTGGGTCACAAATCAGCCCTCAACAGGTACAAAAAGCTTGAGATCATACCATGCATGTTTTCAGATCACAAGGCTATGAAACTTGAAATCAATCACAAGAAAAAAATTGGAAAGCCCTCAAATATGTGAAGGTTAAAGAACATCGTACTAAAGAATGAATAAGTTAACCAGGAAATTAAAGAAGAATTAAAAAAATAATGGAAGGGAATGAAAATGAAAACATGACAATCCAAACCCTTTGAGATGCAGCAAAGGCAGTCCCAAGGGGGAAGTATATTGTAATTCAGGCCTATGTCAAGAAGCAATCTAACCTTACACCTAAAGGAGCTAGAAATGGAACAGCAAGTAAAGCCTAAAGCCACCAGAAGAAAGGAAATAATAAAGATTGGAGCATAAATAAATGATATAGGAACAACAACAACAAAACCCCCAGTAGAACAGATCAATGAAACTAAGAGCTGGTTCTTTGAAAGAATAAACAAAATTGATAAACTCCTAGCCAGACTTATCAAAAAGAAAAGAGAAAGGATCCAAATAGAGGAAATCATGAATGAAAGAGGAGAGATCACAACCAACACCAGAGAAATACAAACAATTCTAAGAGAAACAGGAAAAATTATATGCCAACAAACTGGGAAATCTGGAAGAAATTAACAAATTCTGACTCACACTACCAAAAGTGAAAAAGAAGAAATAGAAATTTGAGCAGACCCATAACCAGCAGAGATTGAATTAGTTATCAAAAATCTCCCAAAAAAACAAGAGTCCTGGGCCAGATAGCTTCCCAGGGGAATTCTACCAGACATTTAAAACAGAGTTAATACCTCTTCTTCTCAGACTGTTCCAAAAAATAGAAATGGAAGGAAAGCTTCATTCTATGAAGCCAGAATTACTTTGATTCCAAAACCAGATAAAGATCCCCCCTAAAAAGGAGAATTACAGGCCAATATCCTTGATGAAACTGGTTGCAAAAATTCTCAGCAAGATACTAGCAAATCAAATTCAACAGTACATTAAAAGAATTATTCACCATGATCAAGTGGGATTTATTCCTGGGCTACAGGGCTGGTTCAATACTTGCAAATCAATCAGTAAAAGATATACCATATTAATGAAAGAAAGGGTAAGAACCACATGATCCTGTCAATAGATGCAGAAAAAGCATTTGACAATATATAGCATCGTTTTTTGAAAGAAAGTAGGTACCCTCAAAAAGGAAGATAAAGGCCATATATGAAAGGCTCACAGCTAATATCATCCTCAGTGGGGAAAAACTGAGAACTTTCCTCCTAACATCAGGGACGCAAGCGAGATGTCTACTCTCACCATTGTTGTTCAAGATAGTACCGGAAGTCCTAGCCTCAGGAGTCAGACAACAAAAAGAAATAAAAGGCATCCACATTGGCAAGGAAAAAGTCAAAATTTCACTCTTCACAGACAGCATGGGCTCTACATGGAAAACCTGAAAGACTCCACGAAAAAAATGCTATAACTGATAGGTGAATGCAGCAAAGTCGCAGAATATAAAATTAATGTACAGAAATTGGCTGCATTTCTATACACCAATAATGAAGCAACAGAAAGAGAAATCAAGGAATCAATCCTGTTTACAAGTACACCCCAAACCATAAAATACCTAGGAATAAGCCTAACCAAAGAGGTAAAAGATCTATATCCTGAAAACTATAGAAAGCTTATGAAAGAAATTGAAGAAGACAGAAATGGAAAACCATTCAATATCCATGGATTGGAAGAACAAATCTTGTTAAAATGTCCATACTATGCAAAGCAATCTGCACATTCAGTGAAATCCCTGTCAAAATAACACCAGCATTCTTCACAGAGTTAGAACTAACAATTCTAAAATTTGTATGGAACCAGTAAAGACCCCGAATAGCCAAAGAACTCCTGAAAAAGAGAAACAAAGCTGGAGGCATCACAATTCTGGACTTCAAGCTGTATTACAAAGCTGTAATCATCAAGACAGTATGGTACTGGCACAAAAACAGACACATAGGTTAATAGAACAGAATAGAGAACTCAGAAATGGACACACAAATGTATGGCCAACTAATCTTTGACAAAGCAGGAAAGGATATCCAATGGAAAAAAGACAGTTTCTTCATCAAATGGTGTTGGGAAAACTGGACAGCAACATGAAGAAGAATGAACCTGGAACACTTACTTACACCATACACAAAAATAAATTCAAAATGGATGGAAGACCTAAATGTAAGATGGGAACCATCAAAATCCTAGAAGAAAAAAATGGGCAACAACCTCTTTGACCTTGGTCATAGCACCTTCTTACTAGACATACCTATGGAGGCAAGGGAAACAAAAGCAAAAATGAACATTGGGACCTCATCAAGATAAAAAACTTCTGCACAGTGAAGGAAACAATCAGCAAAACTAAAAGGCAACCAATGAAATGGAAGAAGATATTTGTAATAGACATATTGGATAAAGAGTTAGTAGTCAAAATCTATAAAGAACTTATTAAAATCGATACCCAAAAACCAAATAATCCAGTGACTAAATGGGCAGAAGACATGAATAGACAGTCTTCCAAAGAAGATACCCAGGTGGCCGACAGACACACGGAAAGATGCTTACTATCACTCATTATCAGGCAAATGCAAATTGAAACCACAATGAGATACTACCTCACACCCTTCAGAATGGCTAAAATTAACAACTCAGGCAACAACAAATATTGGTGAGGATGCGGAGAAAGGGGAACTCTTTTGCACTGTTGGTGGGAATGCAAACTGGTGCAACATCTCTGGAGAACAGTATGAAGTCACCTGAAAAAATAAAAAACAGAACTACCCTACAACCCAGTAATTGAAATACTAGCTATTTATCCAAAGGATACAAAAATGATTCGAAGGAGCACATGCACCTCAATGTTTATAGCAGTGCTATCAACAATACCCAAATTATGGAGAGAGCCCAAATGTCCATCGACTGATGAATGGATAAAGAAAATGTGGTGTGTGTGTTTGTGTGTGTACACACACACAATGGAATATTGCTGGGCATTCAGAGAGAATGAAATCTTGCCATTTGCAACAACATGGATGGAAATGGAGTGTATTATGCTAAGTGAAATAAATCAGTCAGAAAAAGGTAAATATTTGATTTCACTCATATGTGGAATTTAAGAAATGAAACAAATGAAAATAGGGTAAGGGAAGGAAAAATAAGATAAAAACAGACAGGGAGACAAACCCATAAGAGACTCTTAAATATAGAGAACAAACTGCGGGTTGCTGGAGGGGGGTGGCTGTGGGATGGGCTAAAATGGGTGATGGGCATTAAGGAGGGCATTTATTGGGGTTAAGCATTGGATGTTATATGTAAGTGATGAGTCACTAAATTTCCTGAAACCAATACTACACTATATGTTAACTAACTTGAATTTAAATAAAACAAACAAACTAAAATGACCAGGGCTTTAAGGTTATTGAGAATCCAGGTCAGACCTAGCATTAGCTCAGTGACTAACTGCCCTGATTCTTAGCTTCCTCTTTGCTTTTAAATCCTGTAGATTTGCCTTTTTTTAATGCATGCTCAGCTGCACATTTATATAGGTTATATTTTATCTAGTCTTTCTAGGTATTTTCTGGTGGAAGAGCTTTCAGGTTACCTGTTCTGCCATATTGTAGGTGGTAGGGCTGCCATAATGTGGGTGGAAGGCACATCCCTTGGGAGGGGAATTGTGTTTATTGTTCACAGGAGCATCCCAGGAGCATCACTATCTCTGAACAGTTTTATGTAGGTCTAAGTTTATGTCTGGTATCCTATTTTCCTGGTTGAAAAACTACTTTTAATATTTCTCGTAGCACAGCTCTATTGGAAATTCTGTTTCGTCTATTTGAAAGAAAGTATTTTGCCTTCATTTTTGAAATGTATTTTCTCTACAGTTTAGAATTCTGGGCTGACAGTTCTGCATAATTTTTTCAGGAGTTTAAAGATGTCATTTCATTGTCTTTTGGCTTACATTTTTCTTAAGAGAGCCCTGCCATAACTCTTATCTTTGTTCCTCTGTACATAACTATGTCTTTTTTCTTGGGCTGCCTTTAAGATTTTGTGTTTATATTTGATTTTTAGCAATTTGAATAAGATATGTCTAGATGTGGGTTTTGTTTTTGTCTTTGGTCTTGTTGTTTTAAGGATTTTGTTTTGCTTTTGTTTAGTTTTGGTTTCCATCCTGCATGAGGTTCCAAGGTTCCTAGATCTTTCATTATTTTTGGAAAATCTCAGCCATTATCTCTTCAAACATTTTTTCTGTTCCATTCTTTCTTGCTGTTTCTTCTGCCTGGCGGGAAGTTCTGTCTGCCACAGGTATAACGGTCTGTACCTTTCCCATCTCCCCTGAGGGCGGGTGGATTGTCCATCTTTAGATTTCAGGCTACTTGTTTGCTCTGCAACATCTCCTTTCTGATTGGTTCGAGAAAAGCTGTGATTTTATTGTTTAGCTGGCTTTTCTTCATTGTTGGGGTGGGCAACCTCTTTCTAGCTTTCTGCATCCCAGGTAGAAGCAAGACCCATTGAGCTAATTTATAAATCAACCAGCAAAGGCAAAGGCAAAGGCAAAGGCAAAGTTCTTTTGAAGATTAGTGTCTTTTGACATTGTCCATAAGTGCCTATAGAGCCTTTGCCATCTTGTGAGATTCACAGAGTTCGACTGAAGGAGAAAGAAGCAGTTTAACTGGCTCACCATGAGTTAGAAAGCATGAACCTTTTTTTATTTAAAAGGACCTTCCACAACCACGTTCCATAATACACATTAAAAACTCCCTGTTACACTGGCATTTTTCCTGTGAAAAATAAAATCCACTTAAGGTGGAAAACCAGGTGCAGGCAGCATATCTTCCTGGAATGTTTGACTGAATCCTAAAAACTACACATAAATGGAACTTATTATATATCATAGCCATACAAAAGTGAAGCAAAATCACTGCATGGATTTCATAGTGTGAAGTTGCATGACAAGATCTAAAACTTTTCTATCCATATAACTATGAATGCCAATCATCTTCTCCTAATATAGAAATACTTGCAAGGTAAAATGGTAAGTCCACTCAAGGACTAGCTAGTAATCATAACGACATCAGAAACTCTAGTCCAACATTCCCATTTTACAGATGATGGAAATAAGGCCTGATAAGGGAAATGGCTTATCCAAGTTCCCCCAGTAAATTAATAGCAAAAAGCCTAGATCAGAACTAACATGGGCCAGTTCTGCGCTTACTTACCCTCAGATCCACTCCTTGCCCTTCCCAGGCTCTATTCAGTATCTCTGGGCTGTTAGCCTTCCTAGCTGCCTAGGCCAGCTGGATTCCTGTTGGGTTTGACCACTGAGGGGCAAGGGGGAGGGCACTAGAAGGAGATTGCAGGGTAGCAAACAGCCAGGGCATTTCTCCTCCTCCCTCTCAGACTTCAGCAGAGTCCCCAGCAGTGAACCATCTCCTCTCTGGTTCTAATTGTCAGCAGAGCAGCCTGCCGTGGTTTCAACTTCTGCCAGGTCCCCAGGATCTGATAACACTTCCTCCTCTTCTTGTGTCTCCAACCCAGGAGTGGAAATGGCTAACTGCTGTTACTAACCCCTGAGGAATCTCACCATCTTAAGTTGGGCTTCTCATTTCTCTCATCAATCTCTCAAATTCCCTGTTTGCAAATATTTTTGCTTTTCTGCTTAGATATAGTATCTATTCATGATACGGTAATTTCATGTTCTTTCCACAAAATTGTATTTTCCAACCATGCTGTCAATTTTGTGAGCTACCCCAAATCCTTCCAATAAATCCCTTTTCTGTTTAAGTTAGCCAGAGTTGGTTTTTTTTGTTTTCAACTGAGAACCTTGCTGGCTACAATGAGAAAGGGTGTAATTGAACTTGTGGTCACATTGCATTGAATCAGAATCTTGGGGAGATGCCCTGACAAGCATCCCTTCTCAAAAAAGGACAGGTGATTTTGTTGCCCCCACAGGGGTGAGGACCACTCTTTTCAGTTAATATGATTGCCAATAGACATGGGAGGGCAATGGGTATACTGTGAGACTTTGCATTGGAAAAACCTAGGGTCTCCTGTTTGGTCCCGTTTAGAGTCAATACACAGTTAGAAACAGTATCTCATGGGAAATTCTTTAAAAAACAGATCATATTCTTTTTATTGAAATAACGATTTAATTAATGACTAAGTTTATAAATGGTTGGGTTCATATAAATTTTAAAAATAAAACTTTATTTGCCTGTCTGTTGCCCTCATTAGAATATGAGCTTCTCAAATGCAAAGGTTGTATCTAACTCTTTTCATTTGTATTTTCCTAGCATCAAATATAGTGCCTAGAAGAAATAAGTGCTCAATAAATGTTTATAGGATGCCTATCCAGCAGTATATCACAAAGGCAAAGCTACAGCTATAAACCTGTACAATGATTTAAAGTAAAAAAAAATGCTCCCAGAACTATAAAATAGGCATAATGGTTTTTATATGAATAAAAGGAGTTGCGATGTACTGTAAAATATACAGAGAACATAAACAATTACTCTTCAACTTTATTACAGATTTGATGTGAAAGTCTAGTAGGTACCAGAATAATTTTGACTCTTAAAGTAAGCTTAATTTTGGAAGGTGCAATAGAAAAGTTTAGGAAGCAATCTCAAAATCTAAAACCTCAGGTTAGGAATCAGCTAATAAGAAAGATTGTCTGAAGAAAACATACTAATATTATATTCCATATTTAATATAACAGAGCCAATCTTGACCTTTTGCTAAAATATTGAATCTAAATTGAACTAAAATATTAGTTTTCAAGAGCAGTTTATAGGGAATTGAACGAAAACTCAAAATCTTTGTTATGTCTCCTGATTTTTCATGGACTCAGGTTCTGTCCCTAATCAAGCACTCAGTATTAATGAGAATATTATATCAAAACCAAACATTTTGGTAGACAGAGCCAGCCTTATGCCCTTGAGAGACAATGCCTTTTACCTCTTAGTTAAGAGCATTTTCTGATACTTGATATTTTCTAGCCAGTTCAGCCTGTCTGCCTGTAGTAAAAATGAAGCACGAAATCGAATTATAGACAATGTTTAAGCACCAGAACTTAACACACTGTACCCAATTAACATCTGATTTATTGAGAAAGCTTAGGCTAAGTAACATTGGTGATCCCAGGTGATTTTTTAACTGCTGAAGAAATTTAATGTAATATAAACCTCACAGTGAGCACAACAGGAAAGTATCTGTTACCTTTGTATAGAATTTGGATTTCTGGAGGTCCTAGAGAGGGGTCTCCTTGTCCATAGAAAATTAGCTTGGGTTTTGCAACTGAGATAATGCTATCCAATTGATTTCAAAACTGTGCCTTTTGCCACCAAGAAATGTTTGAAAAGAAAATGAAAGCACCATGTAGGAAGAAAAATATTAGAAACTAGGGAAGCAAAGATAGAAGAAAATATCACAACATTGTTCCCAAAGTCAGGAAACTGGGCCCAGTTGTCAATTCTTAAGATTCTTACTGATGCCATAAGGAAGGAAAAAACTTTTAAGACTGTGAGATTTATTTTGGATGACTTACCTTCATCTCAGGAAGCAGGGCTTCTTGAGATACTGAAAGGCTGTTCCTTTTTGTTCCACCAAGATGTTATAAAGATTATTTAATGATTACAGATATTTTTATTTCACTCTGAAAGTTGGTTATAATTCAATCTACAACCTCTTCTGAGAGACTTCTGTGAGTACAGAACTGTGTGGGGGGTGAGAGACACAAAGATAAGCCTAACTAGGTGATTTCCATGTTCAGGGATGGTTTGGGTAGGCAGGAAGAACTTGAACTTGAAGGCAACTCCACCACTACCTGGTTGGGCAACTTTGGGCCAGTTGCCTGCCCTTTTGGAGCATCTATTTTCTCATGTCTAAAATGCAATAATAATACCTACTTACTGCAGGTTTTTTCCAGGATTACAAGGTTTGGCATATGTAAGGTGCCCAGTGTAGTGCCCAGTATGGAGTCCATGCTCATGGAAGTTTATTGGCTTTCCCTCTCCTGTCATCTCAAGAGTCTGTAGCTATTGACAGGGTCAGGCATGAAAACTAACTGTCGTACAAGCTGAACTGAAGTAAGAAGTGAAAAGAAAGTCACAGCTCTGAGAGGAAAGAGACTTTGTTAACAAGACAGAGAATCAGGGAAGAGTCTATCTAAGAGGTGGCTTTGAGTCTGAGCAATTTTAAGTGGCTTTGGGAGAAGTATGACCTGTGGAAAATGGTAAGTACTCTTGTGTGACCTTAGTGGTCTGTGTAGAGGGCACAGTCTAGTTGGAAGAGGGAGGTGGTGCAGTGCTAGGTGAGGTTCAAGTGTAGAGAGCAGAGCCCTCTCACCCTGTCCCTCCCCATTCTGACTTGGAATGTGACAGATGTTTGGGACATTCGGACAGATGTATGTGTTTAATAAGAATGCAAAATGTAGTTGGGAGCAGATTGCATGGGACCTCAAATGCCTAGGACTTTGAACTTGATTACATAGATTATGAGGACCACTGAAGGTGTTTGAACAAAGATGAATGTGTTACTACCTGTGTATGTTTTTTACAGTATCCCTAGAGCAGTGTGAAGGATTGAGAGGAGAATAATAAGACCTTGAACTCATCTAAACAGCCAAGATCATCCTCAGGCCATCTCCCATCTAGAGGCTGCCAGTGAGAGAGATAACATAAATAATAATAAACACTTGTTTAGCACTTCCTATGTGTCAGGCATTGTTTTAAGCTCTTCACCTGTCCCAGCTCCTTTAGTCCTCCCTACAGCCCTATGAAGTAGGTGCTGTCGTCACCCCCATAGAGACAAAATGTTCAGTGACTTGCTGTAAGGTCATGGCAGAGCTGGGTTTTGAACTTCTTAGGTGGCTTCATGCTAAGGACCACTACTGCATAGAGCCTCGACAGAAATGCCCGGAGTTTGCTGGAGGATTGGTACTGTAGGTGTGGGAAAATCACATAGGCATGGGAAGATAAAGAAGTGAAAGTAGAGGGAGATCCAAGTCGAGAGCCCCAGAGGAAATAAACAGTTGCCCGTGGTAGGAAGCACTGAACATCTTGCAATGATGATCACAGGTACCACCACGTGCTACCCTAGCCACAGCTATCTCCTCACCGAAGAAAGTTCAGGTTTTCTGACATTAAATTCATTATCTAAGGAAAGATTCAAGGGATGAAACTAAAAAATGGTTGTGATGGAAGTAAATAATCAGAAGCAGCTTAGCCTGCCAGATACATTGTACAACGCATTACTTTGAAAAACTAGCAATTTAGAGAAGTGAAATGGACCATGAAAATAATTAAATGGGCTGGGTTTTTTTATTGAAAAGGAAGAATGCTGTAAGTTATTTAAGGTACTTCATGGTCAGATCCAGCTTCTCTCTTAACACTTCCAGGGAAATTAGATGAAACTATTTCCTGTTCCCAAATCTACCCTATCACTCCATAATGTCTACATGCCCAAATTCTATTTTCCACACAGGACTTGTCCCCAGTTTGCCTTTTAAAAAAAAAAAATTTTTTTTTAATGTTTATTTTTGACACAGAGAGACAGAACATGAATGGGGTTGGGCAGGGGAGGGGGGTGGGAAGAGAGAGAGGGAGACACAGAATCTGAAGCAGGCTCCAGGCTCTGAGCTTCAGCACAGAGCCTGACCTGGGGCTCGAACTCATGAACCATGACATCATGACCTGAGCTGAAGTCGGACGCATAACCAACTGAGCCACCCAGGCACCCCCCAGTTTGCCTTTCTAAATGTTCTCCACCCTTCTCCAGCTTGCTGTCCCCCAGAGGGCTGACCTGTATGGCTTAGGTCAGCAGACTCCCAAGGCTTTGGCTTCTAGTTCGGTTCAGCCAGTAGGGGTCCCAGCAGGTGATGAGACAGGAGGATGTGAGGTCAGGACAGTTTCTCCCCTAGTGTCTTCTCTGTGAGGCCACCTGGGCTGTCTGTCTTGACTGAAGCTCTTTGCTCCTCATAAGGCAGCATTCTCAAGTAGGACTCTTGTGGGCTTCAAAACCACCTCTGCTCCTTGGCTCTTTGGGCCTAGAGGTCATAAAGGCTTTACTGTTTATAGCCCTGGGGGATTGTATCATCTTTTGTAGTTCCTGTATATCCCTAAGCCCCTTTTCAATAGACCCCTTGTTAAACTGCCCTCAAATTATCTTCCTGTGATTGTGTGATCTTTTGGGACTCTGATATATTTTTCCATTATGAAAACTTCACTGAACTGTCACAAAACTTGATTTCTATCCCTTTGAACGTACTTTTCTGTTGCAGCTTACAGTATTTGCATACATGTTTTAAGTCTGACCACTGGAATCACTCAATGAATGCTAAAAGAATGGCTGAAAGGCAAGGACACAAACAAGAATATTATGATACCTTTTAAATTTCTCTTAGACTTATTGATCTGTTACTGCTATTTTAACCTTAAAACCAAAATCTTTCACATTAGAGGGTAAAGTATACTGTCCTTCTGATTCATTCAGTTGGGGCGGGGGGTCTGAGCTGTCTACAGAACCACAAGTCCTGTCTCTATCTTCTCCTCCTCCTCTCACACGTGTCAGGATGTGTTCTGATGGTGCGTCTTCATGTGTGCTGCAGGCCTTTCTCCGTAGAGCCACCTGTTGGAACTCTTAATGTGGGAGAGTCCATGCAACTGGAAGTGGACTTTGAGCCACAGACTGTCGGCAATCACAGCAAAAGACTTATTGTGCATTATGACACAGGTATGTGTTATTCTTTGTCCAAAGTTCTACATGTTAAGAAAGGTCAAGTGGAAAATATGGTGAAGCAGAGTAGCAGGTGGTTATTTTGGCTGCATTAGAGTAAGCTAAGAGCCACAAGGTAAAGAACCGAAGAATGAATGTCTCCAGCAGAAATAATGTTGATCCAGATAGAGGTCCCACCTGACTGGTTTCTCCAGTGCTTGAAAGCCTGAGAAATACAGAGCTCTGGAAGGAAAGTATACCCTGCAGTCACACAGATAGTTTAAGGTTATTTATGTGTACATGGAACTTGAAGGTAAATTAATACCATGTGTTCCATTTGATTTATTATTGCATTTGTCTAACATCATAAAAATGTGAACTCCAATTCAGAATGTTCTTGTGTGTACCCACTAGTCTATGTAAGGCCCAGCTGCTTTAATTCTTGGAATGTGCAAGTATCTTACTTAATGTCTTACTTAAATGTAGTACTGTGTCTACTGCCACTAGCATTTTTTGAAGGCCACAGTCTGTATAATCATGAAAATTATACAATTGTTTTTGCTAATATTTAATTTATGGTTGTGTGGACTGCATGTACGTTATGCAAGTCCCCAAAGTTGGTTTTCAAATTAATATTTTACCATTGCCATTTATTATTTCATGATTTTTCTCATTTTCCTCTCACTTCTTCTTTAACCATTCATGTTTATTGACCCAGATTGTCTGCATCAGAAGGCCACTGTAGGCAGAAAACACAAGGGCACAGCCAGGGAAAGAGTAACAAATGACGTGTAGTTCACAGTTCAGACTTTCTGGCTTTGTGGATGCATATCTGAGCGGGACGTTCGAGTCCTTGCCTATGGACCTGTGGTTAAGCGGTCCAAGTTCCACATTGCCTGGCATAACAGCGACACATACCCAGTGGTACCATCCACGTATCTTATCTTTTAGTGTAGGACAGAATTCCCTGGCTGCTCTCAAGACAAACCTGATCTGAACCAGCTTAAGCAAAAAGGGGAAAGCTTTGGCCCATGTAATACAAGAGAGGAGGGTAAAAAGCACAGTTTATAACACAGCAGGGACATCCATTTTTCCGAAGTAGTTGTGTCATTTTACACTCCCGCCAACAAAGTGTGTGACTTCCAATTGCTTCACATCCTTGCCAATAAAGTGTTGTCTTTTTTTCCCTCCTGCTACCACATAGTGTTGTCTTGATCATTTTAGACATGCAAGTAGTGTCAAGGTAGGTCCTCTAGTGGTTTTAATTTTCATCTGATTAATGATGTTGAGCACCTTTTCCTGTGCTTTCTGGCCATTCATATATCTTTTTTAATGAAGTGTCTGTTGAAGTCTTGCTCATTTTTTATTGAGTTGTTTTTCTTTTATTATTAATTTGTAAGAGTACTTTATAACTTGATATTCTCAGTACTAACCATTTGTCAGATATATGTGTCGTTAATGTATTCTTCCAGTCCGTAGCTTACCTTTTCATTCCCTTCATGTTTCTTGATCAGCAGAAATTTTTAACTTTGATAAAGTCAGCATTCCCAATGATATTCCTTTAAGATGAATGCTTTTTGCCTTCTTGCTAAGAAATGATTACCTTCTCCAAGATCACAAACATAGTCTCCTATGTTTACTTTTAGAGGGTAATAGTTGTAGCTTCAATGTTTAGGTTGATGGGTGATCTTTGAATTCATATATGTCTATGTGTGAGGTAGGGGCTTTGTTTAATTTTTGTTCCCCATACAGATTATTGGCTCTTCTCTCTTCTATTATCTTGTTCTGGAATTCCAATTAGTTACTCTATTGTTCTGTTTCTATTACTACTTTACTATTTATTCCTTTTAACCTTTATTTTATGTTTTCCATTCTTTGACTCTGTAACACTTCTCTGGATACTTTCTTCTCCATTCACTAATTCCCTCTTCCATGAAGTCTCATCTGCTGAGGTTTTTTTGTTTTTTTGGGTTTTTTTTTTAAATATTTATTTGTTTTTGAGAGAGAGAGAGAGCAAGCGAGCAGGAGGAGGGCAGAGGGAGAGAGGGAGAGGGAGACACAGAATCTGAAGTAGGCTCCAGTCTTTGAGCTGTCAGCATAGAGCCTGACGCAGGGCTCAAACCCATGAACTGTGAGATCCTGCCTGAGCCGGAGTTGGACGCTTAACCGACTGAGCTGCCCAGGCACCCCTCATCTGCTGAATTTTAATTTTTCCACTCTTGCATGTATTTTGCTTTCTGAAATTTTATTTGGTTCTTGATTAAATCTGTTCTTAAATCTGATTGCTCTCTACTCTTTCATTTTTCAAGTTTCCCTTTTATTTCTTAAATATGTTAAACACCGTTATTTTCGTTCTGCATCTCGTCACTTAAATATATTATATCTGCTTATTTATTTATTTAGTTTCTGTTTATTGTTTATGATGGTTTTCAACCACAGTATCTATAGGGGAGGAAAAACATATTTTTTCTCCACCCTTCTAGGCTTTTGGGTGGGGCCCTGTAACAAAGACAGATCAAGAAGAGAAAAGCATACACTTATTTAATATAAGTTTTCCTTTGATGCAGGCAGGCTGAGTCTGGGAACCCAGAGGGGTCCTGCAGGAGCAGCCAGGAGGGTCCTCGGCTTCATGTAGGATGGAAATCAAACATGAGCCCACAGGAAATAAGAGCAGAATTTATTGAAGATATAGAGAGCTCAGATACAGACACAGCATTCGACAAACTCAGAAAGGGAAGGAGGGGGTCTTGTCTTTGTTCGGATTCTGGTATACGTGTCCCCTCAGGCATCCAGGAACTGGTTAGAAGACCAAGGCCCAGGTGTTATTCTTGGAGCCAGGGAACCTTGGCATCAGGATGTATAGAGCCTTGGTCTGGAATGCACATATGCTGGCTTCCTCAGGTCCTTCTCACCTGGCCCTTCCTTAGATATCATCTATTCTAGAGGAATCATGAACTCCTTGTCCCTTACCAGGAGGGCATTCTGAGGCATGTGCAAAGTGGGCTGGGGTTGCATGTCCTGGCAAGAACAGAAAGCAGGAAGAAGAACAAAAGCTGATTTTTATGGGGTCCTTCCATTTCCCCATCTCACCTTGGCATGGGAGCTTTCAGAAAGAAATGAAGACCTTGAAGAAGTAGTTAAACCTGGGTATTTTTTTGCTAGGTTTGATGAAGAGTAGAGTTGTGGAAAAATGTGTTAGGACCAAAACGGGTATGAGCTAAGTGTAGTAAACTTGGGAAAACAACTTCCTCTCAATGTCCCTCTGTCTCCAGACAAGTCTGCTCCTTTCATCCAAGTACAGGAGGGTACTTCTCACATGTGGGTCTTACGGCCTGCTTCAGTGGAAGATCAGAAAATCCTTTCTTATCTGCCGTTTCTCGGATTCCTTCCACTTGAAATAGGATGCCAAAGTGTGCCATATTTTGGGACAGTGTGTGCTGAACCCCATCATACCTCCTGCCCTTTTGTGTTTTGTAAATTCTGGATTTAGCATCCCCACTTAAGTCAGGCCCTCGACTTTATCTGCCATCATATGCACACAATGCAGTAGTTAAAGGAGAGGCTCAAGGGTTAACAGAAGCCATTACCACAAAAGACAGCCTTGGTACTACATTATTTCCTACAATTCTTCACCTCACTTTGATGTTCTTATTATCCTATAGGGTTAGGGATCAATTTTAAAGTAGTTTAAAAAGTATTTTGTTGAGAAGTTTGGTTATTTCAAACCTCAGTTTAATTTGCTGGTAAAATTGACTCTAATTTATGTCTTTTTTCACATCGTTCAGCATTATTTATTTCCTACTATTCTGTAATCCTCTCCATATATCATATTATAAACACGGTTTATCCCTTCATGTATTTACGTTTTCTCTAGTTTTTCTCAACAGTTTTCTGGGTAGAAGTCTCAAACACTGTGGTTAGATTTATTCCTATACATTCAATATTTTGTATGTTTGTGTAAGTGATTTTTTAATTACATTTTTATTGAGGTATAATTTAGGCACAATAAGATGCACAGATGTTCACTGTACAGTTTGATGAGTTTTTTCACGTGTAAATACCTGTGTAACCACCACTCCCTGTGAGACAGAATATCCACGGCTTCCGAGAGTGCCTCATGCCCTCTCCAATCAGTCTCTCCATCCCCATCCTAGACATTTGGGGTCCTGTCACTCCATATTAGTATTGCTTGTTCTTGGACTTCAAATAAATGTGCTCACATAGCACATCCTCTTTTGTGTCTGGTTTCTTTCACTCAACATAATGTCTTTGACATTTATGCATGTTGTTGCGTGTATCAGAAATTCCCTATTTGCTCCTGAGAAGCATTCCACTGTACAGTTATACATAGTTCATTCATTTTCCTGTTAGTGTAACTTTAGACCGTTTGAAGTTTGGGGCGATTATGAACAAAGCTTTAATAACAATTCTTGTACGAGTTGTATGTGTGCGTATGTTTTTACTTTGCTCAGGTCAGTGTTTAGGAGTGGAGCTGCTGGGTCCTCAAGTAGGTATACGCTTAACTGCTTAACTTTCTGCGAAACTTCCAAGCAGTTTCCTAAAGTGGTTGAAGCATTTTCCATACCGCAACCCGCCCCCCCCCCCAACACTGGCAGTGGATGAGGGCTCCAGTTACTCCACATTCTCATCAACTCTTCGTCATTGTCAGTCTTTTATTTTTAGTCATCCTACTGGGCATGAAGTTATCACCAGCCAAATGTCAGCAAAAGCCTATGTATTTCATTTTTAATTGGCATTTCTGTATATGACTAATAATGTCGAGTGCCTTTTCATGTGCTTTGGACCTTTTTATGTTTTCTGTTCTCATGCGTATTCAGATTTTTTTGCCTATTCTTTATGGGGTTGTTTGTCCTTTTGCTTTTGACTTGTAGTTTTTAAAAATATATTCTCAATATAAGTTTTTCAGAAATAATTATTGTGAATATCTCCTCACAGTGGATTATTTTTCTAATTTTCTTAATGGTGTTTTTTCATTAGCAAAATAATTTAATTTTTATGAAGTACACTTTATCATTTTTTCCTCTTATAGATAGTATGGTATTTTTCTTCTAATTTTATTTTCTTAATTTTGGAGGGTATATCAAAAAAGGAGTTGACTTTTGTATATCGGTCTTTTATGTCTTCTCACCCTGATAAATTAACTTCCTGACTCAGTTTATCTGTAGATGATTTTAGATTTTGTATATATACAATCAGGTCATCTGCAAATAATGATAATTTTATTCTTTTTCAATCCTTAAACCTTTTATTTCTTTTTCTTTCTTGCAGAGCTAGGCCTTTACCACAGCGTTCAATAGTAATGATGATGGCAAACATCCTTCTCTTGCTCTCAGTCTCAGAGGGGAAATACTCAGTGTTTCATCATTTAGTATGATGCTTTTGGTGGGCACTTTATCAGATTAAGAAAATTCCTTTCTATCTCTAGGTTTCTAAGACCTTTAATTTTGAACAGGTATTGACTTTCATCCATTACTTCCGTATTTTTTGAGATGATCATATATGATTTCACCTTTTCATGTAATGGCTTTGTCTTTAATCTGAAAAAACAAATTGGTCTCATAAAACAAGTAGGGAATTATACTACTTTTTTAATTCTCTGGAAGGGTTTTGTTGTCATTTCTAATATTCATGTTATTTTTTCTTTAAGTGATTGAAAAATTCATTTTTCAATCTATCTGGGCCTGGAGACTTTTTTTGTATGAAGGTTGTAAGTTATTCAGTTATTCAACTTATTTAGTACACTTAGATTTACTCAGATGTCTCTCTTTTTTTTTTTCTTGTATAATTTTTGGTAAACTTTTTCAAGGAATCTTTGCATTTAATCTAAAAATTTTAATTTGTTGACATAAAGTTTATCATAATAACCCCAAACTTTGTAATGTCTGTAGGATCTATAGTGATGTCTCCTCTTTCATTACCGGTATTGGTAATTTCTGCCTTTTCTCCTCTTTCTTTCTTTCTTTCTTTCTTTCTTTCTTTCTTTCTTTCTTTTTCTTTCTTCTTTCATGAATTTCAACAAAAGCCTTTGTGTTGTTAGTGTTGCTACTGGATGAAAGTGACAAGTATGAGTGTTAATAAATTCAGTCACTGATACATTTCTTCCACCTGGATCTCTGTATCTTTGTGAGTATCATTTTTGTTAATGTCAAACCCTAAAATTAAGTATTGGAAAAAATGTGGCCTTAGAATCATGTTTTGATACTATATCACAAGAATGAAGTGTAGTCAATCTTTTGTTGGTAAACACATCAAATAACTTATCTTTAAGATATTATTCATGTTTAACTCATCTTTTTAAATATTTTGGGTCATATTTTTTTAAATGTGTATTTATTTTTGAGAGAGAGAGTGCAAGCAGGGGAGGGGCAGAGAAAGAGGGAGACACAGAATCCGAAGCAGACTCCAGGCTCTGAGCTGTCAGCACAAAGCCCGACGTGGGGCTTCAACTCATGAACTGTGAGATCATAACCTGAGCCGAAGTCAGACACTAAACTGACTCAGCCACCCAACTGCCCCTGAGTAATATTTTTAATACATTTCACATATGCGTACTCTAGTATATTATGTATAGTATATATATAATTTATAAACAAATAAGTACACATGGTAGGAGTATAATGTCAAAAAATTTTGTTTGGTTGGGTTTTGAGGCTAACAGCTTAGAGTGCTCATAGATCAATAGAATCAAAGCTTGAGAGAAAATCTAACTAATAATCAAATCCAGTTCTTAGATTTTACAAATGAAAAACTGAAGCTTTAAGAAATTAAGTGGCTTGCCCAACGTTCCATATGGAGCCAGAAGCACTATTAGAACCCAGGCTCAAACTCTAACCTCCTGTGTGGTGATTTCTCCACCAGAGTGGGTCATCTCTCTAATCTGTTGTATCACTCCCTGTGCATTTTTTACTCCCTTAATCCATTGACTTTGAAATGCAGCTGCTTTCTCTCAGTGGCCCTCAATCTGGATTTTACTTTTAGGTAAGTATTTGGATTGGCACCCATACTTACATTTGTAGTCCTGTGCTAAAGGAAATGAATATCTGTGTACTAAAATTTAATCACTGTGGCAAAGTTTATTTCCACACTGTGAGGTTTCTTGTAGACTTGGGTTCACAAATGAAGGCATTTTCTAAAGATTACGGATAGAAGTAGGTAAACTATCTTGTAGCATTTTTCTTTACATGAAATGAACAGCTAATAAGAATATGCTTTCATCATTATTGTGGGTTATCAATGACCAGAACCTATAACCTTTCATTAGTGAAAAACAGTAATGACTGCCTAAACACAATTAATTAATCATGGAGCTTTTCCAAGCAGCTATGATCATTGCCTTCTCTTTTCACTAAATAAGCATCTGATTGAACTTTCTGCAGCTGTTTAAGTATGAATTGATTTGAGGAGGGACATTTAGCATGGATTTTTTTCACACTTCCCCAAACAATATTCCAGAAGGAGGAGCATTGATAATCCTCAGTGGGAAGTACTCAATCACATTTCTCACAGTTGTGTTTATGCCCTTCAGTTGCTTGCCCTCCATTCTTGATTAAACAGCTAGGAGATTTTGCTTTTTTAGCAATCAGAGTTTGAACCAGTGCTCTAGCCATTAACAAGGTTGAGTGTAAATTTCACCGCAATCTAATATTTTACTTATCAGCGATACCTGACCCAGAACTCTTCCCTCCTTTCTTATACATATGCTCTTCTGTGGTAAAACCAAGTTGTTTAGGGAATTGATTTTAGCCCAGAAATGATTTAGTTACCTTTTTATTATGGTCTAAAACAGAGGAGCTAAAGTAACTTCATACCTTTTATAAACTAATTCCTCCTGAAGAGATTAAGAACACAGTTACTCAAGGGGTGCCTGGCTGGCCCAGTTGGTGGAGTGTGCGACTCTTGATCTCAAGATTGTGAGTTCAAGCCCCATGTTGGGTGTAGAGATTACTTAAAAATAAAATCTTCAAAAAAATAAAACAACAACTACTCAAGACTACATTTTTAACAAAATAAAACAGAAACAGAAACAAAAAAACAGAACAGTTGAGTAAACTAGTTCTATCATTTCAATAAAACTGAGAAGTGAAAATATTATTTGATTAATAAAAGACAAGCAAATGGTAATTGCTTAAATTTTGCACTTTGAACTGGATGTTGAGAAACTTTATATAATCTAAGGGTTCATGGAGATATTAGTATTCAGACAGGCTTTAAGAAAAAAGACATTCTTATTAAACCTTTGGTTACTTGAATGAACCCCCGAAGTAGGACCATAGCACTGTTTTTTATTCAATCCCTGGTGAGGTTGCTGTCACCTTAAAGGTGACATTAACCACTGGCATAATCAGGAAATAGAGCTGATGCACTTACTCAGCATTTTAAAAGTATTATGTCTCTTACTGAAGAGGAGCTATTTCAATTCAGATGTCAGAAGTTGGCAAAAAGGCTCCTTTCCCCAAAGGCATGATAATGTATTATTATTAAAGATACAAGTAATCATAATATTAGTACTTCACAGGACAGCTTTACAGTCATTTTATATTTTACTCTAATAAACCACAAAGAAGTTCTTTTTTTTTTCTCCTAAAGGTCAATAAAGGAATACCAAAATACAACATAGTAAGTAATTGAGTGCAATATGTTATCTTACAGTTGAAACTACTAAGTAATATGTATCTGAGCATACCTATGCAGGCTTGGCTGCATAAGCTTTGTTTCAATTGTGTGGTTATTATAGTTAATTGTAAGTGTGTGCTGTTATAATTAGAAAACCTAGCAGAACATAGTTATTACAAAAGAGTAAATGTTGTAACGTGGTTTCAGAAGCAATGGAAACATTCCTTGACCTAGTTTTCTTTTCTTCATTTCTTATTCCATAGCTGAGGATAGGGAATAGCAGAAGTTTGGACACACTGATGGTTGGAGATTGTTAGGAAGGTGGAATGAGGTTTCTGTAAATTACATAGCAAGTGAAGACTCAAGTCATTAGGTGTTTGTATTTAAAGGGACATTAGAGGACTTTTCTTAACTCCATTTATTTTATTAAAAAAACTTTTAATTGATGTATAGTTGACATACAACATAGTAGTTTCGGGTGTACAACATGGTGACTGGACATTTATATACATTACAAATTGTTTGCCATGGTAAGTATAGTTGCCATCTGTCACCATACAAAATTACTGCAGTATTACTGACTGTATTCCCTATTCTCTACTTTTCATCCCTGTGATAATTTTACAACTGAAAATTTGTACCTCTTAATACCCTTCATTTACTTCATCTTGCCCCCCACTTCCCTCCCCTCTGGCAGCCACCATATTGTTCTTTGTGTTTATTTAACTCCCTTTATTTTAATGATGAGTAAACTAAGGCCCAGAGACATTAAATGACCGTATACCCACAATGGAATACTACGTGGCAATGAGAAAGAATGAAATATGGCCTTTTGTAGCAACGTGGATGGAACTGGAGAGTGTGATGCTAAGTGAAATAAGCCATACAGAGAAAGACAGATACCATATGGTTTCACTCTTATGTGGATCCTGAGAAACTTAACAGAAACCCATGGGGGAGGGGAAGGAAAAAAAAAAGAGGTTAGAGTGGGAGAGAGCCAAAGCATAAGAGACTGTTAAAAACTGAGAACAAACTGAGGGTTGATGGGGGGTGGGAGGGAGGGGAGGGTGGGTGATGGGTAGTGAGGAGGGCACCTTTTGGGATGAGCACTGGGTGTTGTATGGAAACCAATTTGACAATAAATTTCATATATTAAAAAAAATAAAAAAATAAAAAAAAATAAATGACCGTATACCTAAGTAAAGCTGGAACTTGAACCCAGGTCTTTGGCACCCTCTGAGGCCAGCATACTTTCTCAGTCGTACACTACCTTCCATATAGATGGGGAATACTGCCTTTGCATTGCCGCGATGTGCTGGGTAAGCTCAGTCAAGTCTAGTAAGTTGTTTCCTGAGCCCTTCAGAGAATGAGCACTTCTGATGAAGTTTGATTTAGCAATTCACTTGCATGGTGAATTTGACCCTGCTGTGATGAAGAGATGAGAAACACCCTTTCCATCAACCTGCTAGTTGCTAGAGAATTTATGGCTCCACTCATACATTTTATTTATTACCCTCTGTTGTCTGAAAGTACTGAAACCACAGTATGAAATGTATTGTGTATATAGCTGGCTTCATATTTTTTTTTTGTAAAATTAATTTTGTTCTTTTTTTTTTGTTCTTTTTTGTTTGTTTGTTTGATAGTAGCAAAATGTAATGGCAAGATGTAATGAGACTTCCACAAAACATATTTTTACTAGGACATAATAAATGACCGTGGTTAACCTCATCTACAATGATTACAACGTTCAACCCCAGAAACTAAAAAGGAAGCAAAGTGGGAACAGGCCTTCCAAGGAGACACAAAAATTCCAATGCTGCCAACAGCAACCTTATCCATTCTCACAGGCATAATATTCCTTTCATCCTATCTGTTTTCTCGGTAGCTTGGGATTGGGAACACTTTCTAAGGTTGTAGAAATAAGACAGGAGTTATTGCTTCCTTTAATTTGTGGATCTGATGATTTGGGGAAGATAGATTGAAAAAAAATCAATATTAGATGGTTTTCAAAAAGAGTATAATGGCTCTTGCTATATTTCTGGAAAACAGTTTTGCTGTGATCAATTCAAATTGATGACATTAGTCCCTCTGACCCTAGATTTGTATGAAATAAGTAAGCCCTAGGATCTTTCCCCTTGATTAGATTTTAAGCAATGAAATAACTTCAAATAACTACAGAAGCACAGAAATAATAAAACCAACAGCCATTATATTTAACACATCTCAACATTTTGCTATACACATTTCTTTCAGATGTTTTATGGAAAACTAAACTGATAATAGATTTGAAGTTCTCTCATTATTCTTTCCTGATCTAATTCCCATGGCTTGGTCCTCAGAGGAACTGTATTGGGTACATTTTAATGCTATTTTTACATATTTATCCATAAACAATGTATCTATTGTCTTGAGTAGTTTTAAGCTTCACATAAGTGATATCATACTGTATATACCATTTCCCAACTTGACTTTTTCATTCAACCTTATGTTTTAAATATCTAAACACATAGATACAAATAGCTGTGATTCATTTTAACACCATGAACATGCTATAATCTACCTGTTCTCCTACTGAATATTAGTATGTTCTTCCCAGTTTTTTGCTATTACAAACAGTGCCACAGTGAGTATCTCTGTATATGTCTTGTGCAGCTGGATGAGATTGTCTTTAGGAAGTGCAATTGCAGAGTTATACAGCAAGTATGTCTTGAGCTTTATTGGAAACTAAGTTGGTTAGTCAGGTGGTTGTACCAATTTGTATTTTCATCAGCATTATATGGAAATTCTTGTTTTTTCCACACCACTGCCAATAGAGTACCAAGCAGCATTTCAAACTGTTTGAATTTTGTTAATCTAATTGTTACAAAATAGTATTTTAGTGTATATTTCTCTCATTACCATTGCTATCTGACAGCTTTACATGTTTCCTGAAAGCCCTATAATGCTTCCTTACATTAAAGTTTTGAATGAGTAATGTATTCATGTGTTCAAAAATCAAAAGTTTATATTGAAAGGTGTCATTTCTACTTTACCTCATTCATCCCACACAGCTCTAATTTTATTCCAGTGTTTTTATGCAAATAGATGCAAACATGAATGCATATTCTTAATTTCCCTCCTTACATAAAAACAGCACACTATGAATTGTTCTAAACCTTACTTTTTTTCACTTAATCATATACCCTGGAGATCTTTCCATATCACCTTTTTTAATTTTATTTTTTACTTTTTAAAATTTACTTCCAAATTAGCATATAGTGCAACAATGATTTCAGGAGTAGATTCCTTAGCGCCCCTTACCCATTTAGCCCATCCCCCCTTACACACCCCCTCCAGTAACCTCTGTTTGTTCTCTACATTTATGAGTCTCTTCTGTTTTGTCCCCCTCCCTGTTTTTATATTAATTTTGTTTCCCTTCCCTTATGTTCATCTGTTTTGTCTCTTAAAGTCCTCATATGAGTGAAGTCATATGATATCTGTCTTTCTCTGACTAATTTCACTTAGCGTAATACCCTCCAGTTCCATCCACGTAGTTGCAAATGGCAGGATTTCATTCTTTTTGATTGCCGAGTAACACTCCATTATATATATATATATATATATATATATATATATATATATATATATACACACACCACATCTTTATCCATTCATCCATCGATGGACATTTGGGCTCTTTCCATACTTTGGCTATTGTTGATAGTGCTGCTATAAACATGGGGGTGCATGTGTCCCTTCGAAACAGCACACCTGCATCCCGTGGATAAATGCCTAGTAGTGCAATTGCTGGGTCATAGGATAGTTCTATTTTTAGTTTTTTACGGAACCTCCATATTGCTTTCCAGAGTGGCTGCACCAGCTTGCATTCCCAGTGGTACAAATATTTTAACCACTTTTTTTCTTTTGTTTTTACTTAAAATTTTTGTACCATGAAAAATTTCTTTTTTCATTTTTATGTAATAAAATTTCTTAATATGTTTTAGAGGAATCTAGATTTTGAGACATGGTTAGAAAACTTCCCCCTGTAAAGTTACAAATACTGTGTATTGTTCTACTTTTATGGTTTCATGTTGAACACTTAAATATTTTATTCATTTGACATCTATTCTTTTGTTAGACGTAGGGTATGTTTTCTTCCTATGGTTACCAAGTTGTCCCAAAAGCACTTTTTTTTTTTTTTTTACAAAAAGTTTATTGTTACACCAATGATTTGAGATGCTGACTTTGTAATATAATACACTCCAACATGTATTTGGGCCTATTTTAACTTTTAATTCTATTCCATTGATCTGTTTCTTAATGCCATTTTAATTAGACTTTATACTATGTTTTAATTCTCTCAGTTCCTATATTATTGAATTTTTAAAATAAAAAATATGGTTTGAATTTTGTCAAATTCTTTTTCAGCATCAATGGAGAACATTATATAATTTTTCTCCTTAGATCTATTCTGAATTAATAGATTTCCTAATAGTGAGCCATCTTTTCATTCCTGGAATAAACTCCACTTGGTTGTGAAGTATCTTTTAATGTGTTGATGAATTATGATTTTTAATTTTTTCTTTAGGATTTTACATTGATATTCAGTTTATGTGTTGGCCTATTTTAATACCAATGTTATACTGAAAATACAATGTTGGAAATGAAAAACTAATTGTATTAGCTTAATAGTAGAATGTACATAGCAGAAGACAGCGCTAGTATACCTGAAAATATCTAAACTGAAGCACAGAGAGAAACAAAAAAGAATGGGAAAAAAAAATAGAGCAGAAAGCAAAAGCCATGCAGGACACAGTCAAAAGGTCAACATGCATATAATTGGAGTTTTAGAAATAGAGGAGAGAGTGGGGTAAAAAAATATTTTAAGAGATAATGGCTGAGAATTTTCCCAAAATGCTGAATGACATTAATTCATGGTTCACAAAGCTTAGCAACCACTTGTTAGTACAAACACTACTGAAAACTAAAGCAAAGAGGATGTCATAAAAGGAGTCAGAAGAAAAAAAGACACATTACCTTAAAGGGCATACTAATAATACTGATGACAAACTTTTCAGCTGAAATTATGAAGCCAGAAGATAGTAACATGGTATTATTCAAGTGCTGAAAGAAAAATAATGCTAATTTATAATCCTTTACTTTTTGACAAAATCCTTAAAAATAAAGACAAAACAAAGATATTTATAGACAAAAAAAAGAATGAAAAACTATAACTTTTTGGTTGGCATTGTTTTTTACTTCATCACATTGAAGAAGCCATTCCATTTTTGTTTGTTTTTTTGTTTCCATTGTTTCAGTTGAAAAGTTAGCTGTATTTCTAACCGTGCATCCTTTTGAAGATAATCTGTCTCTTTTGAAGATATATCTATCTTTTCCTCTGGCTGTTTTTAGGATTTTCTCTTTGTCTTTGGTTTTCTTTAGTTTTCTTTTACTACAATATATTCATGTATTAATTTCTCTTAATTTATTCTACCTGACATTTGTTGGGCTTTTTGAATTGTAAAGTGATACATTTAATCAATCCTAGAAAACTCATAACCATAATCTCTTGAAATACTGTCTTTGCTTTATTATATATTTCTTCTCCAAGTTTCCAATTAAACACTTTTATACATTTTCACTCCATCTACCTAGTCTTTTACTCATTCATTGTTCATTTTTCATATATTTTTACTTCTTCATTGCCTTTTGTATTTTCGGAACCACATTCCATTTAACTAATTTTTCATAAAATTATTAAAATTATCTTATTAATCTTATTTTTAGAGATTTAAAATTTTAGGTGATTTTATTTTATTTTATTTCTATAAGAGCCTAGAGTATGACTCTTTTTCACATTTTCTTTTTTTTTTCTGTACCTTCTTTTTTTTTTTGGATTTTTTTTTCAATATATGAAATTTATTGTCAAATTGGTTTCCATACAACACCCAGTGCTCATCCCAAAAGGTGCCCTCCTTAATACCCATTACCCACCCTCCCCTCCCTCCCACCCCCATCAACCCTCAGTTTGTTCTGTTTTTAAGAGTCTCTTATGCTTTGGCTCTCTCCCACTCTAACCTCTTTTTTTTTTTTTTCCTTCCCCTCTCCCATGGGTTTCTGTTAAGTTTCTCAGGATCCACATAAGATCTTTTTCACATTTTCTAGATCTTTGTTTGATTTCCCACTCCTTTTGTATAACTACAAGTTCATCTTTTGTTTCTTTATTATTTATTTATTTATTTATTTATTTATTTTATTATATGAAATTTATTGTCAAATTAGTTCCCATACAACACCCAGTGCTCATCCCAAAAGATGCCCTCTTCAATGCCCATCACCTACCCTCCCTTCCCTCCCACCCCCCATCAACCCTCAGTTTGTTCTTAGTATCTTTTGTTTCTTTAAGTGTAGTTGGTTTTCAGTCTATGTGATGATTCTAGTATATAATTCTTTGTTAATCTGTTTCTGTTTTTCTTATATCTGCTCATTCAAATAAATGGAGTTTTGTCCTGGTTATATTGGGCTGTGTACTTAAAAAATGTTGAAAATTTTGAAATCTCTATACCTTTTGGATATACAGGTACTTTCCTCTAAAGAGAAATGAGTTGCTTATGCTAGGCTTCTGAGGGTGAAACCAGTCCATGATCGCCACATCCAAGGACTGAAGTTCCCTGCAAGATACAGACAATTCCAGTGTAATATTTTTTTTTTTTAATTTTTTTTTCAACGTTTTTTATTTATTTTTGGGACAGAGAGAGACAGAGCATGAACGGGGGAGGGGCAGAGAGAGAGGGAGACACAGAATCGGAAACAGGCTCCAGGCTCCGAGCCATCAGGCCAGAGCCTGACGCGGGGCTCGAACTCACGGACCGCGAGATCGTGACCTGGCTGAAGTCGGACGCTTAACCGACTGCGCCACCCAGGCGCCCCTCCAGTGTAATATTTAACTCTGTTAACTTTCTCTATATGTGTTCATATATGTTCTTCCATGCATGCTCATTGATCTTTTTGGTCCTATTTTTCCTAAAATTTTGGCCTGGTAGTTTAGTATCATTGCTGGGGGAAAAAAAATCACATATGTCTCATTTTAAATAGTACAATGAGCCAGACTTGTTTATGGCCTCCTTTGTTTCTTTAAGAAAGGAGCTACTTTTTTTTTATATCAAATTTATTGTCAAATTGGTTTCCATACAACACCCAGTGCTCATCCCAAAAGGTGCCCTCCTCAAAGGAGCTACTTTTATTTTTTTTTTTAATTTTTTTTTCAACGTTTTTTATTTATTTTTGGGACAGAGAGAGACAGAGCATGAACGGGGGAGGGGCAGAGAGAGAGGGAGACACAGAATCGGAAACAGGCTCCAGGCTCCGAGCCATCAGGCCAGAGCCTGACGCGGGGCTCGAACTCACGGACCGCGAGATCGTGACCTGGCTGAAGTCGGACGCTTAACCGACTGCGCCACCCAGGCGCCCCCAAAGGAGCTACTTTTAAAGGGAAGGGGGATGGGGCGCCTGGGTGGCTCAGTCAGTTAAGCTTCCAACTTTGGCTCAGGTCAGATCTCATGGTCTGTGAGTTCAAGCCCCTCGTCCGGCTCTGTGCTGACAGCTCAGAGCCTGGAGCCTGCTTCACATTCTGTGTCTCCCTCTCTCTCTGACCCTCCCCCGTTCATGCTCTGTCTCTCTCTGTCTCAAAAATAAATAAATGTTAAAAAAAATTTTTTTTAAAGGGAAGGTGGAAGTTGAAATAAGAATGTAATTGCAAAATAAATAAACTTATTTTTAAAAGTCATAAGGAAAAGAGGGTGCGGTGGCAAGCGCCGGTAGTCCCAGCTACTCGGGAGGCTGAGGCAGGAGGATCGCTTGAGCCCAGGAGTTCTGGGCTGTAGCGCGCTGCGCCGATCAGGTGTCCGCACTAAGTTCGGCATAAATATGGTGACCTCCTGGGAGCGGGGGACCACCAGGTTGCCTAAGGAGGGGTGAACTGGCCCAGGTCGGAAAAGCCATTTATTTAAAGAATTAAATTAGACTACATAAAGACTCAGAAAAAAAGACTTAGGAAAAAGTCATAAAGAAATTCAAATGTCTAAAAGAGGAAAAAAGTGCAACATGTATGACAAAAAGCTAATTTTTTTTAATGTTTATTTTTGAGAGAGAGACAGAGTGTGAGCAGGGGAGGAGCAGAGAGAGAGGGAAGCACAGAATCCAAAGGAGGCTCTAGGCTCTGAGCTGTCAGCACAGAGCCCAACACAGGGCTCAAACCCACGAACTGTGAGATCATGACATGAGCCGAAGTTGGACGCTTAACCAACTGAGCCACGGAGGCGTCCCAAAAACTATTTTCTTAATATCAAAAAGATCTCGCAAATTGATAACCAAAAGGTAAACTTCTCAAAAGGAAAACCACCAAGGCTAAAATAGGCTTCTCACAGAAAAAAACTACACACACGCACACACACACACACACACACACACACACACACACATATCGAATTAATAGATGAAAAGATGTTCAACATCACCCATAATTAAGACTATGCAAATTAAAACGAGTTTTTCCACCTACCAGATTGTTAAATTTAGCTAATCAGAAAGTTTAAAAGTTGACAAGAATTCTTTCTTTCCTTCTTTCATTCATTCATTCATTCATTCATTTCTGAGAGAGAGAGAGTGCATGAGGGAAGGGGCAGAGAGAGAGGGGGACAGGGGATCTGAAGCAGCTCTGTGCTGACAAAAGTGATCCTAATGTGGGTCTTGAACTCACAAACTGTGAGATCATGACCTGAGCTGAAGTCAGATGTTTAACCAACTGAGCCCCCCAGTGTCCCTATTTTGTTTTCTTTCTATGTAACTACTATGTAATTATGTAATCCAGATAGAGTGTGTGTGTGTGTGTGTGTGTGTGTGTGTGTGTGTTTCATTTTTGTTTTCTTTTCATTGCTGCTGTTTAAAGAAGTGGTTCCTTTCAAGTAGTCAGCTTTTTACTAATGTAGTTAGTTATTCTTTCTTTCTGATCTCCTTTGATTGGACTTAGATCCTTGCATGATGTTCAGCTCTTCCCAGATATTACTTGGTATAGTTACTTTAAGAATCATGGGCACCTGGGTGGCTCAGTTGGTTAAACATCTGACTTTGGCTCAGGTCATGATCTTGTGGCTCATGAGTTTGAGCCTCACATTGAGCTCTGTGCTGATAGCTTGAAGCCTGGAGTCGGCTTCACATTCTGTGTCTCCCTCTCTCTCTGCCCCTTCCCTGCTCGTACTCGTTCTCTCTCTCTCTCAGCCATAAACATTAAAAAAAAAAAAAAAGAATCAGAATTCTGGGGAGCCTGGGTGGCTCAGTCAGTTGAGCCTCTGACTTCAGCTCAGGCCATGATCTCATGGTTAAGAGTTCGAGCTCTCCTTTGGGCCCTGTGTTCTCAGTGCAGAGCCTGCTTTGGATCCTCTTTGTCCCTCTCTGCCACTCTCCAACTTGTGCTTTCCCTCTCTCTCAAAAATAAATAAACATTAAAAAAAAAAAAAGAAGGGTTCTGGGTGGCCAGGTGGCCCTGGGTAGCTGATTCAGTTAAGCACTGGACTCTTGTTTTCAGCTTAGGTCATAATCTCGTCGTTCATGAGTTCAAGCCCCACATCGGACTCTGTGCTGACAGTGTGGAGCCAGCTTGGCCTTCTCTCTCTCCTTCCCTCTCTCTCTGCCCCTCCCAATCTCTTTCTCTCTCTTGAAATAAATAAATAAACTTAAAAAAAAGCAATTTCTTATTTAAAAAAGGAATCAGATTTCCAATTCATGTTTTGAATAAAAATGAGGCATGTGGTTATAATTCTAAAACTCAGGTACCCTCGTGGTCAGGCTGTAGAATTTAGAAATGTTACAAAGAAGAAAAGGTCTTGTCATACCCACCATAGAAATTCATATTTTATGTGGTTTTTACAGTGACCAAATAAGATAGTCTGATTCTCTATAACTACACAATACATAATATTTAAGTTTTCTGATCATGTCTGGTTTCTGGATTGATGGAGGAGAAAAAAGAATAAAATGTCTAGTGCTTGTGTTATCACTTTATTTTGGGGAAAAAATTGCCTAGTAGCATCATTCTAGAATAAATCTCAAAGTGTGTTTATACTTTGTTAATTTCTAGGTGAAAAAATATTTCTGTCTCTTTATGGAGCTGCCATAGACATGAATATAAGGCTGGACAGGAATTCCTTGATCATTGAGAAAACCTACATATCTCTGGCCAGTCAGCGAACTGTAACTATTCACAACCGCAGTAACATCATTGCCCATTTCCAGTGGAAGATATTTGCTACCCAGGAAGAGGAAGACAGAGAAAAGTATAGGTTTGTAAGAAAAACACCTATATGCTATAATTTGGGGGACCTCAAAGCTCAGTTATTATGAAAAATCAGTGACTTTTGTGGTAAGTTTTTAACCACCTCAAACAAGGTCAGCTTTTTATAGCTTGGTTCCAGTGTATGATGCTCCTTTTTTCATTTAAAGAAAAGAATTTAAAAACTTGAATTTCACTTAAAGAATTTCATTTAAAGAGCTATCTGGAACACAGTATTGCCCATCCTCAGTTCATCTTAACCTGGCTTTAATTTATTAGTAGCTAAACTCCTGGATTTTAAAGACCAAATATATTAGGGGCAGCTGGGTATCTCAGTAGGTTAAGCATCCAACTCTTGGCTATGGCTCAGGTCAGGATCTCACAGTTATGTGGATTTGATCCCAGACAGTTGGGCTCTGTGCTCACAGCGTGGAGCCTTCTTGGAATTCTTTCTCCCTCTCTCTGCACTGTCTTTGTCTCTCTCAAAATAAATAAACAAACTTTAAAAGAAAAATGAAGACCGAATATATCATTTTTTCACTGTTCTTTCAAAACTAACCTACAGGTCTGTATTTTGTCTCAATCTCTAATCAGATTGGTCAGATTTCATAGTTTCTAAAAATAACCTCTTTTGGATTGGGATCAATGTGAAATTTTTTTTCGGTGAAAAAATATTTCCAGAAAACAAAGAATTTAGGAAAAAGAAAGGCTTAGATATAATGACTTTTATATTCTCAGTTTTAGTAGCATTGTTCGATCCCTGCTAACCATATAATTTAATAATGATTCCTTGTTGGTATCTTTAATCTTCTACTTTTTAAAATGATACTTCAGGCAGTGGAGAAAATTAATGAAATGGAAAACCAAACTCTTTTAACTAATCTCATCACTGTTCAATTTTGAGTATTTCTTTTTACCAAGTCTGTCCTTGCCTCTTTTAAAGTCCAATTTCATTTTTATCTCCTTCCACCCTCCCTGAATTAGCACTTTTGCTGCTTTCATTGGAATTTATTTCAGCCTTTTTTATTTGCCTCTCCATTTTCATTAAAGATTAGCCCTGGGAAGCTTCAAAGCTTTGTTTAAAACCAAGTTAGTATGTGATAAAAGTAAAAGTCTTGGGTCCATGGAAACCAGGCAGAAATCCCCCAGTGTGCTGTCCCTAATTGAATCAGAAGGAGCTGTGACAATGGCAGGACACAGTGGACCAGAAGCTTTATCATTCAGACAATGAGCTTTAATCACTGGATTACCACTGTGCCATCTTTAAAAAGTGAGAAAAGAAAAGGCTTTCCTGCTTAAAAACTTCAGTTTGCCTCATACCATAGAAATGCCAGTAGTTCAAAAGGCAAGAGAAAATTGCTCATCCACTGCTTCATTTGTCCTGATTCCTTCGTTCACGAGTGTACCAACAATGAGAATGGTCCAAGCATGTTTAAAGATAAAATAGGAGAGCAGGTACAAACACAGAGATGCCAGTAAACCATGTTTCAATATCCTGCTTGTCCTGTGGGCATAATCTTTTTGGGAGGATGGGTGCACACTATCAGAAGGAAAGCCAGCTTCAGCTTCAACTATGTGTGTTTGACTGTATGTATAAGACATGACTGATGCCATGCCAATGTCCAAAAAGTGTTTAAGGAAGTTAATTTAAATAGTTGAACTTAAGAAAAAAAATTCAAACCAGTTATTATCAGAGATGCCAGGGATAGAGAATATAATTTCAACTATACATGGATGGACATTTCTTTCTTTTTTCCCCTCTACTTTACCTCCCCTGATACTCATGCCCCTATTTCTTTCATATTATTCTGAGGCTTATTTTTCCTTTTCTCTTGTGTTGTCTTTCTTTTATTATCTCTCTTGGTCTATTATTTCCTATAGTATTTTTTTTGTAACAAAGGAATAATATGGAATAGTATTTCCATAACCATGATTGGAAGCCTCCTTTCATCATCTAAGACTATGCCCCTCCATTAAATAATGAACTTGAAAAGTGGTTTCAAATGCCTAAATAAGAATACTTCCATTTTCACTTTGGGAGTCATGGCAGCCCAACTCATGTTTCTCCAAACTGGATTGGTTGATCTAAGTGAAGAGTTTATTGAGTATGCTGCTCCTTACCTTCTCCCTCCCCCCTCTCCTAGGGCCAGATGGCTAGGGCAAGAGGTAAAATAGAGAGGATACAAAGCCATTTATGCCCAATTGCTTATTTGACCAGAGTGTCTTTTCTGTTTTATGCCTGTCTTGTGCCTTGATATATCCCCAAATCTGCCACAACTTTCATTTTTTAATGTATTTTTAAAAATCAAAGTTCATGTTGTTAGTTATCAATTTTTGTTCTGGACATAACTAGCCATGGAATGCTCATCCTCTTGAAAAGCAAGGCAAACACCATTAGTTTGGTCCTCAACTTGGAACAGAGAGGATCTATTCTAAATGGGCTCATGCATATACTTTGAGAGACTACAGTTTCCTTTTGTAGCTCCCCAAGGACCTAAGATTTAATACGTCAGTGTAGATTTCTAGGTGAGACTCAAGAATCTGCCCGCTGCTCTCTAGTTATAATATGGCTTAAAGCTGGTCCTAAGGCATTCATCTTACAGGGGCTGAAAGTTCCTCACTGTTAGGTTGAGAATGCTAATTGCTTTAATGGATACCCTCAAGACCATTCTAGCCATTGCGGTTTCTGTCCTCCAGCATCTTAGTGATGTGGCCTGAGTCAAGACTTGGAGATCTTGAATTTCAGCCTTAATCAGGAGTAGGAAACCCTATTCCTTTCTGGCTGTTTATTATTTCCATTCTAAAAAGGATGACTTCCTCTTTACCTACCAAAACCTCGTGACACGTGTCCATATTTGAGGACCTTGGGCTAATCCTAGGCTCTAGACTCTGACAATGAAGATGTCACTCCCCCTAGGAAGAAGTTCTGGGATTTGTTTCGTTTTTCTTTTTTTTTTTAACCTTCAGAATCAGATATGTGGAACTTTAAGAAGTTTTCCTTTGGGTCTTCATGTTTGTTGATGTTTTTTCTGGGACTTGCAGAGAAATTAATCTCTTCAGAAATGGAGGATTCATTCCTCTCTCCTTGCCTCCTCCTCCTTGTCCTGAGAGATTATAAAACATCCTACAAGATTCTTTTATACTCATTATAATCACAGTTTATTCTATTCAGAGACTTGGCATGGGCTTTTGAGGATTTTTGCTCCCCATTTCTCCATGATGGTCATGGCCATTGTTTTAATAGCATTTGGCTATAATTCTAGATTTGTTCTATACAAGAACTTCAAGAATCCTCGATGGAACCCCCACAAAGTTGTCAGCATGGATTTTTTTCCACACCATTCGGGTGTAGGAAGTGATGTGTTTCTCTAGATAGATCAGTTTTAATTGGACTTTGAACCTGCCCTGTGGCTAGTAATAAATTTAATCTTACTTGTATTTGAGGGGCCCTTCTCTTCTGTAGGGTTGTACAAGAATCTGAAGACTTGAATGGTACTTGGTAAACAGGAAGGGAGATCTCTAGTCTTCAGTTTATAATAGTCATCACAGAGTTGCTTGGTGTCCAGGGTCACACTGTACATTTGAAGTTGGATGGCTTCATATTTTCCATGCCAAGTGTGTGGATATGGGAGTATTTCTCTCTTGAAGCCCAAGGCTCTTAGTTTTTAATCTCCTCAGCACCCAGTTACTATCTTTTGAGGGTGCTGCAAAGGAGCAGGGTCTGTAGCACCTCAACATGAGGGAACATTACTGGTTCAATGCAGCTGTACCTGAGACACATTTCTTCCCCATTCACTATAGTCTATAGGCTGGACTGTACTTGATGCCTGAAGGTGGCTAGCTCTCTGATAAGAGGTTTCCTCACTGTAAAACAGAACCCCCTCTGAATGTAGGAGACCATGAATACCAGCAGGACAAGATGGCCAGACAATAGACTGAGGTATAGAGAATCACTTGTTAGAGTCAACCCAGCTCAAGGTGTTGCATGTTCCCTTCTTAGACTCTCAGCCATGGCTCCAGTTCTCTAATCAGAGGAGACAGAGGGAGACATACAGTATATCATGACCCCCTTCGCATTATGTGGTTGTTAGTGATTCATGAATGCCAACAGTGTGGGAGAAGAGCTTTTGGGAATTTTTGTTTTGTTCTGTTTTGTTTTCTGTTGTAAGGTTTGAGGTAATCATTCTCATCAGTTCCTGCAGAATTTTCATCCTCGATCCATACAAGACATTTCATCCCCACACTGCACTCCCAATAACCCAATAACCTAAAGAAATGTAATGTTTATGATTCCCATTATTTTTTTTAACCAGTCCTTCAGTCTCTCACATCAAATTTACCCACATCTGTTGGTAGTGTGGCTAGCACTTTGATGAACATCTTTCTGGCTATGTCGTTGTTTTTATCCATGATTGTTTCTTCAGGGTGTATCCTAAAGGTAGGTATCAAAAATTCCACTCACAGGAGTAAGTGGTTTCCCTTCTCTCTGTGGACTGAGGTCTCTTTAATTTGTCTCAGCAGTGTACAAGGTCTGCTGCTCTGGTTACCTTGGATGCTGCTTTCAAGCTAGCAATGAAAAGGAAGCCCGTGCATCCTCTGATGCTTTCTTCCTCGGGACCAGAACACATTGAACCCATTTCTTTGACTTCTTTATGTTCTGTGACCAAAGGAACCTGAATGCTAAAGTTATAAAAAAGAGCTATTTGACATTGCTAAACATAACGGTTTGCATGAAGTCATTTAGAAAATAGTTGGGGCTGGGACAGGGATTTGGTGACTCAGGGTTCTTACTGAGCACTCACTTAACTAAATAAGTTGTCTCTCACCATTGATAATACCAGTAAAATGCTGGAAAATAGTCATACATCCTGGGGGGAGATAGAATTCAGTCTTCTAAGTGCAGGTGAAGTAACAGATACTAGGAGTACTGTGAGCACAGCTCTGGTGAGGGTAGTGAGGAGAGGGTTGGGAAAGGCTGCTTTTCTGACTTACCACAATGGATGTTAAGAGCTAGAAGGAGAGAAAAGAGGAGCTCACTTTAGGTGTGGTTTGAGCATTTTAAAAGCTTTACAGCTTGGTAATTGCCTATGCTTGACCCAGGGAGAAAACTCGTATTTATTGAGTACCTGCTATGTCCTAGGAACTGCACCAGGTCCTTATTCATGTTGAATCGTCAACACATCTTTATGATGGAGGAGCTTCTATTATTTCTGTTTTTTAGGTGAAGGCACTGAGGCTTCAATAACCCCCAAAGTCATAGAGCTAGTAAATGGTAGTAGCATCAGTAACCAAGACTGGTCCTTGATGGTTCCAGATTCTTTTCTCTAGGGGACTAACAGCTGAGAAAGAATCAGAGCTAAGCGGGGGCTCCTGGGTGGCTCAGGTCATGACTTCATGGTTTTGTTAGTTCAAGCCCCTTGTCAGGCTCTGCACTGGCATCGTGGAGTCTACTTGGGATTCTCTCTCTTCCTCTCCCCCACTCACGCTGTTTCTGTCTCTGTCAAAATAAATAACTAAAGTTAAAAAAAAATCTAAGCAAGTTTAAAAAGAAACAAAATTGTTTTTCAAGTGTAAGAGGTAGGGTAAATGTTAAATATTTAAAAAACAGCCTGGGAGGGGTGCATGAGTGGTGCAGTTGGTTAAGCGTCGGAATTTTGATCTTGGCTGAGGTCATGATCTCACAGTTTGTGAGTTCAAGCCCTGCATCGGGCTCTGTGCTAATGGTGCGAGGCCTGCTTGGGATTCTGTTTCTCCCTCTCTCTGCCTCTCCCACTCTTGTGCTCTGTCTCTCTCAAAATAAATAAATAAACTTAAAAAAAAGAAGAAGCCTGAGAAACATAATTACCTGAAAGAAAATATTTGTCTAAATATACATAAGGACTCAGGAGTAAGTAAATGGGCATGAGTGGAACAGGAAACCTGGGAGGGCTTGTCAAATGAAGTGACTAACCGATGAGCAAACTGATGCTCTCAAGAGGTTAAAGTCCAAAGTCACCCAGCTGGTATGTTACAGACTTAGGGCAAGGAGGGACTACCTCAGGGTGATGGGCAAGACCATTTCCAGCAGGATGGACTGGAGGGGAGGCCTTTACAATGTTCTTCATGGGAGTATCAAAATGGATCTCATGTTTCCTCTATTTTTTTTAGGGTCTGTGATGATCTGAGCAAAGAGGAAAAGAATGAGACTGATGAGTTTCTTGAAGAGTGCGTTATTGATCCTTCACTCCGAGAACGTCTTTCCATTTTGTCCCACACCTTTGAGAATCAGAGGAAGCTGGTTCAGGAAGACAGCATGCTCTTCTTGAGTAACATTTTCACTATTGAGCCACTGGTGAGCACATAAATAAAATCTGACTGTACAGGAGACATAAATGGGGGTACAGAGTTTATTTTGATAAAATAGTCACTCTAGAATTGATATAGTGAGTTCTGAGACCATGAAGATTTCAGTTGAAAGCTTCATGTCATTATGAGACAATGAATAAAGGCTGACAGTAAGAATGCTCACGGGTCACATCTATAGGTCATACTTTCTATGCACCAATCACTGTGTTAAACATCTCGTATGTGTTACTCAGTTTATCTCTTTTGTATATATATTATCTTATTACAATCTTATAATCAGTTCTGCATTCTACAGATGAGGAAATTAAGACTTAGAAAAATTCAACAACTTGCTCAAAGCCAAATAGTGTTTGTATTTAGAAATTTATCCCTGATCAGCATAACTCTGGGTTTCTCAACATTTGGGGCTAGATAGTTCTTTGTCCTGTACATTGTAGGATGTTTCATAGCATCCCTGACATTCACCCACCAGATGCTAATTGTGACAGCCCAAACTGTCTCCGGCCATTGTCAAATGTCTTCCTGGTAGGCAAAATCATTTGGGTTGAGAACTGCTTTGTCCTTAATTCACTCGATAAATACTTAACTAACTGTATGTTCTGTCCTAGGCACTGTGTGTGTGTATAAGGCATGAATGAACAAAACAGACATAGTCCTCCATCTCACTGGTGAGGGCTCGGCCAGACTTAGAACGGGGTCATTTTCCACAGACCCAACTCCTAACCACATTCTCTACTGCTTCAAAATGAAAGTAGCTCGAATCTTCTGTATTCACTATGTACTAGGCACTGTGCATGACTTTACACTTAGCAAGCAGAGTGATGTGAGGATAAAGACAGCAATAGACATTGAGAAAGCCCAAAGCTAATTGGAGCTGCTGGATTATTACTACTCCAACCAGCTGGAAAGAAGACATGGGCACATGGACACATTAGAATACAAAATCACTTATGGCAAATGCCACTGACTTGTGGAGACCTGTTTTCCTTATATCTGTGCTTCCAAATTATTATTAAAGGATAGAAGATAGAAAAGGGATTCCACAGCTAAATAAGTTTCAGTAACAGGGCATTCAATATTGTTTGGAAGATTTCTTTGCTGTAAGATTTCTAAGTCTTTTTTTTTTAACGTTTATTTATTTTTGAGACAGAGAGAGATAGAGCATGAACAGAGGAGGGGCAGAGAGAGAGGGAGACACAGAATCGAAAGCAGGCTCCAGGCTCTGAGCCATCAGCCCAGAGCCCGATGCGGGGCTCGAACTCACGACCGCGAGATCGACCTGAACTGAAGTCGGATGCTTAGCCGACTGAGCCACCCAGGCGCCCCTCTAAGTCTTTAATATGATAATTTGCACTGTAACTCTCCAAGAGAGAGTCTTCTCCTAGGAGACATGCTTTGGGACTGTTGTTTTGCAGGACCTGCTGCATGAATCTCTGATGAAGACAGTCAGTACACTAGTTCAGAGGTTGAAGCCAAATTAGAGAAGGTTTCATGGGAGCAGAGCCTTGAACGGGGTCTTACAGGACAGGACTTTTGAAAAACAAAATGAGGGATGTGTATAGCTTGGATAATTCAAGTCTCCATGAATGGATTAGTTTGCTTAAAGTGAAGAGTTCATGTGGGATGATAAGGTTGGTGATATGGCTTGAGGCTAAACCTTCTCTCACCTCAGAAGACTGGGCTCATCTGAGCAAAGGGATCTTCAGATATGATGTGCTAGACCAGCAAAAGGGTAAAACAAGATGAACATAAAGTCTTAGAAGAACAGGACTGGTCTCTATGATGATAGGTCAAGCCTGAAGATATTAAAGAGATCAGGAAGGCATTATAAGTTCAAGTAAGCATGGGCTGAGCTGAGCTGAGCAGAGGCAGGGAAGAGCAATCAGTCATGGTAATCTTAGACATACCAGTAAGGTCCAGAGTACAGACAGTTCAAGATTCTTCCCAGCTTATACTGGAGATCCAGGCTGATGACTGCTCTCCTGTTGTCATAGCTTTTTGGGAATGAATGACTCTGGGATGGCAAACATTGGTGGTCAGGAGGAGGTGGGAGGTCCACAGGTGAGTTTTGTACATTTTCAATTCAGAAAGTAGAAAGAGTAGGGATACCTCAGATTTCCTTCTCTTCACATGCTCTTCTATAACCTGAAGCTTCTTAGGGAGATTGTGGAGATACATGTGTGTTAAAATATGACATTTAATGATTGCTTTTAACTTTAAATAGGAACTGAATTGGGCATTATTATCACAAGGCATCTTTTCACCATTAAGAAAAAAAATTTTTAAATAATGATATGCAGAAATGTTACCTTTTAAATAAATGAGACTAGTTTTGTTTATATCATGTGAAAAAAATTACTAGAAACGGGAAGAGAATAATATTCACTTAGTGGTGTTTATGGCATCTGTAATGATTTTGTTCTTTCTGTACACTATTCACTTTTCTTCTCATGATAGCATTAATTAGCTGGTTCTTGAAATTTTTTGCAAAATGAAAATGAAGGCATGAGACTTTCCTAGTATCTTCCTAAAGTTATTCTGGTTAAAAAAGCAGAATTCATTGTCAGTAATAGTGAATATTTTATTGATGTTAAATATTCTTTTTCCCCCTCCTTCTAGATCCTGATTGCTTTGTAGAAATCCATTTCTTGGAAATGTAATATAATCTTACCTTGTAGATTAATTTAAAGGTATTTGTTAGGGAAAATTTTGCCATTTAATTAGCTTCTTGACCCATCTGAGAGCTATGCGTGTTTTCTGCTGTTGAGACTTTGGTTTTTTGATACAAGTAAATACATGCTACAGGAGTTTGGGATGAGAGAGTTGGGAAATGATTTATTGAAGAGATGAGACCTGAACTGAATTTTGGAAGAAGCATAAGATTTAAGTAAGTGGAAAGGAAGAAGTAGAATATTTACAGTTGGATAAATTGTGAAAATAAAGTATTAAATAATGATGAATGGAGCAGTTTTGCCAGAGCAGGCAGTCATTGGAAGGATGGGAAGGAGAATAAAGGAAGTCTGGGCTGCCTGGCCAACCTGTTGAACTGTAGCCTACAGGCTATTGCTTCCCACAGTGTGTTTCTGCCATCACTGGATTTGAGGGGTGGTAATGTGTGTTCCTTGCAAAAAGGAAGTTCTTTGGTCATATATATTTGAGAGATACTAGTTCAAGAGAAAATAATTCTCCAAGGAGTAGAGTGCAAGTGGTATTTTCCCATAAGTACAGACCTCTTCTCCCACACAGTGTGCTGAGCATATCTGAGATTCATTGTGGGGTTTGGAGCAGAAGTATGATGTGTACCAAGTGTTTTACAAATGTTATCATGGTAGCCACATATGGTTCAAATTGGAGGGTGGTGTAGGTCAGGCAGGGGAAATGTCCTAGTGCAGGAAGTACCAGGGAGACTGAACATCTCTGCAGGCAAGTTCAGGGTGATGTGTGAAGGTCATGTTGACCTAGATGATTGGCCTGCTGATGGTCAGAAAGCAAAGGAAATGGCAGGTGTGAGGGATGTTCAAAAGAAAGACATTAAAGTGCTTTTTATTGGTTGTTGAGATTGGGACATGGTGAGGAATCATGTGTCTCCTCAGATCTTAAGTAGAGTGGCTGGGACAAGTATGATGTCCTTGATGGAAATTAGCAGATCAGGAGTGCTGGGTTTAATGCCTGGCTTTGCCAATAGCAATTGTGACCTTAAACAAGCCATTTGATCTCTCTGGGCTTTGGTTGCCTTGTACACAAAATAAGGATTTTGAGGTAGGACACTTAGATCTTTTTTGACTCAAGTTTTGATTCTCCAATTTGGAACAAACTCTGAGCTCCTTAAGGTCAAGGAGTGCCTTATCCTTATCTGTGCCCCAGGTCTACCACAGTACCAATAGAAGGAGGGAGGGAGGAAGGGAGGGAAGGAGAGAGGGAGGGAGGGAGGAAGGAAGGAAGGAAGGAAGGGAGGAAGGAAGGAAGGGAGGAAGGAAGGAAGGGAGGAAGGAAGGAAGGAAGGAAGAAGGGAGGGAGGAATGGAAATCAGTGGGTGGTGATGAGTTTGGTTCTGAATATGGTGAATTTGAGATGACAGTAGATATCCAAGAAATTTTGGAAATTCAGTACTAAATTTGTAAGAGAGGAATTGGAAGTAGAAGCAAGATTTGTGAGTATTATATAGAGACCTTCACTGAAGGCATGTAAAGAAGATGGAGATTCTAAGAACAGAGCAAACTAGGAAAATTGCACAGGGCCCAAGACAGCCCCCCAGATGCTCACCTTTAGGGACCCTGAAAAAAGAGGAGAGGCTGTAAATTCACAGAGAAGGATGGCTAAGAGGAGAACCAGCTAGCTGAGAGCTCATCAACATATCTTACATGTCTTTCTCCCCCTTTCTGGTGGGTTCATCACTATTTTCTCCTGAAGTTGTCTTCTGAATCTTGCTTGTGTATTAGATCAGCTATGCCAAATGGCCACTATTTAATTTCTGACAGTTGAGTTATGCATCAGTGATTAGTTTTTTATTAGGGTGTGATTCCTTTTAATTAGTTTTTTTATATGAGCTGAATTTACAGTAGAAGCAGGGGGGATTAAAATCAAGCAGTGTCATCTACTGATCTAACAGTCAATCTCTAATGGATACCCTGTCCAAAAAATAAAAATGAAAGGCTGGTGCAGTAGCTTAGAGACCACCTTGCTTTCTGATGGGCTCTTCAGCCTCTGTGTCCATTGAGGAAGGACATTGTCTTCAAATGAGGTAAACTTAAAAAGGAAAATCACCTGTTACCTTAGGGTCTGAAAAGAAATAAATGATAGGCTTATTTTCTCAGACATATGTCTAAATATCTTGGTTCTTCAAATGCACCACCTAAAACCAAGGTTAGTTTAGCCCTTACTGTGTTCTGTGAATATTGAATATTTTATGGGAATTCTGTTCCTATTCTAGTGGCTCTTTCAGTTTAAGGCAAGTAGATTTAAGATCCAGATCAGTCACTGTCCCTAAAATGCCCCGAGGTGGTGATGAGTTTGAATTTAATAAAATTTTATTAATTTGATCATGTGAGAAGTACTTTAATTCAATGCTGACCCAAACTCTAGAACTGCAAATTCTTACTCTTTTCTACCACCTGTTCACCACTTGGCCATTGGTTAGTTCCTTTGTCTTGACTCACTTTCTTCTCAATATGTTCATTGTATAACATTGCCATAGAGTCTTTTGTTCAAACTTTGAGTTATGCTGGAGTGTCTTGGGTACTGATATGGTCTCAGAATGCAGAGATGGGAGTTTGTCTTTGGAGAAACCCCAAAGGTGTTCACTGGTAGAGAAAGGGAGTAGATAAGGACGCCGAGTGACTACAGGGAGAAGTCAGTTCAGGACAGATATAGGACATAGAAGTCTGGAAGGATTTTTGTTTTTAGCTTTACTTGGTAATTTATTAATATTCTAGTGGTAGCCATGATTGTTGTTCTAGTCATCAGTGCATGTAGTGTATTACTACTATTTATATCAAGTCCTCATGTTAATTATTTTGATAATGTCTTGGAGTATTGGCCTAAAAATTTCCATTTATGTCTTCCTTGGGGAAGGTACTGCATTTGGTAGAATACTGATTGTTTCTCAAGCGATCTGCTTCTGTATCGTTTTTTCCCCCTTTTGGAAAAAAAATTGCAAAATTGAGTCTATTATGCATGTTTTGTGCCTTCCAGAAAAGCAAGTGAAATTGACTACTTTCAGAAATATAATATTCTATTTTACTAGATGGAATCTGGCTATACAGAATTTTGACAGTCTCATTATGTTATATCCGCTGCTTAGGTCTCTTGGGTACTTGAGTGAGAGAGATTCAAAGACGAAAACCACAATTCTGAGAACTGTGAGGAAGAAGAATATCACACGGCAAAAAGAGAATTAAACTTTAAATTTCCATGGGTGTCTGGGAATCCTCTGAGAAATCACAGCACACATGTGCTGCCCTTATCTCTGGACTCTGGTCCCACTGGCCTAGGTCACACTTTTAAAAGATGCAGCAAATTTTTGAATATTGAACGCTTGATATTTTCTCCAAAAGGAAGGCCTGACAATTTAAAGGTATTTGCCCAAACTGGTCCTCACTGATTGCCTGACATTGGTGAGCCAGGAAAACATTTTTACTTCTGGTAGCAAATGTCTTTTCCATTAAAGAAAACTTCATCCAGGAGCACCTGTGTGGCTCAAGTCAGTTAAGTGTCTGACTTCGGTTCAGGTCATGATCTCATGGTTCCATGAGTTTGAGCCTCACATCAGACTGTCTGCAGTCAGCGCAGAGCCCTCTTCAGATCCGCTCACTCCCTTTCTCTGCCTTTCCCCCACTCATACTCTCACTCTCTCTCAAAAATAAATAAACATTAAGAAAATTAAAAATTAAAAAACTTCATCCAGTGTCCTGAGGGAAGCTTTAGCTTAATTTAACTAAGCCTCAAAAAGGAAGGGAAACTTGATAATTTCTTTATTACCAGGTAAGTAATAGTAAACCATGCTTTGTCGTCACCTAAGCCTACAGAAAACATGTGGTTCAGCAATTCAGACTGAAAGCACAGCTCAAATTTAGTTTGCTTTATTTTTCCCAAATCGGCATAGCATGTAGGCTCAGCAGAACCAGGTTGGGTGGAAGCCCAGATGGCTACCAAAGAGGAAAGATCTCGCTTTTTGCTGCAAACCCCTTCCACTTGTACCATTAGTCATGAGTCACATTGCAAACATGTGGGAGCTGACTCCTCAGAAATGGACACCAGAAAGGAGAAAGGAGGACAGGAATCTGCTGAGAGCAAAGTGTCCTTGACAAGTCACAGCTCTTCTGTCAGTATGGTCTTCCATCCTTCAGTCTCCTTTTATTATTGTTCGTCCTCTCAGATCTTTGTGCTCAGGCAAACCTTTTCCGCCTGGTACATCCACTATTGTATTGGAGAGCCATAGTAGGTGGAGGGAGGCCTGGGGGAGTCTTTAGAAACAGGAAAGTTTCCCATGGCTCATTAAATAAAAGTTAACACCCTTCTGTGTTAAAAGAGACAAGAATCTGTTCTCTCTAGAGAAGGGCATGAACATCGCACACAACTACCTCATCTCCTCCAAAACTTCAGTGGAATTTTCACTGCAGACGGGTTGGAGTATCTCATTGAAAACAGGACACATCTTCAGTGAAGCTTGCTCTGACAATGGTCAGATCTTAGTTCCCTCTCTTAAAATTTTTTCTGGTCATTATTTTGAGAATCAAAACTTTATGAAAAGCACAGCATCTTGCCTCAGGAATTACAATGGAGTACAAGTATGTCCTTGCCTGTCACATGCCGACTCGATCTTTTCTCTCAATGATAATTAGGATAGTTTACCTTCAGTATATTAGCTTCCATTTTTGTTTCTTATTTCTCTTGGAGACAACTTCTACTTGTCCCGAGTGATGATAAAGAGAGCTATGATATTTCTCATTGATCTGGAAGATTCTAGAAGAGCAATTGTAGGTGGTGAAACAGAGTATAGCTTCCTATCAGTGCTTCTGTTTTTAATTGATTGATAGAAACCTGATTAAGAAGGTATTTTTATTTCCCATGAGAAGTTAAAAATTTTTTCCTTAAATATGACAACACAGCTGAAAATATTTATTGATGTAGTCGGGAACTTTTCCATTTTGCTGGAACATGATGGGATTCACCACATGTTATACAGATGTTCTTGAAGCCATTGTTCACTGTACTTGTTCTGAGCTGACTGTACCCTGACCCAACTAGGATAGCTTTATAATGATATACCAATGCATTTCTCTAGAGCTGCGACATATTACTGTTGACTATGTCATCCAAAAAATCTCCTGAGACACCTTCCAAAGTAACTGAACATATGAGCATATAGGCTCTCCTACCATGTTTGCCAGATGGGAGCACCAGGTCATGCTGGCCTCATCTCAGCCCAACGTTATCAGTTGTAGTGGTTTTAGATTTCTTCTGGCATTTTTTTTTTTTACGATGTGAGGAAGGTGAGGCCTGACCTTTTGTTATAATTGCAGGCGGTGGTGGGGTGGGGGTTCAGTAAATTAAAGAAATTAAAGAAAAATATATTATAAAATCCCAGCTCTACTGCTGGTGTGGTCTTGGATGAGATACTTCTGTTTGCCTTGGTTGTCTCATCTTTAAAATGGGGATAATACTACACAAGGTTGTAAAGTTTGAGGCAGATAATGTATATCAGCACTTAACACAGTGCTGGGAACATGAACTCTTGGTTAATGGTTGCCAATATTATGATTTAGTTAGATTCAATTCAATCTCATTAGATTAGGGAGTAGGATTGGAAAGTATAACATCTGAATAGCAAACATTTGGCTCACTCTCCTAAATTTAAGTTGGGGATCAAAATGCAACTATTTTATATGACAAAGGTAGGCATTGAGCCATATTGTAAACTACTTTCCAGATAAACCAAGTGAATTAAACATATATATGTAGCTCTGTTCTTGCATTTGGGCTCTAATTTTGCAAAACTTTCCATAATCTTTCATTGGAAGGGAGGGAGGGAGGGAGGAAAGAAGGAAGGAAGGAGGAAGAAGGAGGAAGGAGATGGGTGATAGGTGGGAAGGAAGGTGATTTTTATTTTAAAATTATTTTTTTAAGTTTATTTATTTTGAGAGCGGGGAAGGGCAGAGAGGGAGAGAGGGAGAGAGAGAGAGAATCCCAAGCAGGCTTCATGCTACCAGCACAGAATCTGATGTAGGGCTCGAACTCATGAACTGTGAGATCCTGACCTGAGCCGAAATCAAGAGTCGTACACTTAAGACACTGAGCTACCCAGGCACCCAGGAAGGTGATTTTTAAAACATTTTGTTTTTGGGGGCACCTGGGTAGCTCATTCAGTTAAGCATTGGACTTTGGCTTAGGTCATGATCCCTTAGTTTGTGAGTTTGAGCCTCATGTTGGGCTCTGTGCTGACAGCTCATAGAGAACCTAGATTCTGTGTCTCCCTCTCTCTCTGACCCTCCCCCCCCCCGCCCTCTGTCTCTCTCAAAATTAAATAAACGTTAAACATTTTAGAAAAAATATTTTGTTTTTTATTTAAGGGTTCTTAAAGGATATTTTTAAAATAGCCCCTTTAGTCATTGTCAATGTAGGTTTTTTAAGAAGATAACTTTAAAAGGACAACTTTATCATGATGGTATCAATCACCTGTTATGAACTAGTGGCAGTGTGTTCATAGACAGCTTTCCAAAAGTCTCAAAACTATCTGGCAAGTCGGTTGGTTGTTCTTGTTCCAGAAGGAAGCATGACATCCCATTTCTAGAATTATTTAATATTTGAGTAAAAGCTGCAGTATGAGAGTTAGCTTTGGACCTGAAAATTCAAAGCTGATTCCTTCTAGTAGGCTGCTTGATTGAGAAATGAAATGCAGTTGTGGATCTGAGGAAAAAACAAATATTAAGATCAAGAAGGAAGATAATTGCAACATAACTGAAGGCCATTTTGACAATTATTTTCAACAAACAAAATAAGAGTCACTTACGGGTCACATTCTGTATACTCAGTCTCTCATTTGGAGTAGAAGAATAGATGATGGTAGAAGATGGGTCATACACACACACCCCCACCCCCCCCCAAAACACACATGGAAGAAAGCAGAACAGCAGGGGTTCTGTGTGGTGAGGTTGGTTTCAGAGGACTGGGAAGAAAGGATATTGATGGCAGAGCCAACAGGGAGAATTCTGAGTGTTTTGGTTTTCAGAAAGAGATTTTAAAATGGAGCAATAATGAAGGAAAAATTCTTTTCAGAGACTTAAATGACACGGAAATTTAATTTCAGAAGAGTTGAGAAGTAATGTGAAATGTTTCAGAGCTATGTAAGTAAAAGTGGGGTCAGTTTAGGCTGATTGCCTGTTTCTGAGGTTTGTTTTCTCTGATTTGCTAGAAGGTGCTATAAAGAGTTTTTGCTGTAAAGAAATAGAAGTTGGAGCAGCAGTGGCTCAGTCAGTTAGATGACCACCTCTTGATTTCAACTCAGGTCGTGATCTCATGGTTTGTGTGTTCAAGCCCCCGTGCCAGGCTCCATGCTGGCAGTGCATAGACTACTTGGAAGTCTCTCTCTCTCTCTCTCTCTCTCTGCTCCACCCCTCCTCAAAATAAATAAATAAAACATTTTTTAAAATGTGAAAAAAAGGAAAAAAAGAAATAGAAGTTACTTAACTTTTAAATCCCAAGTGAAAAATAAGTGTCCTTCTACAAGTTCCTAACTCCTTCAAATGACCTGATATTGAAAGCATCCCTCTGTGAGAGGAAATGGAATGACCACATTTCTCTTTTTATAGATACACATAGTCCTCTTAATGTACATTAACTCCTACAAGCCCAGGAGACGGTTTTCTTCCTTCCTCCCTCGTTCCCTCCTTTCTCTCTCTCTCTCTCTCTCTCTCTCTCTCTCTCTCTCTCTCTCTCTCTCTCTCACCCCCTCTCTCCCTCTTTCCCTCTCTCTCTTTCTTTTCTTTTCTTTTTCTATTATTTCTGAGAGAGCATGCATGCAAGAGTGAGAGAGGAACAGAGGGAGAAGGAGGGATCGACAATATTAAGCAGGCTCCATGCTCAGTGTGGAGCCCAACAGGGGGCTCAGTCTCACGATTGTGAGATCATGACCTGAGCCAAAATCAAGAGTCAGATGCTTAACTGACAGAGCCACCCAGGTACCCCCAGGAGAGGGTTTTAGAATAGGATTTGTGCTTGAATTTTCTCCCAGGGCTCAGTAAAAGCTGCAGGTGACTAGCAGACGTTGCTGGCACAGTAAAACCACCGCAGCCCAGGATAAGGAGGCACTGAGCCCATGGTCCCATTCACTCAGACTGAACCCTGTGGACTCAGATTCCCTCACACTCGTCTTCCCTCACTATACAGAATGGCTTATCAGCCTCCAGGAGCCTCCAGATCAGAGGATCCTCTTATGGATCACATCCAAACACCAATGCTCCCTCCTCTGGGGGAGATTCTGGTCACCTCCAGAGTGTGTCTTCCCACTGTTTTCCAACCCACCAGTTCTGCTAATCAGACTTTTGTGGTGATGCAGTGTCCAAGAATGCTTCTAGGATAGAACTTAAGTGTGTTTCCATCTTGTGTGCACATGGATCCTGGATTCTCTTGCTGGGATAATGCTTTTGAAAGTCGTCTGGTGCACCCCAAACACTAAGAGGCTTGAATTTTCTCACATGTACTGAGCTTATCTGATTTCCAGTGTATCCTTCTTGGGACCACATCTTACTGTCCTGGTGAGACTTTTCTAGCATAGGTTTTCTTAGGATCCAAAGTAGCTCCTTTGGTCAGTCAGTTTGGATAGTAACAGGTTAGTCATGTCCGTTCTGCACCCGCAAACAGAGCAGCATCTAAACCCACCAGAAGAATACATTTGTCTACTGGTTAGGAGGAAGTCCGGATCTTCAGTTCTAAGATGAAATGTGCACCATTGGGTCTGTGAATGGACGAGCCACCTCTTGTGCCTGACCACTTTGTCTGTTCTAGCTGAGAGTGTTCCTAACTCTCCATATCATTGGAGCCCCAAGTCATAAGGGACCAGCATTTGCCATTTATCAGAAGGGAACAAATACTGGTTTCAAAGTTTGGAAAAGCGAAATGCCTCAATAAGTGAAAGCACTTAGGGCTTCCCTATCCCCACATGATCCTAGAGGTCCCTTTCAGCTCTAAATTTGTATGACTTTTGTCCAGTTGAGAATATGGCAGATATAGGCTGCAAAGATGAATAGGCATCGGCTGATAACTATACAGTCGTGGATACAGCCGATTGAATAAATGTGTTGAGGACTGTGAGCCACTTGTGGGTTAGGTGCTGGGAATAAAACGGTCCCTGCAGTCATGGGGCCTTCATTCTAGTGGGCTGATCTCGGATGTGAGAGCTTGCAGGATCCATGCAACACTCGCAGCCCTCACCGCTGCTTCTGTGCCCTTCATCATTGTGACGTCAGGATACTGCCTGGGAAGTTCACTGATCAGTTTGTTGCCTTCATGAACAAACCCGAGTTGGCTCTAGTTTTCTATTTCCACCCTCTTGTTCGATGTCTGCTTTGTAAACCATTTTGTTCCTTGCTTGATTCTTTACTCTACCACTATGTGCATTTCCAGCCAGCCTGGAGTGAATACAATATGCATTGGGGATTGTCTGAAACAGAGCCAAGTTGTCTTTTTTTAGTTTTCTCTTTAGCCAGTGGGGTCATTTATAACTTTCCTGATGTGATTATCACTTTTTCCCTACTTGGTCCTATTTACAAAAACCATAGAAAAATACACACCATCCCCCCCCTAATTTTTGAAAAATACTTTTATCTTATTCTTTCCAGGTGGCATAAAGGTAACATCACTTATATTAAACAGTTGTTTATTGAGCTCTAACTGTGTACCAAGTGTGGGGCAAAGCATTTGACCTGCATGACCTTGTCAGACTTTGGGTGGGAAACCCTTTGAAGCAGGTGTTACTGGCATCTCCTTTTACAGTCCTGACAATTTAATGAAGAGGCCCCAGGTTACATGGTTAATACAAAAATCTTTTTCAATGAATACCTCAAGGAGATTCTCCTATGTGGCATGTTGTATTACAATTTCAAAACTTGGTTTCTTTATTACTACTTTCGAGTGGTTTGCATTAAAACAAGAAATATCACACTGGATTAGAACCAGCGTTTGATCTGGGCATTGTTTTGCTTTGGACCATTGCTATGTTTTCACAAGTTAAGAGTATGTCCTTGTGCTGTCACCTTAAAAGTTAGGAACGTGGCCCCTCCATCAAGTAAGTTACTCATCTGGACCATATAGATAGATAGATATGATATACAGATCATATAGATAGATAGATAGATAGATAGATAGACATACAGACAGATATGGTGCAGCACCTATCACATCTATCATAAAATATTTGTAAGCATACTTATGACCGCTTTAAGATGTGAGTTCCTTGTAGTCTCAGACCTCACCTTTCTTCATCCCTGAAGCCCAGTGTCGGGCATCTGTTGGCATACAACAAGTGTCCATTGGATACGCAAATACTGAAAATGTTCTAAACATCCTAGTTTCCTGTAGTAATTATATATTCATGAACTCACTGAAATTATCTTTGAAGCTTGCTTCCAACTGGTACCACCTCTTAACGAGTAGAATAAATTTACTATCTGTTGGGTAAAATAGTGCTTTCTTTTATCTGTTGTAAAAATATTGCCTTCAAATTTTCTGAGGTTATAACATAATAGCAACATTTAAAAGCAGTGTCTTCCCTTTATCACATTGTTTTTTAATGATTCTTTTATGGTTTCAGGAAGGTGATGTCTGGCCTAACTCATCAGCTGAAATCACTGTGTACTTTAATCCCCTGGAAGCCAAGCTCTATCAGCAGACAGTTTACTGTGACATTTCAGGTAAAGACTTTCTTTGTGTGGTAAACTCAGGTTACCAAGTGCCCAGAGCATCAAGAGGGGTGCATGCATGTGTGTGTGTGTGTGTTTGTGTGCAGACTACAGGAAGTACATGATATCAACAGGGGAATAATAGAGTCAAGCTATGCGCTTTTCATTTTTTCTCGAACAGATCAAACTTTGAAGTACATTACAATTATAGTGTAGTCACGGGGATAGGAAACCACGGAGCTGGGTTTGCTCTTGATTTTTGGAACAATAAAGAATATTACTTGACACAAAGCCTCAACATTTGATTCTTGTTCTTTTTATAGTCTTTGGCTTTTGAATTTTTTACTTTTTGAGTTTTTAATCAAAATAATGCAGCCAGGGAGGATGGGAAGACAGCCTGGCAGTGGCCAGAAGCTGCAAGGGGGATGTACAAATAGAGTGGTAACCTGACAGCTTCAGAAGATTGGATACAGGTAGAGGAATTAAACACAAAAGTAAATATATCGAGGATAACAAAAGCCAGTATTTTTCACTCTTGGAGGAGGCAGATAGACAGATATGTATATGTGGAAAGGAGAAAGGCTAAGATGAGGCTTTGGTATTGGAATGGAATTGGAGTTCCTTCCCTATGAACTCATGGTTGTTGATATGCACAGAGGCAGAAATAAATAGATGTATAAATGTGTGTATACGTTTATGTACATAGAGCTGCATCTTTCCTAACTGTGTCTATTAAGAGATCCTGGCAGCTTTAAGACCCTAATTGCAGTGAGCACACTGAGTACCCAAAGTTTGGTTTCTGAATCCTGCCCTCTGCCATGAGGGCCTTTTATCAGGACTGAGGCAGAGAAAGAAGATGAGCTGGGAACATTCCTTTCCTGCTGGAAACTAAGGAAATGCTCAAAGAATGACAGGGTTATGTCAAAGTGATACAGAAGCCAGCAAAGGGACTTCCACTGACCAAATTTGAAACAAGTTAAGAATCAAAATAAATAATGATAGCTAATAGATTACAACACATTGATTAAATAGGAATCTCTGAATCCACTAAATAAAAATTGACCATTTAGCACTTCGGGTAATAATGAATTCAGGTAAAAAGCATTCTGAAGATTTAATGGATCTTAAAATAATGGGTGAAAGCAGGGTATAGAACAGGATTTTATGTAGTCTCAAAATATCCTACCTCAGAATGCTTATTAATTATAAAGGGGAGAAATCTAACTTTACAATGAAGAAAACTGGGAGGTGTTATCTTAGTTAATACTAACAGTAGCCATCCAGCAAATCAACCTCACGGACTGCTCACTAGGATACAATGAAAACAAACATCTCTTCACTGATATTAGGGTCAAAATATCTAACACGGTCTAATTATGGGGAAACATTAGATTAACCCAAATTGAAGAAAAAACCAAAATTAACAGCTTGTAATCTTCAAAAATATCAAGCTCTTGAAAGTCAAGAAAAGACTGAACTGTTCCAGATTGAGTGAGACTCAAGAGACATGACATCTGGATGACTGGATCCTTTGCTTTCGAGGAGATTATTGGGTAAAGGATGTATGGAGGCTCTTCGTACTACTCTGGAAGGTGTTATATATTTTAAAAATGCCTCAGAATTCTCTTTTAAAATACTGATGCCAATAAATAAGTAAAACAGGTAGATAATAAGATGATAAAGCTAAAGAGTAGTCTCCAGTGTTACTTTCAAGATGAAGCGCTTTTGGCTGTTTCTTGTGGTGGTAATTTTCCTTACTAATTCTATGCTTATGTTGCTGTTTTGTTTATTTGCCAGCTTCTCACATTACCTCTTGAGACTCCTGCTCTGAAAGATAAGGATTTAGTTCCCTATGATCTTATTGTTCCCTTGCTCGCCTTACTGAGTTATAATATACATGCAGTTGGGGCGCCTGGGTGGCTCAGGCCGTTAAGTGTCCAGCTTTTGATTTTGGCTCAGATCATGATCTCACAGTTCGTGGGTTCAAGTCCTACATTTGTTTCTGCGCTGACAACATGGAGCCTACTTGGGATTCTCTCTCTCCCTCTCTCTGCCCCTCCCATGCTCTCTCTCTCTCTGTCTCTCAAAATAAATGAATACACCTTTTTTTTTTTAAAGCGTATTCCTTTTAAAAAATAATAATTTACATGCAGTGTATTTCACCAGTTTTTGGTGTACAGTTCGGCAAGCCTTGACAAACCCCAATAGAATAACTGCCACCAAAATAAAGGTACAGAATATTTCCATCACACCACGAAGTTCCTTCCTGCCACGTCACAGGCCATCCCATTCCTCCACCTCAGCCCCTGGCAACCCAATTATTTTTATTTTATTTTTCGAGTTTTATTTGTAGCTTTAAATAATATACTTAAAACTGTATTTTTTGTTCCATCAATTCTACGGTCTCTCTTTGACACGTACAGGTGTTGGGACCCCTGACCTGCTCACCACCATTCCATCCTCTCAAATTTTCTTGTTAATTTTTTTAAATATTTATTTATTTCTGAGACAGAGAGAGACAGAGCATGAGTGGGGGAGGAGTAGAGAGAGAAGGAGACACAGAATCCGAAGCAGGCTCCAGGCTCTTAGTTGTCAGCACAGAGCCCGACGCAGGGCTCGAACTCACAAACCATGAGATCCTGACCTGGGCCGAAGTCGGTCGCTCAACCAACTGAGCCACCCAGGTGCCCCACCCTCTCAAATTCTATGAGTTGTTCTACTTTTGTATTAAAATGATTGGTAACCATATTTAAATCCTCTAGTTCGTCTACATAAATTCTGTACACTGAAGGGCCAAGTTTATTCTGGGATTAAACTTTTTTAATCCTCTGATGGTTGGATGTTCTGACCTCTATTGGTGAATGTTAATCAGCAAAGAATTCCCCTAAGGTGTGTAGCAATTAGTTTCCCTCTCTTCACCGTCCACGAGGTCTCACAATTATGCCTCACGTTAGCTTACTTCATCATCGAATTGACTCTTTTGTGCAGCTTTTGCCGTACCCCCACCCCCCGCCGATGTTTCTCATTCTTCATTTCTTCCATCCTATCTAATTTTCGAATACATGCTCTTCTTTTCCTTGAAGACATTTTTCTCAGAGCCCACAAGCTTCTCATTCCAAGTCAGATCAGCCACCTCCTGCATAGTTATTACCAGGGAATTTTTTAAATTTCCATGTGTGTTCCATTGTATCTTTTTACTCTCACTTTGCTCAAGTAGCTTCCACAGAAAGGGTATATAGAAGGGAAACTTTGATCCCTGCATACCTGGTAATTTCTCATTCTGCCTCCATACTCACCTGATAGTTTAGCTGACACTTCTAGGTTAAAATTTTTTGTCTTCAGAATGTTGAAGACATTGTGCCAACTTTATGGTAAAGGTCCGGAAGTCTGAAGTCACCTAGTTCTCATTCCTTGCTAGGTGGCCTGTTATTTCTCTCTCAATATTTTGTAGGGTTTTCTTTTTGTACTTGAGGTCTGAAATGTCATGAAGCCATATCCAAGGGTGAGGTTTCTAACTCATCCTCCTCAGCTTTCTATGGGCCATTTGAGTCTGATTACTCATGTGTTACTTCAGCTCTGGGAAATTGTATTATTTTTTACATATTTTCCTCTGTCATATTTCATTTTATTCTTCTGGAGATCTTAACAGTCTAATGTTAGACGTATAGGATTGATCATCTGTTGTCAAAGAACCAGATTTTAATCAAACATGAGCAGTGAATGACATTAAATGCCATTCAATGCTCTTAAATAAGGATGTGAAGAGAAGTATTTATTTGTCAGAAAATTCCAAGGTAGCAAGTGTCAGGCAGTCACAGAGTTCCTTCCAGTGCCTTCTGATCTGTGGTTGTTCATTTGTATATAAGAATGAGAAAGTGGGTTTAATTTTCAGGGTAATTAGTGCTATTTACTTCTGCTGTTTAATGTTTAGGTCTCCTAGGATTTACAGCTGTGGTGGTTATTTTAATAACAAAATATTAAATGTCTAGAGAGAGAGAGAGTAATAAGAATGCACAATCGCTAGCAACTTCAAGGCAAAAATCCCACTGTTCTGCTCTGCCTAGCATGTTTTCAGTGCATGTCTACACAGCCACTTTTCTCTGTATATAAAGAGGTCAAGCAGTCTAAGAACAGTATAGAAGGATGGGCTGCCTAAGCCAAGATTGTGCTGCCCTCCCCCTCCCCCCAGTTATATATGTCTCTTCCTGATGACGTTTTCCCCCATTCTCCCTGGAAGTAACCATCACTTTGACTTGTATGATCATGATTTGTTTTGTTTGTTTTCACTTACATGCTTGTTTAAAAAATTTATATATTGAAATGATACTCTATTATGCTGTTAGCACCAGGAAGATAAAGTCACTCGATAAATATTGATTCCATAAATGAGCAAATAAATGAAAAAAATGAATGAGTGAATGAATCCTGGTTTGATCTGGTCGTTGCCTTGCTCATGAATGCAGGATTCTCAAGATTGCCCCAGAATGGATGCAGAATGGACCAGGGGCTTCAGGATCGACATAAATCCATTTCTACACTTCATACCAGCATCATTTACCCCAGACTTCTAAATGGGTCTGGAGGAAATGCTGGTACATCAGTGTTCAGACAGAGGCTAGAAATGCTCCAGTGGCCCCCATGCCACAGGTGGTAGATCCTCCCTCCCATCTATGACTCGCGGGGTGTCGTGCTTGGCCACGTTCCAGGGGGTTGGCTGCTCTCCAGGAGGTTCCCAAACATTACATAACTAGCTGTGTTCGTCTATTGTTTTGTTTGCAGTTGTGAATTCTGCCACAGAATTCACATCCTGGATAAACTGAATAGTATAATTTTCCATCTGCATGACATTCTTCTTTATTCTGATAGTGGTTTATTAAAAGACATGATTGCCAGAGAAGGGTTTTGTTTACCTTGTAATTCCATATTATCTTCCTTGTAAATTCCATGTAATTCACTGTGTCTTTTCAAGGGCTGGTGATGATTCCTTAGTATTATCTTCAAAGAATTGGTAAAACTTCCTGGTTTTAGGTCACTAAAAAATGCTTTTTAGGCAGATAGGAAAGCCCCTTCCCTTGTTTCATTTTGCTTTGCTTTTGCATTTAAAAAATACTTTGAGCCTATAGAAGAAAATACGTATGGATATGCTTCCCCTTCATGCCTTTTTACATAAATTATAGCATACTATACACAATGGTTTTGACACTGCTTATTAAGTATTTCTTGCAGATTATTCCATGAACACTAAATAAAAAGTGTCATTCTTTTTCATGGTCCCATAGGAATCCTTAGTATTTACATACTATCATTTAATTTTTAACCTTTTGTCACTAAGAAACAAGACATACAGGGGCGCCTGGGTGGCTCAGTCCGTTGAGCATCCGACTTTGGCTCAGGTCATGATCTCCTGGTCTGTGAGTTCAAGCCCTGCATCGGGCTCTGTGCTGACAGCTCAGAGCCTGGAGCCTGCTTCTTATTCTGTGTCTCCCTCTCTCTCTGCCCCTCCCCCGCTCACCCTCTGTCTCAGAAATAAACATTAAAAAAATTTTTTTAAAAAGAAACAAGACATACATTCACAAATGTGCATAAAATATACTGTGGTAGGCAGAGTAACAGCCTCCCAAAGATGTCCATCTCCAAACCTGTGAATATGTTACTGTGGATGTGTTACATTGCCTGACAAAGGGAAATTAGGGCAGAAAATGGAGTTTCAGTTACCAATGAGCTGACCTTAACATAGGGAGATTAACCTGGATTATGCGAGTGGCTCAGTAGATAATCATAAGTGTCCTTTAACTTCAAAGAGGGAGGCAAAAGTATCAGTCTCAGTGTCAGAGTGATGTGATAAGAGAATGACTCAACCAGCCGTTTCTGGCTTTGAAGATAAATGGCCAAGAGATGTGGACAGCCTCTAGAAGCTGGAAAAGGCGAGAAAATAGATTTCTCCCCAGAGTCTCCAGAAGGAAATTCAGCTCTGCCAACACCTTGATTTTAGTCCAGTGAAACCCGTCTTGCATCTTAGACTTCTGACCTCTATAATTTTTAAGATAATAAACCTGTGCACTAAGGCATTTAGTTTGTGATGACCTGTTTTAGCAGCAACAGGGAACTAATACACATGCATATATATTATAAGACAAATATCACATACATGCTACTAAGATAATATTTCCAGTCCTGAGAAGCCCCCTGTGTGTCCCTTCCCAGGCACACTTCCCTCACCCCAACCTCCCCCTGAGATCGTCACCATTCTATCCTTCATGGTCATTATTTCATTGCCTTCATTTGTAGTTTTTACCCCAATGTGTGTGCGCATAAACAATGCAAGTTGGTACTGTCTGTTTTTGAAACGTACATAATTGGCATCAATCTGCATGTCTGTCTCATCCATGTTGTTGCTCATAGCCCCAGTCCTATTTTGTTTTCATTGTTGTGTAGTATTCCATCCTGTAAATATATGTTCAGAAACAGGAAGTAGCAGGGAAGGCCAGTGTCATTTGTCTTGAGGAGGCCTCTTGAGATGCATGAAATTTAACCCACATCTCCACCTGCAACTTTTTTTTTCTTTTGAAAGCTTTTATATCTAGGCACCATGAGTACAAAGATGTACAAAACCAGAGCTCCTGCCCTCAGAAAGCATTAGAAATGAGTGGAGGAAAGTAACCAGCAATTATATTGCAATGCTATCCAGTGAACGAATGCATTAATAGATGAGGGTACAGGGCACACACAGCTCAGTCTCGGTTTCTAGGGAAGGCTCCTCAGGGAAAGTGACCCTTCTGGAGTATTTGTTAGTCAAATAAAAAAAGGATGTGTGTGGGTGGGGGGAGGTGCTGGGCATGTCAGGGAGGGAAACACTTTGTGAAAATACATGGCAAGAGAATGAAATGGCAAAGAATTGCAAATTCTTGGCATGTGGCTGCCAAAAAGACAGAGAGACTGGGAGGAGAGAAGGGGCAGGAAATGGAGTTGGATGCTGAAGGAGTAGTTAGCTCAGGGACAGCTGCTCTTGACTGCCAGACTAAGAACCTTGGAATTCCTCCTGGCTGCTGTGGGAAATCACAGAAGGGCCCTAAGCAAGGGAGTGAGTGACCTGCTTAAATCTGAATATAGGAAATACAACATTACTGAAATCTTTTCAGTTCGTCTGAAACTGAAATGTTTTTCTTCACTTAAATTTTCAGATTTTCTTAGAAGTAGTTAAACTGGATGTTAGATATTGATAAAGACTTGCTGATGGTCTGATCTGTGGCTTGAAACTGACTTTTTATCTATCTTGACTTTCCAATGTAATGTGGAAAATCCTAATCTAATCATGAAGAGATGACCTTTTTTAAAAAAAAAAAACTCAACGGGAAACCACACATATTTGGTTTGGATCACCATATGGGAGCTTCAAAGTAAGCAACACTTTCTGATTTAAACTGTGAAATATATTGCTAGATAACATCGTTAGTGGGTGCTTCAGAGTCAGATGTGAAAAAGCAGCATGATGGAAACGATGCCAGATGTACCTACTTCCGTTAAGGACCCAATTAAAATGTAACTACTGTGTCCATTTTCCTTCTGCCCATCATAAGAAAGAAACATCTGAATTTTTAGCACAATTTAGAGCTTTTGACCTTTATCTCAGCTGAACTATAGAATGGACACTTAGGAGAGAGAAAGCTAAATCACCCCAATCACTGAAAACATTTTTGAGTTTTCAGAATAATAAATAATGCTCTACATATTTGTAGGTTTTCTTCTTCACAACTCATCAGACTGCAACCTCATAATAATATAGGGTTTCTTAGTCCTGTGAATGAGAAATTATTTTCTTGATCAACTACCTTATTTACTTTAAGTTGTATGTTCAATTATCAAATATTTCAAACATACAGAATATAGGGAAAATATATATGTATCCATACCCAGATTTAGGAAAACTCAAACAAATGGAAAGGTATGTTGATAGTTTTGGTCAGGAATATCAACATTATAAATTGGTCAGTTCTCCTTGTAAATATAACATGATCTCAGTGGTAATATCAAGGTTTTTTTTTTTTAATTAGGTTTATTCCAAAGTTCTTATGGAGGAAATAAATGAACTAGAACTGCTTAGAAAGCTCAGAAAAACAAGAATAATATGAGAGGACTAACCCCACCACGTGTTAAAACATATTTAAAAGCTACAATAAGTACCACTGTATGGTTCTGGAACTTGAAGAGAATGTAGCTATTGAGTCAATATTAATCCTTTTCATCCTTACCAGTTATCATCATCATCAAGAGCAGCGGCATGCCTTCAACCCCTAAACCCTCCCTTCCCCCAAATCCACATTTCCCAATGTCCCGGATATGTGAGCAAAGTAAAAACCCTAATTACGTAAGCCACTTTGTCCATTTTATCTTTTGTGCATAACAAACCACCCTAAAGGTTTAGTGGCTTAAAACAACTGGCAGCCATTTATTCTGCTCACAGATCTGCAGACTGGTCCCGATTCAGCAAGGACAGCTCCACTTTGCTCTCCCTGGAGACAGCTGGACAGGCCTGAAGGTGAAAGCTGGTATCATTTTATAGCTCTTCCACCTACATGTCTGGCAGTTAATCCTAGCTCTTGACAGGGACCTCGCCAGGTTCTGTCTGCTGGAACCCTCATCCATGGTCTCTCCATGAGGCTGCTTGCTTCCTCCAAATATGGACAAGGGACCATATGGTTACTGTGGGAAATCTCCTGCAGCTTAACTGTCCTTTCTTTCAGTTGCCTATCTTTGTATCAGATTGACAGAAGAATTACTCCATCCTTTGGTTTTCTACAGCTTCCCTGTGGTGAATTTGCCTTTGTTTAGCCTACTTGGGTACTAAACCTGCATCTTCAGTCTAAGAATCTCTCATCAGTTCTGGAATTCCTTAGCACTTATCTCTTCAGTGTTGTTTTCATCTCATTATCTCAGTTTTCTCCTTCTGGAATTTTTTTTAGATATATGTCTTTCCTATGGACTCACCATACCTTCTGACTTCTTTACATTTTTTATTTCTTTGTTTCTCTTTGACATATTCTGGGTATTTTTCTAAGATCTTTCTCTCAGTTGATTAGTTGTTTAGCTACTTCTACTCTTTGGTATTCATCTACTCCGTTTTTAATTTCATAAACTTGGTTTCTATTTCTGTGTTTACTTCTTGAGAGATTTTAAGATGAGAGGTTAGAGTTCCTTTAAGAGTTTTCTATTATCTCAAACTCTTGGCGTACTAATTTGCATGTTTGTGGTAAACACTGACTTTCCTCCTACTGGATTGTTTCTTGAGATGGTTTGAAATGTTTGCATTGTGAGCCCATCTTTAGCACGTGCTGTGGACTGAATATTTGTGTTCTCCCAAAATTCATATGTTGAAACCTATTAGCATACTTAATATTCAACCTTGTTGAAACAAGGTTCATGTTTCTTCGGGTAACATCCCTAGAGAATCTGCATAGAATTACTCTGGCTGATCATTAAAAATGTAGATTCTTGGGTTTCATCTATGTTTTATTGAATCAAAATCTGTGGAGATTGTGTTAGAGAATATCTGTTTTAAATGAAGGCTGAAAAGTAAGTGTGTAGTAGGGTTGCAGGATACAAGATCTATATAGAGAGAATCAGTTGTATTTCTATACAGTGAACAATGGGAAATTGAAATTTAAAAAAACACTGTCACTTAAAATAGCATTAAGAAATCCTAAATACTTAGAGATAAATTTGACAAGAGATGTGTAAGACCTGTACATTGAAAACTATAAAACATTGCTGGGAGAAATTAAAGACCCAAATAAAGGGAAAACTATACCTTGTTAACAAGTGGATAATTAATATTAGTAAGATGTCATTTCTTCCTCAAGTTTGTTGATAGACTCAATGCAATCCAAATAGAAATTCTAGTTGCTTGTGTGTGTGTGTGTGTGTGTGCGTGCGCACGCACATGCGTGCATGTGGGTGTATAGAAATTGACGGGCTGATTCTAAAATTCATATGGAAATGCAAAGAACCTAGAATAGCCAAAATAACTCTGGAAAAGAACAAAATTGGAAGGCTACCACTACCTTATTTCGACAGTTTTTAAGCTACAGTAATAAAGATCATCTAGGATCATCTCCCCATCTCAGAATTCTTAATCACTCACTTACTTTGCCATATAAGGTAATATTCACTCTTTTACTATATAAGGTGATATTTACAGGAATTAGGACATGGGACCACCTTTGAGGGCCATTATTCAATCTACCACAGATGCCATGTGGATGTCCAGCTGTTTTGGCTCTGTGCATTCCAGTCCATCTTCCCTTCTGTCATAAATTCACATATATGTGTACGTTTATTCTGAGTTTTTTGTTGTTTCCTTAATCATTTTGTACCTTCTGCCCCAATACCACATTAACTTAATTATAATAGCTTTATAATAGACCTTAATATATCAAAGAGCAAATTAGCCCTGTTTATTCTTTTAAAGAATGTCTTGGTTGCTATTGGCCCCTTGATTTTACATTTAAATTGTATAATCAATCTGTACATTCTACCCGATGGCATTTTGCTTAGCAGAGTGTTGAAATTAAAGATCAGTTGGAAGAAAATTGACAATTTTATGATATTGAGTCTTCCTTCTCAAGGACATAGCCTACTTCTCCATTTAATTAGATCTTTGTTAATATCTTTCAATAAACTTTTATGATTTGCCCCTTGAAGATCTTAAATATATATTGTTACATTTATTTCTAGGTACTTTATATTTTTGTTGCTATTGTAAATAGTGTCTTGGAAATTAATTTTTCTGGTTGTTGCTATATGGAGAAATGCACTTTACTTTTGAATATTGATTTGGTAACCATCAATATTACTGTATCTTACTAATTAAAAAATTATTCACAGAGTCTTTAGGATTTTCCAGGTGGATAGTCCTAAAATATGTGAATAATGACAGTTTGTTCTATTTATACTTTTCCTCCTCTTTTTTCTTGTCTTACTGCACAGGAATGGAGTTCAAGTATAATATTGGACGTCTAAGATAGATGGCAAGTTTTTGCAAGCCCCTGGTTATATTTTCTGGATCACATCTAAATGCAATGTGATCCTGTTGCATTCAGGCCTTCAAGGCTATTAGAGCGGGTTCTGTAGTGCATTTCCCTGCTTCTTGTGTGAAATCAGGACGCTGTAATCAGAGATAGGAAACTCCCCTGTTTTACATATGTATGTATGTATGTATTTAATTTTATTTTTAATTTTATTTTTTAACTTACATCCAAATTAGTTAGCATATAGTGCAACAATGATTTCAGGAATAGATTTCTTAATGCCTCTTACCCATTTAGCCCATCCCCCCTCCCACATCCCCTCCAGTAACCCTCTGTTTGTTCTCCATGTTTAAGAGTCTCTTATGTTTTGTCCCCCCCCGTTATTTTATTTTTGCTTCCCTTCCCTTATGTTCATCTGTTCTGTGTCTTAAAGTCCTCATATGATATTTGTCTTTCTCTAATTTTGCCTAGCATAGTACCCTCTAGTTCCATCCATGTAGTTGCAAATGGCAAGATTTCATTCTTTTTGATTGCCAGATAATACTCTATTGTGTATATATACCACATCTTCTTTATCCATCCATCCATTGATGGACATTTGGGCTCTTTCCATACTTTGGCTATTGTTGATAGTCCTGCTATAAACATTGGGGTGCATGTGTCCCTTTGAAACAGCACACCTGTATCCCTTGGATAAATACCGAGTAGTGCAATTGCTGGGTCACAGGGTAGTTCTATTTTTAGTTTTTTGAGGAACCTTCATACTGTTTTCCAGAGTGGCTGCAGCAGTTTGCACTCCCACCAGTAGTGCAAGAGAGATCCTCTTTCTCCACATCCTTGCCAACATCTGTTGTTGCCTGAGTTGTTAACGTTAGCCATTCTGACAGGTGTGAGGTGGTATCTCATTGTGGTTTTGATTTGTATTTCCCTGATGATGAGTGATGTTGAGCATTTTTTCATGTGTCAGTTGGCCATCTGGATGTCTTCTTTCCAGAAGTGTCTATTCATGTCTTTTGCCCATTTCTTCACTGGATTATTTGTTTTTTTGGGTGTTGAGTTTGATAAGTTCTTTATAGATGTTGGATACTAACCCTTTATCTGATATGTCTTTTGCAAATATCTTCTCCCATTCTGTCAGTTGCCTTTTAGTTTTGCTGATTGTTTCCTTCGCTGTGCAGAAGCTTTTTATTTTGATGAGGTCCCAATAGTTCATTTTTGCTTTTGTTTCCCTTGCCTCTGGAGATGTGTTGAGTAAGAAGTTGCTGCAGCCAACATCAGAGAGGTTTTTGCCTGCTTTCTCCTCGAGGATTTTGATGGCTTCCTGTCTTACATTGAGGTCTTTCATCCATCTTGAGTTTATTTTTGTGTATGGTGTAAGAAAGTGGTCCAGGTTCATTCTTCTGCATGTCGCTGTCCAGTTTTCCCAGCACCACTTGCTGAAGAGACTATCTTTATTCCATTGGATATTCTTTCCCGCTTTGTCAAAGATTAGTTGGCCATACATTTGTGGGTCCATTTCTGGGTCCATTTCTCTATTCTGTTCCATTGATTTGAGTGTTCTTGTGCCAGTACCATACTGTCTTGATAATTACAGCTTTGTAGTATAGCTTGAAGTCTGGGATTGTGATGCCTCCTGCTTTGGTTTTCTGTTTCAAGATCACTTTGGCTATTCAGGGTCTTTTCTGGTTCCATACAAATTTTAGGATTATTTGTTCTAGCTCTGTGAAGGATGCTGGTGTTACTTGGATGGGATTGCATTGAATATGTAGATTGCTTTGGGTAGTATTGACGTTTTAACAATATTCGTTTTTCCTATCCGGGTGCATGGAATATTTTTCCACTTTTTTGTGTCTTCTTCAATTTCTTTCATAAGCTTTCTACAGTTTTCAGTGTATAGATTTTTCACCTCTTTGGTTAGATTTATTCCTGGGTATTTTATGTTGTTTGGTGCAATTGTAAATGGGATCTATTCCTTGATTTCTCTTTCTGTTGCTTCATTGTTGGTGTATAGGAATGCAACCGATTTCTGTGCATTGATTTTATATCCTGTGACTTTCCTGAATTCATGAATCAGTTCTAGCAGTTTTTTGGTGGAATCTTTTGGGTTTTCCATATAGAGTATTGTGTCATCTGGAAATTGCCCTGTTTAAAAAAAAAATTGGGGGGCAACTGAGTTGCTCAGTCGGTTAAGCGTCTGATTTTGGCTCAGGTCATGATCTTGCAGTTCATGGGTTTGAGCCCTGAATCAGGCTCTGTGCTGACAGCTCAGAGTCTGCTTTGGAGTCTGTCTCCCCTTCTCTCACTGCCCCTCCCCTGCTTGCACTCTCTCTCTCTCAAAAGTAAATGAACATTAAAACAACGATTTTAGGGGCGCCTGGGTGGCTCAGTCGGTTAAGCATCCGACTTCGGCTCAGGTCATGATCTCGTGGTTCGTGAGTTCGAGCCCGCATCGGGCTCTGTGCTGACAGCTCGGAGCCTGGAGTCTGCTTCGGATTCTGTGTCTCCCTCTCTTTCTCTCCCTCCCTTGCTCATACTCTGTCTCTCTCTGCCTCAAAAATAAATAAAACATTAACAAAAATTTAAAAATAAAATAAAATAAATAAAATAAAATAAAATAAAATAAAATAAACATTTTAATACTTCAGTCTTCTAGCAAGGAATCTGTCCTAGAGCTTACTAGTTCCTTCACATTTGTCCCTCTTGCTGTCTTTTGCCAAGACAAGAAAAATCCCTGCTTCATAAATCTTACAGAAAAGTAGCATTTGTAATGTGACCTTAAAATGTAGACTAACTCTGGCAAAAGTACTGCTGGTTATCACTTGTACTCCTATCCTAGGTGAAGGAAATGGCTAGCTACACATAAAACAATCTCCGTTGAAGTAATTAATAATTCCCAAAGAAACATTAGCTCACTGCTTTATTACAACACATCTCCTTTTTTTAAAAAAAGTTATTATTAAGGAAGGCAGTCAAGGTAACAGATGGGGAAAGCTTTAAGCCTGACAATTATAAATAGTCTTGCTGTTTATTCCACAATATATTTGCAATTCTCCTTCTTTGCCGTTCTGAAAGTTGGATCTCTGTCAAAATACTTGTCTCTTGACCAAGCAGTAAAAATCATTGCCAGTAGATTAGAACTCTAAAATAATGGAGTGAGTTGATGAGGTTCTCTGAAAGTTTTACTTATATTCTACAGTATTGTTAACACAAACACCTGATCTTCAGAGTGATCTCTTTTCCAGGGATCAGATGGATTGGGGGAACCCTTTGAATGGATCACTTGTCCCAAATATTGCTGATTGCTCTTGTTTCTTATGATCAAAGTAATACATGCCTAATGACCACTGTGTTGCCAAGCACTAGAGGGAACATAGAGACAAATACCCCTGTCTTTGAAGGGACAGTCATGGAGAGAAAGCCTTAAAGATACAGAAGCTAAGTAGCAACAAAAGGCTGGAACATAAATTTCCATAAGGCATTATAATGATAATAATACATTATAAATATGGCTTGATTGTTCAAAGCACAGTCACTATAATACTAAAGATTATATCTAACAGAGCATCAAAAGTATTTTTCAATGTTCAAAATGTTACAGAGCAAATCTTTTATTTTTGCTTAAAGAGTTTGAAATGTAAATGGTATACATTTAAGGAAAACCTATCAAATTATCAAAGATTTTCAAAAGTGTGATATCCCCACTATCAGGGAGGGTAGGGAGAGACAGACCTTTAAATACTGTTGTTTGTGTGCAAATTCCTACAACCATTCTGGAGTGCAACATGCCCATAGCTATCAAAATGTCAAATGTGCATCCTTTCGTTCTGGCAATTCTATTTCCAATAACAGTGGGCTAGGCAATTTGGATTCTCTGTCTCTGTCTCTCTGTCTCTCTCTAAAACACAACTAGAAGAGCAAGGCAAAATATTTTCAAGGACTTTTTATAGTCAAAAGAGAGCTACCAAGACAGTAGAGAATTACAGGGCCAAGATCCAAGAGAAGAGGAAAGCCAAGACAGTCAGACTTTGGACACCACTTTATCCTTAGAGACACCACCTTTTTGGTAGATACTACAGACAAGCTGAAAAGTTAAGTACAGTTAGGGAAGAAACATGGGAGTTCATGGGATGCCCAAGGAGAAAGGGCCCTCATAACTCCCCAGACTTTATAATGGGACCCAGTGAAGTGGGGACTGGAAATGGATCAGCCCTCCCAAAGGTTGAAGCTCAGCTTTGACTGCTTTTTCAATTATCAATTTGATTACAACAGTTCTTCGCTGAGGTTCTAGGAAGTAATCTCTAATGTTCTAAGGCATCAATTAAATATGAGGAATTAACTTCTCTTTTATAATTAGCATAGTACTAGCTATATGCCCTTCTTGGGAGAATTGAGAAGATAGTCACTCATATGACTTGGTACAGAGCTTAATTCTCTCACAGAATCTTAGTGGAGAGTGGTAAGATTGGGTAATGCTAATACTCCTTAGTCACCAGCCAGAAGCAAGAGGAAGTTACTATCTTCTCAGGAATTCAGATGACCACTTCAGGTTTTATGTACACTGACCAGCACTCAGTCAAAAATAATCAAACATATAAGGAGACAACACAGTCTGATAGAACACCAAGATAAACAATATAAACTTCATAGAGAGCCAGAAAACATAATTATTTGATAGATTTTTTTAATGTTAAACATTTTTTTTAATATTCTCAAAAGATTGAGCAGAGGCCTGGAAACTATAAAAAATCTAATGGGAAGTCTGGAACTGAAAAGTTACATTAACAAATTAAGAACTCAGTAGAATTGAATAGCCTGTTACATGCAGCCAGAGATAGATTTTATAAACTGAAAAATAAATCTAAAGAAAATATCCATACTGAGGCATATAGAGATAAATATAGAAAAGAGCATCAGAGTCAAATAGAATGTGGTAAAAATTTATCTGTGTGGATGGAAAGAAATGAGAAAATGGAGCATAGGCAATATTTGAAGACATAGTGACTGAAAATTTAAAAACTGATGCATGGCACTCATCCAGAGATTCACAAATTGCTATAAACCTTAGGAATAATACATGAAAATGTCACCTGGGAACATCATGGTATAACTGGTAGAAACCAAAAACAAAAAGAGAATCTTTTTTAAAATTTTTAAAAATGTTTTTTTTAATTTTTTTTTAACGGTTATTTATTTTTGAGACAGAGAAAGACAGAGCATGAATGGGGGAGGAGCAGAGAGAGAGGGAGACACAGAATCGGAAGCAGGCTCCAGGCTCTGAGCCATCAGCCCAGAGCCCGACGCGGGGCTCGAGCTCACGGACCGTGAGATCGTGACCTGAGCTGAAGTCGGATGCCCAACCGACTGAGCCACCCAGGCACCCCTTAAAAATGTTTTTTATTTATTTTTAAGACAGAGACAGAGCTCCAGCAGGAGAGGGGCAGAGAGAGAGGGAGACACAGAATCTGAGCAGGCTCCAGGCTCTGAGCTGTAAGCACAGAGCCCGACGCAGGGCTCGAACCCATGAACCATGAGATCATTACCTGGGCTGAAGTCAGATGCTTAACCAAATAAGCCACTCAGGTATCCCCCAAAAGAAAATCTTAATGCAGTCAGAGGAAAAGACATTTACCTCAAATGAGCAGTAAGACAGTAAGCTGACTTTTCAACAGGAGCTGTAGGAGACAAGAAACAATAGAAAATCTTTGAAGTGCCTAAAGAAATTATTCATAATGTGTTCAAGGATATTAATTACATTGTAATTTGTTGAATGAAAACCTGGAAACGATTTAAATATCCAACAAGAGGGACTGGTTAAAAATATTTAACTCATCTTCAAGTGATGGTATGTAAAGATGTTGCAGATATTGGGGCACCTGAGTGGCTCATTCGGTTAAGCTTCCAACGTCAGCTCAGGTCATGATCTTGTGGTATGTGAGTTCAAGCCCCGCATCAGGCTCTTTGCTGACAAGCTCGGGAGTCTGGAGCCTGCTTTGGATTCGGTGTCTCCCTCTCTCTCTGCCCCTGCTCCTCTCACACTCTGTCTGTCTCTCTCTCAAAAATAAATAAACATTTAAAAAAAATTATTAAAAAATGTTGTAGATGTATTGTTAAGTGAAAAAAGCAGTTACAAAGTAATAACAGCATATGCTTTCATTTCCATTAAACTTAATATAGTATTTACTATTTAAATATGACCATGTAGCACTTTAGTATTTAAACATGATTGAGTATGGAAGGGTAGGCACCAAAATGCTAATAGTAGTTATCTTTGGGTAGTAGAATTATGTGAGAATTTCTACTTTCTTTATAATATTTTTATAATGATCATATATTATCAGATAAAGGTATATCCATTTTAAAAAAGGAAACAAAGCCAGTCAATACCCTAAAGGTTGTGCTCTCTGTTCACCCGCCCTGGGTCCACTGTGGGTGTGCAGTCGTGGATATTGTGAGTGGATCCCATTACCCCTACTGAAAGAAACTCTATGGTAAGACTCCTAGACACAGATCCTTTAATACCATTATCTTCCTAACTGTAGGGAAAATCATTGAGAACGATGTCCTGTGGAGGCCCATGGTGACTCTCGTTTTATAAGAAGCATCTATCAGTGGTCACTCTTCTCTGATTTAGAAAAATTACATTGTTTTAAAAATAAGGAACAAGAATACCATTGAGACTGGGTTAAAATTAAAAAAAATTTTTCTGCTAAAATATCCGCCTTAATTACAATGTAAGCTGCTCTCTAAAGATAAGAAACTACCAGTATTCGTGTTTCCTAAAGATAAGCAAAATCTTCAGCATTGGTTAAATTGCAGTTCCCTGGGTCCGGCACAGGGATTTGATACAGAACTCTTGATTGCTTACATTGGCACCACGTCATGTGTAGTTTGGGGGTAATGAAGCATCCTTCAGGGTAATAAAGTCTGACTTGTTTTTATAGGCCGAGAGATCCGTCTGCCCCTCCGAATCAAAGGCGAAGGAATGGGGCCAAAGATTCACTTCAATCTTGAACTGCTGGACATTGGAAAAGTTTTCGTTGGATCTGTACATTGTTATGAGGTAAGCACGAGAATTGTTCATTGAGACTCAGATAGTACTTGGCTTTTTTGGTTTATTTTATTTTGTGTGTGTGTTTATCGATACAAAACGTGTACAATCACATCCATTTGCCGTTACTCATGCTCAGATTCCAGAATGATCTGATCTGGCTCTTCCTTCCTTTCCTAGCAAGCCTCCTCGAGGATTTCCCCTCTAGCTTTCCTGAAGGCAACAAAGCCATAATTTAATTGGTTTTATTTATCCTCCTCATCTTGTGGATTGCAATCTTATCCCCATCTGATTAATGCTTGTTCTCCGACAACATAAATGCTATAGACCAGAGGACAGAAAAACTTTCAAATTTTCCAGAATGTCCTAATGAGGATAGGCATTTTCACACTTCAGAGTTTTCTCTGAATGCACTGGTCTTTAATACATGATTAAAAACCAGTCATTGTGCTTTCTGGAACTTTCTGTTTGAAATTCTGTGCTTTGTCTTTCCAATTAAATAGAAAATGATCTTTTACAGGATATACTCATGGGTTCTTCAGGATCAAAGTCACTTCAGTGTCTCCTCACCACTAACTTTGTACCTAGGGTATTTTTTTGCACTATATCAAATTGTGACCACTGAAACTTTATTTTACAATGATTCCTAAACTTTAAATGTTTGTATTTCTATAAAAGTAATACAAGCAGTTATTTAATGAGTGACACATAGGTGTCAGGTTCCATGCTCTATTGTGTATGCTTGTCTATCTGTATGTATTTAGTTTCTAATCCTTAGAAACTACTTTATAAAGGAAAAATAAGAGGCAGAGAGTGGTTAATACCATCAACAACATCGTCTTTCAAATATGTTGAGCACAGTACCAGTGCTTTTATATTCATTAGTTCGTTTGGTCCTCCCTAAACCCTGTAGAGCATTGCAGTGACTCTTCCCATTTCACAGCCGAGGAACCTGGAGCCTGGAGCAGTTTTACTAGTTAAGATAATGGCAGATACTGTAACAAACAAATATGAAGATCTGTACTATCTCGGACATGATAGAAGTCTATTTTGTTGCTTACGTAAAGTCTCAGGGTTACCTATCAGCAGATGGCTCTCCGTCAGCAGAGCATCGGGACCCCGGCTCCTTCCGTCTCATAGCTCTGCCACCCCTAACGTGTAGCCCGCACGGCCGCAACCCCACATTTGTCATGAGGGCAGAAGGGGAAAGAGCATGGAGAGACGTGCACGAAAGATCTTTTATAGGAGTTGGTCCTATAGGTGGCACGCATCGCGCTCATTCACATCCCACAGCTGCAAGATTGGCTGGGAAATGCAGTCTAGTTGTGAGCACAGGAGGAAGAGGGAGTGGGGTCAGTGAATAGCAAACCTGACCCTGCCACATCTGTTAAGTAACTTGGCAAGGTCATACAGCTGGTAAATGTTAGTGAGCACTGGGTTACTGGGGCTCTGTAGCCTGGAAAGGGAAGGTTTTGTGCTGCCCTTCACCACGGAGCAAATCCAACCTACAGCCAACTCAGATCTCAGCCCAGCCCAGCCTTGGCGTGGGAGGCAAATGCCCGGTTGCTACTGAGAGCTTCCTACTGTATTGTTCATCCCCACATTCATTAGAGTAACCATGGCCTAAATGGGATGATGCGCAAGGTAAATAGAGACATTAGTGTCATCTGAGATGGAATATACATAAGAACACAAGTTAAATGAAAAAACCAGAAAAAATGGCACAGCTACTATGTTGCATTGTCTTTTGCATTTTGAAAAAAGGGTCACTTCGGGAGGAAAAAATGTGCGATACTTATTAAATTGATATTGTGTCCATAATTTATCCAGTGTGAATTTCCCTTACATCCTAAGTATTGTGTCTTATGGATGCCACAATAGAAAAAGACCTTTAGTTCTGATACAAAATGGATAAGGTTTCCCTGAGTGTAATAATAATTTCTAACAAATTTAACCGAAGTGTATTTGAGGCCACCACCTTCCCACCCACCATCCCAGATTTGAAATAGTAAAGTACATCGCAGCCAGCTAAGTAAGTGTTATATGAGGTGCTGCATCAGAGTGGACAATTTTGAGGGCTGTGCAATGGCAGAGAAGGACATGGTGAGTTGCTTCTTATGGGAATATTTTGCACTCTCTGCGTATTTAGTGCTGATGCCTCATTGCATCTCTCTTTTAATTTATTACGTTACCTACTTGAGACAAATTTGAATAACTAGCTATTGCCCTTAGTCATTGCTGAGCTTAGCAAATACATAAAAAGTAAACCATAGCCCCAAGGGTGTTCACTATTCCCCAGTGTAATTAGAAGGAAAACTAGGTGAAGCTCTATTATAAATTTTCTCCTCGCCAAGGAATTGGACTGCAAGGGTAAGGTCATCAAAAGGTCTCAGGGTTTTGTCCCAAATGATTTGCTGGATTCTGCAGACACATGAAGGTGCTCTTTTGTCAGGGGGAGAAGAATGACATGTATGTTCTTGAAAATGGAGGAGCTTGTGCCTTCTACAAAATCTGAGTAAAGTATTGCTGTTACCCGAAAAATAAAAAGGCAATCTGTGCATTTCCTCGGAGAGGAAAACAATTGCCTTTGAATTGAATTCCCTTTGAATTCCCTTTGAATTACCTCAAACACCTTTGAGTTGCCTTTAAGTTATCACTAACGTGTGTCAGTTGCTTCTTAAGCACGGGTAAATTTTAAACCCATTCTGCATAGCGCTGGGAATACAGGTAGCAACCACTGTCATTTATAAGCACTATTCTAAGAGTTACAAAAATTAATTTCATCTTCAAAGCACTCTGAGAAGTTAGCAGTTCTTGCCCTTTACAGATGGAGACACTGGGGGACAGAGAGGCAAAGCACGTTCTCTAAGGTCACACAGCTAGGAAGTCAGTGGTAAAGCTGGGATTTGAGCCCAGGCTGTTTGGCTTCTGAGTCCCTGGCCATAATCACTTTCTACATGGTCTCTTTAGAAAGAATGAAGGGTGAAGCATGAATTCTATGACCAGGGAACTTAAAACAGAGTGAGGGAGAATGGGAAATGAATGTAAAAAGATGAATAAAATATCAAGCAACAATTAGTTATATATCTCTTTTGGTCCATCATCCATCTTCTCTTGGAAGAAGTGGTGATTTTCCTTTCCAAAGGCCCCTGACTCTGTTCTATATATACTCTTGATTCCCTCTTCTTTGCTTCTCAGGAGGTAACCTAAGCTGGTGGACACACCACACCCACCCAGACCCCATTCCCTTGGTTACCTAGCTCTATTCTCTTATTACAACAAACATATGGGCCCAGCACTGAGTATGCATTATGTCATTTAATATAAATATACTGGGTCTCCTCTACCATACTTCCCACAGCTTTGTCTCCCCCACTCTCCCTCCTCACCACTCATCCTCTCAAAATCGGAATCTCGAATTGTCAACCACTATTTCTTCCACACCCACGCACTCCCTAAACGTCTGGACTCTGGATTCTACTGTCACACTCCATTGGAGTTACTTTCTTCTTCAAGGGCAGGGCTGGCCTCTAATGAAAAATAAAAAATCTGTAACATTTTCTCAGAGTGTATTCCCCATGAACTCTGTCCACAGTTAACCCCTTCTGGAAATTCTCCTCCTTCTTCTAGGTTCCTGACATTCCCCACATGCCTTTCTGAACATTTCTTCATGATCTCCTATGCTCTTTTTTCTCTAATACTTGGAGTGTAGGTTGAAGGTAGTACACAGAGAGAGAGAACGTGCTGTCCACCGATTCAGGTGTAAGCACTGGCAAGGAACAGAGAGCTGCGTGGCTACAGCACAGGCTCACTGGACAGACACCAGGGGAGATGGGAGTGGGAGCGATGGACCGAGTCAGGTGTGGAGGACTCTGAATGCCAGGCAAGAACTTTTCATACACACACATCTAGTGTGCAAGCAAATATGGACAATGGCACTAGTGTATAGGAATAAAACTTGTCTGTAGTAAAACACTTGCTTACATTAAGCATCCCCAAACGGTAGAGTTTGAGATGAAGGTATCCCAGTAGAATGCAATCTAATAGCACAATAAAGAGGATCCTTGTCGTCTGGAATCCACAGTGATGTCGCGTTCATATTCTCCAGGCTACACTATAGATGTAGGCTTAGGTAGCTCTTGCGCCTCTATTCTGACTGCTTATTTTTCAGTATGCCGCTCATTCTCAGCTTTCTCATGCATAGAAGAGAAATACCGGCCTTCCCTCAGTTACCTTATAGAATATCAGAAAGAGGTATTTTAAGGTTCTTTTTCAGTAGATATAATTACAATCAGTATTTATAACACGGCTATAATACATGTGACTAACTCTGTTTTAAAGAGGATACTAAAAGCACAAAATGACTTCTGGATCGGGATTCCTACCTTCAGACCTTCAAGGCAGAAGACTATTCGTTTCTCCCCTGGAGTTTTTCTCTGGCTTTACTTCCTGTAACTGTCTATGTGTTGGTATTAAACAGTACAGCCACATGCTTCTATGAAAATAAATATGATGTCCATGCTGTATCTTTGCATTCTTGGCTTTTTATTGCTATAGGCAGTACTCTCCAACAAAGGCAGCATTGATGCTCTCTTCAACGTGGGCCCTCCAACTTCGGCTTTGGGGGCCTGCTTTGTTTTCAGCCCCAAGGAAGGCATCATCGAACCAAGTGGAGTCCAGGCAGTCCAGATCTCTTTCAGTTCTTCCATTCTGGGGCACTTTGAAGAAGAGTTCCTGGTCAATGTCAATGGGTCCCCTGAGCCTGTGAAACTGACCATTAGGTAAGATATATCTATAACTAACGTGGAAGCTAACCGAAGCTTTTATCTACTGCTTTCTTAAACTTCAAAACCAGATTGTGTCTTGGATGTCCATAACTGTCTTTGTTGATGGGAATACATTAAAATAATGGAGTGTTTTACAATTCCGTGAGTGTTTACCTACTGAACACATGTAACTTATTATTGTTATATGGATACAGATGCTGTTCGGGGATCTAGTTTGTCTAGAAGCTATAACTTTATAACATAAGCACTTAAACCTAGTTATTCTCTCTGTTTTAGGACATTTAGGGAAAATAAATCATTACAGTAACACCTGGATAAAATCATATTCTTGACTAGGCTTTCGCTATTATCACAGTTTCTCTAAACTTTCATCTTTCATATTTATTTTAAGGAAATTCTTTAAATGCTCTTACCTATGATACCTTTGGGTATTGTAAAAGAATCTACTTATAGCATCAGTCAGCCACAGCTAGAAATGTGCAGCTTTTCTGCTAGAAGTCCTTTGATGGCTTTTCCAGCTGTTTGTGATAATTGCAAGTCATTAATAGCAGAGTTTGTCCTCAGGTTTTAAAAAGAAGTTCTCTCTGACCAACCCATTGGGCAGATCCACAACTTTTGTTCCTGGTGCTTAGAAAGATCCTATCTTCAGAACACATTGCAGATCCCGTCTGGATTTTCACAGCAACAGGTTGTTAATTACCATGGCAGTCTCTCTTATTATGGTTATTGCTTGCAGGCCCTCCTTCCCTCTACAGCTAAGATCTCCCTTGGGGTCTGAGGATAACATAGAAAAGAGACACAGACACATATGGCCTGAAGGATCCTAAGAAAATTTATTGGTCTCAAGATAGCTACTGGAAATTCAGATTCTTAAGATCAGCTTAAAAGTTATTACCACTTCTTTCAATTCTTCCACCTAAGCATCCCTTTTATGGGGTGAATTATGTCCTCCCGAATTCATATATATTGATATCCTAATACCCAGTACTTAAGAATGTGACTGCACTTGGAGATAGGACTTTTAAAGAAGTAATTAAGGTAAGATGAGGTCGTATGGGTGGGTCCTAATACAGTGTGACTGGTGTCTTCATAAGAACAAGCACAACGAGAGGAAGAGACCATGTAAACACATGGAAGATGGCCATCTACAACCTGACAAGGGAGTCCCTCAGAAGAAACTAACCCTGCTAACACGTTGATCTTGGACTTCCAGCCTATAGAGCTATGAGGAAATAAATTTCTGTTGTTTAAGCCACTCCATCCGTGGTATTTTATTATGGCAGCCCTAGCAAACTAATACAACCTCTCACAAATAAGGAGAGTGAATGTATGTGTTTCAAGGGTTCTGCGGTGTGGCTGAGACAGCCTGCCATAATCAGAAACTTTACTGAAGTCTTAAGGTGTATCTAGAACATTCAGAAGTCATTTATGTTTTCTTCTGTAACACACCTGTGTTTGTGACAAAAGAAAAATCACTGTTGCTTTCCAAATATTTGAATAACATTGACTCTTCAAGAAGATGCACCAGAAAATGAGGACGACAGGAGTACCTTTTTATATCACATGAACTCCAGTTCATCTCCCACTTCAATAACAATTCACATCTCATGACAAGCAATGGAGGGGGTGATCTGGAGAAGCAGGAAGAGCAAACTTGCGAATGCAACCTTCGTCTCCCTTTCAGAGATTTTCTGATCCTTGAGAGTCCTCAGTAAATTCCAGCAGATCAGCTCTTCAAAGCTCTATTTGAATAAGGTTTTCTGACTTCATGGCTTCAAGAGGTATCACTCAGAATCATGAGTACCTTCCACAATATCCAGCATCATTGATGGGCCTCCATCCCAAATGGGGAAGACAAAACCTTAAAGCTTTGCTCTTATAAACATTTAGGATCAAAATGATCACCCTATCTCAGGGTAAAAGAGTATAGGATATTAAAGGACCATAATTTTACTCTTCATATAGGGGAAAGGAAAATACTGGCCAAGACAGGTTGAACAAGAAAGCCCAACCCCATTTCATCTGGCCACTCCCTAATTAAGTACAGCCTAATAATAATGCATTTACACACACACACACACACACACACACACACACACACTGCTACTCTATTAGGAATAAATGTGTATTTTGGATATTCACTTAATAAACTTATTGAGCACCTTCCACATGCAAGGTTATATACTAGGGACAGTGACTGGCAAATTTGAGTTTGTTAGACATTCCTGTGTCCTAAAACCTACTGTCTTTTTAATTAATTTTTTGAGAGAGAGAGATAGAGTGCAAGCAGTGGAGGGGCAGAGAGAGATGGAGCACAGAATTCAAAGCAAGCTCCAGGCTCTGAGCTGTCAGCACAGAGCCTGATGCGGGGCTCAAACTCACGGACCGCAAGATCACGACCTGAGCCGAAGTTGGACGCTTAACCGACTGAACCACCCCAGGCACCCCTAAGTCCTACTGTCTTAACCTGTGACTCTGTGAATTATTTTTCCAAATTCAAGATGTAATTGCCCATTCTCTAAAATATTCCCTAAACTAACTAAAAAATGTAGTGAAAGAAGTGACATTAATTAAAAACTAAAGGGCTACACTAAGAAAATATCCATTTAACATAAAGGGAGGCAATAATGGAGGAAGAGAGGGATAAAAAAGGCACAAAGACATAAAAAACAAATAGTAAAGTGGAAGACATGAATCCTACTTTATCAGTAATTACATCAAGTATAAATATATTTAACACTTTAATTAAAAGGCAGAGATTGGTAGAATGGATTTTTTTAAACCCACAAAACACAATCCAATTATATGCTGTCTACAAGAGACACATTTTAAATCCAAAAATATGAATAAGTTGAAACTAAAAGGATAGAAAAAGATACACTATGCAAACAGTAACCAAAAGAACCAAAAGAACAGACTTTAAAACAAAAATTGTTATTTGAGACAAAGAGGGACATTTTATAATAGTGAAAGAGTCAAGCCATCAAGGAAATACAACAATTAGAAACATAGGCACCTAACAGCAGAGCCCCCAAAAATGTGAAGAATAGACTGACAGAAGCAAAGGGAGAAATGGGAATATGGTGATTGCTCAGGGTTGGGGGTGTGGGACAGAGCATGATAGCTAAAGGCCATGGTGTTTCTTTTCAAAATGATGAAAATGTTCTAGAATTGACTGTGGTGATGGTTGCACATATCTGTGAATATACAAAAGCCATTGATTTATACACTTTAAGGGGGTTTATATGGCACGTGAATTACATTTCAAAGACGCTGTGATTGTTAATTTCAGGAGTCTATAATATTGGATGATGGTTAGTTCCTTCATTACGTAGGTGAATTTTTAAAATCTCTGATCTCTTCTCCTGAAGATCCCAACTAGTAGTACACATCACTAGCAATGCCTGAATAGGTTAGGGTGCACTGGGGTTTTCCACTGTGAATAATAGGATTTAGGAATCCCCCAGGAACCTACTCACAAGCAAACTTGGACTAGTTAATACTTCAACTGCTCTGGGGAGGATAAGTCTCTCATTTTATCCTCTGGACATTACATTCACCCAAACTGCTATACCAGTCTCTTATTTTGGATGTTATTCCTGTTTTTTTTTTTTTTTCAAAGGGAAGGAAAATCTGACTGGGGAAAGAATGTTTGCGTGCATCCAAAAATGAATCACAAATTTCTAAGAGAAATATTTTTTTTAATGTAAAATTTGTGTTTTTTTGGGTATAACTGACACACAATGTTAACATTATTTCAGGTGAACAACATAGTTCGACAGGTTTATACATTACGTTGTGCTCACCACAAGTGCAGCTACCATCAGTCACCATCAACACTATCACAGTACCATTGACTGTACCTTTTATTCCCATGACTTACTCATTCTATAACTGGAAGCATGTATCTCCTATTCCTCTTCACCCATTTTGCCCAGCCCCTAACCCCCCCGCCCTCTGGCAGCGGTCACTTTGTTCTAAGAGAAATATCCTTATCTAAATCACACTTGTCCAAAAGTGTTCTTGCGCTTCAAACCATGAATAATCGTTTTTGAAAACCTGGTAAATATCTGGTATCCCAAATATATGTCTAATGTATAATTATAATATACTTCCAGCTCCACACATTAATATTGACTTTACTTATGACTTCTCCAGAAATACTTTCTTAGCTCTTGTGGCCTAAGAAATCTCTGTAAAGTTAATATGATGGATTATGGACTTTTGTTTCTTATTATTTTATTGTCAGGTACTCTTCTTTCCTCAATACCACATAATTTTGGCTAGTCTGCCTTGAAAGGTCAGGACAGTTATCATACTTTTGCTTTTTCTATTTACTCCTCTAACTACATGACACAGTACTTTAAGTGGTTGGATTAACAACACTGTGAAGTTAATGTGACTTAAAAAAAATTACCCGTGAGTAGTTTTGTTGCCTCCAATCTTTACATATGTAATTTCATAAAGTGTTAACCATAACATAGATATATTTTGTATTCAACTTGTTTCACCTAACATATCATAATACTTCAGTCTTCCTATCTCTTGTCTTTAAAATTACAATTGATCCTGAACAACACAGGCTTGAACTACACGTGTCCTTTTACATGTGAATAATTTTTGATAAATACAGTGTAGTAAAACTTGTATTTTTTTCTTCCTTCTGATTAAAAAAATTTTTTTAATGTTTATTTATTTTTGAAAGAGAGACAGACAGTGAGTAGGGGAGGGGCAGAGAGAGAGGGAGACACAGAATCCGAAACAGACTCCAGGCTCTGAGCTGTCAGTACAGGGCCTGACATGGGGCTTGAACTCACAAACTGTGAGATCGTGACCTGAGCCGAAGTCGGGCGCTTAACCGACTAAGCCACCCAGGTGTTCCTCTTACTTCTGAGTTTCTGAATAACATTTTCTTTCCTGTAGCTTACTTTATTATAGGAATACAGTATATAATACATATATAAAATATGTTTTAATTGTCTCTTCATGTTATCAGTAAGGCTTCTGGTCAAGAATAGGCTATTAGTAGTTAAGTTTGGGAGATATATCAGAAGCTATACATGGATTTTCAACTGCACAGGGGGTCAGCACCCCTAACCTCTGCATCATTCAAGGGTCAACAGTATAATTTTAACAGACCACTGCATTGATGCAGGGTACAAATTTGCAGAGACTATTTGAATATTCAGAATCCCTTGTAGAATGAATGCAGCCATATCCAATTCCAGTTGGTATTTGGCCACAGTTCCCTTAGTTATATGAACAGATGTGATTTAATTCCAGTTCTTTCTACATCTGCACCTGTTAAACAACTGCTTTGTACAATTTTGTGAGCTTCTTTCTTACTTTCTTTAGCATTTGTGCATTTCCATCCCTTTGATCTCTTTGTTACTTGGCCTCACGAAACCTCTTTTACAAGTCAAGCATCTATCCTATAGGCCTGTTTGACTTCATTCTCAACTGGATCCTAATTCTTTGCCAAGTACCAGCCACTCCTTTTGAAACTACTTTGGATCATTCGAATGAAATAGAATAGCTGGTCCCGAGAAAGGCTTTTAGGATTGAAATTTGCTTTTAGAATTGAGTCTTTGATGGGATGGCTCCTCCCAGACTTGCAACAGCCCCTGCCCACATTAGGTCAGACGTACAGCAGCCCAAAATACCACCAGGGCATGGACGCATTCAGCACAGTATGGCACACCCACTTCACAAACATCGAGCCGGGTGAATGAGGATGTTCCTGATTAACGCATTTTCTGGTATCTGTAGGTCTATAATTTTTAAAAGCTTGGCACATAGATGGGGATTATCTCAGTTCTTACCTAGATTCTAGGGATATGGATCATGGTAAAAATCAAGAATAAGCTAATACATATTTATTAGTCTTCTGTTACTCCTACATTAAACTTTGTAGCTTAAAACAATACAAATTTATTATTCTATAGCTCTATTCTTTTGAAGTCCAACATAGGTCTTATTGGGCTAAAATGAAGGTCTTGACTGGACTGTGTTGCTTCCTGGAGGCTCCAGGAGAGAATCCATTTCCTAGCCGTTTCCAGCTTCTTGAAGCTGCCCACAGTGTTCTGCTCAGGGTCCCCTTCCTCTTTCTTCAGAGCCAGCAATAGCTGGTTGAGTCCTTCTCACATTGCATTACTCCAGCCTCCTCTTTGCATCCTTTTGTATTTTTAAAGACACTTTGATTACATGGGGCCCACCAGGATAATCTAGGAAAGTCTCCCTATTTTAAGATCTGTTAATTAGGAATCTTAATTTCTTCTGCAACCTTAATTCCCCTTTATCATGTAATCTAACATATCCACACATTCTGAGGAGTAGCACATCGACATCATTGGGGACCATTATGCTATTTACTGCAGCTGAAGTCAACTAGAAACTGTAGAATCTCTCTACTATTTACTTTAAGCTAGAGAATCACTCCAAGATCCTGAGGCCTTGCACTGAGAGAGAAATGAACCAACATTTACAGCAAAGGTCCTTCAAGGTCACCTATACCAGATTGCAGTCTTTTCTTTTATACAGGAGGAAAAGAAACTGGGGGCTATGGGGGTAATGTGACTGGCCAAGATCACAACTAGTTGGTGGTAGGAATTGGAAAAACAGTTTTATAAAAGTTGGGACCAGGAATATTGGTGCCATTGATAGTTTTTAATGCTTATTATTTTAATGCTATAATTTTTGTTTCTTATCTAAGAATAACTTTTCGTGATATGTATCTTATCCATATTAATATTCTGTGTCATTGGTTTGGTGATGTGTCTGCCCTGCCTCATTCATTGGTAGGCATTTGGTGATAAATTAATCACAGCATCATTTGCTAAAACCCAGTGGTTTGAGTCTTGAAAAAGAATTCTAAGAACCACTGCGATAAGACCATCAGCTTGTGGTTTCTTTAAGTGCTAGATTCTGTACTTGACTTAATGCAGTTTATGGCTTTAATGTTTACTGTCTTCCTAGTTCCTGACTGTTACACTGAATTCACTGGATTCTCTATCCACTCCCCCCAACTTGTATTCCTACTTGCAGAGGCTGTGTCATTGGACCTACCTTCCACTTTAATGTTCCTGCTCTGCACTTTGGCGATGTTTCCTTTGGTGAGTAATTTTTCCATATTAAATTAGAAATTGAGTGGAATTGCCTCTCTCTCTACATGGAAGGAGGAAAGTTTACACAAAAGCTCTCTTACCAATTTTTTACGAGTAATAGCAAGAAAGTCTAGAATTGTTCTCTTCTTCCTCTGCAGCAGTGACATTTCAGTGCCATTTCCTAGTTTATCTGTGAAAGTTATAACTACGTCCTGGGCACTAATAGCTGTCAGGCCATGGTTGTCCTTGCTCGTTCAGCAGTGGAACAATAGAAAGCCTTAAACTTCACACTGCTATCTGAATGTTCTGAACACTCCATTTTATATGCAGTTTCTGATTTGCCAGTATGTCTACACAACAGCCTCTTCACAGAGATGCTCTCAAGTTTCAAGTGAATTCAGTGGTGGTTTGACTCAGGTGTCCTATCACTCCAAGCTGAAGACTTCTATATTTTTCTGTTGTCTTCTTGCTCAGTTACTTCCCCTGAGTCATTTCCTCCTGTCTCCACCTTTCCAAAGAGTAACAGTGGTAACAGCAGTGGTGGCATTAGCAGTAAAAGTTTCCATTTATTGGTTCTTTCTTATATTCTAATCTTTGCTAAGTGAATCACATTCAGTACTGCATTTAACCCTTTAAATCCTTTGGGGAGATACTATTTAAGATTCCCCTTTCGGAGCTGGAAGAACTGATGATTCGAACAGTTAAATAACTTCCCATGGTCATATAGCAGTGGCAGAATGAGTATTTCACTTGAGCTCTCTCTAAATCATACACTGTCAACAGGGATGATTTTGCCCCCAAAGGGTCAAAAATTGTTTGCTTGGGGTTGAAGAGTGTAGATCTAACCCACATTTGTGGTCCTCCAAAGTTCAACCCTACCCAATAGAATCTTCTTCCTTAGTATTTAATTTTTCTCATTAGGGAGAAATTAATCTAATTTAAATTATATTTAATTAATTGATTTCACTGAAAATTAATTAATCACAGTGGTTCTTTTTAGGAGGTGATAATAATTTAGGAAAGACTGAGAAACCTTAGCCTGAATCCATAGTCCATAATCCTTTCCATTTTTCTCAGTTGCCTCCCATTTTGACTTTCAGTTCTTTTGCTTCAAGTAGGGCCATCTACTTGGGGAAAATTTTTTCTTTACAAAAAATATCCTTTCTTTGCAAAAAGCTGATTAATAACGTTTTTATCCATTGCTTTAACATTTAACATTTCCTAAATACAGGAAAATCCATATCAATGGAGTTGAATGTCTGTTTGTTACCATAGAATATGAGAATGGCTAGAGGAATTTTTAGAAATTTGTAGTGCATGTTTGAGTTATAGAGTTTTCGAAGGAAAGTAAAAGTGACCTACAATTTGAAAATTGTCTGTTGGCCAACTGAGAGAGGCATACTCTCTCAAGGGAAACCGTGACTGATATGCAGTGAGAGGTGAATTACCCAAAGACCTATGCACTTACCCTCCAACCAGCTCAACTGAGTTCACCGAGAGTTCTGGGCAACTGATGCATGACAGCAACATACCCTCACAGGCATTTAAATATGAGCTCCAACACAGAACATTTGGAAGATATGCCCTGTATCATATTGCCCTGGAGGGAGAAAAAATAATCCAAATAAAAACCTCAAATCAGTCACTCCAAGAAATATCATACTGATTCATTATCTAGAATCTGCCCTATTGAAAGGTTAATGTAAATAGTGTACCAACGATAAGCCAGTTTTTGAGCCCTGAGAATATCTGGAACACTTTTATCTAGAATCCAAACATTTAAAAGCATCAAGGCCCCTAATGGTACATTTCAGTGAGATATGGCAAACAGGAGGTGTTCAAAATGCTGTATTTGATATTGGCAAGCTCTGGGTAACACAGTAGATAAAACCATTTATGCATGCTCCAAAGCTAGGTAGGTTTTTTTCCCATTATCATCTTCCATTTGGTCCTCTCTTATCCCTAAGTATATAGGAAAAGCCATTATTGGGTAATTTATTCATTGTTTCCTTGAGCTATAGAGAAAATAATCAACAGTTGTTTCTCATAGTTGGTCCAGCTAGAAGTTTTGGTAACTAGCTTAGATGAAAATTACAAAAAGTTTATTTTTCTTTTGTTGTACAACATCTTACTGAACCATTTGGCAATAACGCAGCTAGATAAGAGTGGGAAGACACTACAGAGCCATGACCCAACAGTCCCCAGGTCTGAGACGTAAAAACTTATCCCACTTAAGTCCACCTTCAAAATTCAAGTTACATTTCTTTTAGTTTGGATATGGATTCCTTAATCTTCCCTGTGGTGTGGCAGGAAATATTAATGAAAAACATACCTTTTTGCTTGCCAACAGGAAATCTAGGGCTATTTCGTTTTCAAAACCACTTGGGTCAGTCAATTCAGGCTACTTTGCTGTGCTTCTGGATTCTGCAATGTATCAGCCAAAGTTAGGAACCATTTTGTGATACAGTTTTAGAATTATTTGATGATAATATTGTTAAGTCCTAAAGTTGGTACTAGAGTTCTTTCATGACTCCTACCCAAAGTGTCATTATTTATTTCTCCAGGAAGATAGGCCTCCTGTCACAAAGAAACATGGTACATTGAAGAGTTATTTATTGGCAACTTCCTAATTATTACCTCACATGTGCAAATATGGCTTTGATGAGGCAGACAAAAGTAAGCATGTGATTGGCTCAGGAATGAAAGACCAGTAGGTCTTTCGATAGTTCGATAGTTCGAAATGCAAGAGAAATTAATGGTTACAGGAATAAGCCAGGAATTGAAGGAATTTTTTTAGTTATTTCAGAATGACAGACATATTGTTAAAGTTGGTGATATTGTCCCTATCTTGGCAAAAAGGCATGTTCTTGAAGAGGTGTCTGTTATAGGTTAGTGTTGGAGACATAGCCTTTATTTGCTTAGAGATGCAGATCTAGATTAGGCATCAGGACCTATTGGGATTGATGGTGTTAGATTACTATAAATACCCTAAAGTAGACGACAGGTAATAGTACTGTTGTTTGGTATCTGAAATGTTTAAAGTATGGCTATAAATATTTTGATGGTAGGATTGGATGTTGGATGACATTTCGAATAATTAGGTTGATGGAAGCTAGAAGGGTGAAAGAGTCAGATTCTAGAATATAGGTGGTGATGATCTCTGAAAGAGCAGTGAAGCTTTGATAAGTCCTCAGATTCATCAAAGAATACAATGGACCAGGTAACAACTGAGATGCCAGATTATAGACCAAAAGGGCAGAGTGTAAGTATTTGCAAACTCACTGTTTTTCGAGAGGTACAGGAATATGTGGAATGAGAATAGGGAGTTTGGAAGACTCCAGGCATTCAGTGGACCTGACCATTGGATAATTTGGCCAGAGAAGTTAGGGTTTAAGGGCCATAAACATTTTTTAAAAATCACGATAGTTGTCTTCCATGGCCCAGGTACAAACAGGCAGTATTTCACTCAAGAAGAAATATTTAAATTGATTTTAGGATGTTGTAAAGTGGGGGCCCAGGGACAATTAATTGTAATTATCCCTTACAACCTTTTTTTTTAAGTTTATTTTTATTTATTTTGAGAGAGAGATAGAGAACATGCAGGGGAAGGGCAGAGAGAGAGGGAGACAGAATCCCAAGCAGAAGCCTCACTGTCAGCTCAGAGCCTGATGCAGGACTCGATCTCATGAACCATGAGATCAGACCCGAGCCAAAGTCGAGAGGTGGACGCTTAACTGACTGAGCCACCCACGTTCCCCTGTCCCTTACAATCTTAATTATAATGATTATAGAAAGATCTGAGAAAGGTTAGCAGAAGAGATCATTGAAAGCATGAGGGAAGTCTAAACCCAATAGTATTAGGATTTGGTGCAAGCAGAAAGCTAGGAGTAACACTTGTATTATTAATGACCCTTCAGTCTTTAACAAAATAATACCACTTTCTTTAGGCTTTTTAGCAAGCGATATGGGGTTTACAGGTCATTGTACAAGGAACTGTTCTAGTTAGGAGGTTATAGTTGGCTTTATTCTCAAAAAACCTTCTAGCTTCAGGGAAATAGTCTGAGCAATGGTTTGGAAGGACCCATCTGAATCTTTATACAAATCACTTCCAGCGTACCCTGTACATTAGAAGAGTGCTGATCCTATAAATGGTCAAGTAAAAATAAACAAGGGTGAGGGATCTACAGTTTCAATAGTCTTTGCTGGGAAAGTTCTGGAAAGCTGAATGCAGCAATACATGATTATTAAATGGACTTTCTAGCAGCTCCTCTGGAATTTCCAAGAAAGTCCTTCAGGTACATTTAAGCAGGCAATTCTTTTTCCATAAGAGATCTCTTCCAAGTAGATTGGCAGGTAATATCACAAAGGAGACATAAATGCATTTCCTCCAACAGTCCTAATGTGTAGACAAAGGCTCAGAAATGGGGAGACAAATAGATCAGTCCAAAATATCCCCTGCAGTAATGTAGTAACTAGCAGAGACCAATTGTGTTTTACTGCATTAGGGCTCCAGGTAGAAAGAATAGTGTTTGCATCCCATAGAAATATGCAGATAGAGTGGCCACCTCGGGAATCCAAAATCAGAGCTCAGTTTATTGCCTGCCAGGCAAGGAGGATCCACATCTCTTAGAAAAGGAACAGGAGTCTCACTGAACTGAACGTAGGAAGGCTGGATTTAACGTGAAAAAGTAGCTTTGTCTAAGGGAGGTAAAAGCCAGTGTGTTAGTCTCTGGCTGGCTCAAAAGCAGATTGTAAAGTCTCTCTCAGGAGATGCTATTATTTGATTTTGTGTCATCGACCCTGGGAGCATGAGCCTCAGACAGGTCCAGGAGGAGTTATATAATATCTTGGCGGGCTCTGGGTCACACAGCAGGGAAAACCACACAGGCTTCTCCTTTCACACGTTGGCAGATAAAAAGAGCAAACGTGATTCAGTTTTTTAAAAAAGTCTGTATTCTGTGTAAAAATTAAATGCAAAGCATACTTCTGGAGAACTACTCACCAAACAGATAATAATAGATGCTGCTTCTTGAGAGGGACCTGGATGAACATCAAGTGATTGGTTTTATGTCTATAGTTGCTACATAGTACGCATATACAAGTATTCACTGACTGACTGAATGAATGAATGAAATGCATTCATTGATGGTACAATTGAGGACAATATCAGGGAGAGGTGGAGTTAAGCAAGTGGTGATGAATTGCACAGGCAGTTCACTTAAGTGGTTTGGCAATAGTAGCAGAGGTTGAAGTTTCAAGGGAGGCTATAGTGGGGCTTTGATATCTCACCTTACATTTTGTTTTCCAGGTTTCCCTCATACCTTGATATGTTCCCTCAATAATACCTCCTTAGTCCCCATGACCTTCAAACTGCGCGTCCCTGGAGATGGCGATGGCCAGAAAAGCATTTCAAGATGTGAGCAGTATTCAGACAACAAAAGACCGCTTTGGAACAAGGACGAAAGACCCATAACGAAACCAAAAGAATTCACCATCACTCCCAGCAGTGGCACCATTCGCCCCCAAGGATTTGCTGCTATCAGGGTAAAGTGCACAGCCTCCCAGCACATACTCCCAGGCAGCCACGCTCTCAGATAGTTACTAGGATCACAGCTAGGATTTGCTTTATACATCCGTTGTCAGCGGGAGGGAGTGCCTCTAATTCACGTGGAAAAGTGGGCCTATAAGGACATAAACCGCGGAGGCACAAGAAACCAGATACACATATATTGGGCACAAGAACTGACACTACTCCCGTGAATTTCCACCAATCCAGAGGCATTGCCTTCACCAAAACGTGGATTCTCGAGAAATCCAGTGAAACCCCTGCTCTGCATAGATAGTACACTCATCAATACTGATGTAAAAAGATTTAAGAACTCACTGATAATTAGGTGCTCCTTTCCTTCAGAATCTAATTGTTTATACCAATCAATGTCCGTATTTGTGCCACAGATGATACCCAGTTTTTTCAGATTTTTAATACAAATCTGGGCTTCGTGGTGAACGTAGATGTGATATCCCTAACAGTGCTTTATATTTAGGCCCACAGTGTGATGCTCTGGGCATGGCCTAGCAGAGCCACCAGCAGAATTATTTCACAGCTCACTGAGAAGGATTTTACTGTCTTCCTTCACCTACTTTTGCTCTTCCAAACAGTTAGGTCTAGCATTACTGAAGGCTGCTAAGTTGAAATGATTTTTATCTTTTCTGGGAAAGAAAAAAGAGAAGACTTCCATGGCGAAGGTTGGCAATTTTCTCTTTATTTTTTTTTTTATAATTTTTTTTTCAACGTTTTTTATTTATTTTTGGGACAGAGAGAGACAGAGCATGAACGGGGGAGGGGCAGAGAGAGAGGGAGACACAGAATCGGAAACAGGCTCCAGGCTCCGAGCCATCAGCTCAGAGCCTGACGCAGGGCTCGAACTCACGGACCGCGAGATCGTGACCTGGCTGAAGTCGGACGCTTAACCAACTGCGCCACCCAGGCGCCCGGCAATTTTCTCTTTAGTCATGACCTTTGAATATTTAATTCAGGTATGGTTTTAGGCCCCACATTTGCTTTAAATGTTTCATAATATCTCACCGTGAAGCCGCTCATCCTAAATCTTTTCTGGGAGTCTTTGGCTCTCCCAAGGGCATCTCCGTGGGCCCAATGAGGTTTATATCACATATCATTGTCACTTCTCAGGTTCCCAGTCTTAGTCCATTTGGGCTGCTATTACAAATACTTGAGGGGCACCTGGGTGGCACCATGGGTTAAGTGTCTGACTCTTGATCTCCGTTCGGGTCTTGATCTCAGGGTTGTGAGTTCAAGCCCCGCATTGGGCTCCATGCTGGGCGTGGAGCCTACTTAACAAAAAATGTTAAAAAAAAAACCCAAATACTTGAGACTGGGTGGTTTATAAACAACAGAAATTTATTTCTCACGGTTTGGAGGCTGGAAGTCTAAAATCAGGGTGACACATGGTAGAGTTCTGGTGAGGGGCGGCCTGCTGACTTATGTCCTCATGTGCGGAGAGGAGCTGTGGGGTCTTTCTCATTAGGGTCCTCATTCTGTTCATGAGAGCTCCACCCTCATGACCTAATCACCCCCAGTGGCCCCACCTCCTCATTCCCACCTCACTGGGGGTTAGGATTTCAACATATGAATTTGGGGGGTGGGACACAACCTTTCAGATCATGGCAGTTGCTCACTGTGGCTTTCCCAGGAAGAAGCGCTGTTGCAAAGAATTTATTTTTTACTTCGTGCTCAGCCTACACATCACCCACCTTTCCTTTTTTCCCTCTCACGCATCGCACAGGAAGGTTTGCGAAGACGTAGCACCTGCCTAGCAGCCTTCTGTGAGAGCCACTTGCTCTGCCTTCTAACCAGAGCTCAGAGACAGGAACAGGGGTTAGAGTCACTCCAGGAGCCTCTGCATGCTGGGCCAACTGCTTCTCTCCACATCTGACAAATTTTCTTTCCAAATCAGTGGCTCCACCTTCACTTTATTTTCCCTTCAGATTTGGAAAAGCTTTCCCCAAGCTTCAGTGTTCACTCCTGAACTACATCAACCATGTCTGTGTGGACTCAAATTTGCATCCAGTGATTCCCTTTGCAACCAAAAAAAAAATTCTTTAATTAGTCCTTCATACATAATTTATGTACTGAAAAGCTTTAACCTATGCTAGAAGCTGTTCTCTAGACTTACAAGTATCTCTTCCACTACAAATCATTTTTAAGCAATTAAAAACGGTGACAGGACCTCAACAGCTAAATGTAATATTTCACAAGAATAAATAAAAATCAGAGGATAGAATATACTGGGCACATACTGTCCTTGAATAGACCTTTCTTTGGAGCTTCCCATTTTCTGTTCTAATAATGAATATGGTGGACAGTGGGGAGACAAGATTTTGATTAAAAAAAAAAAGTCTAGTTGATTTCTTAGGCCCTTTTCTGGAACTGACATGGTTTCATGTTCATTTATTTTGCTGTAAGAGAAACTTAGCTGTAGTGTTTTATTGGTGTGTTGAATTTTTGTAATTTCTATAGCCAGGAGGCATAGAGAACAATTTAAATTGAGTAATGAAAGTTTGCTTGTTACGGCTTATCTTTCAGGGTCATTTTTTTCCCCTTATGCAGGTATATGACTTCTTTGATACAGTCTTCTCAGAAATGAGCAAACCTATTGTACTAAAAGCCATTTGGTTTCTAACCTCGCCTTTGAAAAAACTCAGCATGCCCTGACCCCAAAATGTAACTTGTTCAACTGAAAATGTAAAACGCCAAACACCCCATGAAAAGTACTCAGAAGCCGTCCTCATCAGTGCTGTCCTCCCCTGGCTCCTTTCTCCGCTGCACAGAGGGAGGGCCGGCCTTGTGGAAGAGCGGCTTTTCACCTTTATCTTTCCAGGTGACCTTATGCTCCAACACCGTGCAGAAATATGAGCTGGCCCTGGTGGTGGACGTGGAGGGCATCGGGGAAGAAGTGCTGGCGCTCCTAATCACAGCCAGGTATCACACTCACCTGCTTTGTCTCCTCCTGCGTCTCCCCTGAGCCGCCAGCCAGCAATGGCTGCCTCTCACGGAGGCAGCATGCCTGCAACCAGTTCTCACTGCATTTGTTCTGCTTTCCTGGGAAAGCAAATCTGATATGGAATCTGATATTCAAATGATAAAGCTTTAAAACAGCAAGCACACACCTCTGGTGCAGATAAGAAAAGGGGTGTGTGTGTGTGTGTGTGTGTGTGTGTGTGTGTGTGCGTGCGCACGCGTTTTGCAGCGTTAGGAATAATAGTGCTCCCTAATGGTCTGACTTTCCGTGTATGTAACTGAAAGGGTTCTACCAGGAAGAGGTGAACAGTTGCTGTTTTTATTTACATTTTTTTTAGTGTTTCTTTTATTTTTGAGAGAGAGAGGCATAGCGTGAGCAGGGGAGGAGCAGAGAGAGAGAGGGAGACAGAATCCGAAGCAGGCTCCAGGCTCTGAGCTGTCAGCACAGAGCCCGACGTGGGGCTTGACCTGAGATCATGACCTGAGCCGAAGTTGGACACTTGAAGGACTGAGCCACCCAGGCACCCCATAAGTTGCTGTTTTTGTAATTTTTATCTTTAAATATAGTACTCCAGGGTTATGCCCAGAAAGAGTGGTGCTCACAGGCCTGCAGTGGAAGGTCCATTTAGCAAGACAGTTCTGCACTAGGACACTTACTATGACTTCAATGCAGGCTGCAAGCAGGCCTCCCGAATGAGGCTAACAACATAAACTCCTCAGAACTGTACCCACCTTCTCTCCATTTTAATAGAGGCAGCAGTGGACTCTCAAGTCAGGTTAAGATCCTGGCTCTGCCATTTGTTGATTGTGTCTCCTTGACCAAGTTGGGGTCTTCCTAAGAGTGGAGTAGATGCTAATGATGACAGTGATCCTGATTAAATAAATAAAATCGTGGACCACACTCTTGCCAAAGCAAACAGGTATTCAGGTCTGGGGCTTTAGAGGGTTTGTATGAAAATGCCATCTAAATGAAATTGAGAAAATTACTTAATAAAAGCCTGATAACATATCCATCCCTAGAGTTTAGGTCTCATGAATTTCAGATATATCAGAAAGAACTTGAAGGTCAAGGCCTTGCCATGGTCTACTTAGTCCTTCCAAAGACCTAACTAATTGTTTTGCGCGTTTAAAAACAGAAAAAGCTCTTTCATCTGGTCCTTTCTATACCCAGGTTTAGCTTTTTTGTCTAGGCTTGCATTTCTTTTCTGGGTGGGTTGATTCTGATACTTTCCCCTTTTCAGCCCCCTTTCCCTGCAGCTGTCAATGGGAAACCCTGAGTTAAAGAAAACAACAACAACAACAGAGTCCTAAGAGGCTATGAGTTTCCTACCATGTGTACTCTGTGACCCAAGTGAAATACTCTAAGTCCTATCAGCCACAGTGTTTCAGGTAGTGAAGGGTTAGCTTTATGCAAGTCATCGGGTCAACTGACAGCTTCCATTCTAGCTAAAAATGAACACTCATCCCGTGCTAAACCTCAAATTTTGGGTTAACAAGACTCACTTTCATGTCATTATTTTTGGTGTAATCGGTAGGAACTGCTTGAAGACCCTCAACAAAAGAATTGCTTTCAGAACTTGCAGAGAGCCAGCCGTGACAGCTCGCGGTGCCCTCTACCACAGGTTAATCATCTCTGACTGAGCTCTCGCTCAGTGCATTAGGCACTGTGCTGTGCTCTTCTCTCACGTTAGCTCCTGTATTTCCCACAACACTCTGAGTTAATTATGCTAATGTCAATCCCTAGAATTGCCTTCATTTTACCTAGGAGCAAAATGCAACTCCGGTAGGGAAAGCAACTTGCTCAAGGTTGTATTTGTTAAGGTCACTCTTTGAGCCTGGCTCTGATTCAGACACCACTGCTCCTCACCACGACACTATATTGTGACAGTGCAGTGAGGCAGGGAAGACTTTGAGATGTAGACACAAAATGAAACACAGATAACCTCATGATAGACCAACTGCACACACAGGGCTTCAACTCCTCCTCCCCTGCACCCCACTCTGCCTCCCCTCCCCTACCACACCCACCTTCACGTTGAGCACCACTGTCACGGTGCCATTTCTGGGTTGAGCAGCTGCCCAAGCCTGATCCAAGACAGCTGTTCTGCCTAGGAATTACAATTATTACCATAATTTAGATGGTGCAAACTGTAGCTCGTCCTCGGGGGACTCTGACTGGTCCAGAGTGTCACAGCTAGTTAGGACCCCATGCTGGTAGCATTGGCCCTATTTGCCTTGGAAACAGTTCCACTACCCTAAGGAACTTACACTGTGGGAGCCCCTTGGTAAAAGAAAGCCAAATATGAAAAACAATGGAAATGTTAGTCATTACTCATGGAAGACCGCTGTTTAAGGAGTCTTGCTTCTAGCCCTTTTTTGATTAAACAGTGGTGACTGGGGGCTAAGGGATAGGAATGACAGGAGAGAAGATTTAAAAATGATTAATGTAGTTATTAGAGAAAAACCATGTGACAGTGACAAATGTGTTTAACTTGGGACTCTGCATTCTCCATCTGTAAACAAGCTCTCTATCCTTTTGAATTCTTTAATGGGTCTTTCCTTTGAGCAGGTGTATCGTACCTACCCTCCACATGGTGAACACAGAGGTGGACTTTGGGCGCTGCTTCCTGAAGTACCCCTATGAGAAAACGGTCCAGCTTGTCAATCACGATGACCTCCCAGGATGCTATGAGGTTCTACCTCAGGTGACTTACTTTATCCTTTTTCAGTGTTGATTTTTCTTCAGTTGGATTCCCTCAATGAGAAAGAGAAATCCTTCTAAAGAGCCATATTCCTGAACACATGACCTTCTGTAATTCTGATTTTGAACCCTGGGATAAAATGGGCGTGGGGTCATAAAGCCACAGCTGGATTGCCACCTGCATGATCGAGCAGCTGCAGGTGTAAACAGTTCTTAATTTCCCAGGGAAATTGCCTTTGATAAAGAAAGGCAAGGGTCAATTAAGCCAACATGCAGAAGTTTCACCTACAAATAATTGCCTATGAATTAATCAGTCGTGGGAAATGAGGCAGAGCTAAGAGTTTTCATTTATGGCTATGGCTGTGACTTTAACAGCATCGCTAAAGTACAGTAATGCAGTATTTATAAATGGACTTGTTGAACTAGAAGGCTAGAGACACTACAAAAAGAAAAAATGAAGTTGCCTTCTAATGTTTTATGAATGGATCTGTCCACATGCCACTACACCCAGCTAGGTGGGGCACTGAGCAATGAAGCACATATGGGTTCAAGAGTCAAAAAGATCTGCATAGACTAAAGTAATGGAAGGTCACTAATAGGATGCAATTTACCAAGAATGCATTTGGGTTTAAAACTCTATTGTTCGGTAAGGACAGTACTCTAATAAAATTTCATGCCAAAAAAAATCCCAAAAACAAGTCAGATGGGGGTTTTATTTGACTACAGTTTCAAAATGTGTTCAAAGACCAGTATGGAGGCCTCAGAACCAAGGCGGGTTAGGCTGTATAAGAGAAACACTGTGATCAGCTAAAGGAAGGAGATAGCTACTGCTCAAGGCAGTGCCAGGTTTTGTCTTCAGATATTGACACTGTATTTTTTTAGTGGAAACATGAGAAAAAAAATCACATGTGAAGTAACCAGAATGGCAATCAACATCATCTGGAAATCCAAGTTATATGAGGAGCACAGTGTTTAATTGGGAACAGGAAAGCCTTAATAGGATGAAATAGCCACCCTTCCCTTCAAAGGGCTATTATATAGAAGAGGAAATTAGAACTATTGTATGGGCTTCTCTGAGACAAAACCAGAAACCAAGCGTTGGGTTGATGGGAGACAACATTTCTAACTTTTAGACGATCAACAATGGAACAGGCTAGCCTTGAGTATTGTATGATCATCTCAAGATCTTAGAGCACAGTTTACTTACATCTGGGGTAATGAGGAAGCTTTTTCTGCACAGGCGGGCTTGGAAACGGGTGAGGCACTTGCCATGAGCACAGAATTTGGTTGGTGGGGGGAGCCAAAAAACTCAGGGATCAAGATAAATCATATTTTCATGTCACATTTTAAGAAATCAAAATTAATGCAAAATAGTTCATAAAAAAATCAAGATAATAGATAAAGGCAGAATCAGCTGATTTTCCCTTTTGCTTCAGGTTCCAGTAAGGCTGGGCAGAGCAGTGCTACATAGGCAAGATGCGTTAGATTAGGCCATGTTAGGCCAGCCCAGGTGTACGAAGACCATGGGGGTCCCTGGACAGGTGAAATCTGTATGTTCTGTCTTTCTCCAACAGCTAAGGTTTCCCAGAATTACCCAAACTTATTTGGTCATGAGATTTTTTTTAAGATTTTTTTTAATGTTTATTTATTTATTTTTGAGAGAGAGAGAGCCACACACGTGAGCGGGGGAGGGACAGAGAGGAAGAATCCCAAGCAGGCTTCTGGCTGCTAACATAGAGACTGACATGGGGCTCGATCTCACAGACCATGAGATTGTGACTGGAGCTGAAATCAAGAGTCAGATGCTCAACCGACTGAGTCACCCAAGCACCCCCATCTAGCTAAAGTTTTATTTGTTGCTGTTGTTCCATAAAAGCGAGTAATATAGGGGCGCCTGGGTGGCTCAGTGGGTTAAGCGTCTGACTTCAGTTCACGTCACGATCTCACAATCCGTGAGTTTGAGCCCCACATCAGGCTCTGTGCTGACAGCTCAGAGCCTGGAGCCTGCTTCGGATTCTGTGCCTCCCTCTCTCTCTGCCCCTCCCCTGCTCATGCTCTGTCTCTCTCTGTCTCAAAAATAAAATAATAAAATAAAATAAAAACATTAAAGAAAAGCTAGTAATATGCTGCGGAGCAAGGTTCTAAAGGACATACATTGGTAAACACTGGGTAACATTCATTCATTCACCTACCTATTTTGCCATTTAAAAAACATGTAGTGAGCATATGTGTTGGGCCAGCAATCGCGCCAGCAGAGGCCCAGGTCATGCCCTAGGAAGTTGACAGCCCATGGAACAGATGGACACAGATAGTACATGCTACGGAGAAGGACTGTAGGATGCCCCCTAGGGACAGAGGAAACACCCTTACACTAGAGCACGAAGGATACCTGTGGGTATTCAGGATAATGTGCAGGTCCATTGAAGGGAGAGGGCATTCCAGAGTGTTGGAAGTAGGAAGCAGTATCATGTGTTCAGGAAAATCCAGTGGTCCCTGTTGACAAAGCATAAAGGGACCAGGTGGTGGAGGACGTGGAAGGCCAGGTGAAGGAATTTGGCCATGGGAAGCTGTTCCCATGAACTAATTCACACTGTGGATAATTTCTGCATCTTGCTGGGTTGTGCACTTTGGATTGGGGCCTTCTGCACACCCTGCTTCCCTTTAGCAGAATTGAGGTGCTGATCCCCATTTACTTGCCTGAATGATGACATCCTCCTAAAGAACCTGCATGGACTTGGGGCAACACCTGTTTCAAAATAATCTAATATGCTATTTATTTTGTGCCTTGCCAGGGGCTTGCTTATCCTTCCAGGTTGTCTCTCCCACCAGGTACATGAAGACATGCCGGCTGTGTTACTCTCCAGTCCTATCCCCTGTGGAGTCATCCCCCCCCACAGCACCATTCACATACCTCTGGCCCTGGAGACCCAGGTCACTGGGGAATATAGGTCCATAGTTTACATCTCAACCTTTGGGAGCCCGGACCCCCCTATGGTGAGAGCCAGTTTTCAGACTTGCATTTAAAATTGCTGTATATCTTGCATATTCCATATCTGCATATCCTCTGCTTTCTCGCAATTCTAGAATTGTACATTTTCACTCTGCAGTGGCAAAGTACTAGTGTTGTGTTACTTCGGGAACTTATCTTCAGATCCATTGAGAAGTAGTGCTGTTTTATAGCATTTGTTCTTTTTAATTCCTTATTCATTCTATTTTATTTATTTTTTAATTTTTAATTTTTCTACAATTTACTTTTTATGTGTTCAATTAAATAATTTTTTTTATTTAAAAAAGTTTTATTTTATTTAACATTTTTTTCATTAAAAAAATTTTAATTCCAATATAGTTAACATATAGTGTCATATGAGTTTCAGGTGTACAATACAGTGATGCAACAAATCTATATATTACTCCATGCTCATCATAAGTGCACTCTTAATCCCTTCACCTATTTCACCATTTCTCCCCTCACCCCCCACCTCTCCTCTGGTAACTGTCTGTTTTTTCTCCATAGTTAAGAGTCTGTTTTTTGGTTTGTCTCTTTTTTTTCCCTTTGTTTTTTTTTATTTCTTAAATCCACATATGAATGAAATTGTATAGTATTTGTCTTTGACTGGCTGACTTATTTTGTTTAGTATTATACTCTCTAGATCCATCCATGTTGTCACAAATGGCAAGATTGCATTCCTCTTTATGGCTATGTATGGTATTCCATTTATGGTGTTTTATATATATATATATGGAAATTTCTTGTCTACAGCAATAGATCCATCCATGTTGTCACATATGGTAAGATTTCATTCTTTTTTATGGCTGAATAATACCTTGTGTGTGTGTATATATATATACACACATGCACACACACACATATATATGGTATTACATATACATATATATATATATATGTTTATGGAATTTTCTTGTCAATAGCAGTTGTTCTTAAACTCCTATCAGGAGTTCCTCACACACACAGACATGCCTGGCCCCTTTCCAGTCCTATTAAATCAGAATCTCTGAGGGGAGAGCAGATCTGTGTGTTTAACATCCTCCTCAGTTGTTCCTGGTACAAAGCTGACTATCACTCGCTTGCTGCATGTGGACTCTGAGAGTGGTTTCAGTCACTGCTCACTGGATCTTTCCTGTATATTGACTGGACTCATAGCTCAAATTAACCTACTGAAGCTTTGAGAACTGACCTCTCTCCAAGTGTGGGAAGAAGGAGACACGGAAAGCTGTCTGCTGCCTGGGCTGAATCAAAGGGTGAATCTTGAATCTTGAAGGAGGTTCCCCAACAGGCAATGAATCCTTAGACATTCTGAATGCTTAGAGAGGAGAATATATTCTGCTTTTATCTCTAACACGTAAGATGCCATAGATAAGCCACCTGACTTAGAAAGCAACATCACAGAGTCAGCCCAACCCAAAAGGTGCCACCGGTCCAGCCACCTTCCCTGCACAGATGCAGCCCATGAAAAGGTTGCTTGCTGAGCAGGTAGCACTTCATGAAAGAAAAAAGTCCCCCTTCCTCAGGCAGACACAATGCCTGGATGAAGGCACAGGACTGGGGGGAATAGAGCAAGTCCCCAACCTCCACTGCTGTGTGCAATGGGCAGTCCTGTTGTGCCACTAGTAAGCAATAGAATGGGGGCTCCATCCAGCCACTTCTGACTCTGAAGTGTCAGTCCTTAAGCCCACTCTGAGTGTTCTCGAGGCTGGAGTGCTGGCTGGCATGTAGAGGACCATTATTCTCATTTCCCTACAATGCACAACTTGGGCTGACCAGGGAAGCCAATCATCCTTCTTGGGGAGGAATTCCAGGCTGGATTCACGGGTCTGACCAGCATGGCCATCTCTGGGTCACTCTGACCACAGACTACAGGGATAAAGAACGACAGATCTCATAAGCACCCTTTTGCACCCCTGCTCTTTATAAAAGAGATGGCCAGAATCTTCTGTTTCAAGTGATCTTTGAAGGCCAGCTGTTTTCAGCTGTCCTCATGTTCTTTCTCTTGTGTGGAACACAGGTATGTCACTTAAAGAGCATCGGAGAAGGCCCAGTTATCTATGTACATCCCACTCAAGTTGATTTTGGCAATATCTACGTCCTGAAAGACTCCTCAAGGATTCTCAACCTATCTAACCAGTCCTTCATCCCCGCGTTATTTCAGGCACGCATGGTGAGTAAGTAGATGGCTGGGCCATCATATGATGAAATTACAGCTTTGCCTCTATCTTATAGGCAGTGGTCCTATTTTTGCAAAATGACTTTGAAAGAAATGGATCAGCAGGAGTAGAGATGTATATGGTTCAATTGCATTAAATTATGTCATTTTCATCCCCAATTGCTCTTTATTATAATCCTTTTGTTGACTAAGAAACACAATATGTATATAGTTTGGTAATCAATATATCTACTCTAGTTTTGGGAAGATGCTTCAAAGATCTTCTCACTGAACTGTACCTAAGCCTAGCCTTTCACCTCCAGAAAACACCTTTTAAATGTCTCTGTAACTGAAAATGCCTTTTTATCTTGAATTTGAACACTTTTGGCCACAAATATGTTAGTATGCTTATTCTCTCTTCCTTTTAAAAAGCAGTATTTTGACATAGCTTATAAGGATGTTTGAAATACAGCAATATTCGCCGAAAGTAGAAATTAAAGAAAACAGCAAAACAAAGATAAATGCAAAAATAGATATATAATAGTCCTAGAAATGAGTCTGTCTTGTGTCTCTGCATTTTATAATGATATTTAGATCTGCTAGTCTCCTATAAGCTCATTTTTAACAGAGATAATACCAATTTTTGCAGAATGTAGGGATTTCTAGTCAGCAATTGAAAATATGTTTGGTTTTAGAAGATTTTTTTGATTTAAATATAAATTTTTAAATAGCACATCCCTTCTCCTACCCCCAAATTATTGACATTTGAATGAACACTAACACTTGGTTTCAGCATGTGTCACATAGTTCTGAAAAATCAATGATTAATTTTCTCAAAGTCACTGTTAGAAGGAACAGGATCACAGTTTTCTGCTGACATGTGGCATGTCCTCAGAGTCATTGGTCCCAATTAGCATTCATTTATCATGATCATTATTCCTTTTTATTATCATTTGTCATTACTCCTCATAAAGGCAGCCATTTCCTGTGCAGTCACTGCTCTTTTTAGCCTGAGGTTCGGACACAACTCCACACTTGTCCCAGTGCCTTATGGATCTTGTGTGGAGAATAATGTTTAATGATACTTTAAAAACCTACAGAAAAGACCTCTTTGCTAGCTTTTATCCAGTGAGTTAGTTGATGTGCTTGCTGGAAAACATGGGGTGTTGCCCAGAAAGTGCTGCTCTCTGTGTAGTTGTGTACATGCAGGGTTCACAGCGGAGAGACAGAGAGGCAGCCGAGTTGTCAAGGACAATGAGAGGTGGCTCAGGAGGGTGCTGGCAGATTACAGAAGCTGAAAAAGGACAGAGACGACAAGAATGCTTAGGTACCAGTGGAGCAACCACCGACCTGCTCATTTTCAGATAACTCCAGATTTCACTTTTTATGTTACCCTTAGATACATTTTAAGAACCAAAAAAGCACATCAAGGTTCTGTTGTTTTTTACTAATATACTTTACATATTGAATGACCCAGCTGGTTGTTAAAATGAGACTCTTTCTTTTCCACGAAGGCTTCATGATTCCATCTTTTGATTCTTTAATATCATCTTAAAACAGCAAGCTCCAGTTCCAAGGAGCCAAACGTGTGATATTAGTGGTCTGCTGTAGAATGTGTTTTTCCTGCAATCCTTTTCTGGAAAACTGGTGTTTATTGAGTTGGTTGTCCATGCAGCATAGAGGTACTTCAACTGTAATTCTCATGGGTGAAGATTAAACTCCTTTCATATTTCAGCTGGAGTTTTGAGGGATATCCTAGTCAATAAACACTATATGTGTTAATATTATAGGAATTGAATGACACTAACTTGGAAGTTAACTACAGTGGGAAGAAATTTCAACTTGATATACAGTACTGAAACTGCAAATTCATTCTCACAGAAATTCCCAGGCATTAGGAAAAGTTTCAATTAATAGTTGTTTTTTCTCCATCTAAGCCTAGAGCTCAGTACCCAGGTTAGCGGTGGTCACATATTTGTTGCATTTAATTTCTCACTCAGAAAAAAGCAGGGCAACGGCACATTCTTCATTTCTTCTGTTATTACTATGAATTCAGGTCCGAAAGTTCTCTTTTCCCGCTGGATGCCCTGACAGGAGGGGTCATCATCTCTCCTCTTTTGGCTGTCAGTGAATGGTGAATGTCAGCTCTCACCACATGCTGCACCCACTTAACCTCAGCCTTGAGCCTTTGTCACACTCAGCCTTGTGCGTGGCCTGCACATCTCGGCAACCCCTGTGATTAGCTTCTCCCTGGGCAAGAAGCATGCTTGTTATCAGCTGGAGGGTTAGGGGATGGGAAGCTGGAAGCCCACCTTCACCGTTCTGTTGGGAAGATAAACGACACTTAGATTGATCTTGAATTTCTCAGAAATAAATGCTGGGGGCACCTCAGTCGGTCAAGCATCTGGCTCTTGACTTCTTGACTTCGGCTCAGTTCGTGATCTCACACTTTGTGAGATCAAGCCCTGCTTCGGGCTCTGCGCTAACAGAATGGAGCCTGCTTGAGATTCTTTCTCCCTCTCTCTCTGCCCCTTCCCCACTCTCTTGCCCTCTCTCTTGTTCTCTCTCTCTCTCAAAATACATAAATAAATAAATAAACATTTAACAAAAAAAGAGAAAGAAATGCTGTACCAAAAAAATGATTAAAAAGCCTGACATTTCTTAGTATAATATGGAGTGAAGACAGTGAAGATTTTATTTTTTCTGTTTCAGTAAAGTATAAAAAAACAAAACAAAAAAGTTGATCAGTAAAAGCAGACTGTTCTGTGACCTGGAGCAGTAAGTCTCCTTTGCTTTGGAATGCCGGAAATACCAGACTCCCCTAAAGGTTCCCCGTGGCTGATTTATTTGGATTTAAGCTGAAGGTCTCAAAACAACAGAGTAAGTCACCTCCAGTTTGGAGGGTTAAAAAACATCAGAATGTGAGAGCAGAGCAGAGGAAGGCTGTTTGGGCAAGAGTGTATGGGCTCGGCTCACACACACAGCGCTCCTTGGGTGACAGCACAAAAGAGGGCAAGAATATGATGGGACCTCAGCCCTGGGCTAGAAGATAGAGAGTCCTTCTTTGCATGGGTGCCCCTTGCTAGACAGAGAAAGCGCATTGCTCAGCACTTATCTGGAAACATTTGGAACCCGTTCAACCTAGGGGAACTGTTAACTTGAGAACTTGCGTACAGATGTTAGTGACACCTTGGGATTCAGCTGGTGCTAAAGCATTTCGCGGGGGCCCTCTGCCTCTGTGATCTGTGGGAGAGACCATTTTAGTTAGACCTTTAGAGTTTCTAGGATCCAGGAAACAAGAATTCTGATGCCTGAGTCAAGCATGGTTCCTTTTAAACATTTATTTTGTTGGTCACTTGCCAGAGCCATTCACGGTGATACAGCATCCCGGGAATCTTTGGGCTTTCACATCTCCTTCAGACCCTAAGCCATTGGGGTATTCCCTTGTTTAAGTAGGGACGCCCTTTCTCTATTTCCTTGTTTGTATGCTCCTTGTTTGTCTCCTGCAAATGACAAGGGTCTCCGCTTTGAATTCCTAGCACCGAGCAGCAGGCTTGGGCATATGATGATGATGGTATGATGGAATTGATGGTATGATGGAATTAATTGTAACTAATGTTTATTTTGTTCTATTTGCCACTTTATGTTCAGTATTTCACTTATCATAACTCTCTGAGAGAAATATGTTATAGTGCCCATTTTAAGGAGGTAGAAACGGAGGCACAGACAGGTTAAATAAATTGGCATAAAAACCATCTAAGTGGCAAAATATTCAGTTCACATATGTAAATGTGTGTAGAAGTTCTTCACTACCATAGCTCTTAGAAGAGTTTAAAAACAAAATTATGACCTATTTTAGCAAAATAAATAGACAAACTCAGAAGGAGATTGGCAGGCATTTCATATCCAGTGAGACTGTTGGTGCTGGACCCTGTCCATTTTAGGACATAGTGGAATTGTAGCCATTCTGGAGAGCTTGTTTGTTTATTTGTTTGTTTGCTTGTTTGTTTGTTTTGAGAGAGAGTGAGCGAGCATGCACAAGCTGGGGAGAAGGGCAGAGGGAGAGAGAGAGAGAGAGAGAGAGCGAGTGCATCTCAAGCAGGCTCCACACTCAGCACAGAGCCCGACACAGGGTTCAATCCCACGACCCTGGGATCATGACTTGAAATGAAATCAAGAGTCAGCTGCTCAACCAACTGAGCCACCCAGGTATCCCTGGGGATCTTATTTTTAACTTGTGACAACTGGTTTGTTAAAATCTATAGATATACCTTATATACTACACCATCCTGAAATACCTGAAGGTCATAATGGATCTAGAATTTCGTCCTCCTTTGGGGAACTTAATGTAGTAGGGAATTAGTGCTAGAGAGATTTCTAATGGACAGACTAATTGTCCAAGGCCTTTTGATAGTTGATTATTAAGATATCACACCCCAGGGGTGCCTGGGTGACTCAGTCGGTTGAGCATCCAACTCTTGTGTTCAGCTCAAGTCATGATCTCGTGGTTCATGAGATTGAGCCCCACATTGGGTTCCGTGCTTTCAGTGCAGAGCCTACTTGGGATCTCTCTCTCCCTCTCCCTCTGGCTCTCTCTCAAAATAAATAAATAAACTTAAAAAAAAGATACCATATCCATAATGTGTGTGTGAAGAGAAGAGAGAATGAGCTTTTTCTCAGCTTTTAAATAGCTTTTTGTTGTATTCCATTTATCTACCCCCGATTCAATATCCCTGGTGTCTTAAATGGTGGAGCTTAATGATAACAGTAATAGCTAACATTATTATGTACCAAGTACTGTTCTAAGTTTTTCATGTGTATTATTTTATATAATCTCAAGGACTTGACTGCATGGGTATGAGGCACAGGGATGATGAATAAGTTGTCCAAATTTGCATGACTATAAAATGAACACTAGAGCTATACTGCTATAATTAGTCTGGATATCTATTAGGGTTCCTTTTATGTCCTTTAGTAAAGGCTTATTCATCCTTTGTCATCTCTTCTGAGTTTCTTCCTGTGAATGGTACCTTCTAATTAGATGTTAACCATGTATAGGAACTCTGTTGAATTATGTGTATCCGTCTATATCAGTCTTCAATCTTGCTACACATCTGTTAATTAGTTCTAATTGTTGGTAAACCCTCATGTGCAGACTTCCTGTCCGGTCCTTACACCTTGCTTCTTATTCTTTACTTATCACATTAGATAGGATCCTCAACGTAATATTGAAAAGTAAAGTAAGTTAGAGTGAGCATCTCTATCTTATCCCTGACTTTAATGAATAAGCTTCAAATGTTTCACTTTAAGCTAATATCTTCCACGGATTTTTGATAAATACCTATGTCACATTCAGGAAGTTCCCATCTATCCCTCTTCTCATATCATGAACATGTACTAAAACTTAATGTGTTTCCTGTGTCCATTCAAATGATATGATTTTCTTCTTCTGTTAGTACAGTGAATTAAGTTAATAGACTTTCTGGTTGTAAATCACCTTTACATTCTTGGGATGACTCTAATCAGTTATAATGTTATTTGAGTACACTACTGATAAGATTGCTATCATATTATTTAGATTTTTGCATCTTTTTGTTAACAATTTTTTTTTACATTGCGTTTTTCTGGTTTTGGTATCAAGAATATTGTATTCTTACACTATGAGTTAGCTTTTCCTCTTTTGAATCTTTGAAAAGATCTTTACATAATCTATATAAAGAAGTAGTAAAGAAATTTTAACTAGCATGCAAGAAATAGTAAAGAAATTTCAACTAATGATTTATTTTCTATAATGGTTATTTAGATTTTAATTTTTCTAGAAATTTTTCATTTTATCTAAATTTGCAAATGTATTGGCATAAAATTATTCCAATGTTTTTATGATTTAAAAATGTCCATGTACTAATTTCTGCTCTTAGTTTTACCATTTTTTTCTACATTCCTTACAATTATTTTGTTCTTCTTCAAGTACCTTAAACTGGAATGTTTAACAATATTTTAAATCTTAGTTTAATCATGTATTTAAAGTTTATAAATATTTATGTAACACTTTAGCTCCATAGCAATCATCTTTATTTGCAACACTTTTTTATAAATATTTGGTAAACTTTACTGTGATTTTATTTTTAATATGTGAGTTATATATGGTTGTATATTTTTAATTTTTTACATTTCCATTTTGTATGGAAATTTAATAGATAACTTTAAACTGTAATGAAATTGAAACACATGGTTTGTGTGACACATAGTCTTTGAATTTGTGCTTTGGGATACAGTGCTATGGTTGGTTTTGATAAATATTTCATATGATCTTAAAAAAGAGTATAGCCTCTCTAGTGATTGAGTGTGACAGACTAATCATCTATCTGTGTGTTTGTATTAGATCAAGCTTATTGAGTGTATTGTTTAAATCTTTTACAGCCTTACTAATTATCTGTATGATATAACAGTTTCCTATAGATTTTATCAAAGTCTTCCACTTTTCCGTTTCTCCTTGTACTTACATCAATTTTTTCTCCATGTATTTCAAGGCTATGTTAGTAGGTGCATATAAATTCATGACTTTTATTTCTCCTTGGCATATTATTCCTTTTTTTATAATATATTGTCCATCTTAATTCCTGTATATACTTTCTGACTTAAATTATGTTTTACCTGATAGTTAGCATTTGCCTGGTATATCTTTCTATTCCTTTATTTTCATATTTGTGTGTGTGTGTGTGTGTGTGTGTGTGTGTGTAATTTGTTTTGTATGTTAACAAAATCTCTTTTAAATAGCATGTGACTACATTTTAAAAAATCTGATGATAGACTCAGTCTTTTAATTGACAAGTATCTTGGTTTCATATTATTGTTGTAATATATTTATTATAGTTCTGGAAGACATTAGTCTAAATGTTTTGATAAAAGACTGTGTACTTTTTTAAGATTCTGGAGGAGAATCTGATTCCTTGCCTTTTATAGCTTCTGGAGACCACCTGCATTCCTTGGCTTGTGGCCTCTTCCTCCATCTTCAAAGCCACCAGCATACCATCTTTTCTACTCCCTGACATCTGCTTCCATCCCTATATCTCTCTCTGACTCTGACCCTCTTGCCTCTTTCATATAAGAATATTTCATATGAGGATATTTCAAAATCGTTAATCACATCTAAAAGTCCCTTTTGTCATGTGAGGCAACATATTCATAGATATCAGAGGTTAGGACATGGACATCTTTGAAGGCCCATTATTCAACTTACCATACCAAGATTTTTAAAAATTTATTGTGATTGTTGATGTATATGAACTTACTTCTACCCTATCATTTCCTATATACTATTCTGTTTTTTCCTTCTTTATTTCTTTTTTTGCTTTGTATTGGATTGATGAATTTTCTCCAAGCCCTCCTCCAACCTCTACTACCTCTCATACATTTTTCCTATATTCGTTTGAAAGCTATAGAACTTATTTATTTTACTTAAGTAGCTCTCCTCACATTGTTAAGAAATAAATCATATCTTTTTCTAACACTAATGAAAGAATTTAGTAACTTTGTCCTCCTCAAGAATAAGACGAGGACCCCATCACACATTTATTATCTCTTGATCTTTCCCCACTTCCGTAATATTTTTATTATTGTGTAGAATTTTGGATCTTCTCATCTTTACCACAAAGTTGTTGGTTTTAGTCAGTTGGTAGTTTTCTACTCACTAGTTACCGAAATAGTTTGGTGATTTTTCTTTATTCTTTTTTTCCCCTTGTATCTCTCTGCTTCCTACTTGATTTATATTTCTTCTTGCTAAATTATATCCTTCTAGGTTCTGTGCTAGAGGTCTCATTGTTTATGTATGTTTGACTATATCTTGATTTCACCTTTACTCTTGCATGATAGTTTAGCTGAGTATGAAATTCTATTTTACAAGTTTTTATTTCTTTGAAGATTGATCTCTGGCACCAATAAAATTCCATTGCTAGCCTGATTATTGTTAGCTGCTGATAAAATTTCATTGTTAGTATAATTATTACTCCTTTTTAGGTAATTTGTTTTTCTCACAAGGTGCTTTTAAGACTGTGTTCTTATCCTTCATTTTCTTAGATTTCTCTTTAATGCATCAAAAGATTTGACCCTTCTAAATACTGGAAAGTTTTTGTCATTATCTCCTCAAATATTTCTTGTTTTCCAATCCTTCTATTTCTCCTACTTTGAGAAGCACACACACACACACACACACACACACGCGCGCGTTCCACCACAATTCTACATGTCTATTTTTATTTTTCATCCATATCTTTCATCTCTTTATCTCTGTGCTGCCTCCTATGCTCCAGTTTACAAATTCTGTCTTTGATTTTGGCAAATGTAAAGTTTATCTCATTTAATTTTTTAGTTTAATTTGACTATATTTTTCAATTCCAAGATTTATAATTGATTATTCATAACCACTATTCTTGATTAATATCTGTTTTTGTTTCATAATACTTGTTTTATATATATTATCCTACTCTGCATATCTTTGAGGATCTCAGAAACATTTTCTAATCAATTTCATTTAGTTCTATTGATTGCTCAAGAATGAATTCAATAGCTGATTGTTTCCAAATGTGCTTCTTAGCATTTAGAATTTTAATGATAGATTAATCTGATGTGAAGTATATTTTTTCTAATTGTCAGTAGTCTTACCTCCCTGTCTAACATTTTATATTTGCCTTCACCTGGACAAATATCACTAGTCCAGAATCAGGTTTTGAGCCTTTTTTTTCCTGTGGGGATATTGGAAAAATCACAGATTCAGTCATTACACTTGACAGTGGCTTACATAGGGCCTGTCTGTATGACAGCTTTTACTTCACCACCACCACTGGCACACGTCTGTGTGTAGACTATTACCTTGGGAAGATCACAGTTTTGTTTGGCATCCTTTCAAATGCAGGAAAGCTCTTTTGGCTGGGAACCCTGGAACCCTTACTTCCTGAAGGATCTTTTTGGTTTTCAGTTTTACTCCTCAAGCTTTTACTGATTTTAGGACCTACAGCCCAGGATGTCTGTGGCTTCAGGACCTTCTTATTGCTTCTGTTACACACAATGTTAATTTTGTTTTTGAGTATAACTATGCCTGGTTCTTCCTTGTTTCAAAATATTATTTCTTTTTTTTCTGTGTGTTAGAGTGAAAGGCATGCTTTAAAGCTTGAACTCACTGATTTATAGTCCATCCTCTTAACTAATTTTTATAATGCTTTATAAACTATCAGTGAGTACTTACAAAAGAGTGGTGAAATGTGTCTTCACTTGACATAAGAGAGCAGAATTCTTATATCTTTGCCCTAGCTATGAAAAATCTATAAAATAAACTCACAAGAATAGGTAAATAAGAGAGTAACATTCTGGTTTATCATGGTGGGCATCTTTTCTTTAACACATAAATGTCACAGCCATTCCAAAATGGATTCTGCTTTTCCTGAACCATTGCAAGAGACTCATTCAGTGATGAGAGGATACCAGTGACGATAATATCAAGAGGCTTACAGAAGCAAAGGTTTGTGCTTGACAGAGAGCTGTGAGCCTCTTACCCCAACTCTTACTTGAGACTTCTTTTATTTTGGCAGAGCTAAATGCAAAACCCAGAAGATGGATTCCAGTAGGTCATATTGATTATAAACCACACTGAGAAAAAGAAAGCTGTAGATGAATGTTAGGTAACATGATGGGTCAGCACCTTCCCTGAATTTAGAAATACAGCTCTACTGATTGAATATAATTAGTTTAAGTGTAAGCTAAACCAGAATGGAAGGAGGAGTTTTTGTTCCCTTGTCATTAAAGGGCTATCTAGAAAATAAAAGAAAAATATATTAGTTTCTTGCATGCTTTGCAAGACTTTCCATCTTCATTTTGCCTGTCCCAGCTATTAATTAGCTTTAGCAAATTGTTTTTTCTAATTAATTATTATTCAGTCATACAGTTAATACTTGTCACCACAGAGGGAGATTAAGGTAAACTTCCTTTATATGGATCAGATGTGGTTTTTTTCCAAATTCCACCTTCTCTCCTCCATAAAAATTTATAACTACTTCCCCATTACCAGCATCATCATCTAGCCAATTGTTATGCATTAAATGTTTGTGTCCCTCCAAAATTCATATATTGAAATCATCCCCCCCAATATGATGATATAAGGAGATGAGGGGTTTGGGAGGTAATTAGGTCATGAAGGTAGAGTCCTCATAAATGTGATTGGCATCCTTATAAAAGAGACCCCAGAGAGCTCTCACCTTTTCTATCATGTGAGGATACAATGAGAAAAATGGCCATCTGCAACCTGGAGGAGGGCTCTCACCAAAACCTGACCATATTGACACTCTGATCTCAGACTTCCACCCTCTAGAACTATGAGAAATAAATTTCTGTTGTTTATAAACCACCCAGTCTTTGGTATTCTTTAGAAAAACCTTAAACTAACTAAGATACCAACCAATGCCACTATTAAGGGATGGCTATCATTGTCGTTATCAACTGAAGAATCTATTCTGATTGTGCACTGACAGTAGACAGTCATATTCAATAATAGGCTAGTATAAAATGAAATAAACACTTTTATACAATTAACAAAGATAAGAAGATATGCATTAAGTAGTATGGTGTAAAGGTTTATTAATAGTATGAAATCCCCAACACACGTATGTTGAAATTATAAGATGTTTATCAGAGAGAAAATCATAACTTTTTACTACTCTCATTTCATCTTCCTTGTCGCAAGCACAAGGACAGAGACTGGAGGGGCATATATGACATGGTGGAGCTCTCCATAGGATGGCACTTGGGGTATGTCTTTTTTAATGTCATTTGTGATGAAATTGTTTATGCAGCATTAAGTCTCATACTTTAGAAGAGAAAATTCCCCTCTGGGATGTTAGAACATTTAATCGGGATGTATTTGAGAGGTAAGGGAAGTATTATCTGAGAGCAGGCATGGTCATGTGTCACACACAGTTGTCTTACATGTGGTATTCACTCAACAAAGAGTTGCTTAGTATATGAGTGTTGAAGTAGTATTCTGTACTATCAAGAGTAAGGATGTTGGGAATCAGACAGATCTGGAATGAAGTCCTAACTCTACACACATGAACTCTGGAAAATTATTTAACCTTTCTAAGACTTTGGGTCCTTGCCTTTAAATGGAACTAAAAATGGCATCTAGAAGATTAAACATGTTAATAATATATATAGAGAGTGCTTGGCGAAAAATAAGCATTTGGCATTCAATAAATGCTAGCTTTGACTATTAATGTTGAGAGACAAAAACATCTAGGTGAAATTACTTGTGGTAAGACTTAAATCTTTATGACACTATATCTTAAGATATTTTATATATTTTTCCTTAGATAAAAAAGAAAAAAAACAAATAAGGTACACTCAGAGAGGACCTAAGGATTCAAACTAACTGATCCATATAGTGCAGAGCTCTATGAAATGGTAGCTCTGATGCCGCCTTTTTCCTCACTCTTCACTTGGTTCTCTAAATTTTTGACATGAAGCCACCTTGTAAAGTAGAAAATATTTGTATTAATGAATAAATATATGTTCTTCCACATCAAAGAAAAGGTTTATTAGAAAATAAGTTTCTATTTAGAAATGTCAACTTCAATACTTTTCTGATTCTCTATATCCTTGGAGCTTATTTATTCATTTAATTGTATAGATGCTCCCTGGAACCTGTGTAAATCATGTCTACATGCTCAGGAGCTGTCTTCTTTCCTTTTACTTAACTATCTTCATGCCTTGTGTTTGATCTGACACCTTTCACTGAGTTTTGAGAAGGCAATGACTTTCAGAAAGAACGTTAAAGTCCTTGTTCAAAGATATATCCTAGTAGCCTGAAAAGATTCTTGGTACATATTACTTAAAAGCAATGTAAATTACGTATACCTGCTTTCCTCATGCAACCAAACTTAGCTGGCCTTAAAATTCTTATAGACTTTTTCCCCCCCAAACAGGGAAATCAAGAGGTAGGGCTATTATTTGACCCCTAGTAAGTCTCAGCAGATCAGTGACCAAGCGCTTCCTATTCAATCTATTATGCCAAACTACTTCCCTCTAAGAATGAGGAGAAAATCTTAGCAAAACATAAAAAATTGTGAGTTTAAGGGAATTAGAGAGCAGCAAAACCAGTGACAAACAAAAAGAAACAGGAAACAAAGAGATCTATGCTCAGCATTTGGTACTATTTTTTCCTGTGTAGTTCCAGCAGAGGTTGAAAAACTGAAAAGAAGGGCACCTGGATGGCTCAGTTAGTAGAGTGTACAACTCTTGATCTTGGGGTTGTGAGTTTGAGGCCCATGTTGGGTGTAGAGATTACTTAAAAACGAAATCTTAAAAAAAAAAAAAAAAGAAAACTGAAAAGAACATTCATAAAAGTCACTGGCCTATGAAAATAAAAATTGAAATCAGGACTGGCTAAAGAGATAAAAATTGGAGCACATACTTGGTAAAACTCTCAGCCTTTCGGGTAGGACTCTGAAAAGCTACACCCTGGGAACAAAGGTAAAGTAGTACAGATCCTCATTTTAAAACATTTTAATCTCTAACTGGATAAAGGACATCTAGAAATGCTAGTTCTCCCCACATCTTTCCTAGAGGCAAATATATATTACTCTCATCAAAGAAAGAAAACATTATTTTAAGATTCAAAGTATTTTGTGTATCTATGGTTTTTGTGTACAGTATCCAACAGTTAATTTTAAAATAACCAGGCATACAAGGAGATAAGACTACTGAACAGAAAACTACAATATACTTAATGCGCTCCAGGAACTAAAAGGCAAAATTTAAAACTTTGGTAGAGATATGCAAAGTATAAAAGAGAACGAATAGAAATGAAGACCTAAAAAATACAATTGAAATTAGGGACTCTATAAATGGGTTTAATGGCCTATTAGATATAGATGAAGAGAGAATTGTGGAAGTGGAAGATAGGTCAGAAGAAACTACCCAAAATTCAATGCAGAGAGATAAAAGGATGAAAAATGTAGAAGAGTTGGTCAAACAAACAAATACACACAAGGAGTATAGTTATTGGAGTACTAGAAGGAGAGAAGAGAATGGAGCAGAAGATATAATGGCCAGGACATAAAACCAGATTTAAAAAGCATTATAAACAGAAAGCAAGATAAATATAAAGAAAACCACATCTAAACACAATATAGTAAGATTACTTAAGACCAAAGAGTAGATATTAAAGGTAGCCAGAAACAAAAAGACAGTTTATCTTAAAAGGAATATTAGTAAACTGGCTGCTGACTTCTCAGGCATTGCTGAGAGCAGGATGCCAGTGTGAAAATAAGAGGACTACAAGAAAGTCTTAATACTGAAAGGTAGTGCTCCAATCCCCTTCTCCCTCAATCCCCAGAACATGGGCAGAAGATTGGAATATTCTCAGGGCAATTTCACCAGCCACAAGGAAAGGCAGAAATAAACTGATAGTTGGGCTCTAAAATATCTGGGTCCCTTAGCTGACTGCTTCCCAAGCACATAACAGTTTTAGTGCTTCACTCTTAAATGTAAGTACTTAACTTTAAGCTGCACCAAGAAAGCCTGTAATGCAGAAGCAAGAAACTAGAAAACATAAAATTGAGAACTTGGAGGAAACAAAGGCATTACAGTGAGAAGAATCTCAGGAAAATAAAAGATGACTATGACTTTGTGCCCATGAACAAAAACAGGATGTTAGTTTAAAAAAAAAGAGCAACAAAAGTGTGCTCATAAAAGTTAAAAATACAATCACATAAATTAAAATTTTGATAAAAGAATCGAAAATAAAATTGAGAAGCTATCAGAGAGTAGAACATGAGAAAAAGCTAGAAATGAGGGGAGAAAGATTAGAAAATTAGATAATGTGTTCAGCAGTTCAAAGATGCAAATAAGCAGTTCTAGAAAGAACAAATGAAAAAATGGAGGGCAGGATATTATACAGGAAATAATTCAAAGGATATATCCAGAACTAACAGAGAGGGATGCATGGAAAGGTGTCATCAAATACGCTGCATAATTGATGAAAATAGGCCCATGTGAAGACACATCATTAAATTCCAGATGGAAAGAATTAGTGGTCAAAAAACAAATCAGGAATCAGAGTGGCATCAAACTTCTAGAGAGCAACACTGGGAGAGGAAAAAAAAAGACTTTGAAGGAAAATAAATCTTATTCTTAAATTCATCATCCAGCCCAAAGACTAATCAAGCACAGGGATAAAATGATGACATTTTAGAGATGCAAGATCTCAAAAAATTTACCCCCCATGAATCCTTTCTTGGGAAGGTACTGAAGAATGTTCCCCACCAAAGTGAGGGAAACGAGATCCAGGATACAAGGGCTCAGACACAGGAGAGAAGCTCAAGGAATGCACAGGATGCTGCATGGCCTTCTTAGGAAGCCAGCTGTACTGCAGGCCCAGAGAGCAGCCAGTCCAGAAGGAAATTGCAGAACAGATGGGTCAGGAGAGATTTGTCTCTAAGAAAATGGAACTGATAGAAAATCTGATGTTTCTGAACCTATTGATAGGATATTTACTCCTTTGATTGAGAGTTTGGGGGCGAGTCCATGATAGATACCTTTAAAAAACAAGCAAATTCAAGGCAATAATTCCTTAGAAAATAAAAGTTGTACAAGAAAGAAATTGCAATCATAGTATGCTTTCATGGCTCAGCCGTGAATAGTATTTGCATTCCCATACTGGTATAGATTCTCACCAGAAAATAGGTTTTAACTATATTGGGAGGATGGGGAGAAGAAAGTAAAGGAGAGAAAGAAAGGGACGGGAAAGAGGGAGAGAAGAGAGCTGTCATTGTCTCCTATAGAGAGGAGTAAATTGATAATGCTCAAACTGAAAAATTAAGAAGTAGCAGTAGATGAGAGGAAGGCAAACATCAAAAGAAAAATGCAAATAGAATTGACAGTGGTTGCTTCCACTTAATGGACAACCGTGGAACTAATGGGGAAGGGTGGGAGAGTGGGTTCAAGGGACTACTGCTTTTCATATGTTTTTTTTTAGAACCATTTGACTTTGCAAATTATTTGTAGGTATACATTTCATAAAAATAGCACTTACAAATTTAAGTCATACTGCAGGACAGTATTATAGTATGCTACCATTTGTGTAAGAAAAAGTAGTACATGTGCAAATGTGCTTTTTTTTAAGTCATGAAGTATGTCTGGAAAGATATGCAGAAAACCAGTAACATTGGCTGCTTCTTGGGATGGCAGCTAGTGGCCATGAACAGACAGGAAAGAAAGAGACTCTTTTCCCTTATACTCATCTGAATTTTATACTGTGTACATGTATTATTTATTTACAAAGAAAAACTTCTTAGAAAGAAAGGAACTGGGAATGAAATGGAAGCAAGAGAGAAAACAAAGTTAAAATTAAATGGACTCTAAAGAGAGTGATCATATCCTTTTAGGATGAGTTCTTTATTCAGTAAGTATTAGTGTGTGTCTTCTTGTTATTCAATTGACTTTATCCTTATAGAACAAATGGAGGAAGAAAAAAATCACTCATAGTGCCACCATGCATATAACCACTGTTAAACTTTTGATGTATATCTTCTGAAACGTTACTGTGTATGTGCGTTTGTGCATTCTTACCCCCTCCCATGTGATAATACTATTTAACTACCAGCTATTTTTATTCAACAATGTAGTATAGTCGCTTTTGATGTGAATTATTAAGAAATATCCATGTTCAGATCATTTTCAGTGACTGATTTTATTGCATCACTTGGCTCTACCACAGTTGATTTAATTAATCCCCTATTGGTAGTTTTCAGTTTTTCACCACTGTAAACAATGCTCATGTCCTAATTGCTGATCACGTTCCTGTTTCCTTAGAGTAGACTTCTAATAATGCATTTCCTGGGTCATATGGCATGAACACAACTAAAAATCTTGATATAACATGAAATTATCTCCCAGAAAATGTATACCAGTTTATGGCCCATCCCCAACAGAGTTGAAGAATGTCACCCTCTCCCAGACCCTTGCCAGAAGTTTATTTGTTCTTGCCAAATCTGACAGATGAAAAAAATGTTGTATTGTTAGTGTTTCTTTGGCTTACAGGTAAGGCTGAACATTTTTCACGTATTTATTGACCAAAAAATATTTTTTGAACACCCTTCCCCTCCCTGGTACTGTGCTAACTGTATCTAGAGGCATAAAAGCATATAGAATGGTCTCTTTCTTCGAAGAGTTTACAATCTCAAAACACAGAAATGAATCCACAACCTATACAGTACTACAATGCCCTGTGCTATGATATGTAACCACAGGGGAGGAAGTGATTAATTCCAATATAAAATTTAAAATGTTCATAGGTAAAGCATTTGAGTAGAGACTTGAAGGATAAGGAGGAGGAAGTCAGGGAAATGGAGTGTACATTTCCAGAGTGTAGCCTAGTTAAGTGCAACGTTGAGTACAGTACACTTGGGAAGGGTGAGTGAGCTGGTGTGGCCGAAGCCAAGGGTGCATGTTGGAAATTGACAGTGCCTAGGAAGTAAGCCTGGAGAAGTGCGTTGGGGCCCTTTCCTGAAGAATTTGGGATAGATTCTCCAGACCAAAGCCTCCTGTCTGATATACCAGTCTTGATTGCAGGCCGCCATGTTTCAAACAGAAAAAGTGACAAATATCCACCATGAGCCCTGAAAATTATACGTAACGTTTAGGAAGAAGTGTGTGTGTGTGTGCGTGTGTGTGTGTGTGTGCGCGCGCGCACGCGCGTGTATGAGAATTCCATAGCATTCTCAAAGGGATAAAGAATTCAACATCACTGGTCCAGACTTTGGAGAGCCCTCCGGTATCTTCAGCAGGAGAGGAACAGGATCAGCCCTGTGAAAAAGAACCATGTCAATAATATGTATTGGGGAGGGCACATGCAGGAAGGAGAACTGGAAGTGAACTTTTGATAGGTAACATTAATAATACCCACCATTTATTGAGAATTTACTCTGTGGTAGACAAAGTGCTAGATGCTTGGCACCCCTTTTATTTCATCTTCAAGCAGCACATTTAAAAGATGAGGAGACTGAAACCTAGATTTTAATCCTGGATCACCTGGCTACCAATGGCAGGGTCCACAGTTGACCACCAGGTCATGTGACTTCAAAGCCCACTCTTTTAAACATTACCCTCTACTGCCTCTTTTGTAAAGCTCTGGCATCATTTCTTTTATACTTCCTCCCCTAATTTCCAGTTAATTGTCTTAACTAGCAAAGTGACTCACTTCAGGGAAGAGAATCAAATGACTCGAGATACCATTTAGCAGTCGAAAAGGAGAAAGACCTTGGTGACTGTTCATTGTTCTTGTTCCACAAAGAACTGATCGTCCGCTGAGATAATAGTATTAATCCAAAGAAACCCCTAGCTCTGCACACTGGTTCCTGTTGTTATTTGTGTCTCCTCATTCCATGGAAGGAAATTCTTGCAGATTTCAACTGGCAAACAAATCATTCTGAAGAAAGTGCACAATTTTCTTCAAGCTTCATGGTCATTAGCACTGTGGAACAGGAGGTCTGCCTAAGTATATTCACTCTCATTTATTATTGAAATGACATGTGCAAACAATAGCATGCATTTCTATCTTTCATGGCAAATATTAAATACACCATAAGGAAACTTACAAAAGCTCCAGCTGTATTACCTTGGGAGCTGAGTGCTGCCTAAGAAGTGCACTGGTGCCTTATTGTCAAATAAAAAGCAAATGTTATCTTTGGACATGTGAAACCTCAGGGCATGGCACTAATCACCAGAGGGCATGGGATTCTGAATTGCAAAAGATTACCATCTCTCCATCTCTCATGGTTGTGTGCACTTGCTTGTGCTAACCTTCTGTATGCATTGTTCATGGGCTACTGTAATGACTCTGGCTTTTTACCCCCCAGTTCACAGAAAAACAAACAGAGGCAGCTGTTGCTAAAGTTTTGCTGGAAGGCTTAGGAAAGCTCATTTTTATCATCTTTTGAACAAATATGTGAAACCCCGTATTAGTTTTCTATTGCTGTGTAACAAATTACCACAAACTTAGTGGCTTAACACAGACAGATTTATTATCTCAGTTTCTTTTTTTTTCTTCAATATATGAAGTTTACTGTCAAATTGGTTTCCATACAACACCCAGTGCTCATCCCAAAAGGTGCCCTCCTCAATGCCCATCACCCACCCTTCCCTCTCTCCCACCCCCATCAACCCTCAGTTTGTTCTCAGTTTTTAAGAGTCTCTTATGCTTTGGCTCTCTTCCACTCTAACCTCTTTTTTTTCCCCTTCCCCTCCCCCATGGGTTTCTGTTAAGTTTCTCAGGATCCACATAAGAGTGAAACCATATGGTATCTGTCTTTCTCTGTATGGTTTATTTCACTTAGCATCACACTCTCCAGTTCCATCCATGTTGCTACAAAGGGTCATATTTCATTCTTTCTCATTGCCACATAGTATTCCATTGTGTATATAAACCACATTTTTTTTTATCCATTCATCAGTTGATGGACATTTAGGCTCTTTCCATAATTTGGCTATTGTTGAGAGTGCTGCTATAAACATTGGGGTACAAGTGCCCCTGTGCATCAGTACTCCTGTATCCCTTGGGTAAATTCCTAGCAGTGCTACTGCTGGGTCATAGGGTAGGTCTATTTTTAATTTTTTGAGGAACCTCCACACCGCTTTCCAGAGTGGCTGCACCAATTTGCATTCCCACCAACAGTGCAAGAGGGTTCCCATTTCTCCACATCCTCGCCAGCATCTATAGTCTCCTGATTTGTTCATTTTAGCCACTCTGACTGGCGTGAGGTGATATATGGTGTGGTTTTGATTTGTATTTCCCTGATGAGGAGCGACATTGAGCATCTTTTCATGTGCCTGTTGGCCATCCGGATGTCTTCTTTAGGGAAGTGTCTATTCATGTTTTCTGCCCATTTCTTCACTGGGTTATTTGTTTTTTGGGTGTGGAGTTTGGTGAGCTCTTTATAGATTTTGGATACTAGCCCTTTGTCCGATATGTCATTTGCAAATATCTTTTCCCATTCCGTGGGTTACCTTTTAGTTTTGTTGGTTGTTTCCTTTGCTGTGCAGAAGCTTTTTATCTTCATAAGGTCCCAATAGTTCATTTTTGCTTTTAATTCCCTTGCCTTTGGGGATGTGACAAGTAAGAAATTGCTACGGCTGAGGTCAGAGAGGTCTTTCCTGCTTTCTCCTCTAGGGTTTTGATGGTTTCCTGTCTCACATTCAGGTCCTTTATCCATTTTGAGTTTATTTTTGTTAATGGTGTGAGAAAGTGGTCTAGTTTCAATCTTCTGCATGCTGCTGTCCAGTTCTCCCAGCACCATTTGTTAAAGAGACTGTCTTTTTTCCATTGGATATTCTTTCCTGCTTTGTCAAAGATGAGTTGGCCATACGTTTGTGGGTCTAGTTCTGGGGTTTCTATTCTATTCCATTGGTGTATGTGTCTGTTTTTGTGCCAATACCATGCTGTCTTGATGATTACAGCTTTATAGTAGAGGCTAAAGTCTGGGATTGTGATGCCTCCTGCTTTGGTCTTCTTCTACAAAATTACCTTGGCTATTCGGGGCCTTTTGTGGTTCCATATGAATTTTAAGATAGCTTGTTCTAGTTTCGAGAAGAATGCTGGTGCAATTTTGATTGGGATTGCATTGAATGTGTAGATAGCTTTGGGTAGTATTGACATTTTGACAATATTTATTCTTCCAATCCATGAGCATGGAATGTTTTTCCATTTTTTTATATCTTCTTCAATTTCCTTCCTAAGCTTTCTATAGTTTTCAGCATACAGATATTTTACATCTTTGGTTAGATTTATTCCTAGGTATTTTATGCTTCTTGGTGCAATTGTGAATGGGATCAGTTTCTTTATTTGTCTTTCTGTGGCTTCATTATTAGTGTATAAGAATGCAACTGATTTCTCTACATTGATTTTGTATCCTGCAACTTTGCTAAATTCATGTATCAGTTCTAGCAGACTTTTGGTGGAGTCTATCGGACTTTCCATGTATAATATCATGTCATCTGCAAAAAGTGAAAGCTTAACTTCATCTTTGCCAATTTTGATGCCTTTGATTTCCTTTTGTTGTCTGATTGCTGATGCTAGAACTTCCAACACTATGTTAAACAACAGCGGTGAGAGTGGACATCCCTGTCGTGTTCCTGATCTCAAGGAAAAAGCTCTCAGTTTTTCCCCATTGAGGATGATGTTAGCTGTGGGCTTTTCATAAATGGCTTTTATGATCTTTAAGTATGTTCCTTCTATCCCAACTTTCTCGAGGGATTTTATTAAGAAAGGTTGCTGAATTTTGTCAAAGGCCTTTTCTGCATCGATTGACAGGATCATATGGTTCTTATCTTTTCTTTTATTAATGTGATGTATCACATTGATTGATTTGTGAATGTTCAACCAGCCCTGCAGCCCAGGAATGAATCCCACTTGATCATGGTGAATAATTCTTTTTATATGCTGTTGAATTCGATTTGCTAGTATCTTATTGAGAATTTTTGCATCCATATTCATCAGGGATATTGGTCTGTAGTTCTCTTTTTTTACTAGGTCTCTGTCTGGTTTAGGAATCAAAGTAATACTGGATTCATAAAATGAGTCTGGAAGTTTTCCTTCCCTTTCTATTTTTTGGAATAGCTTGAGAAGGATAGGTATTATCTCTGCTTTAAACGTCTGGTAGAACTCCCCTGGGAAGCCATCTGGTCCTGGACTCTTATTTGTTGGGAGATTTTTGATAACCGATTCAATTTCTTCGCTGGTTATGGGTCTGTTCAAGCTTTCTATTTCCTCCTGATTGAGTTTTGGAAGCGTGTGGGTGTTTAGGAATTTGTCCATTTCTTCCAGGTTGTCCAGTTTGTTGTCATATAATTTTTCATAGTATTCCCTGATAATTGCTTGTATCTCTGAGGGATTGGTTGTAATAATTCCATTTTCATTCATGATTTTATCTATTTGGGTCATCTCCCTTTTCTTTTTGAGAAGTCTGGCTAGAGGTTTATCAATTTTGTTTATTTTTTCAAAAAAACAACTCTTGGTTTCATTGATCTGCTCTACAGTTTTTTTTTTTAGATTCTATATTGTTTATTTCCGCTCTGATCTTTATTATTTCTCTTCTTCTGCTGGATTTAGGCTGTCTTTGCTGTTCTGCTTCTATTTCCTTGAGGTGTGCTGTTACAGTTTGTATTTGGGATTTTTCTTGTTTCTTGAGATAGGCCTGGATTGCAATGTATTTTCCTCTCAGGACTGTCTTCGCTGCCTTCCCAAAGCATTTAGATTGTCGTATTTTTATTTTCATTTGTTTCTATATATTTTTTAATTTCTTCTCTAATTGCCTGGTTGACCCATTCAATCTTTAGTAGGGTGTTCTTTAATCTCCATGCTTTTGGAGGTTTTCCAGACTTTTTCCTGTGGTTGATCTCAAGCTTCATAGCATTGTGGTCTGAAAGTATGCATGGTATGATTTCAATTCTTGTATACTTATGAAGGGCTGTTTTGTGACCCAGTATGTGATCTGTCATGTTGAATGTTCCATGTGCACTTGAGAAGAAAGTATATTCTGTTGCTTTGGGATGCAGAGTTCTAAATACATCTGTCAAGTCCATCTGATCCAATGTATCATTCAGGGCCCTTGTTTCTTTATTGACCGTGTGTCTAGATGATCTATCCATTTCTGTAAGTGGAGTGTTAAAGTCCCCTGCAATGACCACATTCTTATCAATAAGGTTGCTTATGTTTGTGATTAATTGTTTTATATATTTGTGGGCTCCTGTATTCGGCGCATAGACATTTATAATTATTACCACTTCCTGATGGATAGACCCTGTGATTATTATATAATGCCCTTCTTCATCTCTTGTTACAGCCTTTAATTGAAAGTCTAGTTTGTCTGATAGAAGTATGGCTACTCCAGCTCTCTTTTGACGTCCAGTGGCATGATAAATAGTTCTCCATCCCCTCACTCTCAATCTGAAGGTGTCTTCAGGTCTAAAATGAGTCTCTTGTAGACAGCAAATAGATGGGTCTTGTTTTTTTATCCATTCTGATACGCTATGTCTTTTGGTTGGTGCATTTAGTCCATTTACATTCAGTGTTATTATAGAAAGATACAGGTTTAGAGTCATTGTGATGTCCGTAGGTTTCATGCTTGTAGCGATGTCTCTGGCACTTTGTCTCACAGGATCCCCCTTAGAATCTCTTGTAGGGCTGGTTTAGTGGTGACGAATTCCTTCAGTTTTTGTTTGTTTGGGAAGACCTTTATCTCTCCTTCTATTCTAAATGACAGACTTGCTGGATAAAGGATTCTCGGCTGCATATTTTTTCTGTTCATCACATTGAAGATCTCCTGCCATTCCTTTCTGTCCTGCCAAGTTTCAGTAGAGAGATTGGTCATAAGTCTTATAGGTCTCCCTTTTTATGTTAGAGCATGTTTATCTCTAGCTGCTTTCAGAATTTTCTCTTTATCCTTGTATTTTGCCAGTTTCACTATGATATGTTGTGCAGAAGATCGATTCAAGTTACGTCTGAAGGGAGTTCTCTGTGCCTCTTGGATTTCAATGCCTTTTTCCTTCCCCTGATCCGGGAAGTTCTCAACTATTATTTCTTCAAGTACACCTTCAGCACCTTTCCCTCTCTCTTCCTCCTCTGGAATACCAATTATGCGTATATTATTTCTCTTTAGTGCATCACTTATTTCTCTAATTTTCCCCTCATACTCCTGGATTTTTTTATCTCTCTTTTTCTCAGCTTCTTCTTTTTCCATAATTTTATCTTCTAGTTCACCTATTCTCTCCTCTGCCTCTTCAATCTGAGCCATAGTTGTCTCCAATTTATTTTGCAACTCATTGATAGCATTTTTTAGTTCCTCCTGGCTGTTTCTTAGTCCCTTGATCTCTGTAGCAAGAGATTCTCTGCTGTCCTTTATACTGTTTTCAAGCCCAGTGATTAATTTTATGACTATTATTCTAAATTCACTTTCTGTTATATTGTTTAAATCATTTTTGATCAGTTCGTTAGCTGTTGTTATTTCCTGGACGTTCTTCTGAGGGGAATTCTTCCATTTCGTCATTTTGGATAGTCCCTGGAGTGGTGCAGGACTGTGGGGCACTTCCCCTGTGCTGTCTTGAATAACTTGGTTTGGTGGGTGGGGCCGCATTCAGACCTGATATCTGCCCCCAGCCCACCGCTGGGGCCACAGTCAGACTGGTGTGTGCCTTCTCTTCCCCTCTCCTAGGGGCAGGAGTCACTGTGGGTGGCATGGCCCATCTGGGCTACTTGCACACTGCCAGGCTTGTGGTGCTGGGAATCTGGCGTATTAGCTTGGGTGGATCGGTAAGGTGCACAGGGGCAGGAGGGCCAGGCTCAGCTCGCTTTTCCTTCGGAGTCCCGCTTCGGGAGGGGCCCTGCGGCACCGGGAGGGAGTCAGACCCGCCGGAGGGATGGATCTGCAGAAGCACAGCGTTGGGTGTTTGTGTGGTGCAAGCAAGTTCCCCGGCAGGAACTGGTTGCCTTTGGGATTTTGGCTGGGGGATGGGCGAGGGAGATGGCGCTGGCGAGCACCTTTGCTCCCCGCCAAGCTGAGCTCTGTCGTCCGGGGCTCAACAACTCTCCCTCCCATTGTCCTCCAGCCCTCCCGTTCTCCGAGCAGAGCTGTTAGCTTATAACCTTCCAGATGTCAAGTCCCGCTTGGTGTCAGAACACACTCCGTCAGGCCCCTCTGCTTTTACAAGCCAGATTCGGGGCTCTGCTTGGCCGGTGGGCCACCCCTCCGCCCCGGCTCCCTCCCGCCAGTCGGTGGAGCGCGCACCGCCTCTCCGCCCTTCCTACCCTCTTCCGTGGGCCTCTCGTCTGGGCTTGGCTCCAGAGACTCCATTCTGCTAGTCTTCTGGCAGTTTTCTGGGTTATTTAGGCAGGTGTAGGTGGAATCTAAGTGATCCGCAGGACGCGCCGTGATCCCAGCGTCCTCCTACGCTGCCATCTTCCCAGGATCCCCTTTTATCTCAGTTTCAATAGGTCAGAAGTCTGGCAATGAGTTGGCTGGATCCTCTCGTTAGGCTCTCAAAACACTAAAGTCAAGGCAGTGGTAGAACTGCATTCTCTTCAGGAGGATTGACTAAGGAAAGGTTCACTTCTAGGCCCCCTCAGGTTGTCGGCAGAATTTATTTCCTTGCAGTGAGAGACTGAGGCCCCCCCTTTTTTCTTGCTAGCTGCCCGCTAGGGTCTGCACTCAGCTGCTGTTGAAACACCCACAGCCCCCTGCCATGTAGTCCCTTCCATAGCCCCTCTCACACTTGAAGTCTTTTGACTAGGAAGAGCCCGATCACTTCTAAAATCTCATCAGATCCACCAACGATATTCTCCCCACCTTAAAGTCAATGGATGTAGGATCTTGACTTCATCTGCAAAATCCCTTCACAGCAGCACATAGATTATTGTTTGATTAAGTAACTGGGAAAGATAACTATACATCAGGAGATAAACATCTTGGGGACCACTTGCAGTTCTGCCTGCCACAAACCCTTACAAGCTCCTTCTCTTCTGGCAAGAGTATTGTATGTTATATGCTTTCTTAGCATCCATCTTTGTTTTCTCAGTTCTATAATCCATATATTTAGCAAATACTATGGAGCCCATAATTATGTGTCATGTGGAGCATTTCATATTTTGGTAAAATGATGACAGTAGCTAGGACTTTCTATTTGTCAGACACTATTCTGAGTTTTACTCACATTACCTCATTTAAATATTACCACGGTGCTATGCAGAAGGTGCAGTTGGTGTCCCAGGCTACAGATGAGAAAACTGAGGCCAGCCATGGTTAAGTGACACGCCCAAGACCCGACAGTCAGAACCCAGTGGAGCTGGGACTTAAACCCACATCGCTTTTCCTTCAGAGCCCTCCCTCCTAACCTATTTCCATCAGTAGTTGTCTTACTATATTGTAGTTTTGAAAGATTATGGAATGTTCTCCATAGCTATGCTGATTATCATTCATCCACTCCTTTTCTGTCAAATTTGTCACCTAATAACAGAAAATGTCACATATGCCAAGTTCTTCCTAGTAGCAAAGGACATCCCCCAAAAGTCAAATAGCAAAGAGACACAGGGGTGTTAGAGCAACTAGTTTAAAGGTTGACTTTGGGTGAGGACAGTCCAGTACCTTAGCAGTTGGTGTTTTAGTGTTCCTTGTTCGTGGATTCTATGATATACTTTGCTGCCTGGTTTTATGCCAAACATTGATTAATAACCTTCATCAAAAAGAAAACTCACCAATTCAGCCCTGGAGAGCAACTTTGTGTCTTCTTTCCAGAGCAGCCAACCTGTGTCAGCAGGAATCAGAATAGAAATGGTACCCATCCATTGAAAACTAATGTCCCCTGACCTGAAATACCACTTATACTGGTGACACCCTATCTTCATTGTGAACAGAGGACTGACCTATGCTACTGGCTAGGGGAGGAAAATAAATGGTTATAAGGGGAAAGATGACATTGACAGAACCCTCTTCTGAAAGACATTTGCTTTTTTTTTTTAATATGAAATTTATTGTCAAATTGGTTTCCATACAACACTCAGTGCTCATTCCAGAAGGTGCCCTCCTCAATACCCATCACCCACCCTCCCCTCCCTCCCACCCCCCATCAACCCTCAGTTTGTTCTCAGTTTTTAACAGTCTCTTATGCTTTGACTCTCTCCCTCTCTAATCTTTTTTTTTTTTTGAAAGAAGGAGAAAAATGGCACCAATTTATGTTTTAATTGTAAGCTGGGTCTCAAAAATGAGTAAAACTATGTAGAGTGCTCCAAGGCCACTAATTTGGGAACAAGGGCCAACAGCTGAGATCATCTGGCCTAGAACTTCCTTATTTTCTCTTCTTGCTGCCCTTCTATTTGTCCTAACAACAGGTAGATAGGAACTCCAGGTCTGCAATCCCCATAGGAGTTGAAATGCCAAGTTATGTGCCCACTTCTGTGTTCTGATGGTGTAAATTCTTCGCCTTCCAAAATCTGGGATCCAGGGAAGTTGGGGGAAGATCAAGGTGGCTTTAACAGCAAGTAGCTAGCAGTTCACCACAACCATTCCCTTTTACTCTTAGATTCAGAGCCAGATGACATTTCTCAGCCTTTTTTGAAGCTAAGGTGGCTGCCTGAGTTGTGTACAGTGGAAGTAGCAGAAGTGATGTGTGACACTTCCAGGGTTGGTACATAAAATCTCAGCATGTGACTCTCCCTCCTCTTTCTTCTCTTCTTGGTCAGCTGGATGTCATTATCTAGGGTGGCTGAGATGCTTCAAGTTAAGCATGTTACAATAAAGGTTTTCAATATCCTCTGCTCTGAAGAAGCATCTTGTTCTTTAGGTGTCTGCCCCTGAAGTGCCTTTACCCCAGCCTCTTCTGACTCACATTTTTGTTGTTTACATGGGAAAGCAAGAACATCATAGGTGTGTTTAAAAGTGACTTGCACACAGCTGAAGAAAAAATTAGTGAACTGGAAGATAGCTCAGAACAAATACAAAATGAAACACAAAGGGCAAAAGAATGGAAAATGCAGATGGGAGTCTGCAGAGACAGAGAGGACATATCAGAAAAGTCACATACATTCAAGGAAAAGAGAAAGAAAATGAGGCAGAAACAATATTTAAACAGATAATAGCTGAGAAGTTTTCAGAAATAAGAGATATCAAACCACAGATTCTAGAAAAGTAGCAAATTCCAAGAAGGATATGCAAATAAACTAACTACATACCATACGGAGAACCTGCCCTACACACAATTAAACATAAAGAGAAAATCTTAAAAGCAGCCTGAAAAAACAGATAAATTACCATCAAGGAAGCACAATTTATATTTTTAGATTAAATAAGCATTAGTCATTTTTTTATGACTTGACACCTTAACCAAAATCTTAACTTTGGAGCCTGATTGTACTATATGAGATTTTCTTCTAAAGGTGGGATGCAGGATTTGAAGGGCTGTTAAGTAAAGAGGGAGCTTCAGTTTATTCTATTTATCTCCAAGGGAGTGGACCAAATTCCAATGTTGTGGAAGGTACAAAAAAAGTATATCTCCACTTTACATAAGGAAGAGATATGTAACAATTTGAGGTATTAAAATCTGGGGTAAGTTACCTTAGATGAGAATTGAGGTTTCTAACATCAAAGGCAGATACATTAATTCATTTGTCATATATTTATTAAGCATCTACTATGTTCCAGGCATAGTTGCAGGTGCTGGGGATATATCAGTGAACACAAACAAGAACAAAAAACATAAACATCCCTTCTATGGAGAGCATATATCCTAGTGCAAGGAGACAAACAAACATGACAAATAAGTTAATTGTGCACTAAGTTAGAAGATGATAAGTGCTAAAAAAAAAAAAAACAGAACAGGGTAAAGGGGATCAGGAGGACTCAGGGAAAGTTTGAAATTAAAAATGTGATGTGCAGGGTAGGCTTTGTTGAGAGATATCGTTTGGCCAAAGAAAGACTTTAGGGAGTAAAGAATGAGCTATGAGGGTCTACATGGTTAAAGGAAACAGATTAGTGGGCATCACTTCCAACTCTAGAATTCAACCCTGTCATATATTTCAAAATAAGTTTGGAATTTTAGCAAACGAAATTCCATTGATTATTATGAAATAATATAAATCAAGATGACTTCCTACATTGTGTTTATTAATGAAAGCTGTTTATCCTCACTATAACATCATAGACACTTTGCACTTGAAAAACATTTGCTTTAAAAATTACAAGTTCCAGGGGTGCCTGGGTGGCTTGGTCGGTTAAGCGTCTGACTTCGGCTCAGGTCATGATCTCATGGTCCGTGAGTTCGAGCCCCGCGTAGGGCTCTGTGCTGACCGCTCAGAGCCTGGAGCCTGTTTCAGATTCTGTGTCTCCCTCTCTCTCTGCCCCTCCCCTGTTCATGCTCTCTCTCTCTCTGTCTCAAAAATAAATAAACGTTAAAAAAAAAAATTAAAAATTACAAGTTCCAGGAAGGATGTTGTACCTTCTGCTGGTATCTCAGAATTTGGAGATTAGAGCAGATAATTAGCATAAGCTTGTTAGAGAACTGGACTGTCATCTTGAGAAAGAGATGTAAAGAATCTTCACAGAGCATTCAAAGTAGAATTGTAGGTTTGCTCTTCAAAATCACATTGCGTTTTGAAAAAAAGAAAAGCCAACAAACACCCAGCTGCTTTGATTCAAAAAAATAATGTTTGTCTCTGATGTTCAGTTCTGCAGTGCCAGTCATTTGAACTATAGAGGGCTTTGACATGTGCAGAATGAAAAGCCAAGAATATCTTCACTGTTAACTTGTACTCTTGTGTTGCAGGCACACAAAAAATCCCTTTGGACAATTGAACCCAATGAAGGCATGGTTCCCCCGGAAACTGATTTTCAGCTGACGCTGACAGCCAACCTGAATGACATACTGACATTCAAAGACACAGTTATTTTGAGCATAGGAAATAGCAACACCTACCGGATTCCTGTCCAGGCTTCAGGAGTTGGTTCCACCATTGTTTCAGATAAGCCCTTTGCTCCAGAGCTCAATTTGGGAGCACATTTCAGGTAGGGAAATACCCTAGACTGATTCTTCCAGATACTACGTCTGTTTCATAAACTGAGCATCACCTCTACTTTGAAAAATTACTTTCAGTAAATAGAACTAATGTCTTCAGCCCCCCTCCCTTTTCCCATCTTCACTTTACCCCCTCCAAATGGGTACATCAGCCACAAAAAGGCCTTTCCTAGGCACAGTGTAGTTGCATTTTCCCAGCTGTGTCCCTCTACACCAGAGAAGACATTTATAGAAGTGCATTTTTCTTTCAAACATACAATGGCTTCTTCGTGACAAATTTAGTGTCTCGATCATGATTCCTCCTCTTTAATTCCATCTGACACATTGCTAATTCCTCTCCATGACCGTGGAAAATACAGATATAACTTGGTGGTGACCTAAGTACAGTATAAGTAGGACGGCTGAAAATTTATTGCAAATGTATATTATCTGGTGTTGCAGAGCCAGTCATTTTGTTTTGTTTTGTTTTATGTCCTCTGCTCATCTCCCTACCAAAGCACCAACAAATGAGATGCTTGCAATTGGCTCCTCCTGAAAAGCTAGAGAATCTCAATATTTAAATAAAAGGTGGTACAGTATAGATGTCTCTGAGCAGAACAGCCTAAATGTGTGTCTCTGAAAGTGTATGAGGTTTGAATGCTAACAGTGGAGGAGACATTTGGGGGGTTATTCATGGCTCCTCATCGGAGTCACATGGCTGCCACTCGTTGATTCTTGGGGCCAGTTGAATCTGGCCTGTCTGTTGCAGTACTGTGAGCAGGTCTCAGAGGGGTGCTCCTGCCTTGTGGTGTAACAGGTCGTGAAGCCAAGATGGACACTGTGCTTAGAGAGGATGTACCTGACAAAAACCAGTTGGGAGCCCTCCCCACAAGCCCATCCACACCTCCTTTCCTCTGCTCCATCTACAACACATGACACTTGATTGAAAATACATTAACCAGTAGGAATTAAGTAACAGGCAAGTCAGATAGTTGAATTGCACATGTTTTCAGACAAACATCCAATTACAGTTTGGGTGTCAACTGGATATAAAAATACTCCTCTCCACCCATCTGTTGGCCATAAGCTAGGGCGTTTTTTCATTGCATACCATGCTTCTATTTCCAAATTTCTTTGTTAAGTGCACTCAAATATAATTATAGAAAACAATGTACTGCAAGCCAGATTTAATTACATGTTCTCCTTAGTCTACAAATAGTGTCAAATAGCCCCAAAGGATATTCTGACACTCGCCTAGAAATGGAGGGTTAGCTAATAGTTTCCTGTGAATGTAGAAGCAAACTGCAGCTTTTAGCTGCCAAGTTTTCCTCTGGCTAAGCTCTATAGTTATTCTTTTTGCCATAAAATCGTGATGCCAGCAATCTCCAGAAGAATGATCAAAAGCAGGGGTGGGCAAACTGCAGCCCACTGCCTTTTTCTATAAATAAAGTTTTATAGGAATACAGCCATGCCCATTCCTATACATACATTCTCTATGGCTTCTTTCACACTACAGTGGAGAGTTGAGTTGTTGTGACAGACCATGTGGCCCAAGAAGTCTTACGTATTTATTATTCATCCCTTTATAGAAAAAGTTTGCCAAACTTTTGATCATAAGGGTCTGAAGAAATACCCATATGCCACCTTTTCTGACTACATATTTTTGGGCAACTCCCTTAAATTTTCAGAGCTTCTATTTCTTTATCTATAAAATGAGAACAAACATACTTATTATTACCGTATTGCTGTGACAGTTGAAATATGTACTGTGTACAAGTGACAGATACACTGCCTACAGTTTATATTATTTATATTATATATCGTATATTATTTACACATATAATTTATATGTTTATATTATTTATTATTATATTTATTATTTCCCCAAAGCCTGGACTTAGCCATGAAGTCAAACTACTCCAATAAGCATGCTCTGTAAATACCTATTTAGATAGAAATGGTTACGCCTGACAATCGGCAAATATTCCTTATTATTTATTTATTATTTATGCTTCAACTTACTTATTAGCATATGACAGTATTTCTAATGAGGAACAGAGGGGATGAAATCTCAAAGCCTAATAAGATTTTAAAAATAAAAAACAGTGCCAAGGTGAGTCTTCTCCCTGAGAAAAAAATAATTTAAATAAACTTATAAATCAGTTTTGTTTTAATTCCAAACAAAATCATGTTTGAACCAAGTCCAAGATCTCAGAAATCCCAGTGTCTTGCAAAGAGCCAGCCAATCAAGAGGTTCTTAATAAATGTTCGTGGAATAGATGAATGAATGAACAAATGACTCGATGAATGAAATAGCATTTTTAAAGCACTCCTCTGAGAAAAATGACCAATCCGGGTGATGTTCTGGTCCATGGTACAGTCCCCTTGAGCTTTGGTCAGGCTTGGAGGATATGCTTGGCTTCCCTTCCAAGTTCCCTTCAACTTGAGCTCGTCACAAGAGATTTCATTCAGTCAGTAGAAATACACTCAATACAATTTGAAATATATTTCTCCTCCAGTAGGTATTTTACTTTCCTTTCACTCCTTAGAACCATTTATCATAAATTAGAGTGATTTTTGCATATACTGTGTCTGTGTTTATATACCACTTCCCTGGTGGTGGAAACTCAGGGACCAAACCCAGGTACTGGACTCCAGTCTCTGGACTCCATAAGTAGATACTACCTCGTTCCCTTACTGTGGCAGCTCCTCATAGCATCATGATGTAGCATTCCTAAATTTTTAAAAATAAAGAGTATTTCATTACTTACCTTTTAAATACTTTTCAGAGGAGAAAAATCCCAAGGGTGTGGAGCTGAACAGAACACCCCAAGTTGAGCCCTCTCAATTCCTGCCTCCTCTTTTGCAGCCTGGACACCTATTATTACCGCTTCAAGTTGACCAACAAGGGACGTCGGGTCCAACAGTTGTTCTGGATGAACGAAGATTTCCATCCACAGAACAAGCTGAGCAAGAAGGGCCTGGCTAAGAAGGGACTTGCTAAGAGCCAGCCCCGACCCCGGCACTTCCAGGAGCCCGGCGCCCCACAGAACCCCGTGTTTCAGATCCACCCAGTCAGAATGGAGCTGTACCCAGACCGGACGATCGATGTGATACTTGAAGGCTATTCTGCTACTCCCAGGGTAAGAGGACAGCACTCTTAGAAGCCATTTTTCTCCTAAATAAATCTTTGCTGTATTTCTAAGGAGAGTCCCTTAACATTTATCTGAAGAAAGGATGCAGTTTTCTCAAGGTTTTCACACAGCACTGAGTTACCATGGCAGCACCTATTGCTTCCAAGATTCGGCTCTGCTCAGTTTTTTGTTTGTTTCTACAGCTACCATGATCCCAACCCTAAAATACCATTTAAAGTAGGTTCTCATCCCCAGGATCAGAGGGACATCCAGCATTCACCCAAAGCTAAACCTCCTCTTAACACATAGCAATATTAATTTCCTATTTATTCAAAAAGGATGTTTTTAGAGACACTCTGCTGCCTCTGCTCTCCAGGTATTGGGACATCCTTGGCCCCTTTCCTCTCAACCTGACACAACAGCTTCCTATTTATAACCATCATCTTGTTATGTATCAACTAAAAAGCTGAGTTACCTTCAGCAACGTGCTTGTCCTGCTCATATTTATATTATCAACATTCTGCTTTAAACATTTAAGCAGCTCCAAAACATGTGCCTATTTATTCCTATTCCCTCATGGAAATTGGAAACCATCAAAAGCACAAAAGAAACTTCCCAAATCACTTACGAGCCTCTTCTACCTCACTAGTACAGACTTTATGGATGAGAAATGATCATCCTTGAGCTCCTGCTGGGGTCACTGAATTAGGAGATAGTACTGGATTTTCCCTCATGAGATAGGAAACAATGGAAACTTGTCTCCCAGTAGACAAGATGGGAAAGCTCACCCACAGCTTAGGTCCTCTAGGGTGGCAGGTTCACTTGACTTCATTTGCATTGATTCTTCACAGCACACGTTCAGGTAAAACCCATCCTCGGTGCAAAAACAAAAAGGTCATTTCCCATCATGGGAGTGCATCATATGCTCTTTCTTTCTGTCATTCGGGGATTCAGCCAACTTTTACTGAGTGTATACCACAGGACAAACACTGATGCAAAGATGGATAGAATGCAGCCTCTCAGCTCAAGACACTGACAGGCTGTCCCAGGAGCACATTTACAATGTTGTTACCAGGAGCTGATCATATTTTTAAAGGCATTAAATCTGAGAAGCTGGGATTCTAAGTTCAGTTTAAGATTTGCTAAATGCTTCCCTGAATGTTCTTCTGTGTGGTAGTACATAACTGAGAAGAGACTTGAATTCATTAACATCCAAAACCTGAATACTCTTCAGTGTAAGCTATTCTGGTATAATGTCACTCTAGGTCCTTTCTACTTTCTAAAAATCTGGGCCTCTTGGATCCAAAGAAGTATTGGTTTCTATAGCACAATTTTTATTTTTTTTTAAGGCTTTTAATAGCTTGTTTGTTTATTTGTTTGTTTATGTTAATAATGATTTCAGGAATAAGATTTAGTGATTCATCACTTACATATAACACCCAGTGCTCATCCCAACAAGTGTCCCCTTAATACCCATCATCCATTTAACCCTTCCCCCCACCTAACACCCTGCCAGCAACCTTCAGTTTGTTCTCTGTATTTAAGAGTCTCTTATGGTTTGTCTCCCTCTCTGTTTTTATATTACTTTTGCTTTCCTTTCCTTGTGTTCATTTGTTTTGTATCTTAAATTCCACATATGAGTGAAATCAGATGATAGTTGTTTTTGTCTGACTGACTTATTTCGCTTAGCATGATATACTCTAGTTGCATCCATGTTGTTGCAAATGGCAAGATTTCATTCTTTTTGATCGCCAAGTAGTATTCCATTGTATGTATGTATACGCCACATCTTTACCCATTTCTCAGCTGATGGACATTTGGGCTCTTTCCATACTTTGGCCATCGTCAATAGGGCTGCTATAAACATTGGGGTGCATGCACCCCTTTGAATCAGCACTCCTGTATCCTTTGGATAAATACCTAGTAACGCAACTTCTGAGTTGTAGGGTAGTTCTATTTTTAATTTTTTGAGGAACCTCCATACTGTTTTCCAGAGTAGCTGCACCAACTTGCATTCCCACCAGCAGTGCAAAAGGGTTCCTCTTTCTCCACATGCTCACCAGCATCTGTTGTTGCCTGAGTTGTTAACATTAGCCATTCTAACAGGTGTCAGGTGGTATCTCATTGTGATTTTTATTTGTGTTTCCCTGATGATGAGTGATGTGAGCATTTTTTCATGTGTCTGTTAGCCATCTGCCTGTCTTCTTTTGAAAAGTGTCTATTCATGTCTTTTGCCCATTTCTTCACTGGATTATTTGTTTTCTGAGTGTTGAGTTTGATAAGTTCTTCATAGATTTTGGATGCTAACCCTTTATCTAATATGTCATTTGCAAATATCTTCTCCCATTCTGTCAGTTGCCTTTTAGTTTTACTGATTCTTTCCTTCACTGTGCAGAAGCTTTTTATTTTGATGAGGTTCCAATCATTCATTTTTGCTTTTGTTTCCTTTGCCTCCAGAGACATATCAAGTACAAAGTTGCTGCAGCCAAGGTCATAGAGGTTGTTGCCTGTTTTCTCCTCTAGGATTTTGATGGCTTCCTGTCTTACATTTAGGTCTTTCATTCATTTTGAATTTATTTTTGAGTATGGTGTAAGAAAGTGGTCCAGGTTCATTTTTCTGCATGTCACTGCCCAGTTTTCCCAACACCATTTGCTGAAGAGACTTTTTTCCATTGGATATTCTTTCCTGCATTGTCAAAGATTAGTTGCCATACGTTTGTGGGTCAGTTTCTGGGTTCTCTGTTCTATTCCATTGGTTTATGTGTCTGTTTTGTAATACAGCTTAAAATCCAGAATGGTGATGCCTCCAACTTTGCTTTTCTTTTTCAGGATTGCTTTGGCTATTCGGGGTCTTTTCTGGTCTATACAAATGTTAGGATTGTTTGTTCTAGCTCTGCAAAGAATGCTGGTGTTATTTTGATAGTGATTGCATTGAATATGTAGATTGCTTTGGGTAATATCGACATTTTAACAATATTTGTTTTTCCAATCCATGAGCATGGAATGTTTTTCCATTTGTGTGTGTGTGTCTTCTTCAACTTCTCTCATAAGCTTTCTATAGTTTTCATTGTATAGATTTTTTACCTCTTTGGTTAGGTTTATTCCTAGGTATTTCATCGTTTTTGGTGTACTTGTAAAAGGGATCGACTCCTTGATTTCTCTTTCTGCTGTTTCATTATTGGTGTATAGAAATGCAACTGATTTCAGTACATTTACTTTATACCCTGTGACTGTTGAATTCATGGATTAGTTCTAGCAATTTTTTGGTGGAGTCTTTTGGGTTTTCCACACAGAGTATCATGTCATCTGGGAAGAGTGGAAGTTTAACTTCTTCCTTTCCAATTTGGATGCCTTTTCTTTGTGTTGTCTGATTGCTGAGCCTAGGACTTCCAATACTATATTGAACAACAGTAGTGAGAGTGGACATCCTTGTCATGTTCCTGACCTTAGAGGGAAAGCTCTCAGTTTTTCCCCATTGAGGGTGATATTAGTGGTAGGTCTTTCATATGTGGCTTTTATGATCTTGAGGTATGATTCTTCTATCCCTATTTTCATGAGGGTTTTTATCAAGAAGGGATGCTGTATATTGTCAAACACTTTCTCTGCATCTATTGAGAGGATCATGTGGTTCTTATCCTTTCTTTTATTACTGTGATGTATCACATTGATTGATTTGCTGGTGTTTCATTGAGGATTTTTGCATCCATGTTCAACAGGGATACTGGCCTGTAACTCTTTTTAGTGGGTGTTTTTGTCTAGTTTTGGAATCAGGGTAATGCTGGCCTCAGAGAATGAGTTTGGAAGTATTTATTCCATTTCTTTTTTTGGAACAGCTTCAAAATAATAGGTGTTAACTCTTATTTAAATGTTTGGTAGAATTCCCCTGGAAAGCCATCCGGCCTTGGACTCCTTTTGTTGGCAGAATCTACAGCATGATTTTTAAACATTCAAGCATGAAAGGCAAAATTTTTCTAGCCATAGTTCCTGCCTAGCTTGATAAGAAATCATGTATCTACCCAAACCATAAGCCCAGTAAGGATTTTACCTGCTTTGTCTGCCTTGTCTGTTTTGTATGTTCAGTCCCTAGCAGTTCTGATGCATGATACATTTTCCTGTAATATATATGTATATGTAGGTTGAACTGAATGTAAATTGATTGTGTCCTTGGGAGCAGTCAGAAACAAACACATCCAGGACATATTCAACCAATCAGACTTTAATTGTGTGACAGAGAGCAATCCCTGAAATGCACTATTTGGAAAAATGTGCTCTTTCCTGGTGTCACCAGGCAGGTAGTTGAGAATCAGCTCGTTGATTTTGAGAATTAAGTTTTCTGAGCTATGGATATTCCACAAGTGCTGATGTGTCTCGTCTACAGATAGTCAAAGAAAAGCTGGTGTGCCATGCCATCATCGGGGCACAGAAGGGGAAGAGCTTGCTGATGACTGTGAATATCATCTGTGAGTTTATAGCGCCACTTATCCAGCTCTCCACCAAACAGCTCATATACCGACTGGAGAAGGTCAGTGCTGCCTGGGGCGGGTGCACTAAGTAGGGGTCAGCACGTTCACACTTTCATTTTGGAAGCTAAATTAATGGGAAGCCTGTTATACCCACACCCAGTGAATGTTTTCTAAGCTTCAGAGACCAATACACATTTAACTAAAACTTCTGAATCTAAACCTACATTCCTTTGAAATGTGAATTGTTATGGAAATTCTACTTGCCTCGTTCCTGATATATAAGACAAAGTAAATGAAGGCGTATTCCAGTGCACTGAAAATGCATTTTAGTTGATCCTTTTATTCTAACTAGGTGAAATAAACATCTCAGTATAGAAAAGGTTAGAGTAGAATTATTGATAATTATAATAATCAGTAAGAAAAGCTGCCATTTACTGATTGGTAGGCACTGGCATCAGGCCATGTTCCTCAACTACATTTTCCCAGTTGTTTCCTCACAACAATCTATCCAGTGGGTTCTATTATCATTCCGTCATACGTGTAAGGGAACGGAGATGCAAGTTAAGCTGTTATGCGGTCACCTAACACTGCTTGAGAATAATCAACCTAAACTCTTTGATTCGTACTCTTAAATTTATATGGCTATGAATGCCCATGACTTTATATAACTATTAAGGACAAGCACTAAATGGAGGAGGCATAGGACAGGGGAAATGAAGAATGGCTGCTGCTCAGGGCAGGGGGGTCAGGATGGCAAAGAGGTGGAAGGAGACATCACAGCAGGACTGGACGTACTCCTCGGCAGACTTCCATCCTAGAATTATGTACCATTCAAAATAGATAGGTAGAGGAGTCCGGAAGATGGCGGCGTAGGAGGACGCTGGGCTCACCGCGCGTCCTGCTGATCACTTAGATTCCACCTACACCTGCCTAAAGAACCCAGAAAACCGCCAGAGGATTAGCAGAACGGAGTCTCCGGAGCCAAGCGCAGACGAGAGGCCCACGGAAGAGGGTAGGAAGGGCTGCAAGGCGGTGCGCGCTCCACGGACTGGCGGGAGGGAGCCGGGGCGGAGGGGCGGCTCACCGGCCAAGCGGAGCCCCGAGTCTGGCTGGAAAAAGCGGAGGGGCCAGATGGACTGTGTTCCGACAGCAAGCGCGACTTAGCGTCTGGGAGGTCATAAGTTAAAAGCTCTGCTCAGAAAGCGGGAAGGCTGGAGGACAAAGGGAGGGAGAGCTGCTGAGCCCCCGGACGGCAGAGCTCAGCTTGGCGGGGAACAAAGGCGCTCACCAGCGCCATCTCCCCAGCCCATCCCCCAGCCAAAATCCCAAAGGGAACCAGTTCCTGCCAGGGAACTTGCTCGCGCAGCGCAAACACCCGACTCTGTGCTTCTGCGGAGCCAAACCTCCGGCAGCGCAGCGGATCTGACTCCCTCCCGCTGCCACAGGGCCCCTCCTGAAGTGGATCACCTAAGGAGAAGTGAGCTAAGCCTGCCGCTCCAGCCCCCGTGCACCTTGCCTACCCACCCCAGCTAATACGCCAGATCCCCAGCAACACAAGCCTGGCAGTGTGCAAGTAGCCCAGACGGGCCACGCCACCCCACAGTGAATCCCGCCCCTAGGAGAGGGGAAGAGAAGGCACACACCAGTCTGACTGTGGCCCCAGCGGTGGGCTGGGGGCAGACATCGGGTCGGACTGCGGCCCCGCCCACTAACTCCAGTTATACACCACAGCACAGGGGAAGTGCCCTGCAGGTCCTCACCACTCCAGGGACTATCCAAAATGACCAAACGGAAGAATTCCCCTCAGAAGAATCTCCAGGAAATAACAACAGCTAATGAACTGATCAAAAAGGATTTAAATAATATAACAGAAAGTGAATTTAGAATAATAGTCATAAAATTAATTGCTGGGCTTGAGAACAGTATACAGGACAGCAGAGAATCTCTTGCCACAGAGATCAAGGGACTAAGGACCAGTCACGAGGAGCTGAAAAACGCTTTAAGCGAAATGCAAAACAAAATGGAAACCACGACAGCTTGGCTTGAAGAGGCAGAGGAGAGAATAGGCGAACTAGAAGATAAAGTTATGGAGAAAGAGGAAGCTGAGAGAAAGAGAGATAAAAAAATCCAGGAGTATGAGGGGAAAATTAGAGAACTAAGTGATACACTAAAAAGAAATAATATACGCATAATTGGTATCCCAGAGGAGGAAGAGAGAGGGAAAGGTGCTGAAGGGGTACTTGAAGAAATTATAGCTGAGAACTTCCCTGAACTGGGGAAGGAAAAAGGCATTGAAATCCAAGAGGCACAGAGAACTCCCTTCAGACGTAACTTGAATCGATCTTCCGCACGACATATCATAGTGAAACTGGCAAAATACAAGGATAAAGAGAAAATTCTGAAAGCAGCAAGGGATAAACGTGCCCTCACATATAAAGGGAGACCTATAAGACTCGTGACTGATCTCTCCTTTGAAACTTGGCAGGCCAGAAAGGCTTGGCACGATATCTACAGTGTGCTAAACAGAAAAAATATGCAGCCGAGAATCCTTTATCCAGCAAGTCTGTCATTTAGAATAGAAGGAGAGATAAAGGTCTTCCCAAACAAACAAAAACTGAAGGAATTTGTCACCACAAAACCAGCCCTACAAGAGATCCTAAGGGGGATCCTGTGAGACAAAGTACCAGAGACATCACTACAAGCATAAAACATACAGACATCACAATGACTCTAAACCCGTATCTTTCTATAATAACACTGAATGTAAATGGATTAAATGCGCCAACTAAAAGACATAGGGTATCAGAATGGATAAAAAAACAAGACCCATCTATTTGCTGTCTACAAGAGACTCATTTTAGATCTGAGGACACCTTTAGATTGAGAGTGAGGGGATGGAGAACTATTTATCATGCTACTGGAAGCCAAAAGAAAGCTGGAGTAGCCATACTTATATCAGACAAACTAGACTTTAAATTAAAGGCTGTAACAAGAGATGAAGAAGGGCATTATATAATAATCACAGGGTCTATCCATCAGGAAGAGCTAACTATTATAAATGTCTATGCGCCGAATACCGGAGCCCCCAGATATATAAAACAATTACTCATAAACATAAGCAACCTTATTGATAAGAATGTGGTCATTGCAGGGGACTTTAACACCCCACTTACAGAAATGGATAGATCATCTAGACACACGGTCAATAAAGAAACAAGGGCCCTGAATGATACATTGGATCAGATGGACTTGACAGATATATTTAGAACTCTGCATCCCAAAGCAACAGAATATACTTTCTTCTCGAGTGCACATGGAACATTCTCCAAGATAGATCATATACTGGGTCACAAAACAGCCCTTCATAAGTTTACAAGAATTGAAATTATACCATGCATACTTTCAGACCACAATGCTATGAAGCTTGAAATCAACCACAGGAAAAAGTCTGGAAAACCTCCAAAAGCATGGAGGTTAAAGAACACCCTACTAACGAATGAGTGGGTCAACCAGGCAATTAGAGAAGAAATTAAAAAATATATGGAAACAAACGAAAATGAAAATACAACAATCCAAACGCTTTGGGACGCAGCGAAGGCAGTCCTGAGAGGAAAATACATTGCAATCCAGGCCTATCTCAAGAAACAAGAAAAATCCCAAATACAAAATCTAACAGCACACCTCAAGGAAATAGAAGCAGAACAGCAAAGGCAGCCTAAACCCAGCAGAAGAAGAGAAATAATAAAGATCAGAGCAGAAATAAATAATATAGAATCTAAAAAAACGGTAGAGCAGATCAACGAAACCAAGAGTTGGTTTTTTGAAAAAATAAACAAAATTGACAAACCTCTAGCCAGGCTTCTCAAAAAGAAAAGGGAGATGACCCAAATAGATAAAATCATGAATGAAAATGGAATGATTACAACCAGTCCCTCAGAGATACAAACAATTATCAGGGAATACTATGAAAAATTATATGCCAACAAACTGGACAACCTGGAAGAAATGGACAAATTCCTAAACACCCACACTCTTCCAAAACTCAATCAGGAGGAAATAGAAAGCTTGAACAGACCCATAACCAGCGAAGAAATTGAATCGGTTATCAAAAATCTCCCAACAAATAAGAGTCCAGGACCAGATGGCTTCCCAGGGGAGTTCTACCAGACATTTAAAGCAGAGATAATACCTATCCTTCTCAAGCTATTCCAAGAAATAGAAAGGGAAGGAAAACTTCCAGACTCATTCTATGAAGCCAGTATTACTTTGATTCCTAAACCAGACAGAGACCCAGTAAAAAAAGAGAACTACAGGCCAATATCTCTGATGAATATGGATGCAAAAATTCTCAATAAGATACTAGCAAATCGAATTCAACAGCATATAAAAAGAATTATTCACCATGATCAAGTGGGATTCATTCCTGGGATGCAGGGCTGGTTCAACATTCGCAAATCGATCAACGTGATACATCACATTAACAAAAAAAAAGAGAAGAACCATATGATCCTGTCAATCGATGCAGAAAAGGCCTTTGACAAAATCCAGCACCCTTTCTTAATAAAAACCCTTGAGAAAGTCGGGATAGAAGGAACATACTTAAAGATCATAAAGGCCATTTATGAAAAGCCCACAGCTAACATCATCCTCAACGGGGAAAAACTGAGAGCTTTTTCCCTGAGATCAGGAACACGACAGGGATGCCCACTCTCACCGCTGTTGTTTAATATAGTGCTGGAAGTTCTAGCATCAGCAATCAGACAACAAAAGGAAATCAAAGCCATCAAAATTGGCAAAGATGAAGTCAAGCTTTCGCTTCTTGCAGATGACATGATATTATACATGTAAAATCCGATAGACTCCACCAAAAGTCTGCTAGAACTGATACATGAATTCAGCAAAGTTGCAGGATACAAAATCAATGTGCAGAAATCAGTTGCATTCTTATACACTAACAATGAAGCAACAGAAAGACAAATGAAGAAACTGATCCCATTCACAATTGCACCAAGAAGCATAAAATACCTAGGAATAAATCTAACCAAAGATGTAAAAGATCTGTATGCTGAAAACTATAGAAAGCTTATGCAGGTAATTGAAGAAGATATAAAGAAATGGAAAGACATTCCCTGCTCATGGATTGGAAGAATAAATATTGTCAAAATGTCAATACTACCCAAAGCTATCTACACATTCAATGCAATCCCAATCAAAATTGCACCAGCATTCTTCTCGAAACTAGAACAAGCAATCCTAAAATTCATATGGAACCACAAAAGGCCCCGAATAGCCAAAGTAATTTTGAAGAAGAAGACCAAAGCAGGAGGCATCACAATCCCAGACTTTAGCCTCTACTACAAAGCTGTAATCATCAAGACAGCATGGTATTGGCACAAAAACAGACACATAGACCAATGGAATAGAATAGAAACCCCAGAACTAGACCCACAAATGTATGGCCAACTCATCTTTGACAAAGCAGGAAAGAACATCCAATGGAAAAAAGACAGTCTCTTTAACAAATGGTGCTGGGAGAACTGGACAGCAACATGCAGAAGGTTGAAACTAGACCACTTTCTCACACCATTCACCAAAATAAACTCAAAATGGATAAAGGACCTGAATGTGAGACAGGAAACCATCAAAACCTTAGAGGAGAAAGCAGGAAAAGACCTCTCTGACCTCAGCCGTAGCAATCTCTTACTCGGCACACCCCCAAAGGCAAGGGAATTAAAAGCAAAAGTGAATTACTGGGACCTTATGAAGATAAAAAGTTTCTGCACAGCAAAGGAAACAACCAACAAAACTAAAAGGCAACCAACGGAATGGGAAAAGATATTTGCAAATGACATATCGGACAAAGGGCTAGTATCCAAAATCTATAAAGAGCTCATCAAACTCCACACCCGAAAAACAAATAACCCAGTGAAGAAATGGGCAGAAAACATGAATAGACACTTCTCTAAAGAAGACATCCGGATGGCCAACAGGCACATGAAAAGATGTTCAACGTCACTCCTTATCAGGGAAATACAAATCAAAACCACACTCAGATACCACCTCACGCCAGTCAGAGTGGCCAAAATGAAGAAATCAGGGGACTATAGATGCTGGAGAGGATGTGGAGAAACAGGAACCCTCTTGCACTGTTGGTGGGAATGCAAATGGTGCAGCCGCTCTGGAAAGCAGTGTGGAGGTTCCTCAGAAAATTAAAAATAGACCTACCCTATGACCCAGCAATAGCACTGCTAGGAATTTATCCAAGGGATACAGGAGTACTGATGCATAGGGGCACTTGTACCCCAATGTTTATAGCAGCACTCTCAACAATAGCCAAATTATGGAAAGAGCCTAAATGTCCATCAACTGATGAATGGATAAAGAAATTGTGGTTTATATACACAATGGAATCCTATGTGGCAATGAGAAAGAATGAAATATGGCCTTTTGTAGCAACGTGGATGGAACTGGAGAGTGTGATGCTAAGTGAAATAAGCCATACAGAGAAAGACAGATACCATATGGTTTCACTCTTATGTGGATCCTGAGAAACGTAACAGAAACCCAAGGGGGAGGGGAAGGAAAAAAAAAAAAAAAAAGAGGTTAGAGTGGGAGAGAGCCAAAGCATAAGAGACTGTTAAAAACTGAGAACAAACTGAGGGTTAATGGGGGGTGGGAGGGAAGGCAGGGTGGGTGATGGGTATTGAGGAGGGCACCTTTTGGGATGAGCACTGGGTGTTGTATGGAAACCAATTTGACAGTAAATTTCATATATTAAAAAAAATAAAAAATAAAAAATAAAAAAAATAAAAAAAAATAGATAGGTAGAGAACGCCCCTTCTGAGTTGAGGACTGCATTGGTGCTGGAAATCTGGTGAACCAGCCTGACATCGTCAAAGCTAAGAGACTGGTCAGGGTTATAGACCATAAACAAATTATTACAATTTAGTTGTTTAAGATTCAATTCTAAACAGTGTTATGAAGATAAGGTATAAGGCGCTACGAGAACATGCCTTGGAGACATGGGCATATTTGTACGTGTGGTCCTAGATGGCTCTGTCAGCAAGTGCCTAGACTTGAGACTTGAAGGAGAAATAGAAGTTAGTATAGTGATGAGGGGCGAGCAGAGAATCAATAGGCAGAGGGAACTGCACATGTGAAGGGCCCAAGTTAGGAAAGAGCTTGGTGAATATATACAACTGAAAGGCCACTTTAGAGAACGTGCCCAGAATGACATGAGGTCCATCTAGAGAAATGGGCAGAGGCCAGAGGAATTTGACATGGCTGGGAGGTATGTTCTGGACTTTGGGTTTTGTTCTGGGTGACCATTGGAGGGCTTTAGGGACCGAGGGGAGTGACATGATCAGATTTATTCAATGAAACAGTCATGCTGGCTGCTGAGTGGAGTATTTATCAAGGCCTACCATGTCCTAGGCACTGTGTTGAGTGCTAGGGATATAGCAGTGAGACTAGACCCACCCAGATGAACCTCATGCCAGCTGGGAAAACTGGGTATTAAGTAAGCCATTGTTCCGTAGTGTGGGATGTACATAATCCAAGCTAAGTCCTGACATGGTGTCGTACAAATGGGCTATGTCTGGCAGCGCCTAACTGATCATGGGGCAATCAACCAGGATTCCTTTCACTACTTGGAGGCTTGCAGGAGAATGTTCAAGATCATTTATTCTGTTAGTGGATTTCATTATATTTTGTTAATATTAAATAAATATCTATTGAGCGCCCACCATGGATAAAGTGCTCTGTTAGGATATGAGTAAGGGAGCTTATAATCAAGTAAGGGAGGTGAGATGTACAAGTTCACTTCAAACCAACAGATAATTTTCAGCACTTACATTATATTAGGCCGCCAAGGCAAGGCAAAACCCTGGCTTAATGGACTAGTGCAGAAAGCAGACACTGAAGAAGTAGAATAAGGGTTTCAGCTACAGGATGATAAACCAGCTGAAACAAGCTCCATGAGACATATAACAAGAAAATACTACAGGAGTTTCTGCCAGAGTTACTAAGTTTTCATTACTGTTTTAAATTCTTCCTTTTTTAAGTAATCAGGAAAGATATTTATTGGCAACAGCTGCACCAAATTTGGCGGCATCATGTTTCCTCTAAATTCCGCTATTCAGAGAAAATTCAGTAAGTATTTATTGAATAGCTATTCCTTGCAAGACATTACAGTGTATGTTAAATATGCAGCCCGGTTTCTTATTAGATATTTTTTTCTAAGCCTATAAACACCCATAAAAATGTGTGTATAGTGTTCCTTCTTTTTTATATCCTTAAGCATTGGGTTGTTTTTTTTTAACATATTCTTGTTTACATCTCTGAGTTTATCACTAAAATAAAAGAGCAAATATTTTATATATGGCAGCAACTTATCGAATTAAAAAACAAATTGTCAGAACTCCGTGTTTGTTTTTGCCCTTCTCTCCTTCCCCCCCCCCAAATATTATAATTGTGAAATCTGTCCAACTAGTATATTTTTCATTGTTTATTTCCTGCTCATATTTAAGCCACACCAGGGACAATGAAGAAATGCAACTTTATTAAACTAGTATGCACAAGAGGCCTGTTGGTGTTGGTGTTCAGATTTAATTACATAACACCAAATTGTCTGTCCTGTCTCATTTTGGGCTCAAGGCAGCATATATGAATTAGTACATTAGACTATAATGATACCAGCCCTGCCTATGGGAAGAATTTTTCTATAACCATTTCCTCAGATTTGATCTACTTTATAACTGTGATGCCATTCCTAAGGCACACAGATGAAATCACATCTCTGGGGAATTGAAAAGGTCAACTGAAAGTAGCAGCCAGTTTGCTTCATGAAGTCCACCAGCAAAACCTGTCTCTTGATATTTGGGGAGACAAACAACCCAGAGAGAAGGGGTCATTTTAAAATAGAACGGCTCTGTGTGCATCGACTCCTCTTCATCTCTAACCTCTAAATGGCCTCTTGCCAAAACCAACCGACTATGGCTTCTTCACTTCAATGCTTCCTGCAGTGACACAGCGGCCTGGGGGAAGGTCACTGAGTGGACAGCTTTGTATGGCCCAAAAGTGCTGCTTCATCCTTCTCACAAAATGTAGTATATCATCATCTGCAAATACAAGGTGAATTCAGTGCCTGTATTGCCATGTTAGAGGGAGGGAAACAATGCCTGGCATCTCATGGTAAGTGCCAGACTGAGCCCCTCAGAGAACTCTGGGAGTGCGTAGGGATCTAGAACAGTGCAGCCGAGGCAGGATGCTTGAGCTAACTGTTATGGACTGAATGTTTATGTCTTCCCCAAATTCACATGTTGAAGTCCTAATCCCCAGTGTGATGATGTTGGAGGTAAGGCCTTTGGGAGGATGATTAGGTCATGAAGGTAGAGACCTCAGGAATGGGATTAGGGCGACTGGGTGACTCAGTCAGTTAAGCGTCCAACTGCGGCTCAGGTCATGATCTCATGGTTCATGAGTTCGAGCCCCGCATCGGGCTCGGTGCTGACAGCTTGGAGCCTGGAGACTGCTTTGGATTGTGTCTCCCTCTCTCGCTGCCCCTCCCCTGCTTGTGCTCTGTCTCTGTCTCTCAAAAATAAATAAACATTAAAAAAAATTTTTAAAAGAATGGGATTAGTGCCCTGAAAAATAGAGACAAGAGAGATTATCTCCTTCTCAGCCATGCAAGGACATAGTGAGAAGATAGCCATCTAAAGCCAGACACCGGATCTGCTGGCACCTTGATCTTGGACTTCCCAACCTCCAGAACTCTGAAACATCTGTTATTGAAGCCACCCAGTCTATGATATTTGTTATAGCAGCCCAAGCCAACAAAGACACAATGGGCACTGGTTACCTAAGCACCTCAGAGCCAGGGGAGCCAGGAACCACAGGAGAAGGAAGATTGTGTTGAACAAAGAAGCAGAGACAGAGTCAGACCAAAATATAGAATCAGAATGATTTAACTGAAATTGGAACAGCAAATCAAAACCATGAGGCCTGGGGAAAACAGGCCAGAGTTGTGGAAGAGCCAGGGAATGATTGGAGGGAGTCTATTGTTGGAAGCCACAGATTGAGGCTTCTGTTGCCTCCTGCTGTTATTAAAAGACCCCCTTTCCAAAGCACACAAGAAATGATGTGGACTCCAACATTAGAATGAGAAAAATTCAGTCTGACCAGAAATTTTCAGGTTAAGATCCACTGCTGATGCTTTCTTCAGTTGAAGAATGAAATTTGATGTATCTGAGAAAGTGGAAAGATGCTTCTACATCAACGATCCCAGTGTTATTGGGAAAAATTTACAGAAATAGTTATGAGCATTTTGTCAATATAACAATATATTACAAATGTATATATTTTTGCAAATTGGATATTTTGAGCATAGAAAAAAATAAGGAAAATAATGTTTTGTTCATTATAATGATGCATGGGTTCTTCCATTTGTATCACTAATTATTAGACTTTGTTTTATGACACTGGAAACTTCTATACTAATAGTACTCTCCAGAGGCATGGCATGTATAGGTGTTTTTAACCTGGCCACAAGAGAGTAAGAAATCTAATCTTTGTTTTCTGGCTTATGTAGGATCACTTTTCAATAGTCCACCATAAATTGCGAATGAATTATCTAAGTCTGTACAAGGATAGGGGGAAGACAGTGAAAGAGAGACAGAGAGCAAGGAGGGGTGGGGAATGCTAATTCTGTTGTTAACACTGATGATGAGACTTTGGTTGCTAAAGGCTTACATGTTTATCATAACTTGGTTTCTTCTTTTTCCCTTTTTGCAGAAACCAAACACTGTCCTGGAACCTGATTACCAGCCGTTGGTCATGAAAAACATTTCCACCCTGCCCGTGAATGTGTTGCTCTCCACAAGCAGACCCTTCTGTATCTGTGAGACTGATAAATCTCCACTGCCATTAACTCCTGAGGTAAGTTGACAGAGTGCTGTCTTAACAAGCTCCTAGGAGAGTTGTGTGTGTGACAAAGGAAGAGAATAATGTCAGCATGCTACCTAATTTCAGTCCAGACAGGTAGGAAGAATTTAAGAAACAAAGAGGAAAGAATAAAGAAGATTTATATGTCATAAATTCCAATATCACTCAACTATTTTTTAATTTTGTTAAATATTTATATGTGAGAGAGAGAGAGAGAGAGAGAGAGAGGGAACGAGCGAGGAAGGGGCAGAGAGAGAAGGAGACACAGAATCTGAAGCAGGCTCCAGGCTCTGAGCTGTCAGCACAGAGCCCAGTAGGGGGCTTAAACTCACAAGTGGTGAGATCATGACCTGAGCCGAAATCAGACGCTTAACCGAATGAGCCACCCAGTCGCCCCTCCACTATGATTTTTTTAAATGTTTATTTATTTATTTATTTATTTATTTTTGAGAGAGAGAAAGGGAAAGAGATCATGGGGGAGAGGGAGAGGCTGAGAGAAAGGGAGACAGAGAATCCCAGGCAGGCTCCATTGCTGTCAGTGCAGAGCCCAGTGTGGGGCTCAAATTCATGAACCTTGAGATCATGACCTGAGCTGAAATCAAGAGTCAGACTCTTAACCAACTGATCCACCCAGGTGTCCCTCGCCCAACTGTTATTAATGGTGTAAGAACTTTGGCTCATTATGATAACCCTTCATTCTTGCCCATTGTAATCTTTAGAAAACAGTGACTTCCCACTAATGATAATAGAAACCTATTAATTCTACTTTTCTAAAGCAAAGTTCCATACTCTAGGCAACAAGGAAATGGCTCAAACCCAGTCCCTAAACCAGAGAGCCCATCTCCAGATACTAAGAAATCTGAACTGGGCTGGGGGAGGAGGCTGTGAGCTATTGAGCCTCCCCAGTCTGACGCAGGATGCAGTGTTCTCTAAACACCCCTACAAGATCACCCTTGTGCAGGGCGCCTGGGTGGCTCAGTCAGTTGAGTGTCCAACTCTTAATTTCAGTTCAGGTCGTGATCTCACGGTTCATGGGATAGAGCCCTATGCTGTTAGCATTCTCTCTTTTCTTAGGATTCTCTCTTTCCCTCTTCCTGTCTCCCTCTCTGCTCCTCTCTTAGTTGCACTCTCTCTTTCTCTCTCAAAATAAACAAATAAACTTTAAAAAAAAAAAAAAAGATCACCCCTGAGATCCTTTGCGGAACATGTGGACATTGGTGGGAACGGCGGGGCCATGCGGCCAGTGGCACTGCAGAGCTGTAGAGGAGGAGTGAGGGAGAAACCAGATCCATACACCACTGTGTTCAGCCTCCCAATCTGGGGAGACAGCTAATGAAGAAGAGGTAAAAAGGAGGAAGGGAGGGCAGGCAGCAATCCTGAGATCTCAGAAGAGGGAGCCCATGGCTGAAGGAGATTTGCCGCGAGCCTCGCTCAGGGAGATGGATCTTGGAGGGAGATGGGGGGACAGAGGTGCTTAGTGAGAGGGTTGCAGACAATACCTGACTGGTGGCTGTAAACTGCACTACCACCCTCCCTTCCCCACCAATTACTTAGTGGGTTTCCTTCAAGCCTGAGCTGGGAAAACACCAGCTAAGATCTTTGAATAGAGAAATAAAAGGGAGAGGCAGAAGAAAAACCTACTGCTAGGGAGCCTATACAAGGAAGGAGACCGAAAGTATAAATGTAGTTTTCTGCAGCCTCAGAGAAATGGTAGATGGTATGACCTGTCTTTAAAAAGAGCTTAAAGATGAGATTCAAGTGTTCAAAGTGGAGATGAAGGGTAAGCTCACAGGGCAGAGGAGAACAAATGGATGATAAAGTGAAAATTCAGATACGAACAGCTTTCTCCATCTGGGTGGTAGATTAGACACACTCTCTTGTCCCTCCTGAAATCTTAAGATAAAAGTAGAAATGTTCAGAAGGAAAGAAGCCCAGAACAGTAAAATAAAGAAGGAAGAAGATGGTTATAAGCAGATAATGGGAGATTTAAACAAATTCTAGAAGACAGAATGAGGATGGAGTGGGTTGACCAAAAGGGCACGGGCACAAAAACCAGCATTCTAGAAAATTCTCCTGTGAGACCGCAGAGACATGAGAGTCGTTCAAGCTGAGTAGCATGGGCTCGGAGGCAACAAGTGTGAGGAGAACACTGAAAATAGAGGGATTCCATGTGTACTAGACAGCTGTCCCACCTGACCCCACACACAAAAAACATGGGCAGCTGGCTTTTATCCCCAGATCTAAAGATAAGTGCTCTTCCCAGAGAAATGGATCAAAGTGCCAGGGGAACTTCAGTGTTTCTAGTGTGATTTTAGCCCTCCAGGATAATAACTGGTGTCTGGGGTATGTCCACCAACCGATCGCCCCTTCTCTGCCCAAGGAAGCTGTTCTGTAGACCAGTCCTACTACACAAATTGATGGTGGTCTCTGGACTGTTAGGATCCCTGGTTGGGTCAGGAACTATTGCTTCCTGTAATAATTCTGATAGCACAGTTGGGCCTTTCATATTATTTGCATGTGTAACTTTAATAACAGCATACATATAGTTTAAAAAATAAAGAGCTTTGGGGCACCTGGGTGGCTCAGTCGGTTGAGTGTCTGACATCGGCTTAGGTCATGATCTCACAGTTTGTGAGTTCAAGTCCTGCACTGGGCTCAGAGCCTAGTGCCTACTTCAGATTCTGTCTCCCTCTCTGTCTGCCCCTCCCCCGCTCACTCACACTCTCTCTCTCTCTCTCTCTCTCTCTCTCTCTCTCCTCAAAAATAAATAAATATTTAAAAATAAATAAAGAGCTTTTACAAATCAATAGGAAAACACCAATAGAAAAATAGGTAAAGGAAATGGATAGAGTTCACAGAAAGAAAAATAAAATGGCTCGTAAATATATGAAAATGTATTCATCTTTAATCACATTAGAAGAGATGCAAATTAATTTTCCTATCAGATTGGCAAAGAGCAAAAATTCGATAGTGCTCTGTGTTGGAGGGGCATGTAGAAATAGGCACCCCCACAGTGTTGGGGAAGTATACATTGGAAGGCAATATGGCTACAGCTATCAAAATTTCAAATGTCCATACCCTTTGACCTAGTTATTCTTCTGCTAGGAATTTACCCTTCAGATATAGACACAATATTCAACATATAGACAAGGGTATTCATTGTAACAGTGATTATAAGAGCAAAAGATTGGGAGCCAATATCCATCAGTAGGAGATTGGTTAAATCAATGATGGCAGAATTATATGATGGAATAAAATGCAGCTCCACATGCACTGAGTGATCTCCCAGTGAAAAAAGCAAATTGCAGAACAAGAGTGCACAGTGTACCATCATGTGTATACAAAAAATTTAAATACATATATGAATGTGATCTTTTTTTATCCATACATTATCTCCACAAGGATAAGCAATACACTTGTAACCCTGGTGCCTCAGGGGCAGGGAACTATTTGGCTTGGATAAGAGGCTTAGATTTTTAAAAGCAAAGCCATACCTTGTCTTGGGACAAAATGTTATGGAATATCCAACAGTGAGTCATATCTTGGTGAAATTACTGGTCTTATTGGTAATCCAAAAATTCTATGGCCTCTATGCAGAAAAGAAGGGAGCGAGCCATCAAGGGAAGAGTTTAGACTAACTTCAACTTCTCCACCGTAATACTTAGTGCCAGATGACAATGCAGCAATGGCTACAGAGTTTTGAGAGAGAGAGTCACCCAGGGCTAGGAAGGCTAAGCAGTGTTGCTGAAATTCACAGAGCTGGTAAATGACAGAGGCTGGATTTTGACCCAAGAAGTCTGGCTCCAGAGTTTATGGTTTTAGGATTATTATCTCTTATGTAAGAATATTTTTTCAAGTGTTTTTTTTTTTTGAGAAAAAAATCAAACATTTAAAAAATAAGTTAGTTTAATTTCATTTTTGTAAAAATGTTATTTATCCACCCATTATGTCTGGACTCATGCTTACAAAATGTTAACTCTGAGAAATAATATATGGTGAAATTTTGGATGAGTTTTTAATTCTCCTCCTCGTGCTTTTATATATAATGTGAATTTTTGTGGATGTGTATCATTTCTACAAAACAACAAAGGGGGGAAATGTTTAACTCAATTTTCAAAGATATTTAAATACCAGGCATTGCAATACCACGTGTTACCGTCTGCAAGAATAGGTTCTAAATTCTGCCGAGCCACCTGTACAAGCACAGGCCACACTTTCAGATGGGATTAGCTGCCTGAGGAGTCATTGCCCTCTCTCTGATTCTTGAATCAGGTGATTGGCTTTAGCAACAGAAACCATCTAATCATGTCACTGAAGTGCACAGTTAAATACCTGAACCTGATAACTCAGGGGAGAGGGAAGTACTCTCTGAAAGACTCATCCCTGTGTGCATGCCTCCCAACTGCCTCAGGGCACTTTCTGCAAAACCAGGAGGTGGCTTTCCTGTGGATTAACTGTGGGAATTGAGCAATTCCTAAAAAAGCTAACTCATAGCCAGGCTTTCTATGGTAAGGTATTCCAGTGGCCTTGACATCAAGAAACACACGGGGATTTGAATCAAAGAGAGAAAAGAATAAACATAATCTACTGAATAAACTCTGTCAAGCTTCCGGGAGTGTCATTTTAAGTTGAATAGAAGACAGCAGAAAGTAAATAACACTGTGCTTAAGAGTTAGAATTGCAGGCATTAGAAAAGAAATTAAATTGCCTAATCCATCCTTTTCTGGGTCACCCTCTACAGAGCCCCTCCCCTAGGGCTTTAGAAAGCCTTTTAAAAGTTTCTTAAGCCACGAATGTTTCCCACTTGTTTAGGAAGAGCATTTTACAATCTAATTTATATTCAGTTAAGAATATTTTATAAGTTATTCATTGCAGACTTTCCCTTTTGCAACTCGCAATCCTTATAACCTCCCAACTATTATTAAAATCTCTTCCTTCAGAACAAACTGAGGGTTGATGGGGGTTGGGGAGAGGGGAAAGTGGGTGATGGGCATTGAGGAGGGCACTTGTTGGGATGAGCACTGGGTGCTGTATGAAAGCCAATTTGACAATAAATTTAAAAAAAAAAGTAAGTGAAAACATATACTCTAAAGAAACCTGTTTCAGTGTTGTAATAATTAAGAATTCTAGTGTATCAGTAAATATATGGAAATATTATTTGCATTTCCTAGTTATAATTTAGATATGTGTCTAATCAAATAAAGAAATTTTCAGGTTAATTTTTAAGATTAAATTTAAATCTAATCATGCAATGGTATCTTGATTCCTCAACAAATGAAAAAAATAATAATAAAATAAAATAAAATCTCTTCCTTCAAATGATTCCCATCCAGATTTTCCTTGCTTTCATGTTCAACTAATAAAAGATGTGTGTGCATATATGTATATAAAATATCCATAGTTATTGATATAGTGTAGATATCCATATGGATTTAGATATACCAGCTATTTAATTATGTTTCAGTGTGAATACATAATTATGGACAAAAGAAATGTGGCTGTGTATGTATTTCATACTAATCTAATTGTACTGATATGTGCATCTGTATGTGTGTATTTCCATAAATATATATAAATAACTTTGGTTTTCCTGTTCCACGGAGCAGGTTGAAAATGCATCGTATAGGTTGGTAATTGCCAATTGTCTTATTTGTAGCCTATCAAACTGGAGATTGATGGAGAAAAAAACTTGCTGGTCAAATTTGACCCTTCCTATAGAAATGACTTGAACAATTGGGTAGCAGAAGAAATTCTAGCAATCAAGTATGTAGAGCACCCTCAAGTAGACAGCCTGAGACTGCGTGGAGAAGTGAACTACCCCAACCTCAGCTTTGAGACCATGGAGCTGGATTTTGGCTGCATCCTGAATGATACAGAGGTGATCCGATATATAACAATCACCAATTGCAGCTCCTTGGTTGTGAAGTTCCGCTGGTTCTTCCTGGTAGACAACGAGGAAAATCAGATAAGGTACCCCAGCCTCTCTGCCCCTCATAGCTCTTTTCTGCGGTTCCCATTTCTCTCCTTTGGGCTTTGTACTGGGTTTCCCGGATTCTGTGCACTGGTCTTTCATGGTGTTCAGTTCTGGCAACTAATTATTGGCAGAAAGAACAAAGGGTCTCAAATCGTGGTTCATCCTAGATTTTCAAACAGGAAGAGCAGCTAAAACATCTTTGAAAGCCCCAATTACCACCAGATTAGCAAAGCAGTATCCGTAAGCCTGCTTTAATTTTGAATCTAGTGGTTGGATCATTAGAAATGTGTCACTAAAAAAATGAAGTCTTAAGCATTTCAAACCCAAAGCATGGATTGAATATGATGATACATTGAGTAAATGCTGCACAGAGCTCCACATTCTGCCTGTCTTGGTGGGTTTCATCCTTTTTTTTTTTTTTTTTAACTTTTTTTTTTTAACATTTATTCATTTTTCAGAGACAGAGAAAGAGTGTGATTGGTGGAGGGGCAGAGAGAGAAGGAGACACAGAATCCAAAGCAGGCTCCAGGCTCCGAGCTGTTAGCACAGAGCCTGACGCAGGGCTCGAACTCATGAACCATGAGATCATGACCTGACGTTGGGCGCTTAACGGACTGAGCTACCCAGGCGCCCCTTGGTGGGTTTCATTCTAAACGATACATATATATACAGATGTATACATATGTACAAAATAGTGGGAGGTGGTGAATGCAGAAAGAGGAAAGCTGTGTTCACAATATTTGGATTTAGAAGTGTCTCTGTTCATTTAGAAGCTAAATCCAAACTTAATTTGGAGAACACTCCTTAAAAAACATATAAACAGGCTGTTTTAGTCAAGCCTTAGTAACATTTTCATCTGAGTCTGAAGTCTTGTTCACAAGCAGGACATTCAGGCTCCTCTGTGTCTCCTTACTGGATATTTGGACAGCTTTGGGTTCAGTACCTGAATGCCGAGCTGCCACTCTGCATAGGGAAGCCTCATGTTGTTTCCTTTGGTTGTCGGTACCTCCCATATGCAACCTTCATCTTGTATATGACAGCCAGCTTTTCCCTTCCCTGGCTTGTTTCCACAGTAACAGCGGCTTGCTCTAGATGTCTTCCGTAGACATCTAATGATGACCCAGCATGGCACTGGAGGCAGGCCTGGGCCTGAATGACAGAGCCTGCTCGTTAGGTGCCGAGTACTGTTTAGGTTTGGGGTAAAATCAGCCAACCTGACCTAATGAGCTTCGAATACCAGATTCTCTGAAGTTATTCTGATGTAACATAGCTACATGGGTTTATTCTACCGAGGCACAAGGGACATGTTTTCATTTTTGAGAGGCCATTTCCATAATTAAAATAATGGCATTTTGAAAATGGACTTAGCCAGGACTGGAGAGGATGCACTTAATTTTTCATTGTGTTAAGCATTTATTTAACCATTTTTTCCCCTCTCTTCAGTATCTTCCTGTATCTTGATATTGAACTTTTGCTTATAATTCATTTGTTCACTCATTCATTCATTCCAAGAGTCATTCAGAAAGCATCCAGTAAGTGACTCTTATGCACCGGATGACGTACAAGGCATTGGGAATATAACAGTGAATGAGACGTTGTCCCTGGCCTGAGGCTATTGGGGAATCACAGGGAACATGGGTTAATGCCAGGCTCTGAGGAAGGACAGAGGTAGGGACGAGAGCTCAGAAGAATCCAAGAAGGCTGCGCTGAGAGGCACAGTTAAATGTCTCAGATGGGGCAACAGGGAAACATTCTAAGTAACAGGAACAGCATGTTTATATCAGTTAGGATTCGTGGATTCTATTCCGTTGCAAGTGACAGAAAACATGACCCTCAACAAAAATGAAAAGGAAAAGACATTCACTGGGTCCTACAACTCATAAGTCCAGATTCACTCTGGCTTCTGGCCCAGCTTAAAGCTCCATCTCTTAGCTTTGCTTTCATGTGTTAAAGCCAAGTTTTTGGGTCAGCTTTTCTCCCATGGTTCCCACATGGCTACCAGCTCTCCTGGGGCCACGTCCTCACAGATCTGAGCTCCGGGAAAGGAACATTAGCCTTTGTACATGAACTGTCTTAAGATTCACTGTGATCGGACCAGCTCAGTCACATTTCCTGTCCCCTCCCCAAGTCAGTCACTCAATGGAGGGTGAAGCACTGATCAGCATTAGCCTGGCCACATGCCCCACACCAAGGGCTGCCGTGGTGACCTCAGCGCCCCATGGACTGAATGGGGTGGGAGGGGGCAGATCTCCAAACAAAAACTGACATATGAGAGAATGAATGCTGGAGAGGCAAATGACACGCATCTACCAGTGTCCACAGAGGCCCCATCAGCATGGCCACAGCACAGGCTTCACTGGCGAGGGAGAAGCCAGGGAGAATTCTTGGATGCAGGTTGGCAGTCGTGTGTGAGAGGCCTGGTGCTGGGATAAGGAGTTTAGACTCTTGGAAACAGCAGGAAGATTTGTAATCAAGAGGCAAAAAAGTCTGCCTTTTTTTTTTTTTTTTCCAGGAAGATAACTCTTAGCCTCATTCAACATGGCTACCCAATCCCTCCTTCCGAAACCCTTGCCTTTCTTCCTTTGAATACCACTGTATTCTCCTGCTTTCCTGCTTATCCCCTCAACCTTTCCCTCCTTCTCAGCCCTGGGACAGCAGCAGGTGCACTGAGTGTGTGTAGGTTGCAGGGCTCCATCCTGGGCCCCTGCTCTCCGTGCAGTGGCAGTTAGTGCCGGCACCTGAGTCTTCCAACCGTCTCCGTCTAGACCCTCTGCTGAGTCCCGAGGGCATCTCATTCTTCATCTCTTGGATGTTTCCCATGTGACTTGTGTCCAACGTGCCCCATGCCAAACTCAGGCTCTCCACCTGCCCCCTCCCTGCCTTTCCTCCAGGGCCCCTCACCCCTGTGAATGACATCACTGTCCTGAGAGGAATCCAGATTCCTTCCTCTCCCTGACCTCACCCATCAAAGCCATCACCAAGTTCTACCTATTCTGCCTTCTAACCCCCTCATTCCCATTCCATGATGATTATCCTAGTTCAGGTCACCATCCTCTCTTGCCTGGACCATTTTGATGTCCCTAACTGGACTCTATCATCCAGCCAGTGGCCAAGTGATGAACATGTCACTGCTCTGGTTTTCAGCCTTCAACAGCACCCATGCTTCTTAGGATGAAGTACAGAATACTTACTGTGTTCACCAAGGCTCAGCATGGGCTTTCCCTGTGTTCCTCCCCAGTTTCTTCTCACTTCACTCTGCCCTCACCACACTGGCCCCTTTCCTGTCCAGGCCCATTCCTATCTGAGCACACAGTCTCTGCTGGAAGCTCCTTCCATGCCTCACTTCACCAGCCCCTGCTCCCTTGTCAAGTCTCAGCTCCAGGTTCTTCCCTGGGAAGCCCTCTTGAGACCCTTGCCTACATGACCTCCCCTGGCATAGGCCCTGGTAGCCCATCTCCTTCGTGACACATCACACTTGTCATTATGGCTCAGTGTCCAATTTCCTAGCTGGCTCTTAAACCCTTGAGGCCAGGGAGCACATCTGTCCTGTTACCTCTGGATCCCAGAGCCCATAGCACAGAGTAGGCAGCACAGAGTAGGTCCTCAAAGGATGTTTTCTAATTTGTAACTGCTCCCTGCTGGGTATTTGTGGTGAGGGAGAATCATTTCATAACTGATTAAAGATTCTTTTCTGTCAGCTTCTTGGCACCTGTCAAATGAAAAGGTTCAAGGTATAAATGTCACCTTGGATAGCAAAAAAAAAAGACCAAAAAACACTCCACTTGCCCTTCAGATGGGCTTTCTCTGCAGACCCTCAGGAAAACATAAGACATTCAGTGGCTAAAGGTCACTTTTATCAGATATACCAACACTAACCTTTCTTTTCCAATTAGAATTCTCCTAAGCCTTACCATTAGTAAAAGAAACAAAAGATAAAAGAGGCTTTTCTTTTTCTTCTATTAGGGCAGCATGTGAGGACACCCAGACACTTTCAATATCCCTGCCTGTCACAACACACACATCAGCCATGTGAACACACACGTGTATACACACGTGTGTGTGTGCGTGACTTTGCAGGCAATTCTGACTGGGCCATCTAAAGCATCTCTCTTGTTTGAGCTTATTTTTTTTCCAAGTTGGCCCTCATGTCACATATAAGAACAAAGAAAGAAGGAAAATGGACAAGTATGCTAAAAAAGCACTCCCTAAGAGGAAAGCCAGTCATTGTCTCAGAAGCCAGCTCATCCATGGGAGTTCAGATGCGTGACTGGGTTCGAGACTGACTTTGGTAGATGACAGTCTAGGCTGTACACATGACATGAGGAAGCCACCAGCACTACCGGAATGTGCCCTTTCTTGGGTCTGTCTCTTCGACGTGACTGCTCAGCTGGTCGAGAATGTGATGCTTCATGACACCTGTGTGAAAGGGGCACACAGGGCAGCCCACACCTGAAGCGGCCCTTACCCTCTAAGAGGCCAGAGGGTGATCCTGGTGGATACTAGCCCAGCCGGTATCTCTGCCCAGGCTCAGGGCCGCAAAGCTGAGGCGATGCTGGGACTTACAGCACGTGGCCAAGTGGTCTCCAAGGACAGCTTTGCCTTTTTGTTTCCAAATCTTATTATAGATAAATTGAATACAGGGGCCTAAGGGAGCCCAGCCCTGCAACAAAGGAGCACGTGTTGATCTCACATTGATTTTTCTGTGATGAGCGTCAGTTGTCCCACATTGTGATTGGAAGAAGAGGGTGGAAGGACTGGAGGGAAGGTAGGGGAAGCCTCATTTCTGGATGCTTCCATTTGTCTCTTCATCATTCTTTAATTTCTTTTGCCTCAAAAATGGAACTTTTTTTTTTTCAGCAAAGGCTTTATGTGGGAACTAAGTTCTCGGGCGAGGTTCCGTGACTCAGGGAGAGAGAGAGAGAGGAGTCAGGGAAGTCGCCCCCAGGTGTGGTGCGGTGGGGTTTTTAAGCAGCAGCGGTCGGAACTTTTTTTTAATATTTATTTATTTTTGAGAGGGGTGGGAAGGGGCAGAGAGAGAGGGATCTGAAGCGGGCTCTGTGCTGACCCAAGCCCCATGCGGGGCTCGAGCTCACCAACCGCGAGATCATGACCTAAGCCTAAATCAGACGCTCAACCGACTGAGCCACCAGGCTCATTGGAACTTTTTTTTTTCTAAGACATGATATGTTAGTGGTAGTTGAGGTCCTGGGCTGTGGTGTTGGACATGGCTGGTTAGAATCCGGGCTCTGTCCTCCTGGCCACAGGATCCTGTGCTCTGGTTTATGAATAAATGCAGATAACATGGACACCTAAAAGAGCTGTCATGAGGATTAAATGAGATGTGTCTATAAAGTGCATGTCTCTGAGATAAAAAGGAAAATATGAAACTAGTGACTGTTTTTGGGTTTTCAGAGGGTTCCTTTGTCTCCGGCATTCCCTCATACCAAGTGCTGCTAAGTGAAACACTCCCTGGGACGCTAAAGTCTTGGCGCTATAGGTCCCTCAGACACCAGGTGAAGGTGCTTTCTGACACGAGGTAGAAAATCCTTTCCTACGCCAGGCTCCATCCACCAAGGCTGAAGCTGGATGGCTCGGCACACCTCCTTGTCCTCCCTGCCCCTCCTCCCTACAGCCAGGTTCTTCAGTTTTCTTTAGAAAGGAAACCGGCTTTATTGATTGCATGGAGGCAGGCCCTGGGTATCCTTGCATCCAGCTGTCCCAAGCTGCTCAGTGTGCTGGCCAAGAGCCTGGCAGCCTGGCCAAGAGGACTCTGAGGCAGCCTCCCGCTCAGCTGCCTGCCCCATGTGACCTTGGACTCCCCTACCTGCAGAGCTCTCGGTATGGTCCCTGTCATGTAATACATGCTCAGCGAATGCCAGGCTCTTACAGACATTCCTTTATGGAGGAAACTGAGAAGCCTAATGTTAATGTTCATTAATTAAATGTTAATACCAGGCCATGTCGGAGAAGAAGCATCCCAGGGGTGGCTCTGAGACATTTTCTCCCGAAATTGGTCTGAAGGCTGAAGTCTGAGGGTGACAGGTGCCTCTCGCTGGCCTAAGCATTGATCCCTTCTGTAAATCTCCCTCTCTGTTCCCCACTGGCCCTGCAGGCCTCAGGAGGCTTTAAGTTCCTGCACCCACACATTTTTTTCTTTTTGCACCTCCCAGAGGAGTTTGGATAAGAGATAAAACCAAGCAAGCATGGAACCCTGGCACTAGAGGAAACGCAACTCTGGTGACAGAGAACAAGGCCCAGAGTGGGAACAGAAGCAGTGGGCACAAATGGCCTTGGGCACAATGGCGAGTCAGGCTCTAAGCCCCTCCAGGTCCCTGTCTTCCTTAACTCTCTCCTGTGTGTGTCTGAGCTAAAATGACGATTTCACAACCCAAAGAATGAATCCAGTGGGAATGAGGGCCATCCCCCTCCCCCGTATTAGGTTTCTTATTATGTGACAAATCACCATAAACTGGGTGGCTTAAAACAACGAGAATTTATTCTCTTCCAGTTCTGGAGGTCCAGAGTCTGAATCCACTTCACTGGGCCTAAGTCAAGAGTGGACAGGGCCACACGCTCCCTCTACTCCCTCCAGAGGCTCTAGGGAAAATATAGGAAAGTCCCCATTCTTGCCTTTCTCAGCTTCTGGAGCTGCATTCCTGGCATGCCTTGGCTCCTGGCCCCTTCCTCCTTCCTCAAAGCCCACAGCATAGTGTCCTCCCATCTCTCTCTCCACTGAGATGGCCACATCCCCCTCTCCATTCTCTGCAGTAGTATCACTCTCTGCCGCCTTCTTGTAAGGACACTTGTGATCATATCATGGGTCTCACCCAGATGCAAAGCCCCCATCGCAAGACCTTAACTTACTCACATCTGCAAAGTCCCTTTGCTGTATAAGGAAACGTTCCCAGGCTGTGGGGCTTCAAACAGGGACATGTGGAGGATGCCCATCAGTCAACCAACCAGATGCCCTGACTCTGCCAGCACCAAGTTCTCATGCTCTCTTCACTCTCTGCCAGGCCAGATTGGCTTTTTTAAAAGGTAAAATGGATTTTCAATACTGATGACTTTATAATACCATAAGGAAATTTTGGTTTTAGTTTATAGCAAACATGACTCAAACTAACATATAAAAAAATAGAACGCACTGGCTCATGTAACAGAAAGTGTCTAGGTGTGGGTTTCAGGCACAGCTCGACCCAAGGTCAGGCAGTGTCACCTGTGTGTCGTATCTCCCCCACTGTCTCTTCGCTCTGTCCTCTGCTGTGTCGGCTCCATTCTCAGGCAGGTTCTGCACACACTGTTGCAAGATGACTTAGAAGCTCCAGCAGCTCCAGCTTTCATATGCCAGGTTCAAGTCCGGAGGAAAAAGGTAGAGGTTTTTCTCTGAATAAGCCCTGGCAAATGTTTGGCTACAGCTCACTGGCTCTGGTTGGTTCCCGTGTCCGTTCCTCCACTAAGGCCTGGGGAACCCAGTGCTGCCCCTGGACTAGGCTGAAAGTTAGAGATAGACTAATTGCCAGAGGGAAATGTAAGGCACCTGAGCAGAGAAAGGGAGCCTGGATCCCCGGTAGCACAGAGCAAAGATGCCCAGCACAATGGTAAGAACAGTGTGTTTCTATTACAAATCCGAAGCCAAAGACATGAGCATCTAATTATGAAATAGGCACCAGCTGCTTGGAAAGCTGTTTGAGAGACCTTACCAGTGCCCCAGGGACATGATAAGCTGATAGGACCCTCAGACATTGGAAAACAACTCATGATGAGACCTTTGCACCTATTCCCAGCACCGCCACCCTGTCACCATGGAGCGCAGGGCACCAGCTTCATGGGCACCTTTCACATTTTCTCGTTCTGCAGCCTTGATTTTTCACATGAAATATAATGTCTGCATCTTTGAAACGTTAGGATTAGACCACCAATACGGTGAACAAATCCACATCTTTACTATGAGAAAAACCACTTTCAACAGCTTCCCAGAGCAAAATATGTCTGAAGTAGGAATTACCTCCTGTAGACAATGGTGTAAGGCCATATCTCCAATAAAGAGATAATATTAGGAGCATGAGAGAAAGATTCTGTAATTTTGACCATAAAAATAACCATAATTGTGTGCTTATCATGTGCCAGGCACAATTCTAACCCCATTATGTCTCTTAGCTCATGTCCTACAACAATCCTGTTAAGTATTAACATCTCCCCTTGAACCTGAGCCCACGCAACGGATCCAACCTGCCACGTGTGCGATGATGGCAAAGCCCCTGCCTTAACCACTACCTTCTGCTGACATATGAAAGCGCACTTTTCTCTATATTTTATTACTGTATATCCATCTTTCATTTAAATGAGCCTTTTGTGAATACTCCATCCAAACATTGTGCTAGGTACTGTGGATACTGCGGAGATAAATGCGACCCTTCCCTGTCCCTACAAATTGATAAACCACTGGTGATGGCAGGTGGTCGTGGTCGTGGTTTAGTATTTGTCCAATTCATTCTTGCATGCTCTCATCCCCACTCACCATCCAAGACTCTGAAGGGACCTATGTGGGAAAACACGTGTGCTGAGAAGTGGAGAGGCATCTTGTGGGGCCCAGCCACCTCCCGGCGCTTCAGAAGCGAGGGCTCCAAACTCAGCTGGTTCTTCCTTCTCGTACTTCACAGTTTGCAACCAGAGAATCATTGCAGAACCTCACTTTAAAACCTTTTGCTTAGAATTTTTAACTGTTTGAAGGATACCATTTTGGCCTTTAAGAATCAGGTTGGCCCAAGCAAGAAGTAACAACAGAGCTTGACAGCAGTCAAGTTGGAGTAGCTGTTGGGTTTGCTTCTGGAGAAAGAATGGAAAGGAGAAACTGACGAGTGAGATCCCGAAAATGAGCTAAATGTATAAAGGTGCTGTCCCAAGGACTGTGGTAACCTGAGAACTGCTGTGGTCGGTAGCCAGGTGGGAGGTATTTTAGAGGAGGACCGAATGGGACTTGCTGAGGGGCTGGATATGAGGGGGAGGAGAAGGGTATATCAAGGTCGGTGCCTGAATTTTCAGTTCAAGGAACTAGATAAGTGATAGTGCTGGTGGGTGAGAAGAGAAACAGTCCAGATTTGCTGGTAGAAGGAGAAAGAGGGTCTGGGTCTAGACAAGATTACAATAAAGCTCCGTGAATATTTGCCTTCCCGCCCTCCCTCCCTGGCCATAAAACAAGAATCAATGTAGAAAATTAATTGGGCTCCTTCAGCACAACCTGGTGAGTAGCAGGTGCTGCGTGACACCAGGTCAACAACAGAAATAGTTTCCAGTAAACAGGACCTGAGGGATGGATTTTTTTTGAGTAACAGATTTGTGAATCTCTGTCATAGAAACTTAGCTCCTTACGATGCATTACGGCTGGCCCTTAGCCGCCTCTGTTCATTTAAGAACTTCTGGCAGGACTAGGGGATGGCAAACAGGAAGATGGAAATCTGAGTTCTTCTTGGTCCAAGGACAAGATGTAAGAAGTTTGGTGGATATGCGGTTTTGTCTTCCTCAGTCTACTCTTTTCACTTTGCAGATGAGGTGCTGGGGATATCAGGATAATGTGCTTTCTCATGTCAGCATTCTGTGATTCTAGGAGGACCAAGAAGGGGACTTTGAAGAGTAGGCAAAATTAGAGGACTCAGCAAGGAAGGCTGAGAAAGAAGAAAGTGGCCACCTAAACCAAGAAAAGGGAATTTGTTTTTAAATGGCAGGGAAACAGTTCCACTTCCAGGAATAGGATGAGCTAAATTTATATTTTTATATATATATATATATATATATATATATATATATATATATATGTATGTATATATATATTTTAATTTCGAGGTTATGAATGAGCTAACAGAAATTCCTACAGGTAAAGTTCCAAGGAACATTGAATGTTCATGTTAGTTTCCTATAATGTACTAGTTTGCTACTTTACCTCAGACTGGGAGGCTTAAACAACAGAAATTTTTTTTTTTTTTTAAGTTCTGGAAGCTACAATCCTGAGATCAAAGGGTTGAAAGGGTTAGTTCCTTCTGTGGAGTATGAGGGAAGAATCTGTTCTACGCCTTCTTCTTGGCTTGGAGATGACTGTCTTCTCCTTGTGGCTTTTCTTTGTACATGTCTGTGGCCAAATGTCCAAAATTTATAATAATAAAATGCATGTCACATCACATCCGTTATAAATACCACATTCTTAGTAAATTTGAAGCCCTTTGTGAAAGAGAACACTGTGAGGTCGGCCTCTAGCTGACCTGCTTATACTCCGTGCTGATGCCTCTAGAAGCCTCCGGGGCCTCCCTCATCAGGCTTTCCACAGCCCATCCATCTAGAATCTTCTCTCCTGCTATGATGCCCCAGCTAATTTACCTGACCAGGGGGTCAGATTAGCCTCGGGGAATGATGGGAGGACTATGGCCATCTCTCAAGTCTAGGCTTCCAGAAACAAGTTCCTGCTTTTGTAGTGGACCTGAAAGAGATCAAGGCCAAGCCTTCGAAGGACACCTTTGAAGAGGGTGGGCCTTTTGCTCTTTTCATATTTAATTTAAAGGTGATCACCATTAAGGATCATATTGTCTCCTTCTGTTTGCAATGGGTCAGTACAATTTCATGAGATACCCTGTCTGTTATCCCATAGAGAAATGAACTGAGCTGTTTTTCATTTCAATTTTGAGTGTTATGAAACTTTTCATCCTGCTTTTATGTTGTTACAGAAGAACTCTGGCTACCTTATTAGAGATTCATTCTTTTTAAGGCATCTTCCCAGTGCCTCCACTACCAGTGGAGGGCATCAGCCACGTTGATATTCAGTGTGAGCTAAGCTGGCTTCTAAAGAAATCAGTGGAAAGCATCAGTGCATATTTGAACCTAACCTGATTTAGGGTTATGTCTGCTTGGTTCATTTAGTGATCTGATTCTTAAAAAGAGTCTATTTGATTTATCTGCGTTTTCATATTAATTAAAATCCCCCAAAGCTAGCTACATCTACTGAAGACCAGACATTAAAAGAAATTAACTTGAAAAAACCATCCTGTTTTGAAAGTATTTCTAAAGGACTTTGAACTGATTGATTATAAGGGAGATTTCACAGCCTATCTACCTGTTCAGCCTTTCGAAGAGTATGTAGCAGTGGGGACACCTTCTGGAGCTTTTATGGAAGTGGCCATTTCTCACAGAAAAGAGCAAGGAGATTCTGGACACATTCCTCCACTACGCACCTTGCAGCAAAACTCTTTGTGGGAAGTCACTTCGAGGCAAGGTCAACTGTGTCTTGCTTCTCCTTACCTTGATTACAATTGGGATGCATCCCTCATCGTCCAAAGGAAGGTTCTAGACAATACATTGTATGTTCTTTATTGTATGTTGTGGGTTCCAGTTACTTTTAAAATGAAAAAGCCTGCGAGTCACTGCCATGGGCACAGCATGGCAGAAGTAACCAAGGAGAAGCCCCTACTGATGAGGTAGAGTGTCCAGCAAAGCTGTTAAGATAGTGTTAGCTCTGGATCCAGGCTAACTGATCTCAGCCACTTACTTGCTTTCTGAGCTTCAGTTTTGTCACCTGAAGACTGAGGACCATCACAACACCTGCCTCATTAAGCTGCCGTGAACATTTAGCTAGGCAGTCCTTATTAAGTGTTTAATATGGTACCTGGTAGAGAGGAAGTGCTGAGTAGCGTTGGCTGCAGTTACTTAATTAGGACATGTTTTAGTCTGTTTGGACTACTGTAACGAAATAGCAGAGATTGGCCGGCTTACAAGCAGCACACATCCATCTCTCACACTTCCGGAGGCTGAGAAGTCCAGATGATGGCACAGACAGACTTGGTGTCTGGTGAGAACTGCTTCGTGTTTCACAGATGGTGTGTTTTGCTGTGTGCTCACAGGTGGAAAGACCCAGCTAGTTGTCTGGGCTGTCCTTTAGAAGGTCACTAATCCCAGTCATGGGGGCTCAGCCCTCATGACCTGATCACCTCTCAAAGGTCCCTCCTCCTAATACCATCACCTCATGGGTTAGGATCCCAACATATGAAATCTGAAGGGACACAAACATTTGGACCGTAGCAGGGCTCTTGTTTTACCACTTCTTTCCCTACCTTCTTGCCACCACCTTTTTAATCAATGGTTCTCAGCCTTGAAAGCACATTAGAATCATGTTGGAAGCTTTTAAATATCTTGATTCCAAGTAAATCAGAATCTCTGCAGCTGGGGCTCAGGCATCAGTTCTTAGAGTTCCATAGGTGATTCCAAAGGACAGCTGCAGGGGAACCACTATTCTAGAAGCTCCAATTGCAAATTCTTTTGATAAAAATATGATTTCACCCCCTGAGTTCTGAGTAACTTGAGTTTCAGCTTCTCAGTTATGTTCCACCAACTTTTCCCTTAGCACAGGTGACAGGTTCGAATCCTTCTGGGACATAATAAAGTCACAGGGCTAAGCCAAGCTGTCTTTCATAATGGGTATGTGTCTGCGGTTTGCTTCCCTTTCTCCTGTGGCAGAACTGGAACGATCTGGCAGGGAATGCACTGAGCCAGCCCCCATCTGTCGTTTGCTTCCCAGTGTGGGAGGTTCAGCAAGTGTAAGACCACACAGCCAGGCAATAGATAAGGAAAGGTGCCTGGGACTTTTTGCCCAAAGGGGCTTGCCTACTTTTAAGTTGAGGTAAAGCAATGATTATAATCTGCTCCATTTAGAAATAGAAAACAGGGGCTGATCTAATCTGGAGCAGGTTTGTGAGGAGTGGAGTAAGAGGAAGGGAGTGAGGGAGGCAGGGAGGGAATTCATCTGAAGTCCAACAAGGAAAGTGTTTGCCACCAGCCCCAGCACAAGAGCAGCTCACCTGCACTGGACATTTACCATGACCTAGGCTCCCTGCTGGGTCTGTTCCATGTATTAAGCCTCAATCAGATGAGGAGGGCTCTATCACTAACACAATACCCAGGTCACATAGTGTGTGAATGGGGAAGCCAGAGTTCAAACCCAGGCCGTCTGACCCCTTGGCCTTGAACCGAACCATTGTGCACTCTGCAGGTCTTGCTGTTGGAGCATTTGTATCCTGAATCGTACCCACTCCTGTGTCTCTGACTCTGATCCACTGGCCTCTGAGTTCCTTGAAGCAAGATTTGGCTTTCTTATCTTTGGAATCATAGAATGCTGCAGTGGTCTCCCTAGAAACAGAGCCTGAGATGGTGATTCTTGGGCAGGTGATTTATTGAGATGGAGTTCTCGGTGGGGGGAAAAACTGTAAGAGAGTAAGAAAAATGAGATAGGGCAAGGGGGGAAACGAGGAGATCTGTCTGAGCCCATGGGGAGCTCTAGAGTATTAATTGCCTGAGAGTTTGTCCTCACCCTCATCTAGCCATCCTGGCTTGCTGTTCACACACTATGGGAGGGAGGGCACCACCTCCTGGGGAGCTCAGGGCAGGGGAGGCAACTGACAAGGAGCCAGCTGGAGAAAGATGCAACCAACACCCACAGCAGCCAGTGAGGGGTGCGTCATCCTGGTGAAGGAGATCTAAACAGTGTGTGCCAACAGCAACTGCTACGGTCAATAATTTAAATATATAAAACAGCGTAAGAGCCAAACAAAACACACTTTTTTCCCCCAGCCAGTGGTGGTTTTCACCCTTTGTATGGACACTCCCGGATTCCAGGTCCAACAAATCATTGATTTAGAAGTCATTGTATGTCTACTGTGAGGCTGTCCTCACCCCCCAGAGACCTCACGGCAGCAGGTGGCCAGCATACACCATTCCATCTCCAAATATCATCTGAACCAAGCACAAAATCTTAACCGAAACACAAGCATGTTAGGGGGCGGCGGTGGGTTATTATGATGCAGCCCTACTTCCAGGGAAGGGAGAACAGCAAATAAGCCTGATGGACTTTTTAAGTTTGCAATACAAAAAAAAGTGTATTGATCCTAACTCACCCAGGAGTGGAAAATAAAACATGAAGAGGGGAGTTGCTGAGCCCAAACCAGTGTGGCTGATGGACGGTGTGTGGCATTCATGTGATCTGTCACAGCTAAAGGCAGGGTTTCTCTCCTGGGTCCTCCAGCGATTCTGATATGGGTAGCTCTGGAACCGGAGCAGTATTGCTTTTCCTTATTTGCTACATATTCTCTTTTAAAAATAACTGATTCTAATCCTGTTTGGGTCAGCATAATGGGAAAGCCATCATCTGTTCCTGAGGCTAAAATGAAATCTGATCGAAAAATAAAACTGCCAACATTCTATTTCAATTGTATGGGACAGGTTTTTTTTTTTTTAATGATAAATTAAAGCTTTCATTATGACAGAGGTTTCACTGTCCCCTGTGGCTGAGTCTGTTAGCAGTGGGGCTGCCTTCCCAGTATCCTTTGTTTCCAGAGACCTCTCACTTCCACTCGTCCAGGTATCATTATCACCCGAGGTGTTGTTTTTCCTCAGGTCTACAGACACACTGCCACTTTGAATTTTTCCTTTACAGATATTCCCATATGCTTTTTTTTTTTTTCTGTTGAGCACAACATCCCAGGGGTGTGCAAATGTTGGATGAGAGAGTGCTATTGTGTGGGGCAACTCTGGCAGAGTCTCCCCAGGCATCTCTGCTGACCTGGGGTGATTTAATGAGTGCCTTGAATCATCCTCTGCTGATCCGCACTGTCCCTAGCTGGTGCGGCTGAGTGATAGCCTCATATTAATTATCAGCTCCAGTCCTTAGCCAAATTGTTGCCATTGCTACCCACCATGGGTCTGAAAGCTGGCTGCATATTGGAATCATCTGGTAAGGCTGTGAAAAACCTAATTCCTGGGCCTTCTCTGAGTCCTGCCAAATCAGAATTTACCCAAGAATGGGGTTCAGGAACTTTTATTTTAATGTGCTTCCCAGCACCCAGCCCAACATGGGTCCTCAGCCCAGAATGATGTGGTTTCAATCTAAGGTGATGTCATCTGGAGACATCTGTCCTGGAATAAGCCAAATGGAGGCTGATGCAAGAAACTGACTCTTAAAAACCGAGAACAAACTGAAGGTTGATGGGGGGTGGGAGGGAGGGGAGGGCGGGTGATGGGCATTGAGGAGGGCACCTGTTGGGATGAGCACCGGGTGTTGTATGGAAACCAATTTGACAATAAATTTCACATTAAAAAAAAAAAAAAGAAAGTGAAAAGAGCTTTTGCACTCTTCTCCCAAGATCTTAGGGAATGGGATCCGCGGGGGGTGGAGGTGGAGGTGCGGTGTAAACTCTGACTGCCCCGTGGTTGTTTTTTCTTTTTTTTTTTTTTTTTTTTTTTTGTAATGCAAGTGCCTGACTTAAGTTTTGCTTGCTGAGTCATCCGTGTCAAAGAGGCACTTTGCCAGCCATACAACTAGATAAGGAGCCGGACCACCTGGCGCACTGAGATTCCTTCGATGTAGAAATCTTGGTTGATTTCAATAACTGACCATTTGGGCCACTTGTCTCTTCTCTTCCCTGCACTTGAAATTCCTACTCTTATGCTTTAAGTTCACCAGTACAGAGTGAGCCTAAGAAATCCTAGCTCTCCACCCTCCACCCCAATAAAAGCAAAACCTAGGCCCACACTGTCTTTCTATCCACGATGTCCCTGTGTGGCCCCAGGTGTGCTGTGTAGTTTTCAGTTCCTGTAACTAATAACCTTTTATTTTCTCAAAGTTTCCTGATGGTTGCTGCTGAAGGGCATCTTCCAATCATAATAAGAACTACAAGGGCTGGTCCCACCACAACACTGGTTATTGATAGGCTGAGAGTAGCACAAAACACACAAAATAGTCCAGTTACCTGTGTGCTGTTTACCTGTTCTCACGCAACCATCCATGCGTGCATCCATCTATCCATCTGTCCATTCAGTCAGACACATATTGAGCTCATGCTCTGTGTAGAAGACCCTCAGCAACGAGGGCTATGAAGAAGGAACCTCTTGGTCCCGCCCTCCAAGTGCTCACAGTTCTATAGTGAGGTGTCAGCCCAGTGTTTTCCCAAGGGGAAATTGAACTGCTCTCTCTTCTTAAAAAGAGCAGTCAGGGCTCAGCTCAGAGCCCTCACCAGGTGAGAAAATAATAATGTTGATTTTTCTAAACATGGTGGATAAAACTGGGTTTTAATTTATAGCAATGATACATGATTTTCCCTTAAAATAAGCCTATTAGTCAACGTCATGCTTGAATGGTTCAAACTTAAAATTTAGAAGACTGAATACCGAGTGTGCATGAGGTTGTGGGCCTTCTTGAGCTCTCACCTTCACTGTGAAGATAGTGTTAAATGGAGTAAAACCACTTTGGAAGACTGTGTGGCAGTATCCTATAATTTTAAACATACATGTACCATATAACCAAGCGGTTCTTTTCCCAGGAATTGGCTCAGGAGGAATGAAAACATACATCTATGTAAAAACTTGTACACAAATATTCTTAGCAACCGTATTCATAATATTAAAAGCTGGAAACAGCTGCATTGCCCACCAACGAGATGGATAAACACATTAGTCATCCATACTATGGAATACTGCTCAGTTATTAAAAAAAGAAAAGATCAGACTACTTAGTGCTCCTTGAAATAACATAAATGAATCTAAAAACATTATGCTGAGCAAAAGAAGTTAGACTCAAGAGTACATATTTATGATTCCATTTGTTAGAAACCGTAGACATATCTAATCCATGGTAACATAAGGCAAAGGAATGTTTGTCTGGTACCCTAGTCCTGGCTCTGCTTTCTGTTTGGTTACCTGGACCCAGGATCCCTGGTCATTCATTCACTCATTCATAACCATGCCTGAGTACCTACTGCAGGCCAGGCACTGTATTAGATGCCATATTAGGTACAGGTCCTCAGGGAGCTCATGGTCTAGCAGGGACAGGAAAAATAAGTGTGAAGTGGAAGCCCAGGGGCTGTAGGCACTCAGAGGAGAGTCACTGGACCCAGACTGGGAGACAATGGTGAGGAAACTTTTTAGGAGAAAGTGAAACCTAAGATTTGAACAAGGTAAGTCTAACGGGTGGTGTAGGGCAGGTCCTTCTAGGCCCGCCTGTCTAGGATTTATTTGGGGCTTAGCCATAGAAACTGAGAGCCCACTGAGCACTGATTTGCAAAAGCTGATGTGTGCCTCCATCCATCCTGCTTTTGTAGGTTTGTGCCACAGCCAAGGAAGCCCACCAGTGCCCCCCTGTCCCAGGTGGAATCCATCCCAGTGACCTCAGCTTCTGCCAGCTCTCCAGCAATGCCAGTAACAGAGTCCCCTGAGATGGAGCTAAATGGTTTTGTTAAGTAAGTGCAAATGCAAGGCTAGAATGGATTTTTTAAAATAACATTTTTTTTTCTCTACCCTGACTTACATTCTCAAGCCCGTCCCTTATTTATGCATCCAGCAGCTCACTGGTCAACAGTTTAGTGAGTGACTTCTGTGTGTGAGGCCCTGGACTGTGCAGGTGGAATAGAGTTGAAAAGCATCTCTACTTTCAGGAGGTCATAGCCTCCTGACTCCTGGAGGACTAAGCCCTTCCTATCACATAACCTTCTCCATCTGTCCAGAGTCGGCAGCCAGGGTCAGGTCAAGGGTAGCAAGCAGAAAAGGATATGGCAGTTGGCCAAACAGTGTATCCTCACGATAAAGTGCTCCAGTAAATAATAAACCTTAACATTGAGCACTGGAGACACAGAAAATTGTCTGAAGCATTGCTAGAGCTTCCCAGAACTTTTTGTAATTTGGACATGGGCTTGGTAGGCCAGGAAAGAAGGGTTGGAGTCTGTGGAAAATTGACTAGCCTGATGCCCTATACTCCATGTTTGGGGACAGGGAGTAACAGAGCACTGACCAGCTGACCTCGTGAAAAAAGCATGCTTTGAGTGAGAACCCCTTATCCTTTGGGGTACAGTAGAGGGAGAGAGGAAGATGAAGTGATGATGTAGCTGAAGGCTGTGTCAGGATGGTTGCCAAATGAGTGATTCTCCACATTTTGTTCAACTCCCCAGGACTATCCTCATGGATGAAGATGTCAGGCCTGAAGAAGGACAATACAAAAAAGCACAAGCGCCCATCATGATCATCTCCGATGTACGGTTTTCTCTCCATGGGATGGGTTAGCAAGCCGAGGGTCCTTCCTGTAAAACAAAAACAGAGCCAGGAGCAGTGACAAGTGCAAGGCTGGGGGTTGGGTGGGATGAGGCTGTGGAACTTTATCCACATCACTTCCCAACCAAACACCCATAGAGCTAACACCCCAGTGAGAGCCAGACATCTCAGCACATAGATTTTTCTCTGTAATGAAGAAGCCAGTTACCTCTAAACCTTGGCATTCTTCCCGGCCCCCAGATAGAGGCTACAAAAGGAGAAAGATTTCTCTCCGTAATTCCATAGTAAAAACAAAGGGGAAATCAAGGGAGTTTAAAAATTCATACCCTTAAATTCTCCTTCTAGAAGGATGGCCTAAGGAAATCATTGGAGATAAAAAAAATTTATGTACAAAGATGTTTGTCACAACACTTTAGAAATAGAATAAAAATTGGAAAAATAAATTACTGCATATCCATGACCATATACAGTCTTTTAAAATACAGTTTGACTCAGTAGTGGCAGAGCAGGGGGTAAGCAAGCATTTTTATATTTTGTAGTAGGGTTATGAATTCACATCGCCTCTGTGGCATATAATTTGGGGAGTATATCAGAATTTAATGCACATTTCCACTGCTAGGATACTATTCTCCAGATCTGCCTTTACATGTGCATAGACATGGAACTCTCCTTGGACACTGCAGCTTTGTTGGTAAAAGCAAGAAAAATTGGAAACAACTTGACTCCACCAATAGGAGACTGACTTGTGTTTGCACAAGGCAATACTATAAAATCTTTTCTTAAAAAATGAGGAAGTTCTCTAACACTGACTTAAAGCAATCTCTGGTATATTAAGTAAAAAAAAAAATGTTCTATATTTTTAATTTTATTTTAATCCAGTATAGCTAATATGCAGTATTATATTAGTTTTGGCTCTACAATATAGTGGTTCAACAAGTCTGAATATTACTTAGGGCTCATCACAGTAAGTGCACTCTTAATCCCTATGCCCTGTTTCACCCATATCCCCACCCACCTCTCCTCTGGTAACCATGTTTGTCCTCTGTACTTAAGAGTCTGGTTTTGGTTTGTCTCTTCTTTTAATGTGTTCATTTGCTTTGTTTCTTAAATTCCACATATGAGTGAGATCATATGGTGTTTGTCATCCTCTGACTGACTTATCTCACTTAGCATTATACTCTCTAGGTCCATTCATGTTGTTGCAAATGGCAAGATTTCATTCTTTTTTATGGCTGAATATTCTATTGTATGTATATACCACCTCTTCTTTACCCATTCATCTATCAGTGGACACTTGGGCTGCTTCCATAATTTGGCTATTGTAAATAATGCTGCAATAAAAATATGAGGTGCGTATATCCTTTCAAATTAGTGTTTTCATATTCTTTGGGTAAACACCCAGTAGTGAAATCACTAGATTATATGGTATTCTATTTTTAATTTTTTGAGGAACCTCCACACTGTTTTCCACAGTGTCTGCACAATTTTGCATTCCCAACAACAGTGTATGAAGGTTCCTTTTTCTCCACATCCTCGCCAACACTTGTGGCTGATTATGTTTTTTATTTTAGCCATTCTGACAGGTGTGAGGGGATACCTCATTGTGGTTTTGATCTGCATAATTGATGTTGAGCATCTTTTTGTGTATCTGTCAGCTACATGTTCTATTTTTTAAAAGTATTTTAGATAATGCTTGTGAAGAATATTTATGGAAATGCAGCACTCCTATAACTGACAGATCAGAATACAAGTACATACCCTTATATAAACACATTGTACACACACATACATATGTGTGTGTGTGTGTGTGTGTGTGTGTAGTATAAGTAATTTATTTGTATTTCTCTCTTTGAAGTTTTCTATATTTTCCAATTTTTTTTAGAATATATGTATGTATATAAAATACCTTTAAATGTTAATTTTCTTTTTCTATTTTCAAAGAAGTTTGTCATAGAAGAGTCAAGAATACAGAAAACTGAAAGCAAAAATCCTTACAATGCCACCATTTATGAAAAAGAGCCACTGAGGGGTGCCTGGGTGGCTCAGTTGGTAAAGTGTCTGACTTCAGCTCAGGTCATGATCTCACAGTTCATGAGTTTGAGCCCCGTGTTGGGCTCTGTACTGACAGCTCAGAGCCTGGAACCTGCTTTGGATTCTGTGTCTCCCTCTCTCTCTGACCCTCCCCAACTTGTGCTCGCTTGCTCTCTCTCTCTCTCTCTCTCTCTCTCTCTCAAAAATTAATAAACATTAAAAAAATTTTTTTAATTTAAAAAAAATAAGAAAAAGAGCCACTGAAATTTTAGCAAACAACCTCCTAGTAACTCTATTTGCATACACAAATCTCTGAATGAATTTACACACGCTTGTACCTTCAGGTGTGATACATGGGCATATGCCATTTTACATAAATGGAACTGCTTTTTCACTCAGTAATATGTTGAGCATATGATTCCTGATCCCTAAATATACATATACTGCATCATCCTCCATGGACAGAGGACCCACACACACTCCATTTATTTATTTATTTAAGTTTATGTATTTATTTTGATAGAGACAGAGACAGAGTGCGTGGGGGAGGGGCAGAGAGAGAGAGGGAGAGAGAGAAAATCCCAAGCAGGCTCCGCACCACCAGCATGGAGCCCAATGCAGGGCTTGAACTCACAAAACCATGAGACTATGACCTGAGCCGAAACCAAGAGTCAGACGCTTAATCAACTAAGCCACCCAGGCGCTCCCCACACATACTCCATTTAAAATAATCCCCTATTGTTGAGTTTCTCAGGATCCACATAAGAGTGAAAACATGTGGATCCTGAGAAATTTAACAGAAGACCATGGGGGAGAGGAAGAAAAAAAAAAGGTTAGGGAGGGAGCCAAAACATAAGAGACTCTTAAAAACTGAGAAAAAACTGAGGGTTGATGTGGGGGTGGGAGGGTGGGGAGGGTGGGTGATGGGTATTGAGGAAGGCACCTGTTGGGATGAGCAGTGGGTGTTGTATGGAAACCAATCTGACAACAAATTTCATATTAAAAACAAATAAATAAATAAATAACCTTTAAAATATAAAAAATAAAACTTTAACAAAAAGATAAAGTAAAATAAAATAATCCCCTATTGATAGGCATTTAGTTTGCTTCCAAAGTTTTGCTACTGTAAGTAATGCTGCAGGAAACATCCTTGTACATATATTTTGGGCATTTGTCCAGTTCTCTCCATAAGAAAAAAAATGTACTATTTTTTAAGGTATAGACAACATACATCAGTTTTCTGTCACTGGTGGGGAGGAACACATTGATGAACCGTTGTGAATGCTTACTAGCTTTTCCTCATGCCTCTGATTTTTAGGGATTAAGTTTTAACTCTGCTGAAACTGAAAGAATAAACCCAAACCAGAGCCAGGTGGAGTCTCAGGAACCCCCATGGAGCTTTGAACGGGAAGAAATGCTTCCCATTGGGGTAGAAGAAGTAAGTAACACCTCATGGGCCCTAAAGTCAGATGATACTAACTCTTCTCACTGAGCACCTGCCCCAAGTTAGAAATCTAAATCCTGCCGGGCCAGTCTTCCCCCAGCATTACCATCAGGTATGTCCAGGGTTCTGGGCTAGGCACCTTTCATGGAGTCAAACAAGTTAAAGTCAGGAATTAATCTGTAAGCTGACTGGAGTTTAACCTACCCTCTGTAGGCCCTTCATCCTGATTGATGCTCTCCTACAGAATGACTTTCTCTGCAGGTGTTTGATATCCTGCCCCTATATGGAGTGCTGAAGCCGCATAGTAGCCACCAGATATCGTTCACCTTCTACGGACACTGTGACATCATTGCACAGGCTAAAGCCCTGTGTGAAGTAGAAGGAGGGCCCACCTATGAGATCATGCTGAGGGGAGAGGCATCCCTGGTCAACTACTCCTTTGACACCAAGGATATTAACTATGGATTACAGGTATTGCCAACCACAGGGAGATTTCCTGGTTTTGCCTTAAACATCACACATAGTCCTGTGCTCTAACCTGTCCTAGAGCCCCAGATCATCACCGTCTCGGCACTACCCCTAACCTTGATCCCTGATCCGCTTCCCTAACCCTAATCATCCCACTGCCAACTATTTGCCAGACTTTTTCACTTACTTTTCTGTCTCCTGAAATTCAGCATGTTAGACACTAAAACTTGCATCTTCCATCTCAGTCCAGAAGCCCATACCAACCTCTCCGTTTCTTCAATAGCGCTACCACCTTCTCTGTCCCTTGAGTTTACAGTCTCCAAGCATTTTCCACTACACGCTTCCCTTTGCCTCCCCATATCCTGCAAGCATCCAGGTTAGCGAATTCATCAAGCAGGATCCCTCTGTGTTGATTTTCCCTTCCCATGGCCACTGCAGTTGTCACACCACAGGGGTTCATCAAGCCATTACTAAGATATTACAGCAATTCTTCTGAAACCATAATGTGCATACAAATCACCTGAGAATCTTGTTCCAGTGCAGATTCTGATTCAGTAGGTCCTGGGTGGAGCCTCAGAATCTGCGTTTCTCCCAAGCTCCCAGGTGATGCCAAGGACTCCACGGAAGCAAGGGGTTACACCGCATTCAGGGCTTTGGCCACTAACCCATCTAAACAGCATTGCCGCATAGATTTTCCCCAAATTGCATTTTCATCCTATCAACCCTCAACAATTAGCCCCAGCAGCATTTAGGAAGCAACTTAGTATTGAGAAAAGAGCATGGTTTTGCTGTCAGAAAAACTGGGATGGTATCCCAGTTTTACTTCCTACTGACTATGTAGCATATCACCTGACATCTCCAAGCCTCAGTACCCCTCATCTATCAGCTAGGAATGGGGTAGCAGTACCTAGCTCACCAGGTGCTTGTGGTTATTAAAGTGCCGGGTCAATACTGTGCATGGGTCAGAGAAGGCCTCCAATCATGAGTCCCTTTCTCTGTCATCCATTGGATCAGAACCAAGCTCCTCCACCTGGGTGAGGGGATCCTAAGCCCCTCTATTAACTTAACTGATGTCCCTTACACATTAAATTTGGTTTCTCTTAGTTTCTCACTGTAGGCCATTCATCCATTTGTGGCCAAACTGGTTTACCCACTGACCCTAATACATCCCAGTCCTTCTTGCCTCAATACTTCCTTTTATATAATCCCTCTCATCCTCCACTCTGCCAACCCCAAATCTACACATACTGTAAGATTCAGTTCAGCTCTATCCTTTAGTTATCTTTTTCTTACCTTGCATTCTCTTGGCATTTAAATATATTCTTTGCCATAATATAATGCACATTCTAATTTTTGATTTGGAATAATTATTGATTCTATTTCTTGTACATCTTCTTTTCCCAATTAGATTTTGTGTTATGTACTCGGAACCGTATCTCTACCAAATTTTAATGGAAGTCAGACTGCCGTTGTATAGCTACTGCATGGATAATTATCGAATTGTGTGTGTGCATGTGTGTTTATAGGTTAAAAATTGTGCCTAAAAGCAAATTCACCCAACACCTTTTGAGACTTTGTCCACTGAGTTGACCAAATACAATTCCCTTTCATTCCTTATCTCCAGGGTCTTCTGTTTTGGGTCAGCTCAGAGTGTATTCTTTGAAGCAGCCAGTCCTTGCCCTATCTTATCCTAAGAACCCCTGAAGTGGCCTTATTTTGTGGTTATTGGGCCTGCTGTTCAGCTGCTGAATTGTGTCAGTAAAATCTCAGGAAAAAGAACATGTCTTGCCTACTACTCCCATGTCTCTCTATATGAATGCAAAAATTTTAATTCTAGACTCAAATCTTATCCAAAAAATAAACAAATAAACATTGGCATAGGAAAGCTTAATTTTGAGGTCCTCTGTCATGAGTTCTTTGTGGTGAAGAAACTGAGGTGCAGAGAGTTAGAACACCCCACACACGGCTCTACTAACTTAAACTAGTTGCTAGAAGAGCTAACAAAGAGCCAGGTTTCTGGTGTCCAGTGCTCCTCCAGCTCCAGAGGGCACATTTTGATGCTACTGAAATGTGGATTGGATTGGCCAGTGTCTACACCAGGAAAGATGAAGTCTGTGTGTGTGAAGTGTATTTGTCCACCCGCCTTTCCCAGGATGATAGCAGTATCCCAAAGGGTAGCTGATAGCTGTCACTCTTCTTCTCCTCTCAAGCTGTTTGATCACGTCACAGAGAATGAAATCACGCTGAAGAACACTGGGAAAGTTGGCTTTGAGTTCAAGGTTCTGACTGACCCCCTGTCTTCGCCAGACAACCTTCTGCCGGGAGTGCCCCTAATCGTGCCCATCTCAGTAAGTGGCCATGTGACAGTGGTAGGAGGGACCCAAGTTCAAACCTGCAAGCTATAGCCCTATGGCACATGATATTACACTAAACATTCATTGTCAGGATTATGGGTGTGATTTTTTTAACTAAAAATAGTTATCATAAACCTAATAGTAATAATAATAATAATAATAATAATAATAATAACAATAATAATAATAATAAATCCAAGCACTTTACTCATTTATTAATCAAGTATTAATTGAATCCTGCATTAGCCAGGCACCATACAGGTACCAGGGGCTCCAGTGTGAACAAGACAATATAGCCCCATGGATTTTTTTTCACAATTATAAGAATGGTTTATGGGGCGCCTGGGTGGCTCGGTTGGTTAAGCGTCCGACTTCGGCTCAGGTCATGATCTCACGGTCCGTGAGTTCGAGCCCTGTGTCGGGCTCTGTGCTGACTGCTCAGAGCCTGGAGCCTGTTTCAGATTCTGTGTCTCCCTCTCTCTCTGCCCCTCCCCTGTTCACGCTCTGTCTCTCTCTGTCTCAAAAATAAACGTTAAAAAAATTTAAAAAAAAAAAGAATGGTTTATTTCCACTTCTGTCATCACACTTCCCTTCTAAGTCCTTGAAGCCAAGGGCCTCTTCTCCACTTGCTTTTATTGATCCCTTTTTAAAATACAGTTTTATTACACATTTATGTATCCTTAAACAAAGTGCTTTTAGTTTATTAATTTACGAAAACTTTTAAGCACCTACCATGACCAGGCATTTTTCTAGCACTGAGGATAGCATAGCATAGTAAACGAAACAAATATACTTGATCCCAAAACTTGGAAAGTTTCTTTTATGGGATTTTATTTTATCTTGAGTTTTATGAAAATGGCATCAGTAATGTAATTTTGTGCATTTTGCTTTTTTCATCCAGTATCGTGTTTCTAAGAATAGTGCACATTGTCACATGTAGCTATAGTTCATTTATTTTCATTATCAAATAATATCCCTTCTATAACTATATTGAAAGCAATTTTTCTTTTTCCTGTCAAAGCATTTGGGATTTTTTCTCGCTAAAATTTGCTGTTAGAAACAATCCTGCTACAAATATTCTTGTACCTGCCTCCTGATGTACAAATGGAAGCATTTTTCTTAGGGAATTTTCCTAGGAGTGAAATTTCTGGGTCATGGACTATGCAGATGTTCAATTTGATAAGAGCGCTAAAACGTTTTTCACAGTGTTTTTTTCCCCATTGGTATTCCCAACAGATGTAAACATACTCTCACTGAAATTTAGTAAATTTTGTCAATATGTGTTTTAAAAATTTTTTATTATAATCCTAGTTTCATTTCCCTGGTCACTTATGAGGATTAGTACCTTTTACTGCATTTATTTGCCATTCATATTTCCTCTTTTATGAAATACCTGTTCACATACCCTACCTATTTTTTATTGGTTACTTGTCATTTTCTCATAGCTTCATAAGATGAATCTTGGGTGAGGGGTGTGAATAGAAAATGATCAGCATAAGAGGCCAGTGGGACTATCTAGTCCATTAAATCTCCAGAAGCAGGAGTCCATTGTAAATATTAACATTCCGGTCTTTCTGCTATGTAGGGTTTTATCAGTGCACATAAAGAGCAGGTATTGAAGGTTTACTACTTACCTGGAGTACCTGAGATCTTTCAAAGGAGTTTCCAGATACAGATTGCCCACCTGGACCCAGAAAACATCACTCTGCGTGGTGAGGGAATCTTTCCCCGAATCAGCCTCGATCTCCCCAGGAAACTTCAAGGTAATACTACCTACTATAGTATTTTTCCACTGGGGAACAAAAGGTACATTTTAGCTTTGCTTATTTGAAGGCTGATTGGTACTCACATGATTTGTTTGGTACTCACTAAGTTCCTGTGTCATTCCTCATTTCTTAAAAAACAAAAAAACAAAAAAACAAATTCGAGTTGAAATTGATTTGGTGACCTGTATTTAATGAGACAAGATGTGGTCCATAGAAGTCCCAAATTAAGACCCCTGGCCAATTTTGCCATCACTGAATTACATATAGAGAGATCAGAAAGTTGCACTTCCAGAGGCCTTTTCCTCCAGCACACATTTCTTCCAGCTATAATCTCTCCCTGAATTGTCCCTACCGTGGCACACTCACAGATGACCACTGAGAGGCAAAGGCTGATCTTACTCCAAGGAGTAGCATTTGCAAAATATAAACTGTACACAAAGGCAACCAAGGTTCAGACCCCTTCCTTATTTTGGCATTACACAGTTTGGGGGCTAATTCAGACTTTAATTAGTTGTCTGCGCACATGCTTAGCCAAGGTTTTTCTGGTAATATCTGGTCCCTGGAGCCATCCCTCTGTATCAGAAGACTTCTATCTTGGCAAATCCCCAAGCTCAGCTGAGCAGCTCTCTTGGCCATGGACTCTCTGGCTCTTTCTTCCTGACATGGGATATAGAACAGAGCGTTAAGACAAAGGTCTCACTCTTCTTTGTAACTCCTTTGAGCTCCTTAAAATCTGCGTTCCACAGACAGCTTCAGACTAAGCCTTCACACTGAGCCTTTCCTCCACCCCTGATCCCCAAAGTCACTGGCTCACCTACTGATAATTCTTTACATCCTAATTGCTCCCTGAAACTACAACACAAATATTAGTGAATCTAACACCATGTTGCACTCTACCATCTAGGGTTCCAACCAGCCAGAAGTTAGTCCAGCTCTCAAAGTCTTTGCCACTTGGTTGAAAACCAGGGGCCCTGCTGGCAGTAGATATGTTTGGCCAGCAGAGGGCTTTCGAAGAATTGAGATCTGAATACTGTTAGTTCTGAAAACTATCCGTTGGGTCTCCCGTGCTCCCGTTCATCACAAGTACAGTGCTTCCTATGGCTCCATAGTAGGCACTTTATTTCACTGCCTACCTCGTCCCTCTAGCATTCGAATTTGCACTGGCTTACTGGTGAACATGAGTGTCTGAAATCTTTCCCCTGATTGCCTGCATCCCTGATTTGGGGGACTGGAGCTTGTTTAGTTACAGTTAGAGTTGCAGATATAGTCCTTTGCTTACTGAGATTTAACAAAAATGAGAAGTCACTTAAAGGATGACCGGCCGTGTGGGTGAGTCCAGCACAGAGGGGGCTCCCAGGTCATGCAGCATTCAGTACTAGAGCCAGGAAAGCATCGAGGAAGCCGCGATCTGGTCGATCACCCAATGCGTGACTTAGGATGTTGCTGCCATCAAGTTCTTGTGAACCAGCTGTTAGCTCCCTAAAGCATAATCTCATTAAACTCAGTGGGGTCTCTGCTACAAATTGAACTCAGTCACAAACTATGTCACCCTCTGAGGCAGAGAAAACATGACAGGTAAAGCACCAAAAAGTTCACTTCCCTTCTGACTTTATGGACCCTGAGCTGACAGTCTGTGTTTTAGGCATGATTCATATATTTTTAACCATCCTGATTTCTTTCTCCTTCCAATCCCACAGGAAATGAAAAGTATGAAACCTTCTTGAATCAGGCCAGAAAAAACCTAGAAAAAGAGTGCAACAACTATGAGACACTTGACCACTTAGAGATAACTGAGGAATTGCCCGAGGATGAATCTTCTGAGGTAAGATTAGCTTCACCCTGCACAGAATGAATGTGGGAGGAGAATGGTAGGTACAAAGACCCAGGGGCAGGAAGGTCATGGTCTCTCTGAGGAACAGAAAGGAGAAGAAGCTATAGCTAGAGCAAAGAAGGGGGAGAGGTAAGGAGCCTCCTAATGAACCTATTAAAGGGTTTTGAGCTTTATTCTGAGGGCAACAGCAAGTTAGTGAAGTGTTTCAAGTGGGGCCTGGGGTGATCAGAATTGCATCTTTAAAAAATCTCTCTGGCTGCCTTGTGAAGCCCTGAGAAGCTCTCAGGGGTTTGGGTTGTGGTCTGTGTGTGTGTGTGTGTGTGTGTGTGTGAAATAAGGATAGATGTGCTGAGATGTGCTCAGTTTTTAAAAGCTGATGGAGTAACTCTAGATGAGAGATGGCGGTGTTGTCAACAAGAGTGATAACACAGGAGGTGGAAAGAATCGAGTAGTTTCAAGAAATACTCTGGAGTTGGAATGGTCAGTGATTAGGGATTGGTTGGATGTGGGGGTGGGGCAGAGGTGACCCCTACCTCAAGTGTCTTGCTTGACAGACAAAGTAAGGAGGAGGAGAAGTGAGATGGGAAACTCAGGAGGAAGAGCAAGTTTGAGGGGAGAGGAGGAAGGGATCTGAGTTCCGATGGTTTGTTACTACATCTGAGATTTCTGAGCATCATCCAAGTGAGGTTCCCATGGGGAGCTGGCCCCATGGGCTAGAGAGCTGAGGAGAGAGGCTGGAGAAAGTGCTGTGAGTCACCAGATGGCCATTGTGATCACAGGGAATGGTGAGATTCCCTGGGAAGTGTACCGAGTAAGCAGGGTAGATTCAGAATAGAACCCTCTGGTCGCCAACAGCTAAGTGGGGGAGGGGGCAGCCAAAGAGGTTCAGCATGGTGCCTCCAAGGTGGAAGCCAAGCCAACAGTTGGTCTCTCGAGGCAGAGCAGCCCAGCTTGTAAATAAAGTCAGCCCTCCCCCAGTGGAAAGTGAAAGCAAAATCCCAAAATCCTCCTTCACCCCTCCCTGATATTCTTCTCTTAATAGTCCATTCTTGACCATAAAGCCTGCTTTCTCCCTGTGCTCATCTTTATTTTATTTTATTTTATTTTATTTTATTTTATTTTATTTTATTTTATTATTTTATTTTATTTTACTTTATTTTATTTTATTTTTTTAATATATGAAATTTATTGTCAAATTGGTTTCCATACAACACCCAGTGCTCATCCCAAAAGATGCCCTCTACAATACCCATCACCCACCCTCCCCTCCCTCCCACCCCCCATCAACCCTCAGTTTGTTCTCAGGTTTTAAGAGTCTCTTATGCTTTGGCTCTCTCCCACTATAACCTCTTTTTTTTCCTTCCCCTCCCCCATGGGCTTCTGTTAAGTTTCTCAGGATCCACATAAGAGTGAAAACATATGGTATCTTTCTCTGTATGGCTTATTTCACTTAGCATAACACTCTCCAGTTCCATCCATGTTGCTACAAAGGGCCATATTTCATTCTTTCTCATTGCCACGTTGTACTCCATTGTGTGTATAAACCACAATTCCTTTATCCATTCATCAGTTGATGGACATTTAGGCTCTTTCCATAATTTGGCTATTGTTGAGAGTGCGATATAAACATTGGGGTACAAGTGCCCCTATGCATCAGTACTCCTGTATCCCTTGGATAAATTCCTAGCAGTGCTACTGCTGGGTCATAGGGTAGGTCTATTTTTAATTTTTTGAGGAACCTCCACACTGCTTTCCAGAGCGGCTGCACCAGTTTGCATTCCCACCAACAGTGCAAGAGGGTTCCCATTTCTCCACATCCTCGCCAGCATCTATAGTCTCCTGATTTGTTCATTTTAGCTACTCTGACTGGCGTGAGGTGATATCTGAGTGTGGTTTTGATTTGTATTTCCCTGATGAGGAGCGACGTTGAGCATCTTTTCATGTGCCTGTTGGCCATCCGGATGTCTTCTTTAGAGAAGTGTCTATTCATGTTTTCTGCCCATTTCTTCATGGGATTATTTGGTTTTCGGGTGTGGAGTTTGGTGAGCTCTTTATAGATTTTGGATACTAGCCCTTTGTCCGATAGGTCATTTGCAAGTATCTTTTCCCATTCCGTGGGTTGCCTTTTAGTTTTGTTGATTGTTTCCTTTGCTGTGCAGAAGCTTTTTATCTTCATGAGGTCCCAATAGTTCATTTTGCTTTTAATTCCCTTGCCTTTGGAGATGTGTCAAGTAAGAAATAGCTGCGGCTGAGGTCAGAGAGGTTTCTCCCTGCTTTCTCCTCTAGGGTTTTGATGGTTTCCTGTCTCACATTCAGGTCCTTTATCCATTTTGAGTTTGTTTTTGTGAATGATGTAAGAAAGTGGTCTAGTTTCTTCCTTCTGCCTGTGGCTGTCCAGATCTCCCAGCACCATTTGTTAAAGAGACTGTCTTTTTTCCATTGGATATTCTTTCCTGGTTTATCAAAGATTAGTTGGCCATACTTTTGTGGGTCTAATTCTGTGGTTTCTATTCTATTCCATTGGTCTATGTGTCTGTTTTTGTGCCAATACCATGCTGTCTTGATGATTACAACTTTGTAGTAGAGGCTAAAGTCTGGGATTGTGATGCCTCCCGCTTTGATCTTCTTCAAAATTACCTTGGCTATTCGGGGCCTTTTGTGGTTCCATACAAATTTTAGGATTGCTCGTTCTAGTTTCGAGAAGAATGCTGGTGCAATTTTGATTGGGATTGCATTGAATGTGTAGATAGCTTTGGGTAGTATTGACATTTTGACAATATTTATTCTTCAAATCCATGAGCACGGAATGTTTTTCTATTTCTTTATATCTTCTTCAATTTCCTTCTTAAGCTTTCTATAGTTTTCAGCATACAGATCTTTTACATCTTTGGTTAGGTTTATTCCTAGGTATTTTATGCTTCTTGGTGCAATTGTGAATGGGATCAGTTTCTTTATTTGTCTTTCTGTTGCTTCATTATTAGTGTATAAGAATGCAACTGATTTCTGTACATTAATTTTGTATTCTGTGACTTTGCTGAATTCATGTATCAGTTCTAGCAGACTTTTGATGGAGTCTATCAGATTTTCCATGTGTAATATCATGTCATGTGCAAAAAGTGGAAGCTTAACTTCATCTTTGCCAATTTTGATGCTTTGATTTCCTTTTGTTGTCTGATTGCTGATGCTAGCACTTCCAACACTATGTTAAACAGCAGCGGTGAGAGTGGACATCCCTGTCTTGTTCCTGATCTCAAGGAAAAAGCTCTCAGTTTTTCCCCATTGAGGATGATGTTAGCTGTGGGCTTTTCATAAATGGCTTTTATGATGTTTAAGTATGTTCCTTCTACCCCGTTTTTCTCGAGGGTTTTTATTAAGAAAGTATGCTGAATTCTGTCAGATGCTTTTTCTGCATCGATTGACAGGATCATACCGTTCTTATCTTTTCTTTTATTAATGTGATGTATTACATTGATTGATTTGTGAATGTTGAACCAGCCCTGCAGCCCAGGAATGAATCCCACTTGATCATGGTGAATAATTCTCTTTATATGCTGTTGAATTCTATTTGCTAGTATCTTACCGAGAATTTTTGCATCCATATTCATCAGGGATATTGGCCTGTAGTTCTCTTTTTTTACTGAGTCTCTTTCTGGTTTAGGAGTCAAAGTAATACTGGCTTCATAGAATGAGTCTGGAAGTTTTCCTTCCCTTTCTATTTTCTGGAATAGCTTGAGAAGGGTAGGTATTATCTCTGCTTTAAATGTGTGGTAGAATTCCCCTGGGAAGCCATCTGGTCCTGGACTCTTATTTGTTGGGAGATTTTTTTTTTTTAATTTTTTTTTTAACGCTTATTTATTTTTGAGACAGAGAGAGACAGAGCATGAACGGGGGAGGGTCAGAGACAGGGAGGCACAGAATCTGAAACAGGCTCCAGGCTCTGAGCTGTCAGCACAGAGCCCGACGCGGGGCTCGAACTCACGGACCGTGAGATCATGACCTGAGCTGAAGTCGGCCGCTTAACCGACTGAGCCACCCAGGTGCCCCTGTTGGGAGATTTTTGATGACTGATTCAATTTCTTCGCTGGTTATGGGTCTGTTCAAGCTTTCTATTTCTTCCTGATTGAGTTTTGGAAGCGTGTGGGTGTTTAGGAATTTGTCCATTTCTTCCAGGTTGTCCAGTTTGTTGGCATATAATTTTTCAGAGTATTCCCTGATAATTGCTTGTATCTCTGAGGGATTGATTGTAATCATTCCATTTTCATTCATGATTTTATCTATTTGGGTCATCTCCCTTTTCTTTTTGAGAAGCCTGGCTAGAGGTTTATCAATTTTCTATATTTTTTCAAAAAATCAACTCTTGGTTTCATTGATATGCTCTACAGTTTTTTTAGATTCTATATTTATTTATGCTCTGATCTTTATTATTTCTCTTCTTCTGCTGGGTTTGGGGTATCTTTGCTGTTCTGCTTCTATTTCTTCTAGGTGTGCTGTTAGATTTTGTATTTGGGGTTTTTCTTGTTTCTTGAGATAGGCCTGGATTGCAATGTATTTTCCTCTCAGGACTGCTTTCGCTGCATCCCAAAGCATTTGGATTGTTGTATTTTCATTTTCATTTATTTCCATATATTTCTTAATTTCTTCTCTAATTGCCTGGTTGACCCATTCATTCTTTAGTAGGGTGTTCTTTAACCTCCATGCTTTTGGAGGTTTTCCAGACTTTTTCCTGTAGTTGATTTCAAGCTTCATAGCATTGTGGTCTGAAAGTATGCATGGTATGATCTCAATTCTTGTAAACTTATGAAGGGCTGTTTTGTGACCCAGTATGTGATCTATCTTGGAGAATGTTCCATGTGCACTCGAGAAGAAAGTATATTCTGTTGCTTTGGGATGCAGAGTTCTAAATAGATCTGTCAAGTCCATCTGATCCAATGTATCATTCAGGGCCCTTGTTTCTTTATTGCCCTTGTGTCTAGATGATCTATCCATTGTTGTAAGTGGGGTATTAAAGTCCCCTGCAATTACCACATTCTTATCAATAAGGTTGCTTATGTTTGTGATTAATTGTTTTATATATTTGGGGGCTCCTATATTCGGTGCATAGACATTTATAATTGTTAGGTCTTCCTGATGGATAGACCCTGTGATTATTATATACTGCCCTTCTTCATCTCTTGTTACAGCCTTTAATTGAAAGTCTAGTTTGTCTGATATAAGTATGGCTACTCCAGCTTCCTTTTAACTTCCAGTAGCATGATAGATAGTTCTCCATCCCCTCACTTTCAATCTGAAGGTGTCCTCAGCTCTAAAAGGAGTCTCTTGTAGACAGAAAATAGATAGGTCTCATTTTTTTGTCCATTCTGACTCCCTATGTCTTTTGGTTGGAGCATTTAGTCCATTTACATTCAGTGTTATTATATAAAGATATGGGTTTAGAGTCATTGTGATGTCTGTAGGTTTCATGCTTGTAGCGATGTCTCTGGTACTTTGTCTCACAGGATCCCCCTTGGGATCTCTTGCAGGGCTGGTTTAGTGGTGATGAATTCCTTTGGTTTTTTGTTTGTTTGGGAAGACCTTAACTCTCCTTATATTCTGAATGACAGACTTGCTGGATAAAGGATTCTCGGCTGCATATTTTTTTCTGTTCATCACATTGAAGATTTCCTGCCATTCCTTTCTGGCCTGCCAAGTTTCAGTAGATAGATCCATCACTAGTGTTATCAGTCTCCCTTTTTATGTTAGAGCACGTTTATCCCTAGCTGCTTTCAGAATTTTCTCTTTATCCTTGTGTTTTGCCAGTTTCACTATGATATGTCATGCAGAAGATCGATTCAAGTTACGTCTGAAGGGAGTTCTCTGTGCCTCTTGGATTTCAATGCCTTTTTCTTTCCCCAGATCAGGGAAGTTCTCAGCTATTATTTCTTCAACTACACCTTCAGCACCTTTCTCTCTCTCTTCCTCTTCTGGAATCCCAATTATGCATATATTATTGCATTTAATTGTGTCACTTAGTTATCTAATTCTCCCCTCATACTCCTGGATTTTTTTATCTCTCTTTTTCTCAGCTTCCTCTTTTTCCATTATTTTATCTTCTAATTCACCTATTCTCTCCTCTGCCTCTTCAATCTGAGTTGTGGTTGCCTCCATTTTATTTTGAAGCTCGTTTATAGCATTTTTAGCTCCTCCTGACTGTTTGTTAGTCCCTTGATCTCTGTAGTAATAGATTCTCTGCTGTCCTCTATACTTTTTTCAAGCCCAGCGATTAATTTTATGACTATCATTTTAAATTCATTTTCTGTTACATTGCTTAAATCATTTTTGGTCAGTTCGTTAGCTGTCGCTACTTCCTGGAGTTTCTTTTGAGGAGAATTCTTCCGTTTTGTCATTTTGTATAGTCCCTGGAGTGGCACGGAACTGCAGGGCTCTTCCCCTGTGCTGTCTGGAATAACTTGCATTGGTGGGCGGGGCCGCAGTCAGACTGGTGTGTACCTTATCTTCCCCTCTCCCAGGGGCAGGACTCACTGTGGAGTGGTGTGGCCCCTGTCTGGGCTACTTGCACACTGCCAGGCTTGTAGTGCTTCTTTGATGGAATCTGGCGTGTTAGCCGGGGTGGATCCACAGATGCACAGGGGCAGGAGGGGCAGGCTCAGCTTGCTTTGCCTTTGGTGGTCCGCTTCGGGAGGGGCCCTGTGGCACCAGGAGGGAGGCAGACCTGTCAGAGGGATGGATCCACAGAAGCACAGAGTTGGGTGTTTGCACAGTACAAGCAAGTTCCATGAGGGGAACTGGTTCCCTTTGGGATTTTGGCTGGGGGATGGGCGAGGGAGATGGCACTGGCGAGCACCTTTGTTCCCTGCCAAGTGAGCTCTGTCCTCTGGGGCTCAACAACTCTCCCTCCTGTTGTCCTCTAGCCCTCCCGCTCTCGGAGCAGAGCTGTTGACTTATAACATTCCAGATGTTAAGTCCCACTGGCTGTCAGAACACACTCCCTCTGGCCCCTCTGCTTTTGCAAGCCAGATTCAGGGGCTCTGTCTTGCCTGGTGGGCTGGCTGCCCCTCCACCGCCCCGGTCCCTCCCGCCAGTCCGTGTAGTGCGCACCACCTCTCTACCCTTACTACCCTCTTCCCTGGGCCTCTCGTCTATGCTTGGCTCCGCAGAGTCCATTCCGCTAGTCTTCTGGTGGTTTTCTGGGTTATTTAGGCAGATGTGGGTGGAATCTAAGTGGTCAGCAGGACGATGTGAGCCCAGCATCCACCTGTGCTGCCATCTTCCTCTGTTGAATCTGTACTTTTGTTATTTCAAGAATATTCTGTAAATGGAATTATACAATATGTAACCTTTTGAGACTGGCTTTTTAAAAAAATTTGTTCAATGTTTTTATTTATTTTTAAGACAGAGACAGAGCATGAGCAGGGGAGGAGCAGAAAGAGAGGGAGACACAGAATCTGAAGCAGGCTCTAGGCTCTGAGCTGTTAGCACAGAGCCCGATACGGGACTCGAAGTCACGGACTGTGAGGTCATGACCTGAGCCCGAGTCAGATGCCCAACCGACTGAGCTACCCAGGCGCCCTAAGACTGGCTTTTTTTTCAATGAGCATAATGCCCTTGAAATCCATCAATATCAATAGTTCATTCCTTTTCATTGTTCATTAGTATTTCATGATATAGATGTACTAGTTTCTTTACCCCACCCAACACCCCTGTGAATATTTTAATACCACAACTATACTGTATATCTGTTTATGTACTGTGGCCTTTTGGAATGCCATAAATCATTGTAATATCTAAAATTTTTTCATTCTCCCCTCCATGAAGCAATTTTTTCCCTCTTAGAGGTGATTTGACCCCATTGAAAACGCATACTCTAGAAGAATTTGCTGACTTGGTTTTTTCTCTTGCTCCAGTTAAGTGCTCAGCTCCAGATGGAAGTAGAGCGACTTATAGTCCAAGGCTATTCCATAGAACATCAGAAAACAATTATCCCTGATTCCACAGATGACTTCAGCTACCGGAGTCGTCGCAGACTAGCCAAGTGAGTGTCCTTCCATGGTAGGCTTGTTTCAGAGGAGAGCAGAGCAAACAGTGTTGCCCACTGGAATGCTGCCTGAATCAATTAATGGTTGATCATGTAGAAATGAAATCTACTTGCGTCTTGTATCTGTTATCTTCTAGCATCCAGCCAGCCAAGCAAGTCTCTGCCTCTGAAAGGCAGAAACCTCTGGCTTTGTTTAATGGATAGGCCTGGCTTCAGGTTCATGAGGGCCCACACTGAATGTGTTTTGGGAATGGCTGAAACAGCAGTGTGAACTTTGGGGGAGGGGGGAGTAATCTTGCTTCTATAGCCTCCTGTCTGGAGGGTGGTTGTTCTGTCCTCCAGTTCTGAGGTCAGAACTGTGCACAGGAGATAGAAGAGAATAGCATAGTCACTCTTTTGGAAAAGTGACTGGTAAAGAGAGCCTTGTTAACTGTTTCAGAGTCCAGCTGCCAGAGTATATCCTGGACTTTGGCTACATCATCCTTGGTGACATCCGAACACACATCATCAAGATCACCAACACCAGTCACTTCCCAGTGTCCTTCCATGCAGAAAAGCGCATCCTTCATGACACGGGTAACCAGACTGGGGAGACCCTTTCTTCTTGCACTTTGTCATTTCTAACAGGGTGCCCACGTGTACTGATCTTCTGGAGTAGTGTTCATGCTTCTTCTGGGATCAGCTGAAAGAATTCTTGGGCCATTAATTGATTCTTTGAATGGTCATGGGTATTAATTGATACTTTGACCCCAGAAGGGCTCTATCTACTGCAGCTCTTGTTTGCCATTTCTCTTTCCCACAAAGAAATTTTGTTTATCTGGGTCCAGGTTTCAGTACTGAGTTAGATCGTGTAAAGAATCTGCCTTACTGTGAAACGGAAACATTCGAAGTGAAATTTGACCCACAAGGGGCCAGTCTCTCAGTTGGAAACAAAGAGGTCGTTCTACCCATCAAGGTAAGATGCACTGCTGGGCCCAGCTGATCCTCCCCAGCTACCAGCTCTGCTTGCCAGTTACCCCTAGGATGAATCAATTGCTATTTGAGAGCCGTGATTCTTCCCCCAACCCCATGCCACGTGGTAACAGCAATTTTATGCCCATTCTAGGTGGTTGGAGGGCCAACAGTTCACATCTGTCTCCAAGCCAAGGTGACCATTCCTGCGATGACACTGTCTTGTGAAAAGGTGCAGTTTGCCACAATTCAGTGTGGACAGTGCCTCGTGGAGACTATTCAGTTTTCCAATCATCTCCAAGTCCCTTGCGAATGGTTTTTCCTGAGCCATAAGCCAGTTAGCAAGGTAAATGGGTTGTAACCCACTGGTCCCCTTTTTCCCATCTCCATTTAATCCAGATATGGAATTCTGGGCCTTCACTTTCATTATTTCACTCTTCTTCCCAAGACGTGCAGTGACAACCATGGCTTCCTAAATACAATCCAGGCCCTTAGCCCAGCGTTCAAGGACTTACCAGGCCATGCTGTCTGATAGATGTGTCAGTCATCTTTGTAGTCCTGGTATCTACACCTTCCCTGACACCTGGAAGGGACTCAGTAAATGTAGGCTGGGTGAGTGGAGGATAGAATAAATTTGCTTTCCATAGAAGACGATCTAATTGTCTAATTATCTGTTAACCAGCTGGAGAAACACATGCCAAAGTACTTAAGACGGAAACTACGTGCTGAATTAAAGCCAAAGACACGAATCTTTGAGATCCAGCCCACTTCTGGGGTCTTGGATCCTGATGAGAGGTCCAACGTGCAAGTGAAATTCATGCCTAAAGAAGAGGTAAGCTTTGAAGAAATGTGGTTTCATTCGGAGTCTCTGGGTCTCTTTGAGCTTTACTCAAAGGCCACACTTGATTAGGCAGGACTCTAGGGAATTTTTGAGTGACCTTTGCCTCGCTATTGTGATAAAGACATCAAGTGCTTGTTTCATGTTGGAGCTGTGTGGCCTGGTAGTTAAGAACACCAGTTCCAGAATCAGATCTGTCTAGCACATTGACTTTTATCAGCAGACCTGGGTTAGTGGCCTTCTGCTTCTGTACTGAGAGATTTCATGGCTTTGAGTAAATTCCTTAGCCTCTCTAAACCTCAATTTGCTTATAGATAAAATGGAAAATAACAATATCCCATGCAAAAATCCTTATTGCAATTTTAAAATCCAGTAAGCTCCAGAAACTGGGGAGGTGGGGGAGGGGGGGTATTTCATAAGTTTCAGGCCCAAACTCATTTGGTAGAAAAACCTAATCTGAACTGACAGGAGACTACTTAACCTTTATTTATTCCACTTAGTTTGCAGAGTCAAACATTGTAACTGCGGAAATACTAGTGTTTGATTATAGGGGACCTGATTCGGGCCTTGCTGAGGACATTATGTAACATGGGGTCTATGCACAGCATTTACCTTTTTAAAAATCTGAATTTGAAATCATCTGGCCCCTAGGGTTTCAACTAAGACATTATCAACCTGCAATAGCTACTTCCTAGGGTCATTTTGAAGATTATATGAATTAATGTGAATAAAATACACAGCATACTTCTCTCTATGTAGTGTCTCAATAACTATTTGCTGTTACCGTCAGTAGTTGGGATACTTCCTGGTGTCCCGGGCCTCACAAACTTTTTGTGTGTGTGTGTGAATGCCATTAACACAAAGCTACTCCAAGCAAAGCACACAGTAAAAATAAAGTCCGGGGCGCCAGGGTGGCTCAGTTGGTTAAGTGACTTTCGCTCAGGTCATGATCTCACAGTTCGTGAGTTTGAGCCAGTGTCAGGCTCTGTGCTGACAGCTCGGAGCCTGGAGCCTGTTTCGGATTCTGTGTCTCCGTCTCTCTCTGCCCCTCCCTTGCTCATTCTCTGTCTCTCAAAAATAAATAAACTTTAAAAAATTTAAAAAAATAATAAAAATTAAAATAAAATAAAATAAAATAAAATAAAATAAAATCCTAGAGCCAGAGAGGGTCTCAAGAGATTACACTGTAAAGACTTGTGCTCAAAGCCTAAGGCATCAGGGAGATGTCTTTCTCTACTTTAGTCTTTTAAAAGAAAAAAACCCATGTGGGTTTTACAGAATACCTACAGTTAACTCCCATTTTCCTGGTAATGGAAATGCTTTGAAGAAATTTTTAAGAGTCTGTAGTGAGAAAGAAGAAAAGCAAATGACTTCATATCTGATTCTTTTTTAAAAAGCCCGTTTCTTGAATTATCAGAATCTCCCAACCCTTTCAACAGAAAAGAGAATTAATATGTTTGTCATTCTTAGAGAGTCTGAAGGGGTGTTACTGTCAGGGTTGTCAAGATTTTGGATAGTTTATTAAATGAGAGACATATCAGTAAATAAATTTAAAAAAAAAAAGAAAGGTTTGTTCAGGTGGTTCCATATATGTTGAGTTGGAATTGGTCAAAGTTAATAGAATATCTCCACCAATTTAGAGGGGAATTTGTTGGCTGTATACAATTAATTGGTTAGCTTTGCAATGCATACAATCCACATCTATGTTTCCTTCAGCATCAGCAGCACAAGAGAAATCACTGATGTTATAATATATGTGCAGAACACTATGTTAGGAAACAAGGAAATGAATGAAATGTTTATTTTTATGGAAATATTTCCATAAAAAGCAATTAAAATATAGAAGTTTGGGTCAGAAGGTGCTAAGCCCATAACTGTTAGTTAGTCAATAATTCATTCTCTTACTGTCGCCGTCAATTGATATTTTCTGGGTGTGTATATATGTCCATACACATTCCATCCATCTGATTTTCTCCCTTGAGCTAAGATAGTTAAGAGCTCTTCAAATCATGAAGCCACTCATGGCCTCCAAACCCAAGCCATGAACCCACCTGTATCAGAATGACCTGGGCATCTGGTTAAAAATGCAGAATTCCCAGCCTTACCCTGCCCCTGTCAAGTTGGGATATTTAAGGTTGGGGCCTGTGATTCCACATTTTTAGTAGGTCCCCCAGTAAAAACCAGATTAGAATAGTTGATATCACTATTAACTGGTATTCAGATTGTAATTATATCTGATAAACTGAATGCCCCAGCTGATTACTCCTGACCCACTGCTTAACTGTATTTTCAAATAACTTCTGTATATTAATTCAGATGTTCCAAGAAACATACTTGGAGACAAGGATTCAAGTGCAAACAGATTATTTGGAAAGTGTAGGAAACACTGATGGAGAAGTAGAAGGTGATCAGGGAAAGGCAGGCAGCTAATAAGGCATGTGAATGAGCCAGCTACCTTGGAGACTGGAACATAATCCTACTGGGAAACTCTGTGGAAATAGACAAAATGCATATTTCAGAATTATCTCTTCCCAGGAGCAAGGGACCTGGGGTATTTATGTGGTAGTTCCTGAGTCAATGTTTGAGAATTGCTCCTGGAAGGGATTAATCCCCAGCACTTCTGCTCCACCCTTCCCTGCCCATAGGCAGCAGGGCCCATGAAATGAGAGCCCAGGGGTGCAGACAGTGGCCCATCTGAACACACTGGAGGGTCTGAAGGATCTGAGTGCGGCATTCAGAGGGCCTTTTACGAGTGATGATGCACTTTGTACAGTGCCTAGCATGCTAGAAACCTAGTATTAATGCAGTAATATAAATTACTCTCATGTAATTTTACATGAAAAGTTTTCTCTTTTTTTTTTTTTTTTTTTTTTTTTTTACATTTATTTACTTTTGAGAAACAGAGTGTGAGCAGGGGAGGGGCAGAGAGAGAAGGAGACACAGAATCCGAAGCAGGCTCCGGGCTCTGAGCAAGCTGTCAACACAGAGCCTGACACAGGGCTTGAACCCACGAACCATGACCTGAGCCAAAGTCAGACGCTTAACAGACTGAGCCACCCAGGTGCCCCAAAAGTTTTCTCTCAATTTTGTCCCCACAGTGGCTTTCAGGTTTACAGAGCATATAACACAAAAAGTTAAGATGCTTGTTTTGTTTTTTATGATTTCCAGAAATTCTACAGCCAAACCCTGGTTTTCCAGATTGCCCAGAGTCCTCAAAAGCTTACACTGCTGGTAGAGGGGCAGGGTCTTGAGCCACGGTTGGAATTTAGTCCCTCTTTTCTGGAGCTGGGGCCACTGCTGCCTTATGCACCTGGAGACGAGGCTGAGGTGGTGGTAAAGAATCCCTGCAACTTTCCCATTGAGTTTTACTCCTTAGAATTTGACCAACAGTATCTCCTAGAAGAGAAGGTGAGCAGAGGCCAAAACCAAATTTCCTTTTCCTCTCCCTGCTGGGTCCTACCATGTACCTGTGCTCTTCCCTCTGCATGGACAACTAACTTCCTCCTAACCTTTGCCTCTTCTTCACTTTAAGCCCTTCCTTGTCAATTTAAAGTCCACTTTGTAGCCTTTCCTGACCCTTGCTCTGAGCAGAATTTATTACTTCTTTGTGATCTCATTACACATTTTAAACAACTAATTGAAAAACTAATGCGTGCTAAAACTTTAATAGTAAAGAATGTATGCCGCTGTCATATTTGAAGTGAGTTTCTTATAGACAGCATGTAATTGAATCTTTAAAAACAAAAATACACTCTGGCAGTCTCCATCCTTAATTAGTGTATTTAGACCATTTACATTTAATATAATTATGTTAGGGCTTGAATCTGCCACTTTTTTTTTCTGTTTGTTCAGGGCTACATATTTTCCAATTGTTCCTCCATGTACTTGTTTTAAACTTTTTTCTCACAGCAAAATTGAGAGGAAGTTACAGATATTTCCCATATGCCCCTTGCCCCACACACATACATACCTTCCTCCATTATCAACATCCCCTACTAGAGTGGTACATTTGTTACAATTGATGAACCTACATTGATACTTCATAATCACCCAAAATTCAGTTTACATTGGGGGTCACTCTTGGTGTTGTACATTCCTTGGATTTGGACAAATGTATAATGACATGTATCCAGCATTATAGTATCATATAGAGTATTTTCACTGCCCTAAAAATCTTCTCTGCTCTGCCTATTCATCCCTCCCCACCCCCCACCTCCTGGCAACCACTGATCTTTTTACTATCTCCATAGTTTGGTCTTTTCCAGAGTGTCATATAGTTGCAATCATACAGTATACCTTTTCCGACTGGCTTCTTTAATTTAGTAATATGCACTTAAGTTCCCTCCATGGCTTGATAGCTCATTTCTTTTTAGTACTAAATAATATTCCGTTGTCTGGACATAACAGGTTATTTACCCATTCACCTACTGAGGGACATCTTGGTTGTTTCCATATCTGGGCAGTTATAAATAAAGCTGCCATAAACATCCACGTGCAGATTTTGTGTGGACATACATTTTTATCTCCTTTGGATAAGTACCAAGTAGCACAACTGCCAGACTGTATGGTAAGAGTACATTTAGTTTTATAAGAACTGCCAGACTGTCTTCCGAAGTGGTCATACCATTTTGCACTCCCACCAGCAATAAGTGAAAGTTCCTGTTGCTCCTCATTCTCATCAGCATTGGATGTTGTCAGTGTTTTGGACTTTGGCCATTCTAATAAGTCTGTAGTGGTATCTCATTTCAATTTGCATTTCCCTGATGACATACAATGTGGAGCATCTATTCATATACTGATTTGCCATCTGTATATCTTCTTCAGTGAGGTGTCTGTTAAGGTCTTTGGCTCATTTTTTAATTGGGTGATTTGTTTTCTCATTGTTAAGTTTTAAGACTTCTTTAAATATTTTGAATAACACAAGTTTACCAGATGCATCTTTTGCAAATATTTTCTCCCAGTCTGTAACTTGTCTTTTCACTCACTTGACATTGTCTTTTGCAGAGCAGAGGTTTTTAAATTTAAGGAAGTCCACCCTCTCAATTATTATTTTCATGGACCATGCCTTTGGTGTTGTATCTAAAATGTGATCACCACACCCTAGGTCACTCTTATATCACCTTCTAAGAGTTTTATAATTGTATGGTTTTCGTTTAGGCCTATGATCCATTTTAAGCTTTGTGAAAGATATTGGGTCTATCTAGATTTGGGTATTTTGTATGTGGGTGTCTGGGTCCAGCATTGTTAGTTGGAAAGTGTCTTTGTTCATTGTATTGCATTTGCTCCTTTGTCAAAGGTCAGTTGACTATATTTATTTGGGTCTACTTATGGGCTCTCTATTCTGTTCCACGTCATCTCTCCAGGTCCCTTTTTACTATCTCCATCCTGTTCTGCTACCTTGAGGCTGAGCTGTATGAACTGCTTAGTACCCCACTTTCTAGGAACTGCCTCTTAGTTCCCTACTGTGAGAAATTATGAAATGAGCCACTAATCTCTTTTTCTCTCTTCTCACCATCCTCTAATTTAAAATGATATTCTTGGGGCGCCTGGGTGGCTCAGTCGGTTAGGCGTCCGACTTCAGCTCAGGTCACGATCTCGCGATCTCGCGGTCCGTGAGTTTGAGCCCCACGTGGGGCTCTGGGCTGATGGCTCAGAGCCTGGAGCCTTCTTCTGATTCTGTGTCTCCCTCTCTCTCTGCTCCTCCCCCGTTCATGCTCTGTCTCTCTCTCTCTGTCTCAAAAATAAATAAACGTTAAAAAAAATTAAAAAAAAAAGATATTCTTTTAAATTAATACCTGCTGGGTAATCATCTCATGTACACTCCTTCCATGTTTTGCTTTTTGTGGTGTATCTGTCATGTCAGAGCTTATAATATTATGATGTCACAACCTAATTTCTATCACTTACTTTTAGTTCTATATTTAAATACATTCAATGTTCAACACCAGTCCTTGTTATGAAGCTTCTTCAGTAACCACTCTATTGTCTGAAGCTCATTCTCTAGTGGATTCCTCAGGCAGGGATCATGGGAACACTATTCCCTGAGTACACATACGTTCATGACTATTTATCTGTGGCTTTTATGCTTGAAGGTAAGTTTGGTTGGATACCATATCCTTGGCTCACGTTTTCTGCACTTGAATATCTTAAATGCATTGCTCCATTGTTTTCTCCTAAGGTTTTGCTGTTCATGAAGTCTGATGCTTTTTTGCTTATTAATTAGTTATCTATTGCTGCAAAACAAATTACCCCCAAGCTTAGCAACTTAAAACAATAAGTGTTTGTTATCTCATGTTGTCTGTGGGTCAGGAATTTGGGAATGGCTTAGCTAAGGTGGTTCTGCTTCCTCTGGACCCTCCCCCAACTCAGCCTTTAAATCTTCTGTCTTCTTTACATGTAATATTTATGCTCTACCCAATTTAGATTCTGCATCTCGAAGTTTTTCTCAGAAGGGGAATTTGTCTCTCTGGAAAGGAATCTTTTCATTAGGTATTCATGAAACGCTCAATGGCTTATGTTGGCACTGCATCCTCTGTTGTGGGCCAGGTTCAATGCAAAGCAGAGTCTGAGACTCCGAGATGTGTATGCAGATTTGGTAGGGAGCCGTCTCAGGAGCAACACCAGTGAAGAATAAGGCAAGCGGTGCCAGGCAGAGAGATGAGCTGTGATGAGATTACAGCAGAGACCTCAGCAGACCCCACAGGAAGCTCTACCACTGGGCTGTCTCTTTAGAATTGCCCCAGTTGAAGCAAGTTGTCCAGGCCCTTGTATGTCTCCATCACCCAGTCTTTGGAATATTCCTTCCTTTCGCCCACTGACCTGCCATGCCGCCTCTCTCCTGAATCAAACTCCATGTATGAGTGGGTTTCTTCCAAACTCTCTTCTCTACATCATGTCATTGGCCAGTTTGTCTGTCCCAACATCAGTCCCACGCTGTCTGTTACTCCGGCTTCAACAGTCTTAATATCTAGTAGGGCGATCCTCTCTTTTTCTTTTTCATTAATGTTTTAACTCTTCTTTTTCCCTTTTTTACCATGTTTTATATTCAAGTATAATTAACATATAGGATTATTAGTTTCAGTTGTTTTAACTCTTCTTAGCTCTTTGTTCATCCATATAAATTTTAGAATGAGCTTCTTAACAGTGGTTTTCACACAACCAAAAATAGTGATCCTGGAGAAAGGTTACTCAACAAAACAGATTTTTCACATAAATTAGGCCATACAGGAAGTGATCGCTCTCTAGAACCTTGTTGCGCTGGTTTTATAAATATACGTACACACTAGGGTTACCAGATTTTGTAGAAAGAAAAACAAATTACGTAGTTAAGTTTGAATTTCAGATAAAAAACATATGACTTATTTTATGTGGACATTTTTGTACTAAAAAATTATTCACTGTTTATCTAAAATTCAGATTAAACTGGGCATCCCGTATTTTATCTGATAACCCTAATACATAGTCCTTCCCTACCCCCATACCCCCAACACATACTCATGCACACACATACTTAATACCATTTTATCTGTTTCTCCCTGAATCCTCTGTGAGACAACCACCTTCCTCCCTTGTATAACATTTCTAACTACAGTATTTTTCAAGAATGTGTAGCTCAAAGTGGATAATGGAGTTCTGTACTTTTGTCAAGGGAAAAAAGGAAAGAAAGAAAGAAAGAAAGAAAGAAAGAAAGAAAGAAAGAAAGAAAGAAAGAAAAACAGTATATGATATTTGTAAAATAAGAGGAAAATTCTCTTCCACATCTGAAATGCCTGGGCTCAAATGGGGCAAAAATCAAGATCTTGTATCCCCAGCTTCAGGGCCCGGCCTTACTTTCTAGACCTCTCCAAAGGCCCCTTGTACAGGAAGGAGCAGGGGTTTTACCTGGTGGGTAAGCAGACCCTCCGAGGACTGTCAGGAGAAAGCTTCTAGCACACCCAGCAGCAGTTCCTGTCGTCCTCTTGCAGATCTTGCGAATGCTGAAGGGCTACGATTCCTACAACACCCTGCTGCTGCCTCCCCGTGTTCCGGGGGAAAAGCTACCCCCAGAGGTTTATGAGTACTTTAAGGAGATGAAGCGGTCCAAAGAGGAACAGATGAAGGCGAAGTTTCTGGAGAGTCTGGCCCAGGAAAACGGTGAGAGCTCAGGGCCGAGAGCCCGGCTTCAGCCACCGCGCTGGCGCCCTGGAAGGGTCCCTGCTGGGAGGCCGGCCACTTACCGAGCAGCTGCCACATGCTGGGCACATGCTGGTGCCTCACATATTTCATCTGTAACGTCACAAAATGGGCCTGTCCTCCCCACAGTATGAATGCAGAGACAGGGATACGCTCTGCTCCCACTAGAGTCTAGTGGGGAGTTCAGGCTTAAAAACAGCTAATAGAAGGATAGAAGAACACTTAGGCTTTACACACTTACCTGAGAGACTAAAGCACTGAGACACCAGGTCCACAGTGTGAAGGGGCAGAGTCAGGATTCAAGCCCAGATCTCTCTGACTCTGGCATCCACGACGGTAACCACTGTACTCCGTGGCTTCTGTGTGTGCTTGAATATGTCACACAGGGTACAACTTGGTGTCCTAAGAGAGGTCAGGAGTGGGGGTTCCCCCAAGGATGAGGTTGGCCCTCCACGGTCTTTAAGCCAAACCACAATCATAAAACTGGACTGTGCTCTCATAATGTGCCCCTTTCTGGCCCAGCGCCCCTGTATTACCCCACCATCCATCCATGGGCTCCCTTTTGTGCACCTGAGCGTCAGGGGTCCTTGATGACCTGTAGCACCGTGCAGTTTGTCATGATGCATGCTTCTCCTTCCTGTTTATCATGCCCTCATCTTGGAAATGTGCCCTCCCTGTTCTTCTGTGTAATAGTCATCACATGTGTAATTGTTTTCTTCATACCTGTCTCCCCCCCCAATAAGAAGCCCCCATAAAGGCAGTGAACATGCATTCCCCACTTGTAACCCCAAAGCATGGAACTGCACCTGATACGTCACGGTGCCCAATAACATGTGCTATAACAGTGAATGAATGAATGGAATGGAGTCCATTTTCTCCTGACCTTGGGCTCGTCTTGTCTCTCAAGGGAGCCAGTCAGAGAATACTAGTTTGTCCTAAAAGGAGAAGATGAGAGAAGAAGACCACCTTTGCCCTCAATCTCCTGGTCAGTGTCATTGAGCACTATTAGTTTACCAGAACTGCCATCGCAAAGACCACAGACTTGGTGGCTCAACCAACAGAAATTTATTTTCTCATAGTTCAGGAGGCTCAAAGCCTAAGATCCAGGTGTCAGCTGGGTCATTGTCTGCAGAACCTCCTTCCTTGGCTTGTAGCTGCCTGTCTTCCCCTGGTGTTCACATGGTCTTCTGTCTGTGTCTGTCCTAGTCTCTTCTTAAAGAACACCAGTTATACTGGAGTGTGGGTAGAATAGGGCATCCATATAACCCCTTTTTAACTTTATTACATAGCCACTTTCTGAGGTACTGGGGAGTAGGATTTCAACCTAAGAATTTTAGGGTAACTAGTTAAGCCTATAACAAGCACCCACAGTGTTCCACGAACGGAGCTGAAGCACTGTAAACAGATCAGTGAAACAGGCCCTGTCTTTGAGAGCCCACAACCAGGAAGGTGGTGGGAGGGGAGACACTGGAACTCAGAACCACTGGGACAGAAAGCTGGGGGTGCTGCCATGTGTAAAGGGCATCACAAAATCAGAGAAGGACCCTGTTGCTCTCGTCCCCGTCCTTACACAGTACAGTTGTGGGTTCGTTTTTTCATTTGGCCCATTGGAAGTTGGCCGAGAACAGGGACCCACGGGTTCAGAGGGAGCCAGGAAGGTGCATACTCGGCTTTTCCCCAGGGCTTCCCTGAGCCTGTGCTCCCTCTGCTCACGTGCAGACCATCCTCCCTGCTTCCCGCACCACGGCCAGGGAAGCCAGTCACTGGAGACCTCCGACCTCTCTGCCTCAGATCCAACCTCTAAACAAAGACAGTGTCAACCCCCGTCAACAGGCCTGTAAAGGGGGTCATTTTGTACAGTCACAGCCCAACACCCCCACTGAGATTGTGAGGAGGGTTCTAGGCAGACAAATTGGTAGGTGTACTTGGCAATGGCATAGACAAATGTTCATGACAGATTTAGGGGGAAAACAGGCTACAAATTGGTATATACAACATGATCCCAAGTTCAGCTTTGAAAAATTTAAAATTAAAGATCTGAGAGGCCACAGCTCTGCGGGCCTGGTATCATAAAGTCCAGCTGCAACTCCTCGGTCACTGTTTCTTGTTCTATCTACATCTCTTTTGCAGATGAATTGTATAATTCTTGCTCTTCTGAATTTTCTAAATTTTCTGGAGAAAATATATAATTTTAGTCTTTTTAATGTTAAGATGTAGAAACACTCTGGGCAGAGAAATTTTTTTTTAAAGTTTATTTATTTTGAGAGAGAGAGAGAGAGAGAGAGAGAGAGAGAGAGAGAGAACCAACGGGAGAGGGGCCGAGAGAGAGGGAGACAGAGGATCTGAAGCAGGCTCTGTGCTGACAGCAGAGAGCCCAGCACAGGACTGGAACGCACGAACCACAAGGTCATGACCTGAACCTAAGTCAGATGCTTAAGTGACTGAGCCACCCAGGTGCCCCTGGGCAGAGAACCTTCTTAACAGCCAACTGACTGCAGATCTTGTTTCTTGGCTTTGGCTAGTCCAGGTTGATGGTGACCAGGTCAGTGATTCTCCACTTTGTCTCTTTCTTTTTCCATACCTGTCTCCCTTGTCTCCCTCCCAACACTTCCCCCATGTTTTTGTTCTTTGTTTCTCGGGCAGAAGAGGAAGATATGCCCTCATCAGAACAAGGCACCTCTGGCAGTACAAAGAGGACCTCACTGAGCCAAGGGATCTCTGTCACGTCCAACCCTGAAGAACGGCACATTCCCACGGTCGAGTCCAAGACCTACCCGGATGAAGAGGAGGATGAGGAAAGCCTGGAAAAAATAATGTTTCAAAGTAACCAAACATTTAAATGTTTTGTACCGGTTCTCTCTAAGAGAAGTGGGAAGACTGTCCAGTGCCTTTTTACTTTTCTCCCTAAAATGCACCCTTGAGCCTTTTAGCACTACCGTGTATTAATTCTGTAGTAGGAATATGCCATCACTTAGTCAGCCATTCCCCTTAATGTTGCACATTCAGCTAGTTTCCAGTATTATTTTTTCAGCAGGAGATATTCCCCCAGAAATGGAATTAACAGTCAATAAGGGTATCTGTATTTTCACTTCCAGTAGCTGTTGACAAATTATCAGCTATAAAGGGCACTTCCCATCCACTGCAGGGGGGAGTGGGAACTGTGACAACATGTGCAGCAGATAATTTGCCACTGTGCCACAGCAGTGTTCAAGAAGAAAAAGTGGTTCTCCTTTCCATCAGACTGTATGAATTCTGGGCGTGCCCATGGGCATGCACTTGTACACGTATATTTTTAATTTGCAGCTGACAAGATACAGAGTGTTGACAGCCACTCGACGGAAGAGGTTGGAGAAGTAGAGAACAACCCAGTGAGCAAGGCGATCGCGCGCCACCTGGGCATTGATATTTCTGCAGAAGGCCGCATGGCCAAGAACAGGAAGGGCATCGCCATTATCATCCACGGGACACCCTTGTCAGGTATGCCGCAGCTCCCAAGGGTTGTCACTTTAAGGGTTATGGTGAAGTTCGCACATGTAATTTTCGAGATAACAAAAGACTCTTTTTTTTTTTTTTTGATTTGTATACCATGGGACTATCCCCAAACTATTAAATTGCCAATCTCAGAGAAACAGTGTTAGAGAAAGAGCAGGGACACCTTATTTTTAATTAATATATCTCTGAGTTGTTTGAGCTTATATTCTTCCAATAATTTTAAAATAATATTAGGGAAAAATCCAAGACATTAAATTCTTTAGAAAGAGGAGGGGAAAAATAAAAATAAATGATAAAACAAGAGGAGAGGGGGAAATAAGCACAAGCTCCTTGAACTAGAAATATTACTTCTATAAGCTTACCTTAAGAATCTGTTTAGTGATGTGGACAAAGATTAACTGCATGAACATTCACTGCAGCGCTGCTCAGCATCATAAAAACTTGGGAGCAATTGAAGCAGTCAGTACAGAAGACTGGTTAATTAAGCTTTAGTGCATCCACATAGTAAGTTATTTGGCCTCTATAAACAGTGTTTTGTACACCCCATAGCAGCATTACTCACAATAGCCAAGAGGTAGAAACAGCCCAACTGTCCACTGACAGATAAACGGAAAAACAAAATACGGTACAATGGGATATTATTCAGCCTCAAAAAAGAAGGAAACTCTGACTCATGCTACAATATAGTTGAACACTGAAGATATTATACTAAGTGAAATCATCACGAAAGGATAATTGCTGTATGATTCTACTTATATGAAGTGCTTGCAGTGGTCGAATTCATAGAAACAGAAAGAAGAGTGGTAGTTTCCAGGGACTGGGAAGGAGAAGAATGGGAGCTTGTTGTTTAATGGGTACAGAGTTTCCATTTGAGAAGATGAAAAAGTGCTGGAGGTCTATGGTGGTGATGATCACACAATAGTATGAATGTACTTATGCAACTTAAAATATGGTTAAAATGGTAAGTTATGTACAGATATCACCACAATTTCTTTAAGTGCCATAGAAATGTACTAAATGAATAGAAAGACGTTCATGGTACATCGTTTTAAGTAAGAAAAATGTCATACTTAGGATTTGTAATCTGGATTAATTTCCTATTGGTACCATAACAAATAACTACACATTTAGTAAGTTGAAACAATGCAAATTCACTTTCCTTCTGAAGGTCAGAAGTCTAAAATGTGTCAAAAGAGCTGCATTCCTTCTGGAGGCTTCTAGGAGAGGACCCATTTCCTTTCCTTTTGTAGCTTCTAGAAATGTTGCCTGCATTCCTTGGCTTGTGGCCCCTTCTTCCATCCTCAAAACCAGTATCATAGTATCTTCCAGTCTCTCTTCCTTTTCATCATAATCACCTGTTCTGACTCTGACCCTCTTGCTTTTCTCCTATAAGGGCCCTTGGGATTATGTTGGGCCCACCCAGATAATCCAGGATAATTTCCCATATGAGGATCCTTAACTTAATCAAAGGTGCTAACCCCCTTTACCACATAAGGTAACATATTCACAGGTTTCAGACATTTGGATGTGGATGTCTTTGGCTGGGGTGGGGGGGCATTGTTCAGCCTACCACATAACCCATTTCTTTATAAGAAATATAAGTAAGGTAGTTATATATACATACTTAGCAGCCATATGCTAACTGTAATATCTCTGGGTGAGCAAATTATGGATCTTCTTTTTCCTTCCCTCCTGTTTGTTCTTTGAATTTTCTGCTTTCTTTTTAACAAGCAGATATTTTGAAATGAGAAAAAAAGATCAACACAAGTTATTCTTTAAACCAAAAAAGTCTTCCCATTAGAATCAGAGACAGTAGAGCTACATGACTTTTAAAGGTCATCTGATAGAATTACCATCTAGACTGAGGAGAAAATCCAGAGAGCAAACATGTTGCCATCACACGGTGCACAACACATGGGTGGCAGAATGAGGACAAGAATCCGTGGTCCTGACTTGTGGTTCCGGCCTCCTTTCTCTTTTCTGCTGCCATCTGTGGCCGCACAAGAGACATAGAGGCAAAGCGCTTGGAGAGATTACTCTACAGGGGCCTCCATTCTAGAAACTTCTTCTGTCTGGAGACACTAAGCAACTGAGAGCCAGGAAATTCAACCTCCTGACCTTTTTTTCAGGGAAATCAGCCACCGCAGTCAGCATGGCCAGGTACTACAATGCAGCCTGCTTGAACATCGACTCCATCGTGCTTGAAGCGATCTCTGATGGCAGCAACATCCCGGGGATCCGGGCCCGTGAGCTCTGTATCAGAGCTGCCATAGAGCAGTCCATGAAGGAAGGAGAAGAGTCTGGTAAGAGCCTTTTCCCCTGACTTTCTGTGGTCAAGTGGCCGGCAGCCTGCTGCTAATACCCATCTTCTCTGTGTCCCCCGCTGAGCTTTTCTCCCCCAGCCTGGTTGAAAGCTGACTTACAACATACTGCCAACTTATAGCCCAGGGAAGAGTTGTCTTCACTGAGTATCTGTGGCTCTCCCCGCTGCCCAGACAGGCACCCATTTGGTGCTATGGGGAACAGGACCATGAATAAGAGGCAGCCCACACTTTTGGGGGTGACTTGTGGAAGGGGAACAGACATGGACTTGTTCAGAGCAGAGGGAAATAATGTAACAGGAATACTGACTTCTGTGAAAGGGCAACTTTGGGATGGCTGGGGTCCAACCAGCTTGATCTGGGGAAGTTTTCATGCAAATGAGCTTTAAAGGACAGGCAAAGAAGAAGTCAAGTACATTCCGGCCCAAGAAAGCAAGGAAGCTGACAGTAAATTAGAGGTGGGAAGGCAGGCTCAGGCCCATCTTGGTTGACCTTGATGCCGAGATTAGGAATTCGGGTTTTATTTTGAAGGAACAGAGGAGTCGGGTGGTTATCACCCTCTGGGAGAAATGGTCAGAAAGCCACACTAGGAAAGCAACTCTTGTAATGTCTTGTAAAGGAAGCACTGGAGATGCCGACAGTGAACAGGTTTGGGCCAGCCGACCCCCTAGCACCTGCATGGCAGGAAATTGAAAGATGGGGAGGCATTCCAGGTGGTCACCTAGAATTTCCAGTCATGGAAACCAGGAAGAGAGTGATGTCATTTACCAAGATAGGAAATGTGGGAAAAGGAGAAAGTTTGTTGGAGAAGAAAATTAATTAAGGTTTTAAACACCATAGTAGTGAGGCCTGGTGTGGCCTGCCTACCAGAGGTAGAGAATTCTGGCTCCATCAGGTTGTCTATGGACCGACAGGGCAGGAGATGGCTGCTCAATTGGGAAAATACATTGAAGTAGAGTGATTTCTCTGAGAGGAACCATTTTTAATAAATATTCACTCATAACAGCATAACATCATTTCTAATAGTGCACCATGCTTGCTGGTTGATTGATAAAAGTGGCTGGGGCTTTTAGACATGCCCCTTCCATACCTCTGCATAGAATGCTTAGGGAAATAGAAGATTCTTTGCTGAAAAGGTCAGAAAAGTAGCTTTTGAGTAGTGAAAGAGGAAAAATAATTTTCTCTCTATCCTGAGTTCTTGGCGGAGACTGCTATAATAAAAGATTAACAAGGAAAAAAAATAAGTTTATTAACATGTGTCCTTCTTGTGTACATGGAAGATACTCAGGAGGAAATGAGGTGACTTAGAATTCTGAATTAAATACCATCTTCACAGGAGAGAAGAGGAGGGAGGTAGTCCTCTTAGGGGAGAGCAAATGAGTCTTAGGGAAGATGAATGGACCCACAGAACAATGGACGAGGGTACGGTAGTTAATGACAAGCATGTCTCCTCTCCTGTGATGAGTCAGTCCACTCTGCTGGATGGAACTCCCAGGGTGGGGATTTGTGACAGTTGAGTTCCCTTTGGACACTTGTCTTTAGACAGATAAGGGAAGGTGAGAGAAGTCTTCTCCCCACATTTGCTGTTTTTCAAGTGCCCACAGTTCAAAAGCAAGCAGCGTATGTTGAGGTGACATATCCTGAACTCTAATAGTCATATTTTGGGATGGCATACTCAGCTACCGTCAGTGGGAACCCCAAGCTACATCATAATTCTGGTTCTCTTAGATTTTGTTTCCTTTTCTGTCAATTAAACTACATTTCACAGAGGTCTTTGGAGCTGTGTTGGTGTCCCATAAGAAACTGTGGATTTGGTCTTCCTACCTGAGGAGGTCATGTCAAGCTAAAGACATAACGGGGGGAGTCTTCCTCAAGAAAGTAAGAGGTGCACCTGCTGGAAGAAAGAAAATCAGCCCAGAAAGTTCCAGAAAGAGGAGAGGGATGGAAAGAGCAGGACAGGACATTGGGGAACACTTATATTTTAAGAGGAGTGTAGGTAGAGGAGAAGCCAGGGAGGCCGAGAAGGCAGAGTGAGTGTCAGAGGGGTGGGCAGTCAGGAGAGCAGGATGCAGAGAGAGAGTCAAGGAAACAGAGCTGCAGGCGGGAGGGGCAAGAAGGGTTTGCACACCTCTCCAGTGCCCTGGTTGGGTCTGGGCACCTTGGCCTTGTCTGTCTCATAGGCCTTATCACTGGTTCATATACCATTTACTTGACTTCCTTATGCTACTGTCTCCCTACCCCACCAGAATGTTAGCTGGGAGCAGGGATGTGTGTTCGTTCTCTTCACTGATGCATTCCCAGCCCCTGGGTTGGTACCTGGCACAGAGTAGACACAGAGTAAATACTTCCAAAAATGTGTCAAATCAATGAATGAATGTAGTCATAGATTGCTGGAAGTACAGATAGAATGAGCCCTGAGAGAGGGCCACTGTGGGTCACAGTTCAGAGGTCATTGGGCGCTTTGGAGAAAGCCCTTTCAATGGAGCGGTTAAACCCAAACCTACACTTGCTGTTCACTGCGGGGTCCACAGGCTGTCCTGAAGCAGAAGTGGTAAATCTAACCCTGTGTGTCCCTGTCCCATGCAGTACCCACCAGCCACCTGAAACATGGGTGTCCAAATTGAAATGTGCTGCTTGGGGGTGGCGGTTCAGGCAGGGGGTAGGGGGTGGCACATGGGAGTTGAAGATGTAGTAGGAGAAAAAGACTGTAAAATAACAAGGTAGAAATGTGTTGATATAATCACATTTGGGGTAGATTGGGTTAAACATACCATGGAAATCGATTTGTACTTTTCTAATGTGGCTACTAGAAAATCTAAATTGGATACACATTATACGTCTATTGGACAGATGTGGCCCACACTACTGTTTTAGAAGCTGGGCAGTGAGGAAAAAAGGAGGTGAAATGATGATGTCTTGAAAGAAGTGAGAGATGAAATGAAAACCCTTATTAGTATTATATCAGGAAGAGCTGGCTTTGTAAGATATGGCTGGATGACACCACTGGCAGGGGAGGTTGACAGACATGGGGACAGCACAGAAGAGAACCTACAGCCATCAGTGGAGGCGGGAGCGGCCGTGGAGGCATAGGACTCATGGCGAAGTGAGTGGGCACAGGTGGCAAGAGGCTGGAGCCATCACAATCAGGTGGAGCCTGGAGGCACCGGGGGTAACAGGATCTGGATGAACGAGGGACGAACCAACAGAATGTTGGTACAGCTGTTCCACTGGTGGCCTCAATGCCCTTTGACCCCTGCCACCCCCAGGTGCAGTATGGTGTCCTTGTACCTATAACCAGCTCTCAGGGGAGGGACAGAGGGACAAAAGATAGTGACAGCTCTCAAGGGAGTTCTGAGGGCTTATTTGCTGAAATGGCCAACAAGGAATAAGGAGTCTTAGCAATTCTTCCTGAGCTGGAAAACGTGGAGGCTGCCTAGCGCACAACCGCATTGCCCCATCTGAGGTGTCAGCTTTCCAAGGCAGGGCTACAGTGGACCAGCAGTTTCAGAAATGCTTGCCCTCGGGGCTGGAAGAGGAAGTGGGGCAGACTAACATGGGACCCACTGGGCAGATGGGCAGATGGGCAGCGAAGAGCCCTGGACTCCAGTCCAGCCTCTCCACTCGCCTGTCCTCATCCAGCCTCGGCGTGTGTAGCCTCTTCTTCCAGCCCCTCCCAGCCAGCTGCAGATGGAGACGGCTGTGTGCTCCTCAAGAGAATCACACCAACCCCGCTAGGAGTTGTGCCATCCCCACTATTATTTCCTGATCATCCTGAGGTGACTTTTAATATAAACCCACTCTCTCTGTGTAGCCCAGGAGGCTGCTTCAGGCCAAACTGCTGTGGGACAGACACATCTGAGCAGTGAGACCCTGGGCAAGTTTACCTCAGAATCTACCCTGTCCCCTGAAATGAAATCGGTGAAGACCATGCGTGGGAGCATGATTATTGCCAAAAGCAAGGCGGAGAGCCATGGCTCTGGGTCTCAGAAGCAGCACCACCAGCATGCGTCCGAAACGCCACAGGTACAAACCAGGGCTCCCCAGAAGAGGGGTGGGATCCCTCCTCCTGCCCTTTCTCCTCAGAACCCCTCAGCTATGTCAGCATCATGCCATTGCTGTGGGGGCCCTCACCAGGTTCATGGTGCAGGTCCTGCAAGGAGAGGTCATCTGGCAGGCGTTCAGCAAGTGACTTTAATGTTATAGGCACTGGGTTGAATGCTAACAAAATAAAGATAAAGCAAAATCGCTGCACTTAAGCTGCCCTAAGAATCTGATGAAGGAGATAACCACACATTCAAATATTTGCAATAAAATGAGATTGGTGACAAAAGAGCTTTGTAAAAGGAATTGGCTTGAACCGCATGAAATTGCCAACATTCAACCATTGGAACAGCAATTTCATATGGCTCAGTCTAATACTAAAGGAATGCTAAGGATGAAACCGTTCATATGAATTGTGGGAGGGCTGCACAGGAGTCATGGAAGGTCATAAAGTAGTCAGGAAGTTTGCGCCTCAGCCAAGGGACTTTGCGAACAATCTTGGCAGAATAGCAGGTGCTGTGGCCAGACAGTGGATGGCACCGTGGAGAGGTAGGTGATGAGTTGTCGGGGGGAAAGTGGAGTCAAGTGAGTGTAGGCTTCCAAGATGTTTCAAGGAACAAGAAAAGAGACTAGTTGTTAGAGGAGCAAATTTAGGGTTAAGAGAGTTGTTTCTCTGAAAGGAGGTGGAGGCACAAGCAGGTCTATAAGGAGAAGAGCTCCTGGAGGAGTGTAAGGTGACAATCCACCCAAGAGGGAATGAGATTCCTGGAGGAGACAGGGAGGAAAGGACTAAGCACAGTCAAAAGGGACGGGGGCCAGCTCCTTCTGGAGTCAGTAAAGGTGAAAACAGATACAGCTGCGTGTGGGGAAGGCAAGTGGAGAGCGGAGGTCGGAGAAGGTCTTTGCTGAGTGGCTCTAAGATGTGTGCAGGATGCAAAGTCTTTGCAGGAAGCATTGAGGAGGTTAGTGTTGCACAGCATGCTTGAGGAGAGTGGCGAAGCACTGATGTATCCACCGGGAGGAATAGAACCAGAAATGGGTGGTGGACAAAAGAAAAGACAGTTTAGAATGCTGATTCTCCAGCCAAGACAGGAAGGCATAACTTCGCTGTTTCAAGATTTCCCTAAGCAGTCATTCAGAGGTAGAGAGAGGTCATCATTGCAAGGGCACGAGTGTGCTCAGAACAAGGGGCAAGGGAGTTGAGAGTAGTATATGGGAAGTGCAGTATATGGAGAGAAGGAATTAAGAGGAGGGCAGCAGAATGAAACAGGATTCGAGGAAGAGTCTGTGGGTCTTGTTACCATCCAAGAGTGCAGTAGGGAGAGTGGGAGAGGTGGGCGCTTCAGAGGAGGCTGTTGAAGAAAACAGAGTGGAGGTGAAGGCCCTTGCAGGAGAGGACCCACATGTTGGATGGCGCAGGTGGATGGAATGGAAGCCAAGGTCTCCTCACGAGAGGAGGTATGCAGGTTGGATGGGACACTCTGGGGGGCTGAATTTGTGCCAAATAATGCCTCTCATCTTCGTTTCAGTCCCTCCTTCTTCTAACATCTTGAAAATTGGAACCGTCGACTCAGTTTCTTTTGCAGCATCATTTAACCCTCTTTCTCAAGACCAAATATGGTATTCATGGATGAACTAAAACTCATATTTGTATTAAACAGGGTGTCATGGGGAATCATTTTCTTTGATTGGGTTCCATCCATCTGGACAGTGAAGCAAGGCTTTTTAGAATATATCAAAGGCAGCAGAAAACACTAAATCTGATCCCAATCCCCTTGCAATAAATAGGGAACTCAGAGCCTGTTCAAGATCACCCCTGCCCACATGGCTGCTCACACTGCTCCAGTGTGACAGGACTAATGCTTTGGACAACAGTCACTGTGTTGGCATGCTCCACCCACAAATGGCTTTTCAGTTTTCTAAAGCTCTCCTAAAGCATGAACTCTCCAATGACTTAAAGTTTATTTATGTTGCAAGTGGAAAGCAATGTATAATATGTCACATAATAAAGATTATGTCACATAATAAAGACTGTAATATAAGGTCATTTGTTTATACATCACTGTGTTCTGGGAGAGCACTCACTGGAAATTCTTATCTTTTGAATGACATTTAATACAACACTCTCATTTCTCAGTCCCATGCCCACCTCAGCTCCTCACTGCCATGGTCATGTTCAAGAACTTGTTCATCGTTACCCATAAATTCCAAGACCTCTAGACCACACATCCTACATCCTGACTACCATCTTCTAACCTTCCAGATGACTTCTGTGAGAAGTAACTGGTCCCATCCAAAACTCCAGTCCACATCTTCACTGCCTACCACCCCCTTCACTCCCGATCTTACTCGGTTTGTTATCTGTGTCTGTCACTTTAGGCATTCCCTTGCCCCCTTGCCCTTCATCATACTCTCCAAGCAAAACTTCAACCGATTCTCCACCTCCTCCATGCAGAGTGGCTGAACACAGCTGGAGACAATCTTCATCTCTCCTGAGTGGTCTTTATTTAAAAATTAAGACCACAAATCTCAAGCTGACCTTTGGTCTGCCCTAGTAAATTTGCCATCCATCTCTTCAAGATAACTATTTTATTGTGGTCGTCACTCTCCAAACCCCTAAGACCGTTTCCTCTTCCTCATTCCCAGCTGATGATCTCTCTTCTGACCCATGGAGGGAGCAGCAACAATGAGAAGACCATCACCATATTCTCCCACCACCAGACCAACGAGCCAGGCTGCACCCTCCCTGCCACGGAGTCACTGCCCCTGCTCTCATCCTAGGCCCTGCACATGTGCACTGGACCCCACCCCTTCTCACTCAAGAGCCGAATTCCTGCAGTCATCCCCTTTCCCTCCCATTTGTTTTTTGCCCTATAGATCCTTCTCATCAGCATCTATGCATGCTTTATTACCTCCCATCTTTAAAAACACTGTCCCGACATCACAGATCCCCCTCCAGCTCTTACCTCGTCCCTCAACTCCTCTTCAGGGCTGTTCCCCCCAAGAATGGCTGCATGCCTCCCTCCTCATCCTCAACCCCCATTCTCTCTTTCACCTATTCCAGTGAGGCCTTTGTCCTTACCACCCCACGGATCACTCTTCTCAGGGTCGCTGGCATTCATCTTGCCAGATCCAGTGGCCTGTGTTCTGTCATCCACCTCACGTGACCTCATAGCAGCTAAGTCCTCTTCCTGGACGTGCTTCTGGCCAGCACACCACCACGCTCTTCTCCTTCCCCTTTGCCTCATTTGGGACTCCCCCTACTCCTGCACCTTTCCACATCCTCCAGATCCATAGGCTTTTGGAATAGGCTAGGACTGAGTCATCTGCTCTTTTCTTTTCGTTATCTACCTTTTCTCTATAGGTGATCTCATCCAGTTTATTAAGTACTTAAATATTTTCAGGATGCGTGTGCCCCTCACATTTCTGTCTCCAACCCCAATTTCTTGCCCAGCTGAGGTTCACGCACACAAACTCACATTCATTATCTCTGTTGAATGGGTTAAACACATCTCAAAATGTATGTGTCTGAAAAGTGACTCTTGCCCCTCACCCAAAACAGAACAAGGCAAAAAATTGTTCTTCCTTCAGTTTTTTTTCTTTCTTAATTAATGACTTTGCCATTTTCCCATATGCTCAGACTAAAACCCAAGGGATCATTCTTGGTGCCCCTCTTTCTTTCACATCCTATCCCAAGTCCTAGTGGGATGGAATGTTAGAGAAAGTATCAGCCATTTCTCACCACTTCCACCATGGCATCCTTCATCTCCTGCCTTGACCATGGAGATGTCTAACTAGTCTTCCCGCCTCCGCTCTTTTCACCTCATGCAGCAGGCACAGTGGCCTTTCAGAAATAAAACTCAGATCATTCTCTGCCTAAAACATGCCAACCACTTCCCATAACACTTGGAATAAAATCCAAATTCCTTACTGGGGTCTGCAAGCCCTGACTACGCCTTAGACTTGAATTAAGCCCGACCCTCTTCCCCATTGCTCACTCAGTACAGTTACACTGGGCTCTCACGTGCTCCCCAGAGCCCATCAAGCACACTCGTGTGCAAGGAGCTTGCTGTTCCCTCACAGAAAGACTCTTCTCTCAGGATCTTGTCTCATTCTTTCATATTGTTGTCCAACCCTGTCACCGTTCTCTATGTCCTTACCTCATTCTTTTCTCCCTAGCACTTGTCACTATCTCAGACTATGTGACTGATTTGGATATTCACCTGCTCCTTTTCTATCTCCTCTATTTGAAATAAGGACCACACAGGCAGCAACATTGCCAGCATTGTTTGTTGTTGTATCCCTAGTGCTAGAGGGACCCCTTGTACCTAATAGGTGCCCAATATTTGTTGAATGAATGAACAAATGTGTACATATACAAAGCACCTTTCACAGTATTCCCACATGAAGCTTAGGCAATTCTTTAAGGAAAACCTTTCATTTTACAAAGCAATCTCCATTTTACAGATGAGGAAATGAGGCCCAGAGAGATTATACGATTTCCACGAGGTCATATGGCTTGTAAGTATGAGATCTGCTGGGACACCAAGCTGGATTCTAACTCCTGATCCTTCTCCCGCTCGACAGATTTCCTCCAGCCCTCTCCCTTCGGGGCCCACACAGCGCCGGCTCAGTGTCAGCCCCAGTATCGGAGGTGAGACCGGGCTCGTGAGCTGTGTGCTCCCTGAGGACCTATTCACCCAGATCCTGGCTGATCGCATACAGGTACGTCCGTGCCCACATGCCCAGAGCTGCACGGCTCACACTCCATCCCTGCGCTGGGACCTGAGATTCCGATCCACGGCCCACCCATGGCGGTTCAGAACCCAGGGGTCTTGGAGAGGAAAGATGGGCTTCTTCACCCCCAACAGTCATTTGCTCTTGTCCTTTTGACAGCTCTTGTTAGGCAACTGGCCCTGGCGCAGTCTGCTGCCTGAAGTCACTCTCCTTAAAGGACCATTGAGCATGTTACATATTAAAAAAAAAAAAAAAATCAGATTCATGATACAGCCCTACAGTGGTATATTAAAAATCATAACATGGAGCCATGGAAAGTTAGAAGTTGGAACCATATTAATTGCTGTAAAAATCTGTTTTCAATGTATTAAGTGAGTAAAGAAGGTTATGAAATAGTATGTACAGCACAATTGCATTTCTATAAGAATATGTCTAAATGTATGTCATACAAACAGTAAAAACTCTGAAAGTGTATTAACTGTGGTTATCTTTGGATAGCAGGATAATGGATTTTTAGTTCTGTTCATACATTTCTGAATTATTTTACAATGACACATTGCTTTTCAAGTCAAAAAACACAATAACCGTTTCCAGTTAAAAAAATTGTTTTCATAAGCATTGTACAGTTAAAGAAAAGAAAACAAGATCAGCAGGATTTGGGAGGACACCCCTAAGCCTGTTTGCTGCTTATGGTTTGCAGAGAGCTAAACGGCTCACCAGGTCCTGGAGTTGTCCATTGGCTTTGGCTTTTTCAAAGAAGGCCACGATATTAGTTGCACATTTCAATAGAACAAAATGCGACCTGAGGCTCCCAGAAGAGGAGATGTCATCACAGGAAATTACTCAGGTTAAGGTTTGATGGCTACTGTGTTCACAGTGCTGTCACTCTCAGCTGACCCGAGCAAGGTGGGCTGGTAAGTGTGCTGGTGTTTCGTGTACCCAGGTTAAATCACTGGTAAAGCCCAAAGTAAGCCAGCAGAGCAGTGCTGCTCGAAGTACTGGTCTTTGATGAAACATGGAGTTTGCGTGGCTTCCTCCATCGACAGTCTTGCTACAAAAAAAACAAACAAAAAAAACCCAGCAGCTGAAATAAATAGTGTTTTTCGTGATGTCGTTGATTTACATTCTGGCACACGATTCTGGTCTCATCAAACACTGGTAGTGATCAGCTCCTGGCCAAGGGTGGCCAGTCTGTGTACCACCCTTTGAGTAACACTGATGTACAACAGAGGCTGCTCCTCAGTGGTTAGTATTACCAAGATCATTACACGCCAAGGCAGTAACGCCACTGAAAGATCTGAATGGCCCACCTGCTACTGGTGCCCTTGCTGTTATTCTGTGAGGGGGGATACCTTGCCTTTCCCTCCTCTCTGCCTGTTCCTCATGGACCTGCCCAAACCCTCACTTTCACGTTTAGTTTGCGTTCCTTATTTCTGTAGAGTTGGGAGAAATCTTTTATTCTATAAACACGTATGATAAAGCTCTTGCATGACTGATAAAATATTTGTATTTTTCTCTCATATTTTATAACAGCATGTTGAATGTAGCAGGTGGAAGGGTGGTTTAACGGCATTTACATGGGGGCCCAGTAGGTCAGCAGAGACCAATGCAGCCCCCAGTAAAACCACCCACGAAAGAACAAGCAACTTTCTCCATAGAGAACCCGGTAACTGTGGCCTTAGTTACTGTCTTTTCTCACTCTGGTTTCAGCTCAGTGACTGCTTCCGCGGAGTGGTGTTTGATAGCGTTGAGACCCTCTTCGCTCGGAACGCGGCTGTGGCTCTCCTCTGCCTGCTGAAGGCCATCGGCAACCGGGAGCACATCTACGTAATCAACATGGCCCAGGATTACACAGTCATGAAGGCCCAAGAGAAAGCCAAAAAGGAGCAAGAAGGTAAAGCCCCGTACTCTTCTGGGCTGCCCTTCCCAAGCCCTAACAGCCCTTCCAACAGAGCCTTACACTTTTTGAAATGCTTCTCCACCACGTTGAGCCATTGTGCAGATGAACCTATTACATCTGCCATGTCATCGGTGCTCACCTCCGCCCTGTAAGGTGACCAGAAGTTCTTATTTCTACTTTGCACCTGAGGGAACTGAGGTGCGGCTGACCTGTCGGGAGACTACAGGACAGGGAATGGACCCAGCCAGCTCTTCTTGTAACAGACATGTTTCCCTTCCCCCTAATATCACACTGCATCCCTTCTCATCTTCCCTGTAATCACAACCAACCCATGGGGGACACATCACAAGTCCCATCCTGACTCAGGTGACTGATTAGCTTGTTGGTTTTGTTTAAGGGGACTGTACATTTCCTGCAAACACTGGAAGTGCTCATAAACTTGACAAAACAGCTTCTACATCTTAGCCTCCTGTCTCCCATGCACTGCAGCCAACATTCTGTACACTTGAAATGTCTCTAAATGGCACTGTGGGTTATTTAATCCTTACAGTAACCCTCTGGGGATCATTGTGCCCCTTTTACAGACAAGGAAAAGGAGGCTCAGAGACATCAACAGTGTAAGATCACACAGCAAATTAGTAAGGTCTTTATAACTCTGAAACCTTGCTTTTTCCTGTCATTACAACAGTAGCTTGAAAAAAATTTCAGTGATTGAAAATTAAACACACACACACACACACACACACACACACACATTCAGAGTAATGTTAGCTTGAGTTCCCAATTTAGTCATAAGCAGACCTAGCAAATTTTGGTCCCCAAGGGAGGAGGTGACACTTTCCTTGGGAGGCAGTCTCCTGCTCTGGCCTCAGCTCGGTGACATCACTGCCCTTCCTTACTTGGCCTTACCTCTCTTCTGGAAAAATCCAAGCAAATCATAGTGCTTTTTCATTAAGGAAATAATTACAAACTTGAGCTCTCTTAGTTCTTAAACAGAACTTAAAGACTGCTTCCTTACATTCTCATCCAGAGAAAAATTAGGAAGAAAATCCCTCGCAGTGTTCCAGCCTCCGACTTCCTGCTTTTCCAGAAAGCTTATGTCCCCGTTACCATCAACTTGAAATAAAGTATCTCTTTTCATTTTTTCATTTACTTGTGGATTGAGGTTTTTCACCATTGCATTATGGGCTCCTCTCCCTGAAATCTTCTGCATTTGAAAAAAGTCCCAAGGCAGCATCCAGTAACAATATTATTATATTCAAATCTAATTTTTATTGAACATTTATGAATTTGCCAGGCACGGGCCTAGATGCTTTAGAGGGTTGCCTATATGATCCCCATGGCAGCCTATGGAGGAAGAAACCTGATTCTTATCTGTTCCTAGCCCTTGGTAAGTGTCAGAGAAGGATCTTCAAATATACATCTCCGAGTCCAAAGCACAGGCCTACAACAAGTGGAAGTTGTAGAAAAGAATCTGACAGCCTTTGTGCGGGGCATGACCATGCTTCTGGACCTGGAATCTGTAGGGTATTGAAAATGGTTTCCCTTGGTCTGCAAATGGTTCTGTCACCCTGAGCACTCTGGCGGCATGTTTGTAGTGTATGAAGTCCGTGGGTGCTATATTACTTCCCTATCACTGCGGTAGCAAATTACAGACTGGATGCCTCCAAACAACACAGACTTGCTGTCTTACATTTCTGGAAGTCAGAAGTCCTTAAAGCGGGGTGTCCACAGGGCTCTGTTTCGTTGAAGGCTCCAGGGAGAGAATCCATTTCCTTACCTTCTCAAGCTTCTAGAGGCCACTTGCATTTCTCAGCTCATGGTCCCTACTTCACAGCATTCTGACCTCTGCTTCCATTGCCACATCTCCTTCTCTGACCCTGACCCTCCTGCACCCCTCTTATAAGGACCTTTGTGATTATACTGGGCCCACTCGGATAATCCGGGACAGTCTCCCAGTGCAAAGTCCTTAACTTAATCACATCTGCAAAATCCTTTCCCCCACACCAGGTAGCGTATTCACAGTTCTGGGGATTAGAACATGGACATCTTTGGAACTACTATTCAGTCTAGCACAGATGGAGACCAGTTTTGGAACTGTGTGAGTGAAGGAAGGCCCGCCAGAGATCAAGAATGTCCCCACAGCACCAGAGCCACCCTTGCCCTGTCATAGACCCTCCATAGCAAGTGTGGGCTGGGAGCTGAGCCACTGAGGGCCCTGCAGCCAAGGCTGGTGAGTGAGTCACTTTCCCTCACTTTCCTCTCTCTGTTCCCTCCACAGAGAGCAAACGCAGGGAGGCACTTCAGAAAGAGAAGGAGCGTCTCCAAAATATGGATGAGGAAGAATATGATGCCATGACAGAGGAGGAGAAAATCATGTTCAATCGAGAGGTTCGGCAGGCCCTCCGGGAAAGGAAGAAGAGGTCAGAATCAAGGGGTAGTCAGGCTGGAAGTGGTTCCCCCCGGGAGTAACACACAGCCCATCCTGGAGACTGGGATCACCTTCCGGGGGAGCAGCATGACCAAGGGAGACACAGGAGGGTCACCTTCTGGGGAGCAGCGTGACCAAGGGAGACACAGGAGGATCACCTTCCGGGGGAGCAGTGTGGCCAAGGGAGACAGGAAGATGACCTGCTAAGAGCAGGAAAACACCTTGACCATCAAGGGGACTGGTGGCTGCAGCCTTTCAGGGTTTCTTTCATTGTCCTCCCCGTCCTTCTCTCTGGAGGATATCTGACACTAGAGGGAAGGTTGTATGATATAATGGCAGGGGACTTCTGGCCCCTCTATTCTCCAAGAGCTCCCACAAGCTTCTCCTGACAACTGCCCCCTAGGTGTGGCTCATCAGCCTCTGTGCTCAGGTGTCCACAGCTGGTGACTGAGGGGCCACTCTCTTGACATGAGCTTAATGGTCGCTCCCCAGAACTCAGTCATTTCTCCTTCCCCAGCCATCATCTTGGCCTTTTGTGGTGTTATCTGTGCCCTGAGTTCTGACTGCCTCTCCCACTTGATCCTCGGCCTGGACGGTTCACCAGAGACCCTGGGCAGTGTCTCAGCCACTTTCTGTGCCCATCACTGGGAACCACACAGGAAAGACTGAATCCCCTCCACACCACATGGGCCCCAGGAGACTCAAGCTATCTCAGATAGCAGTAGGATATATGTCCTTTCTGCCCTCAGACCTTCAAACATGCTGGGAGAGGAGGGTATATTGCTTACCCTCCATAGAATTCCACACATTGGCAAAGCCAAGATACTTGCCCTACTGTAGGGGGACATAGTCTCCTTCCATCTCCAGACTCCTCCAACTGACCCCAAAAGAGCTTTTTTGCCCTCTCTGCCCCCATAGTATGCCCTCATTTCTTCATCTGCATGGTCCCTTGTAAAAATGCCCAGGGGGCGCTGCCTGGTGGCTGGGTCTCAGTTAAACATCTGACTTCAGCCCAGGTCATGATCTCACAGTTCATGAGTTTGAGCCCTGCGTCAGGTTCTGTGCTGTCAGCACAAAGCCAGCTTCGGATCCTCTCTCCCCCTCTCTCTCTGCCCCTCCCCCCCTTTCTCGCGCGCGCGCGCACGCGCGCGCTCTCTCTCTCTCTCTCTCTCTCTCTCTCAAAAATAAACATTTAAACAAACAAACAAACAAACAAACAAACCCAGTCCTCCAGAGGTATAAAAATACTAGCTTTGGGATTCCAAAGGAATCTCCTTTCTTTCTCATCCAGGTCATTGCTTTCAGGAATTTATTTCATAGTGGACTTGGAAAATATAAATCTGATCCTCAAAGCTCAGCAATGACTTGTTTGTGTGAGACACACACACACACACACACACACACACACACACACACACACACCTAGTAATGATGAGTTGGCTACAGTGGATGATAGAGAATCACAGCAACCAGGAGCAACCAGGGATTCCTAGAAATGAAAACAGATGGGTTTTGTACTTTCAGAAATGCTGTCCCCTCCACTCTTGTTTATATTTGGTGTCCCAGCCTTGGTGCCCCTTCTGCCACTGGCAACAGGGCAGGCCCAGCTGAATCCATAGCAGGAAGGGATAGAGAAAAGAAAGGAATGTGGCTTTCAGATCCACCACCATGGCTCCAAGCTAGCCATTAGGGACTTCTATTTAAAACACCATTTCTTGAGACACCTGAGTGGCTCAGTCAGTTAAGCTTCAGACTTCGACTCGAGCCATAATCTCATGGCTCATGAGTTCAATCCCTGCTTCAGGCTCTGTGCTGACAGCTCAGAGCCTAGAGCCTGCTTCGGATCCCGTATCTCCCTCTCTCTCTGCCCCTCCCCCACTCACACTCTGTCTCTCTCTGTCTCTCAAAGGTGAATAAACGTTAAAAAATAAATAAATAAAACACTGTTTCTGTTCTAATGTTGTCTGAACATTAGATGTAACAAGTATAGGAAGCTGAGCCACATCTGAACTGATATCAGAACAATCTTTGCAACTTACTTTTTGAAAACTGCTAACATCAAGCTATTTTCAGCCCTTGCCTTGCTCTCCTATGAAAGAAGATTGATATGCATATTGAGAGTTCCTCTTAGTTGAGTTTGAGGTGATCACTTTTGCTGAATGACTTTTCGGAGACCCTACTTTCTTTCTTTCCTTTCTTCCCTTCTTCCCTCCCTCCCTGTCTTCCTTCCTTCCTTCCTTCCTTCCTTCCTTCCTTCCTTCCTTCCTTCCTATTTACCCACATTATTTACCCACATTTCTTTACCTGCATTTCATTCTTCTTATGCCCAAGAAAGCTCTGCCCATGTCCCTCCACTGGACACTCCCAGTCAGGGGGAGTGGACAGGAGAGGCTCTAAACTCTGTTGTCTCTGCTTGGTTTGATGAAGGGAGCTGGAGAGGCTGGCAAGGGAGATGCATGAAAAGAAGTTACAGCAGGAGCTTGAGCGGCAAAAGGAAGAAGATGAGCTAAAACGGAAGGTCAAAAGGCCAAAGCAAGGACTAGTAAAGGAGGAACCTCCCACAAAGAAATCTCAAACAGCAAACCGGCAGGTAGCAACCCTCTCTTGCTCCTTAGCAAGAAGCAGAACAGAGAGAGCATACATTGTAACCGGCCCATCAATCCAGTACGTTTCCCTTCCACAAAATTGACCTGATACTGTTTGGATTTTGCAGTGGAGCAGAAGGTAGGAGGGAAGGGGCCAACATTTGTCACGGGCTGATTGTGTGCCAGGATCCCTGGCTGGCCTTTATGTAATTCTGTCATTTTGGCCTCCCTCCCACCCTGTGAGGTTCAGAGCCATGAACCCTGCCTGGGGTTGAAAGAGACAAAGTCGTGGGTACCGGACCTCCCCCAGTTACGTCTGACCACAGTCATTGCACTTTCCACTGTACCCCGCCCTCCCCGTAAGTCCCCTGCATGGTGCTGAATGGGCTGGTATTCACAGTTTGCCTCAGTAAGCCACAAAGTCAGTAGAGCCCCGGTGTTCAACCAATAGCTTATCTTGACAATGGTCAAGGAAGGCACTGCAACATAAGCTTGTCCTTGCAGACAACTAGTGATAGTTTACCAGCCTGCCAAGCTTAGCAGTCACATCTCTGGGGCCACGACCCAGGAAGGCAGAACAGCCAACACAGCACCAAGAGTGGCGCTCACAGCCCGGGAGGGTAGCTAGCCAGCTGGTGGGCACAGTGACTATTTCAGCACTGGATGCTCTGAGGGTGAAGCTAAAGCCAGACAAGCCAGACTCCCAGACAAGATGCAGACTGGTCCCAGTAGATGAGCAAGGCACAGTGACCACATCTGAGCAGACACAAGGGCAGAGGAATTAGGCTTCAGCGGCCACAATCAGGTAGAGCTCAGGAAGGAGCAGGGTCTGAGCGTGCAGAAACGGCCCAGGCTTGGGAGCAGAACCAAGCACAAGAAGCAAGAAGGCCTGGACTCTCCACTGTACCTGGCCTCCAGCTGCTCTGTGCTGGGCTCCTGCAACCTTCCAAGGGCAAGCCCTCCCTGCCCCTCTCTGGCCGCTCCTTCCACACAGAGTCCTCTGCCTGATATCTGTTGTCCGGACAGAACTTTCAGTGTCTTGGCAGTGACTCTACTGACAGTGGAGAAAGACACAGTAGTAGCCAAGCCCCTCCCCTCCATACTCAACTAGGTGAGTGACCCCTCCAGGGGACAGCTCTACCCAGCACTGACCTCCTAGCTGCGTTGGAGATGAGACAGAGGAGTGGTATGGTGAGGCGCTGAGGCAAGGGGGAAGCCAACCCAGCGAGCCTGCCTCAGAGCCCAGCTTTATGGAGGAGGCGCACTTTCAGCGGGAAAGGGGGTTCTGGGCTGCTCTGCAGTCAGTGAACATTCGGCTAGACTTCATGTCATCAAAGAATGAACAAAAACCTCTGGGGCCTCCCCAAGGATTCCATCCAGAGGGGAGGAAAATCAGAGCCCACAAAGCAAGTTTAAAAGGGCAGGAGAAAAAGAATGAAGTTGGTTTCTCTAGGCCAGGTTAATTAAATAAATAGTATTTTTTAAAAGCCAGGACACAGCCAAATTCTTAAACTCCTGTTTGTTCCCCACGAAGGACCGTGGAGAGGATATTTTAACAAGGACCCCCCAAGATGACACAGACAGAGGCATAGCCCCTGGGTCTATAAGAGGCACCTGGGGCTCTGTGAGGCCTTCTTTCAAAACACAATATCCTCTTGCTCTCATTTATGCCGTTGTTCTCCAGTAAAGAAATGTTTTAAGCATGTTTTATGTGTTTTGCCTCCTAGATGCTTACTTTTTCCAAACTAGATGTCAAGATGGATTCAGTAGAAAGGAAAGTATCCATCAGGGAGCAGTTAATGGAGAAGGAGGAACTGACAAAGAAGAGAAGGAACCAACTGGCAGACCCTCACATGGTTGGGTCTCCCCTTGTCCAGGAGCCAGAGGACAGTGAGGGGGACCTCCGGAAGGATGCTGACAAGCACCTGGCCCACAAGTTTAAGACCTATGAGCTGACTCTCAAGGATGTTCAGAACATCCTCATGTACTGGGACCGGAAGCAAGGCATTCTGCTGCAACACATGGGCACCGACGACATACCCCACGAGGCTGATGACCAGCGCCAGGTTCCTTCGGGTGGGCGCCGAGGCCGCAAGGACCGGGAGAGGGAGCGTGCAGAGAAGGAGAGAGCCGAGAAGGAGCGCCAGGAGCGGGAGAAGGCTGAGAGGGAGCGTCTGGAGAAGCTCCGGGCTCTGGAGGAGCGGAGCGACGGAGGAGAGGCTGATGGGGAGGAGGACCACGAGGGGAAGAAGGATCTAGGCGTGCCATTAATAAACATCCAGACACCTGACATGGAAGGCTTGAACTGGAAGCAGGCCCTGGACAATGACAGGCTTCCCAAAGGGGATCAGGTACAGACTCTTTTCCAGGATGCAGATATAATGAATGGGGTAGCAAGTATTGTACTAATTACCATTAAGGTGTTTCTTTCTGTATCCCCTTAATTCCATGAATCTTTGATTAATCCCTTGGATATAAGACAACAATGGCTAAAAGGACCTATTTCTAGGTGAAAATCCATAGAAAGCTCCACAGATCTAAATTACTCTATCTGACCTCATAAAAAACTGTCTATAGGGTTGATTTTTAATATCGATAATACTGGTGTTACAGGCTGGCAAGGTAGGTACGCTGTAGGGTGAAGCAAGAGGCTCAACTACTTTAAAATCTTGTTCCCACAAGTTCTTATAGTGACAGAAATCATACTGTTTATCAGATAGCCTTTTGGCCCTAGAAAATATTGCATATCCAGAAGCCTCTTGGGTAATGGTTTGAAGGAGACAGTTACTATAGGCTTTTGTCTGAGGAAGAACTTCTGTAAAGCACCAGAAAGCAAATAATTTAGGCTGCGGGTCATCTAGTCTCTGTTACAACCACCACCAACATATAAATCAATGATTTTGTTCCAATACAACTTCATTTACAAAAGCAGGTAGCAGGCCAGACTTGACCAGGGGGACACAGTTTGCTGATCTCTGGTTTCGTCTATAAGAAATTAGACACAACCTTAACAAGGAGAGAACAGAGCCTGGGAGGAAAGTATGGCAGGTAAGGGCTAATGGGAGGACACGGGTAATTCCGCAAGGGGGCACATTAGGGAGTGGTTTGGCCCCACAGCAGCAGGCCAGGCGGGCCAAAGGGCAGAAGACCGTTGGAGGACACAACACCACTCGTTTTACAGTTCCGCCTCCACTCAGCCTTAGATAAGGCATCATGGCCATTTTTCCCCTAGAATTGTGTTTTTGGAGAAAAGGACATCTTCTCATCTTGCTTTGTGCTCCAGTACTATAGCCAAGATGATCTGCTTGCCTTTTTGTTTTCTCTCCACACTCCAAGCCACAGGTTAGACTGTTGGTTATAAAGTTCTTTAACCCTGGCTCTATTAATTCAACAGTTGGTACAAACTGTTCATTCCTTTCCCTCGCAGACATTCAAACCCTGGGAGTTAACGCTAGCTAAGCATTAGGTCTTTAGCCACCTGCCCTGCAGGTTAGAAACCCAGGATTCCATGAAGACTGTTGCCTGCTTGGCCTAATAGCCCATTTGGTCCACAGAACGGGTGCTCTGGTGGGCTGTAACACCATTGTGATGATGACAAATCTAGAGATAGCATGCTTATTCTGAGGGACTCCATGCTGAGAAGGAAGTTGCTGCTAAATTTTAAAGGCATCTGCTCTGGAAGATGCTCCTTCAGTATATATGAGAGCAGAAGGGGAGAATGCTGTAGGAATGAATGTTCTCTTTGGTTTCTTTTTGACTTCTCTCTTCCTTCCCATCCTTTACCCCATTCCCAGAACCTTGGCTTTTTTTTTTTCTTTGCCATATTTGACCTGCTCTGACCCTATCTTTCAGCATTAGAAGGAAAGAACATTTAAAGGTGAAAGAACAATTAACACGGGATCTGAAAACAGATGGAACAACTCTGTACTATAGACATCAGAGCCTTAAGAGCTAGTCTCTAAAACATAGTTTTGAGTGCCTACTATGTGCTGGGCCCTGTGCTATAGTGTCCTGGTTCTTGTCCCAGTGGAGTTTATGTAACATCCAGCTGCAGAGACAGACACGGTAGGGTGACAAGGGCCATGATGAGAGAGGTACAGGGAGCATGCAGCCACAGCAAGTGCCCCAACCTGGTCTAGGGGTTTGGGGATCTAGAAAAACCTACAGAGCTGTGCCATAGGTCTTTCACACCCCTCCCCTGACACATGCGCATAGCAGGGGCATCTCCCAAGAATGGTGAGGAAAAGACAGGAGGGTCTGAACCACCCTGTGCTCGCTCGGGGAGGAGCTGGGGGAACCCTACCCTGTGCATAGGAAATTAACCATGGGCTTTCCCTTTAGATCCTGGACATCTTGGGTCTGGGTTCCTCTGGCCCACCCATCCCACCTCCGGCCTTATTCTCAATCATCTCCCACCCCCTAAAGCGGCTGCCTCCGGCCACAACAGAAATCCTGAAGCATTTTGTGTTTGTGATCCCACCACCTGAAGAGCTCTCCCTCCAGGAGGAGAAAAGAGAAGGGGAAGCAGAACCAGAGCTTTCAAGCACTGTGAGCTCTGCAAAGGTAAGGAGCAAGCCAGCTGCTTGCCCTCCTGACCTTGGCGGGAATTCAGATGGGCAGACAGAGGCCACTTTCCACATGGTCAAAAATTGAGTACAGCGTTGGCTGTCGTGCTCGCTGATGTGTTTGCCTTTGACTCATCAGGGATCCTGCCTGGGGACCCCACATGAGCCTCTCTCAAAATGGCTCATTCTCATCTTCCACCCTTTCCAGCCCTCGTGGGATGGTCTAGGGAACTTGTTGAATTGCTCTGAAGCTTATGTGTGAGAAACAATTAAGCAAGACCAGCTCTTTTAGAAAAAAGATATTAGAATGTATTGGGAAGCTAAGGTAGTTCACACAGGGCATGAGAATACAAGAATCAACAGACACGAATTAAGGGAAGACACAGCACTAGAAAAAGGACAGATTACCAAAGAATTTATCAAGGGAAGATTAGATATTTTGGTAAACTCACTTTTTATCTCTTCATTGACACAAAGTGGTAAAATTAATTCCAGCTGGGTTAAAAATATAAGCAATCTGAGGGCACCTCAGCTCATTTGGTTGAGCATCCGACCCTTGATTTCAGCTCAGGTCATTATCTCACTGTGAGTTTGAACCTAGCATCGAGCTTCATGCTGACAGCATGGAGCCTGCTTGGGATTCTCTCTCTTTCTTTCTCTCTCTCTGCCCCTCCCCTACTCTCTCTCTCTGTCTCTCAAAATAAATCAATGAGCCTTTAAAAAATTCAAAATATAAGCAATCCAAATGAAATCATATAAAAGTAAAAGAAAATAGACATGTAATTAATAGAATAAATCACAAAGGAAAAATGGATTTGACCAATAATATGCAGAAGGTATATATAATTAAGAACTATAGATGGGCTTTTTATTCCCAGAGGAGTGTGGTGGCCCCAAATTTGAATCTCTCCACACAGCCTCCTACAAAACATACACCCCAGCAAGAATAATAAAATCACCTGGGGGTGCCTGGCGGGGTGGGGGGTGCTCAGTCAGTTGAGCATCCGACTTCCACCCAGGTCATGATCTCACGGTTCATGAGATTAAGCCCCACATCAGGCTCTGTGCTGACAGCTCAGAGCCTGGAGCCTGCTTCAGATTCTGTGTCTCCCTCTCTCTCTGCCCCTTCCCAGCTCATGCTCTGTCTCTCTCTCAAAAAAAAAATAAATAAATAAATAAGTAAATAACATTTTAATAAATAAATAAAATCACTTATAGGCTCTGCCTAAGGCTCAGTTAGGTGAAGAGACTGCCTCAAACTGCTATTTACAAGTAAGAAACTGTCATCTGAGGGACACATGGATGGCTCAGTCAGTTGAGCATCCGACTTCAGGTCATAATCTCGCAGTTCGTGAGTTCAAGCCCCATATCTGGCTTGCTGCTGTCGGTGAGGAGCCAGCTTTGGATCCTCTGTCCCTGTCTCTCTGCCCCCTCCTTTCTCTCTCTCTCTCTCTCTCTTTCTCTTTCTCTCAAAAATAAACATTTAGAAAAAAAAGAAATCATCATCTGAGATCAGCAGCATGCATAGGCAGGCCTTTCTAGAACAGAATCCAAATAAAAAAGATTAAAAAATTGCCAACATCAGAGGTGACTATGACACCAAACTCTTTCCTTAAAATGAGCCACAAACAGAAAAAGATTAAGCATTCTTTAACTTACCATTTTAGGAGGAACTCTAGTTCATCCCCAATTAGCAGAAGAAAGTTCTTTATTCTGGAAGAATGGCAACTAAAACTATAAAAAGAAGAGTAGAATTAGAAAAACACAGGGCGCCTAGGGGGCTCAGTCGGTTAAGCGTCCAACTTCGGCTCAGGTCATGATCTCACGGATCATGAGTTTGAGGCCCGCATTGAGCTCTCTGCTGTCAATGCAGAGCCTACTTCTGACCCTCCGTTCCCCGCCTCCCTCGGCTCCTCCCCAGCTCTTGCACACATGCTCTCTTTCTCTCTCTCAAAAATAAACTTTTTTTAAAAAAGAAAGAAAAACACTATTCTGTTATCCCCAGAAAAGTATTAATTGAGGAGCACCAACTTATACAAAACAAAAAGCAGTACTTTGTTGGGGAACAAGATGCGCACCGCGAGCCCAGAGCATCATCCCACAGGTGACCAGCCAGCTGCAAAAGGAAAAGCCCACTTTACCGTGGCCACATCTGGCGGGCACCACTCCAGCCACGTGAACACACTGCGTCTGTAATCATGGGTCGACATGGCATTTTGTCCCTCATTGTGATGGAGTGTGATATATACCACATCCTCTATGAATCAAATCAAGCTTTGAAGCCTAATTTTTGTCTTACAAAAAATACAGGGAATAAAGGAGTAAGTGAAATGACCCTCTAAGAATAGTCAGAAAATTTCAGAGTTTGGAATATTCCATCAGAACACGGATCTGGTCTGTCCCAAAATCAATGTGATTGGGAGGAGATGAGGGGTGTAGAGTGAAAGGTACTAAGAAAACACAACAAAATGCATATGGGAGCATATCCCCTGCAGCTTCAAGCTTTCTCTAGGCTTTGGCCTCCTCCTCGGGGAATGGGATGCCAGGAAAAGCTCTGGACTCCTCTCCAGCCTACTCCTCTTCTCTGCTAGGATAGTTGGCTGGGCCCTCCCCTGCTCTAGGCAGCCACCAGCATCCTGGACCTACAGCGCGGCCATCCCAGACAGCAGGCATGTTGTAGTTGTCTCTGTTCATGTGTATGCAGATGAGTATTTAAGACCTCGTGCTTGTTCTTAATCAAGGCGCAGGAGGAGCAGACCACCTCCTCCAAGGGGAGCAGACAGAAACTGAAAGAAAAGGCAGATCAGGTCCGAGACACTCAGAAGGACAAACGTCGCATGGCCTTCAGCAGGAAGGTCTTTTCTGGGGCAGTGTCTGGAGCCATTGCCCCCCTGTCAGACACGGAGCAGAACAGCTTCTCTGGGCAGTTGTCTCAGGAGAAGTTTACCAGGTGGGCCTCTGGACCACCCGGGGGTGGGGGTAGTTTTGAAGCCCAAATAGAGGGTGTGGCTGACACAGCGCCCGAGGGGAGAAGGGCCGTCCTGCCCGCGGGACCCTCTGCGTGATTGTGCCCAACCCTGGCAGGTGGGGACACCTCCCAGGCAGCTGTCCTGCCTGCTCCTGCCCCAGAGGAAGCCTTCTCTCTTTAAAAGCCCCATGGTCGTTGGCAGGCTGAACCACTTCCGGTGGATCGTGCCAGCCAACGGTGAGGTGACCTTACGAATACACTTCTCTTCTGATGACCTTGGGAACTTCGACCAGACATTTAACTTTGAGATCCTTGGGACTCACCGCCAGTACCAGCTTTACTGCCGAGGCGTGTGCAGTTACCCGTACATCTGCCAAGACCCAAAGTAAGTCCGTTGTACTTTGAAAGAGAGAGTTGACAGAAACACTTTCATTTTCCCACATGGCACTTTGAGCAAGGTAGCTCTCCCTACCAATGTGGGCCCGGGGTTTGCCAGCTGTACTGGGCATCAGTGTTTTAGACACTTACAAAGCCGCAGGAATGTCATATGCCATGAAACTGAGCTATGGAGCACTTCAGTAGATGTCAGGCCGGCAAAATGTCCTCCTCTGGTGAGTTAGTTGGCTTATTTAACTACTGAGCTAATTTAAGCAGATTCGGTATGTACCATCGGACTTTTTCTCCTGTAATATCACTAAATGTGTGAAAGTCCACAAGCGGACTTTTATTCTGAGCTACCAAACACCACTGCGCCCCTTATGCACAACATAAAGTCACCTGGCTGAGCAAGCTAGTGACACAACCCCTCTAGGGGAAGAGGCCTTTTATAGCTTGTCCACCAGAAAGACGTTTTTTGCAATTCTCACCAGGAGACCACACTGGACAAGGAACTCAGAAGCTAGCTAATATCCAGAACTAGTTTTCCATAGGGGTTGTTTTTGTAGCCAGGCACCCTAGAACAGGAAATCTAGCTCAGCTCTATCATCAGCCCCTCATTATTGAAGACTCCACTGGGAATCTTTTTTCTCAAGTTCAAACCATTCTATCATCCCAGGGGTGGTGGGAGGGAGGGAACAGGAACAAAGGCTCAACTCAGGTCCTCAAATTAAGAATCATTCTGTCTCCAGACACCTGAACCCTTTGCTGAACAGGGAATATCGGGTTCATGTAAACATCAAGTGGAGGCATCGAACTTCAACTCAGAAAGCCTCTCTTCCTCTCTTCTTCCTCTGTGTTCAGAGTGGTATTTCCTGAGCAGAAGACAGACATAAAGACAAATGAGGTCATCTTTAAGAAGTATATTATGAACATGGAGAAGTTTTGCTTCGGGCCACTGCTTTGTGGAAAATCAAGAGATAAGTAAGTGTTCCATTATTTCAAAACAGATTTCAGACTCCAAGTTGCACTCATGAATAATAGTGCAAAGCAGGATTGCCATGTGGATGTAGTTGTTATGAGGCTGCCCCAGTTAGCCCTGAGCCACAAATCAGGAGAACTGGGTTCTTGTGCCCCGAGTTCCTACTAAGCACCCAGATGAATGCGGACACCATCTTCCCAGATGGAAAATCCCGGAGGAGGACCAGTTTTGTTGGAGAAAGGGTAGGATCAAGAGTTCACTTTGCGATATGTTGTTTGAGATGCTTAGGAAGTATAGCTAGTAGCCACAGAAAGCAAGGAATAAGCTCTGTGGTTTTTGTTCTCAAAGGACGTCCGTGGGACTCAACAACATGGAGACCATAGGGGCCTTAGCAAGGGTCCTTTTAGGGATTTCTGAGGATGAAACCCAAGCAAAGTGAGTTGAGGAGTCAGTGGCTGGTAAAAGGAAAGAGGTGGAGTGTGAAGATAGTTCTTTGGAAAGCTTGACTGTGAACAAAGAGAGGCAGTCAAGGATGAGAGGGAGACATGGAGTCCAGGGAACACTGCTCACACACTGTTGTTCTCATGATGTTGGGATGCCAAGAGGACACAGGGAGGAAGAGGTCAGAGTTTTGAGAGGAAGTAAGGGCCATCAGTGGTACAGCTCCCTGAGACTACACAATGGGATACAGAGATGCTGTTCTTGCCAGGAAGAGGGGCCACCACCTCCTACTAGGAGAGAGGAAGGCAGATGGCTTCAGGTGCAGATTTGGTCGAAACAGTGAGAAGGTTCCCATGCAACCATCTATTTTCTCCGTGACACATTTTCAAGGTCATCCCTAACAGGGAGGGAAGTGGAGGGAAGATAAAACTGTTGAGAAAATGTACAGCAGATTAAAGAGTCTTTGTGGAAAGCTGGGGAGGTAGAATACGAGAAACAGATTAAAGTTGTCAGGCAAAATTGGGTGCCCCAGGTGAGGGTGATGGCCATACATTTCTAGTGAGACCAGTTTGTTCGGTCACATACAAACCTCCCATTGTGTAGGCAGGGAGGTTAAGACCAAAACTGGACCCAGTTCTAGCCACGTCTTAATTCCATCTAGCATTGACTGTGATAAGTAGAGAATGTTTGTGTTCTCACTGACTTGGTGCAACTAACGAGCCCTTTTTGTTCTCCAGTCCCTTAATACCCGGAGTTTATTTCCTAAGAGGCTGGACCAGAAAGCCCAGATGAGGAGGGTTGGCTGACAACGGAGTGGATCTTCAAGGCCCAATAGAAGGGTTTCAGAGAGAGATGGAGGGGGGTCAGGTTGATGGACATGATGTACAAAGCAGCCAAGGTCAGAAGTCAGGGAAATTATGGCCATTCAGAGAGGCATGTGTTCTGACAGCGGTGGAACCAACCAGAATTTGGGGCCAGACAGCGCTGGTCCAGAAGGAGAGGATTACAGTGGCCCAGAAACAAGGCCCAGTACAATCTGTTATTATTTATTTATTTTCTTAAATCTTGCTGAGCCTCAATGTTCTCATCTGCAAAATGGGAAAATAATAGCACCCACCCACAGATTTGTGAAATTGAACTGGATAATACACATGAGACTTAGCACAGTGCTGGATGGTGGCGGTGACCAGTTAGATATGAAGGTCACCCCCGCTTTGGTGTTGACACTGAGAAAATTCTGTCTCCATGACCCTGACTTGGTCTCTGCCATTTGCTCTCCTTCCTTCCTTTATCACTGTCTATCCAAAAAGCTTTTCAGACTGTTTCTGGGCAGCAGTGAAGAGTATGGTGACTCTGTTTTCCTGACCTGTGCTCTGACCTCTGATGATGAGCATCTTCATTGGCATGCCTTGTACCTTCTGTGATTCCTTTTCTGTTCAGTGCCATTAATTGAGCAGCTTCTAATGCCAACAGTTCTCAACTCTGTGGAGAGTCATGAAGGAACAGAAACAGCCTTATACGAACCACACCAAATGAATGCACGTCACAACAGTAACATCTTGTACAGGTCTAGGAGAAGGAGGTAAAGGAGGTCATCTCTAAGACAGATGTGAAATAATAAGTCACTCAAAGGTTCATGCCTCCTGGGAAGATAAGCCCTGGGAAGGATAGAGCTGCCTGGTTCTGTTAGAATTCTTTGCCGTGATAGCTGCCACTGCATTTAATAGTCATAGAAATCCTAACAAATATTATCTTCCCCTCTTAGAGATGAGGAGACCAAGGCTTGCAGGGAGAGGGGTCAGGTCATAGCCACGAGTCTCCACAAGTGCACAGCTTGTGTTCTTAGCTGCCACGCTACTGCCTCAGTGAACCATACTACCCTTTGTACACCCCACAATCTCCTTTTCCACCTGAACTCTCAGTCAGTGCTCACATCCACATCCCTAATTCTTTTTTTTTTAATGTTTATTTATTTTGAGAGAGAGAGAGAGAGAGAGAGAGAGAAAGCAAGTAGGGAAGCGGCAGAGAGAGAGGGAGACAGAATCATAAGCAGGATCTGTGCTTTCAGCATGCATGAGCTTGAACTCATGAACTGTGAGATGGTGACCTGAGCCAAAATCATGGGTCGGACACTTAACCGACTTAGCCACCCAGGCGCCCCCTGCCCCCCGCCACATCCCTAATTCTTGTTCATTTACAGGTACAAGTCATCCTTGTTCCCAGGCAACATGGAAACATTGACAATCCTGAACAATTCGCCAATGGTTGCAGAGGTGTTCTTCTGCTTTCAGAATGATGTCAAAGCAAACACCTACTTCCTGGAGCCCATCAACATGATTCTGAAACCCAATGAGAAGCAGGTACAGTCACCTGGAAACAAGTCCACCAGGGCAAGTCTTTCTTGGGAAATTTGACACCTTGGTGTTCTCGGCATAAATGTATTTTGTTTTGACTCTTCCTTTAGATGCTGAACATATGGGCCTACCCTACTGCAGTTGGTGTCTTTGACGACTGCATTGTCTGCTGCATCAAGGAGAACCCAGAGCCAGCGGTCTTCAAATTAAGCTGCCAAGGGGTCCGCCCAGAACTAGAGCTGGAACCCAGGCAATTGCATTTTGATCGGCTCTTGCTGCACAGGTCAGAATTCTGGATGATACGAGGACTGCAATGGAATTTAAAGAACATTTAGTTCTAGGGCAACCAACTCATCCCGATTTTCTCAGGACTTTTCTAGTTTTAGCACTGAAAGTCTGCATCCTGGGAAACTTCTAGTCCTGTGCAGGCCAAAATGGTTAATAATCCTATTCAGTTCACAAATTAACTTGACTTCAGTGGGGTTCAGGAAGCACCCCCATTCCCAATATCAATTGCCAAAGTGTGTGCATATTTGCAGTTTTCTCAGAAGAAGGTCTCACTTTTTTCCAGGTTCTCTAAGCAGTCCATTACCCTAAAAGGTTAGGAATCCTTGGTCTAGCAATTGGAACATAAAGAGAGAATACTAGACCAAAACTGGAACTTAACATACTCATTCACTGGCTTCATATTATTCTAAATAGAATGTTTACTTCTGGGGCTACTAGAAGAGAATATTGTTATGATATGTATCCTGCATTCCTTGATTGTTAACACCAGGTCCCATTACCTGATAAACACTGGTTAGTGAACTAAGCAATGATTGAAATAACCAGAAGTGCTTTTTCTGACCCGCCATAATAAATCAGAATCATTTGAAACTGACAAAATTTCTTTTGGTCCCTGCAGAAAAGAATCCAAGGTAGTTCTTCTCCGCAACGTCACACCCCTGCCCGTGGCCTGGCGGGTCACCAGCCTGGAGCACCTGGGCGATGACTTCACTGTGTCCACCATGCAGGGGACCATCCCCCCCAAGGCTGAGTACAGCCTTCAGGTGCACTTCCTGCCCTCCAAGCCTGTCAACATCAAGAGGGTGATCCGGTTGGAGGTGAGGCTTCACATATCTTCAGACTTGGTCATCAAATGTGTACATATTGGGTTCCCTGATAGACACACATACACATACCCACACACAACCACAGCCAGGTTTCCCTCTTACGTGCTCCCAACTGATCCCCACTTGACAACCATCAACCCACGGTGTCTCATTCTGCACACAGTTGTAAGCTCCATCAAGGCAGTCTCACTCGTGGCTGATTTCCTGGTGCCAGGAACAGAGCACTCATTCAATGCAGAGTGAGTGACTGACTGATGGTGTTACTATCCCTTTGTAAGCATGAGATTCCTGATTTCACACTCCCAAACCCAGTCGCTGCTTAGATCCCTGTCTCCATAAACATCACCTTTCGCCCAGGTGCTCCCAACAGACACCTAGGAACCATCTTTGATTCCCTCCTTTCCATGACAGCCTGTGTCCGGCCCCGTCCTCCTCCAAGTCTTGCTAGTTCTGTCTCCCAGGATACCTCCCACCTGCCCGCTCCTCTGCCCTCACTGCTGCTTCCACCGTCGCCCAGGCTGTCTATAGCATCTCTCGCCTGGACTTTGGCAGAGGCCCATTCCCCATCTGGGTCAGTCAGGTCAGGCCCCTCTCCTTCCAGCAGCACTCTGCTGGCTCTAGCTGTAGTGAGGATAGAGCTCAGGGTCCCCTGCTTCTCAGTCCCTGCCTGCCTCAGTATCCAACCTCGCTCTCACTCATAGGCTCCATCATGTGGTCTCTTGGCTTTTTCCTGCCTCAGGCCTTTGGCCTTGCAGCAACCCTGCCAAGAATGTCACCCCCAGGCTCCTTGAGGTCCGCTAAACAGCACTGCTCCAACTGGGTTCCCCTAGTCACCGCATCAAGGTAATCTCCTGTTATGTGCGATCACTCGCCCTGTCTTCTATCCTTCAGAGCATCTCCCCCTTTCAGATATCCTGTTTCTTTCTCTACTTTCTTATGTGAACTCCATCAGGGCAAGATCTTGCCTGACTTGCTCATCATCTGTATTCATTTCCAAGGGCTGACGTAAACAAATGCCCACAAACTAAGTGGCTTAAAACAACACACATCTATTCTCTCACAGTTCTGGAAGCCAGAAGTCTGAAATCAAGGAGTCTGCAGGGTCATACTCCCTCTGAAGACTCTGGGGGAAGAATCCTTCCTTGCTTCGTCCAGCTTCTGGTGGCTCCAGGTGTTCCTGGGCTTGTGGCTGCATCTCTCTCTAACTCTGCCTCCGTCTTCACATGGCCTTTTCTATCTGCATTTCCTCTTCTTCTGTCTCTTATAAGGACATTTGTCATTAGGTATAGGGCCCACCCAGATAATCCAGGAAGATCTCACCTCAGGATCTTTAACTCAATTACATCTGCAAAGACTTTTTCCAAATAAAGTCACCTTCCTGGGTTCCAGGGGTTAATACATGGCCACCATTCATTCCACTACCCCATCATGCCCCCAGTGTCTAGCACAGGCCTTACGGAGAAGGTACTCAGTAGAATCTGTAAAATGAACTAACGAATGAATGAATGCCACTGACTTTTGATGCTTGAATCAATTCTGCAACAATCAAGGATAATCAAGGGATTATCCAAGCTTCTCTTTGAATACTTGTAGGAATAGAAAACTTACCAATACTCAAAGCAGCCTGATTTTCCTTGGAACAGGTCTGACTATTAATTCTTCCTTGGGTTGAGTTCATATTTCCAACTGTAATTTACATGAGTTAATCCTGTTGCTACTTTGGGGTCCACTCACTGGATCTAATCTCTATTATCACATACCTATGACAGTCCTTAAGATAGCTGAACACAGATACTGATAGATTCATTTAATCAACAATTATAGTGTGTGAATATCAGACGATGAAAGTCGGCATTTTTTAAGTTTATTTTTTATTTTGAGAGAGAGAGAAAGAGAGAGAGAGAGAGCACAGGCAGGGGAGGGGCAGAGAGAAGGAGAGAGAATCTCAAACAGGCTCTGCACCATCAGTATACAACCCAATATGGGGCTCGAACTCATGAACCATGAGATACAATGATCTGAGCTGAGATCAAGAGTCAGACGCTTAACTGGCTGCACCACCCAGGTCAATGTTTTAAACACCAGTCTTGGGGCTCTGTGCTGGGCATGGAGCCTGCTTAAGATTCTCTCTCTCCCTGTTCTTCTGCCCTTCTCCCCTGTTCTCTCTCTCTCTCTCTCTCTCTCTCTCTCTCTCTCTCTAATAAATAAATAAATAAATAAATAAATAAATAAATAAATAGATAGATATTCCAAAGAGCACTTTTCTGCAGTGTATACTCACAACCCCAACTTCAATAATGTAGTGGCAATCATGCAAATATTTAAAACCCATAAGTGGACAAGATGAAAAATACAGGTCTTTTTCACATTCTTATATTTATTGTCTACACTGGTACTTCCCAGAGGATGTTATGAGTATACTAATCATACCAAATGCTCGCTGAAGTCCAAAGCTAAATACATCTTATAAATATTCTACACCATGCCTCCTTCTCCATCATTCCCACTGCATGGTACATAGTTCAAGCTCCAAGCATCCTGTGGATCTTGCTTTTACTCAAGAATTTCTCTTACCCCAACAGGTTTTAGATGCAGACAATCTTGTTGGTGTTGTTCAGATTGAAAACATCATGGTCTTCGCAGAGTCTTACGACGTTGCCTTGGACATCACCTTTCCCAAAGGTCTGTTAGCCCCTTCAAGGAATGGGTGTTTGGAAGTCACATCTTTCAGTGCAGTATATTTCTTGTTTGTTTTTTTTTTTTTTTAATTTAAATTTTAGTTAACCAATATACAGTGTACAATATTGGTTTCAGGAGTAGAATTCAGTAATTTATCACTTACATACACATACAATGCACAGTGCTCATCCCGACAAGTGCTCTCCTTAGTACCCATCATCCATCTAGCCCATCCCCCACTCACTTCCCTCCATCAACTCTTGGTTTGTTCTCTATCATTAACATTCTCTTGTGGGTTGTTTCCCTCTCTTCTCTTCCCACCCCCTTCCCATATATTCATCTGTTTTGTTTCTAAAATTCCACATGAGTGAAATCATATGGTATTTGTCTTTCTCTGATAGTACAGTATGTTTCTTTTTATTTTCAAATTAAGTATTTTTTTAAGTATAATTTATTGTCAAGTCGGCTAACATACAGTGTATACAGTGTACTCTTGGTTTTGGGGGCAGTTTCCCGTGATTCATCGCTTAGTATATTTCTTATGTAGAGGAAGACTAGTGGATGTTGGGGAGGGGGTGGAATTTCAGTCAATTGTAATGCAAATCCCCGAATAATGTTAGCAACATTACTACGAATCTTAATTTCTCTAATGGGAGATGATGAGGGGTGGCCATTAGTAGAAAGTTTGCAGAGCTTTTTTCTGAACAGTCATCTTAGAGTAAGTGCCTGTCTTCTTCCAACCTGTGTTAACCTAAATTAAAACCTAACCTAAATTAAAAATTTCAACAGTTTTCTATCACTGCTGTAACAAATTACCAGAAACATTGTGGCTTAAATCGACACAAATTTATCAGCTTACAGTGCTGTGGTTCTGAAGTCCAAAGCAGATCTACCTGGGCTAACATCAAGGTGTTGGCAGAGCTGCACTCATTTCTGGAAGCTCTGAGGGAGAATCCATTTCCTTGCCTTTTCCAGCTTCTAGGAGCTGTCTGCATCCCTTGGGGCATGGTCCTTTTCCTCCATCTTCAGAGCCAGCAATGTTGGGCCAGGTCCTTCTCACGCCACCATCTCTCTAGTTCTCCCACTTCTGTCTCCTTTAAGGGTCCTTGTGATTACATTGGGCCCACCCAGAGAATCCAGGACAACCTTTCTATTTTTTAAAGTCAGATGATTAGCAACCTTAATTCCATCCATAATTCTCCTTTGACATGTAAATTAGCATATTCACAGATTCCGGGGATTAGGACATGGACAACTTCCGGGGGCACAGGGCATCATTCTGCCCATTCTACTGCCCTAACACCCGGGTTAGATCCCTCCCTTTTAGCATGCAGTTCTCCATTATTTCTCCCTTTTCTGACTGGTCTCCTTCTCAGCAGGATGCGTAGAACACAAGAGCCACATGCGCACCCACATGTCATTAGTCTTATGTACAAAGATACTTATTGCGGCATTATTTGTAATAATGGAAGATTGGAAATAACCTAAATGTCTATTAAGAATGGAATATTATTATTATAGAAATAATATTTTAAGTTATAGAACAGCCTATCATGGTATACATATAGCCATCAAGATCACATTTATGAGGTTTTCAATTATGTGGAGACATGCTTATGATGCAATGCTAAGTAAAACAATACAAATTTATACGTAATATTCTAAGTATGTATATTATACACTTGATGCAAAAAAAAAAATTTTAATAGCAGAAGTTTTAGCTAGTGGAAAGCATGAAAGGAAGGACAGTGGTCCTAAGATGGAAACCAGGGGGAGCCACCCAACTTGAACTGGGCTCAAGAGCAGTGTCTATTGTTTATTGGCTGAGACTCAATTGCTCGAGGTATTTTTAGCCACAGTGTTTTCAGAAAACAAATCCTCTGAACTTGTCGCCGTGAATTTTCCACGTGAACTTCAATAGGGAGTTCCCCTGCTTCTCACCCCTGTGCCATCCACTCATCCTCCCCACCCTGGCCCTTGGCTTCTGCAGGAGCTGAAGGAGGCCTCGATTTCGGGATTGTGAAGGTCATGGAAGAGGTGAAGCAGCCCCTGCAGCTGAAGAACCGTGGGAAATATGAGATCATGTTCAGGTAACCTGAAAACCGTCGGTCACATGGTCATCCCCATCCACTCACGGTCTGGGAGATACAAAAAAAACCTTGACTGGGGAAATCATAAAAACCATCTCTGCTTTGAGCCTCACTCAGGCTTCAAACGAATGGGATTTCAGCTCCTGAGAGCAGAGGCTCTCAACTCTGTGGCTTTACAGGGGTCCTTCAGGGTCCTCTGAATGCACCCAGAGCCACAGGGGTCCAGGGGTGGGAGGGAGACTCAGAGGGAGAGGTTGGGTGAAGGTGAGGGGAGGTCCTGGGGGTGGAGGGAGAGACTGGAGATAGGGACCTCAGCTGGCTCCTATCTGTCTCATAAGGCAGCATTCCACCTAAGACTGCATGTGAAGAAAGGGATTTTTCCAGTTTTCTTTTTTAATTTTAAGAACCACTGTGTTCTGGAATCCAAATGGTGGCCTGGTAGAATAGAGCTCCAGCTTGTGCTCTTTCTTGAGGAAGCAAAACTAATATAAGAACAGAGAAGGAGAAAAGCCATAAGAGATTCTTAAACAGCAGAGAACTGAGGGTGGCTAGAGCAGGGTTGGGCTGGGGGATGGGCTAAATGAGCCAGGGGCATTAAGGAGGACACTTGGGATGAGCACTGGGTGTTATACGTAGGTAATGAATCACTAAATTCTGTTCCTGAAATCATTATGACACTAACTTGGATTCAAATTTTTAAAAATAAATAAATAAATAATTTTAAAAATGAAACACAAGGGGCACCTTGGTGGCTTCACCGGTTAAGCCTCAGACTGCAACTCAGGTTATGATCTCATGGGTTCATGGGTTTGAGCCCCCCATCGGGCTCTGTGCTGACAGCACAGAGCCTGGAGCCTGCTTCAGATTCTGCGTGTGTCTCTTTCTCTGTCCCTGCCTGCTTGCACTCTGTCTCTCTCTCAAAAATAAAAAAAAAAAAATAAAAAAATAAAAAAAAGAAACACTGAATCTGAGATTTCTCAGAGAGGAAAGGGTGGTACTGGGTTGGGGAAGGGAGAAGGTCACTCAGGCAGAGGGTCACACAAACCTTGGGGGCAGTGCCAGCACCTGTGGCCAGTCTACAATCTATTCTCTGGACAATTATCCTGCCCCCTAGAAAAACTGCAGTTGATAAAGGGACTTCCCCCTCACGGACTTAGAAGGAATCCAGTGTATTCATGATAGTTTCATTTCAGCTGACAGAACAGTGATGTGAGAGAGGTCCTTCCTCAGGGCTACCATTACTAGACTCATAAATTGAAATGTAAATATAGATAAAAGCTAAAAGAAAGCCACTGTCCCCTTGGAATTAGCGCTGAATGGAGTCTTGCCTGTTGGTGAGTTTTGTTGTAGGTTATCATTGGGGCGTTAGCTCTGCTCTTTGAGGTTACGTGGAACGGTCACCTTCAGGATGGAACAGGTGATCAAAATTCACCGGAAGGCTGTGCGGAGAAGGGAGGAAACTCAGGTACCAGGTGTGCAGCAGTAGAGCCACCAGGCCTCCTGGAGCATGGGGGTGATGTTGAGGTCCCCATGACAACTCCAGGTGTCCTGCCTCAGCTTAAGTTCCTTGCTTCTGCTCCAGTCCCTCTGCCATTCTCATGAGCCAGCTGCTCTCTGTGGCTTCGTACCTCACCCCCATTGGGCCATTGCCTCCCTTTCCAAGTGTCCCTGTTAAATGGCTTCTACCCCTGCTTTCTCTCCTTCCTTAGATCCCCTGGCTTCTGCATCACTGTTCCCTCTGTATGTGCTGCATACAGTCACAGAGAGGGGAGGAAGAACGACAGAGAGACAGAGAGATGAATTCATTTAGTTGATCCTTATCTAGCATCAAGCGTCTCTGTTGGGCAAAGATATTCTGCAAAGGCACCTCTTGACCTCAGGCTACAGATGGCTGTCTTTGCCTCATGCACCAATCTCTGGCCTCATCTATCCTGGCTGTGGAGGGGTGGTCAGAACATACAGAGCACAGTGGGCACTTCTAGACACCATGCTTAAGCAGGGCCAGGGACATGGCAGGCACTCAACAGTCTATTTCCTCTCTAGTATCATGGGTTCCCCATAATGACTTAAACTGACCTTTATTCTTATCTTTCAGCTTTTCTGTGGACTCCTTAGGGATTTTGGCAACCAATGTAAATTCCATGATCTCAGTCCTACCCAAAAAGGGCTCACTGACCACAATGGAAAAGCCCACAAATGTCCAGGTGTCATTTCGTGCAAAAAAGGAGGTGAAGATTGAGTACCAGCCAATTCTGCGCTGTCAGGTACAACAGCTCAAAGGGAGGATTCACTCGGTGGCAGGACTGTGGGACTCATTTTGGAAAGAAGAGTACGTGATCTAATACATGCTCTAGGGATTGGTCCCTAGCTAGCAGGCAAGAGTAGGTCAGGTGGGAGGTGTGCAAAGTCATCAGGAATCTAGAGTGCCAGACAGGAAATGTAGCCCCTGATCTTTGAGGAGCACCAAAGGAGCTGAGTTCAGTCATCAAATGCAAAACAAGAGCAGGAAAGTGAAGGAGTAGGTAAAGTCGGTCCCTGTTGGTCCATGGCTGGTACGTTTTCGCTAACATTGTTGTTGCAATAATAAAAAGAGAATGAAAAAAAAATGAGATTGGCTTTCAATGATGAAAGTAGAGAATGGAGTAGGTAGTCATGGGAATTCTGGAGCATAATGGCTAACATCTTCCCACTTCTTCCTCCCTTCTAGATTATTGAGCCCAACATCACAGAAGGGGGTGAAATCATTGCCAGCATCCCAATTAAGTTTTCTGTGAATGCAGTGTTCTCCAAATACAACATCAGCCCCTCCTCCATCATCAACTTTGGAGCTTTGATCTGTGGCGCTCGGAGAAGCACCACCTTCACCATAGAAAATCAAGGTGTTACTGACTTCAGATACGCCCTTTATAGGCTGATGGGGGAGAGCCCCATTCATCAAAAGAAAATGTAAGATGAGTATTCACTTAACTCATGCCATTCCCTGGTTAATTAGTACACTATATTTTACAAAGAGCTTTCATATATTTCATCTAAATTCACCCAATCCCCGGGGCGCCTGGGTGGCTCAGTCGGTTAAGCATCTGACTTCTGCTCAGGTCATGATCGCATGGTTTGTAGGTCTCTGTGCTGACAGCTCAGAACCAGGAGCCTGCTTCAGATTCTGTGTCTCCCTCCCTTTCTGCCCCTCCCCCACCCACACTCTGTCTCCCTCAAAAATAAATAAGACATTAAATTCACCCAATCCCCTTTTGTGGAGCTGAGGTCACTAAGATTTAGAAATGGCTCATCCAAGATTATGCAAGAAATCACCAGTAGATCTCAGTTCTAAACCCACATCTCAGATTCCAGATTCATATGCTTTCTAACTGCTGTCAGATTTAAGGTAAATTTAATTGAACAGATGTGAAGTCTTCTCCTTGGGGTTGTGTCTGTTGTCCTCGTGCTTCTCGTGTGTGCTACAAGACTCCCAGTAAGTCAGTGTCCTCTTTATTGTAAGATGTCGGGGGACTATTATAACCACAAGCTAAATCAAAATACATCATAGCTGTGCTTCATGTGGGGGATGGCAGAAGGTACCCTGGAAATGTAGACTAGAGACGCGTGCTGCGGCATTCAGTCTCCTGGGACTGTTTTTACCTTCTCCACATGAAGACCCGGTATAACAAGAGCTAACTTAATAGCTGTTCCAACGGCGAAAGTCTGTATTCTTCAAAAGGCAGCTCTTAACCAATTCACTAAAACAATTTACCTTTCTGAGTGCTTTTGTCTTTTATTTGATGATCATCTTTTTTGGCAAATTAAGCATAGTTTTACCAATTTTTGAGGCACTTTGTCCTGACTAATTAATTGACCCCCTAATTAATTAATTTAAAATTGACTTTACAAGTAATTGTTTTAAATCAGACATCCACTGTTTGTAATTGTTTTGTATTTTTGTAGATATGTTTTTCCATTTTGGCTAAGCTTGAATGTATTAAGAAATTTGGGGTTAAGCTATTTAAACTTTCTTTCTTCCAAATTTAATTTCAGCTTAATTTTTTTATCATTTATCTTACAATAATTCAATACCTTTGACAGATATTATGATGTAATTGTATTTTTCTTTAAATTGTTTTTTATTTAAATTCAAGTTAGTTAACATACAGTGTTTTTAATTTTAATTGTTTTTCATTTAAGTGTGTACAAATTTAACGCAAAACACTCAAAGGGGGTTGAACTTTTGTTGTTTTGGCCATTATGCAAGTGAATGCTCAAATTATATAAAGCTCTCAAAAGTCTAAGATTGTACCTCAAATACATTTGACATTGTAGGTTAACTGGCATCTAGACAAGCTAATTAATGGGTAAACTAGCTTCAAAAGAAGTGAACAGCAGCCAGAATCCTGTATTTGAGCTATTGCATAAATTCACTTTAAAAGCACCATGACTATAAATATGAAGAAAAGGGACAGAATTTAAGTCTATTTGACATTTCTTTTTTTTTAAGTAAGATCAAGTAAAAGATTTTTCCACAAATGATTTTCCGTAAATAATTTTCACACACTGCTTCCCAGTGAAGTCAAGTAAACATTTAAAAATTATTATTTTCTTGCAGTAATGTCCATGTACTTGTGAATCATAGTTAATAAGTATAATTACTATATAGTTTTCTTATAATTATTCAGTGAGGTTGGTTAATGATAAATAGGCTGACCCCCCACCCCCACCCAGATTCTCCTTTGGCTGCCTCCTTCATTCTTAGGACAAGGGACCTTACAATTAGCAGACAAGTGGTACTGAATGTCACCACCCCAACCTGAGGGTGTACTCCTGCTTCTTTAATCAGAACCAGCCATGTTAGACATGCAAGATCGCGGGAAAGCTTCTACAAGACTGGCCCTTCCAAAGCAACCAAGCTCTCTGATACTGTTCAGAAAGAAATAAACATCACAAACCAGGTGAGCACCCTTTTCCTTGTCACAGAAGCCCCGTAAGCCTGCCTCCCAACTAGTTTTCTCCTGACTAGTTCTTGCAACAAATACCCCCCTAGGCTAGAGGGATTTGAATGAACCCACGGTGGCAGGAATTCTAGTTATATTGAAATATTACTTTCATTTTACGGCAAGGTGTTGACTTTTAATTTGGATATCCTCTCTTGTTTTAAAACCCTCATTGGCTCCTTATTGCCTTAAAATTAAGTTTCAGCTTTTCATGTATATTTTAATCAAGAATCATTTGTTAATAAAAAAAACAGAAACCCATGTGGACAGACTTAAATAAAAGCAGATTTTAAGACTTCTCTAATAAGATGAAATAAACATACTTTTCTTTATTCTGCCCAACTAAGTACAACTAAAAACCCTGCACATTGTATACAAAACTAACATAGGAGACCAAAAGGTGAGGAGAAAAAATAAGACTACCTAGGATCCTTGGGACCTAACAAGCATCACAATGGTGAGTTCCCTGAGTTTTCTTTTTACTTCATATATCTAAAACTGGGTGCAAAAGGAGCCAGCAACCCAGAAACATCAACAGACACAAACCAAAAAAAGCTCCAACAAAAGCCTGCTCCCACTAGCCAAAGGGCCAGGAAAAGAGCAGCCCAGCAACACAGAAAACTTTCATAAGAACTTTTCTATTACAGAAGCACTTGGGTGGCTTAGTTGGTTAAGCATCCGACTCTTGATCTCAGCTCAGGTCTTGATCTCAGAGTCATGAGTTCAAGCCCTGTGTTGGGCCCCATGCTGGTCATGAAGCCTAATTAAAAAAAATAAAAAGACCTATTATAGTCAAACAACAGAAAAATCTGTGGCCATATCTGACCCCTGCTAGCAAAATCCAGTGGGGAGCCTAGAATTATACCTTATTCAGGCTGTCATAAGATGTCCCAAACCTCTTCCAGAGTTGTGTTTGAGAATGTCCAGTGGGGAGGTAGAGTTTTCATTACCCCCTACCACCTCCACCTTTTATTGTAAAGACACCACTTAGGGAGCCTTGTTCCACCCCAACCCAGTGGTAATGATACATCCCTCCCTGCCCCACAATGGACCTCCCTACCCGAAAGCATCAGCAGAACAGTAGCAAGGTACTCCTACCCCTCTCCACCAAGGAGGTATCTGTCTACGACCAGTGGGAAATGGGAATTGCCACCCCTCTCTGGCAGTTATGAGAAGTCTGAGTCAGAGATCTGTACCCCCACCCCCACCTGGCAGTAATGAGCCAGTGCCCCACTTCCCCTGAAAGAGTGGTGTCAGAGAATGCCAGCTCAAACAGAAGATTTAAGTAAGATCCAGAGTCTCAGATAGCCAAAATTCCCCAGGTTTCAACTGAAAATCACTCATCATATCAAAAACTAGGAAGATCTCAAACTAATAGATGCCAACACTGAAATGACTGTTAAAATTATCTGACAAAGGTGTTAAAGCAGCCAACATAAAAATGCTTCAAAGAGCAACTCTAAACATGCTTGGAACAAATGAAAACATGGTTAAGTCTTAGCAAAGGAAGAGAAGACATAAGGAACCTAATGGAAACTTTGGAACTGAAAAAATAACCAGAAGTTAAAACTCATTTGGTGGGTTCAACAATAGAATGGAGGGGACAGAGGAAAGACCCAGTGAACTTGAAGACATAACAATAGAAATTCTTTGTATTATATCTCTTTGCTATTGCTCTCAAAACAAACTACTTCAAACTTAGTGGTTTAAGACAATGCAAATTTTACCTTACACTATCTGTATACTTCAGAAGCTTGACACAGGACTCACTGGGCTAACATCAAGGTGTTTGCAAAGGTGTATTCTTTTCTGGAGATTTTGGAAGAGAATCCATTTCCTCACCTTTTCCAGCTTCTAGAGGGCACCTGCCTTTCTTGGTTAATAACTTTCTCCCTCCATCTTCAAAACTAGCCATAATGGATCAAGTCTTTCTCACATCACATGATTCCAGCCTCTTCCATAGTCACATCCCCTTCTAACTCTGTTAGACCTACTTCTTCCATATCTCAGGGCCCTTGTGATTACATTGGTCCCAAGGTAATACAGGATACTCTCCCCATCTCAAGGTTCTTAATCATCAACAGAGTTTTCCCCCATGTAAGGTAATATATATACAGGTTCCAGGGATTAGGATGTGGACATCTTTGAGAGGCCATTTTTCTGCCCAGTCTAAACAAGAGAGAAAATAAACTCTGTTTTGAGTCTTTTGAAAGCCTATTTGAGTCTAATGAATAAAAAAAATGAACAGACCCTGAGGGACTTGTGGAATTATAACAAAAAATCTAATATCCTTTTCATCAGAGTTCCAGAAGGAGAAAAGAAGTAGGGTTGGGATGAAAAGGTACTCAAAGATATGATGACTGAAACTTCCCAAATTTAGCAGAAGATGTAAGCCTGTAGATTCAAGTATCTGGGAAAATCCCAAATAGGACAAACCTAAATAAATCCATACCAACACACATCATAGTCAAACTTCTAAAAACTAAAGACAAAAGAATCTGGAAAGCAGGGACTCCTGGCTGGCTCAGTTGATAGAGCATGCAACTCTTGATCTTGGGGTTGTGAGTTTGAGCTCCACGTTGGGTGTAGAGATTACTTAAAAATAAGTTTTCTTTTTTTTTTTTAATCTTGAAAGCAGTGAAAGAGGAATGACACCTTACATATAGGGGGAAACTATTTAAACGACAGCAGATTTTCTTATCAAAAATCATAGGGGCCAGAAGAAAGTGGCAAAACATTTTGCAAGCACAGGAAGCAAATAATTGTGAAGCCAGAATCTTATATCCAGCAAACATATGCCTCAGAAATGAATGGAAAATTAAAGCTTTCTCAAATGAAGGAAAAGTAAAATAATTTGTTTTTAGCAGGTCTCTCCTAAAAGAATGACTGGAGGAATTTCTTTAAACACAAAATAAATAATAAATGAAAGAATTATGGAACATCAAGAAGGAAGTAAAAATATGGCAGGCGATTATGTGTGTAAATTCAATATACTTCCCTATCCTCTTGAGTTTTCTAAATAATGTTTATCAATTAAGACAAAATTTATAACACTGTCTAATATGGTTCTAAATGGATGTAGAGGAAATATTTTAGACACTTATAAAGGAAGGAGGGTGACTAAGCAGTTGACCAGCAACATGGTAAATTCTATAATTGAGGTGTGTATGGAGGGTGAAGCTCCAGAAAGATGAATAAATAAAGTTCTACTGTTCCTGGTAGGTGTTAAAAGTCACTGAAGGCTTCATAGAGGAGAAAGACTTACTCATGTAGGATGCTGTTTAGCTGCAAGTAACAGAAAATCCAACATTAGTGGTCTAAATAGAATATGTTTAGGTAAGGTAGACAGTTGCTTGTGTTGTTAGAGGCTCTTTGGTGTTTGAAATTCTCTTGACTTTTCTTCATGGTTCCAAGATGGCTGCTGCAGCTCCAGCCACCACTTGTGCATTGAAGGCAAAAGTAAGAAAAAGTAGGTATTCTGTACTAGGTGGACACTGGTAATTATTGATTACATTTGGATTGAATTTTCTACATGCTGGTTTTCATGTCTTCTCAAGTATTTTCCTCTTCAACAGAAGCCTTTTATTTAATTAACATACATAATATTTTTTCTACATATGTTTCTATAACTCTCATCCCTTCTAATATATGTGTATATGTTTGGGATTGTTTTTTGTCTTTTGGGTTTTTTTGTTTGTTTTGCTTTCTTCTCCTACTGTATCTTCTTTGCCTTTAGTGAGAGGCCTCCCTCCACGACCCTACCTTTCAGTTCCAATGATCTTGTCCTCTCTCCCACCTTCGCAACTCGCTCTCGAGGTCACACCCTGAATCTCATACCAAAAGAAACTGAGATGCTTCTGAACTCTTGACTTCTAAGATTCCTTTCTTTGACCACCACTTCCCTTTCTTACATCTAACTCACGTCCATCCATTTCAGCTCTTCTGTGCCCTCACTCTGACCTTGATCCTTTGTGACAACACTCAACCGTATTCTTACTATCCAAAGCTTCTCCTTCTCACCAATTTATATTCCCACTATAGTGCACAATACTAATTTTGATAATGGCCATTCTAACAGGCGTGAGGTGATATCTCATTGTGATTTTTTTTTTGCATTTCCCTGATGATAGATGATCAACTTTGTTGATATGATTACATTAAGAACCTTGAAATGGGGAGATTATCCTGTTTTATCCTTAGCCCTATGTGGTCACAAGGGGTTGGGAGTGGTGGAGGAAATGGGGAGATGTTGGTCAAAGGGTGCAAACTTCCAGTTTATAAGTTGTGTAAGTTCTGGGAATCTAATATGCACTTGGTGACTCTAGTTAACAGTAATGTATTATACATGTGGAAGTTGTTAAGAGACTAGATCTTAAACATTCTCCTCACACACAAAAAAATGGCAATTATGTGAGCTGATGGATGCATTAACTAACATTGTGGTAATCATTTTGCAGTATATATCAGTATCAAATCATCTCATTGTACACCTTAAACTTATACAATGTTATATGTCATTTACATCTCAACAAAGCTGGTAGGGGGGAGAACCAGAGGAGTATGTGGTAATATCCCATTTTTTGAGCACTAATTCTGTGCCAGATGCTATGTTAAGTACTTCACGCACATTTTTTTTTCATTGATGCCGCCAGTGATTCAAGGTGGGGGCTTTAGCCCCACTTCATGGATAAACTGAGACTCAGAGAAGTCACTTGTCCAAGGTCAAATAGTTAGATTATAGCAGGGGTGGGATTCAAACTCATGACTGTCTGACTCAAAAGTCTACATCCTTAGCCAGTGCTCTGTCTATACCCCTCTGCCAGCAGATTCCGCTCTGGGTAAGAGTTGTGCAATGTGGAATACGTCTGTTCCCTTAGGCTCCCACTCAGTCATGATTGGTCAGAAGGAATGTGCACAGAAAGAAGCACTGAGAGAACCCATCCCTGAAGATTCCCCAGGCCTTCCCTGCCTCCAGAAGAAAGCTAGGGTTCAGAGAAAGCCTGTGGGGAGAGAACCAACTGGTCCCTCTTGACACCGTCTCACAATGCTGGTAGAAGGGCTCAGACTCTGTCACCCCACCCCTCTCACCCCTCAACCTTTCCTGCAGGCTCGCTTCACCCATGGCATGTTCACCATCTACCCTGGGTTCGGCTCCATCCCTTCCGGAGGAACCCAGGTTATCACTGTCGATTGCGTGGCTGACCCTGTGGGAAGATGTGAGGAATTCATAGCTATCGATATATCTGACCGAGACCCAAGAGATCAGCCTGGCGGCATTCCTTACAGCCTGTTGGCAGAAGCCTGTCTACCAGGTACTGGGCACTCAGATTGGATAGCACTCCCTTAAAAGACCTTGCCCTCCACCAACCATTCAAATGTTTAGCAGATATAGCTGAACTGCTTCCTCTGGGTCCTTAGAACTTCCTCTGGTGTCTTCAGCCATATTTTTCCTTAAAGATTTATAAGGCATGCACAGAAGGTGTGCAGCTTTAAACTCCTAGTCTTCCTGAGTTTGGTCCAGGATTCTCATATGAATAGTATTATCTGGGAATCGTGGTGTAATGAGATATGGCACAGGACCCAGGAACACCGAATCCCACTCATGGCCTGGCCATTCCCCATGGGCAACATACACACAGAGAACAATGTTCAGTGACTGTGCATATTATCACTTTAACTCAGCAAGATTCGGGTAAAGCACAGAGAGAACTCCTCTTGTTTTGCTGTAGACTCCCTGCAGCCTCACACCAACATAGGCCAAATGCCCCCTTCTTTCCTAAGTCCACCCCGGATCCTAGAACTTACCTCTCCTTACTACTGGGAGGAAAATATGGTTGGGGTCTGATAACCAGCAAGAGCAATACAAAAAAAGAAGAGAAGATAGAATTTGTGCCATCACTCCCACCCTCTTGTGTGAATTCCCCTACCTCTCCTCTTATGATTGTCCTCCATCGGAATCAAATCTTCAAATTAGCAACTACAGAAAGCAGGAACCAGGCTATCAGGGCTCGTCTCTCATTCTTCCCTCCACTCCCCAGCCTTCGTGACTGACAACAGTGCCTTGATATTTGAGGAGCACAAGATTTGTAACAGCGCTAGCCTGCTCAATGTCCTACAGACCATGGAGAGTGGGGGGCTGTTTGTGGAGGATGAGAACAAGTTCATTTTCTGCAACGTCCTGGTGGGTCATCAGGCCAAGGCTCGGTTCAAGATCAGCAATATGGGAAAGATCGCCTGTGATGTGAACATTGTAGTTAAGCCCATCTCCAACAAGGTAAGCAGCCCCAAATGGCCCTGGCCCACTGAAGCTGGCAGGAAGCTATGGAAAGAGCTCTTGGAAACCCTACTCTAGAGCCTCTAGACATGAGTGGGGATTATCTGCCTCTCAGGCCCTGCTGGAAATCATATGAGGTAACTGGGCAGTTTCCCCTAAGCCAAGAGCCATACATTTCTCTCAGTGGATGTCTCCTCTGGGTTTTAAAATGGTGCACACCAATGAGTAACTCTCTCATCCATCAAACAGCCACCTATACCTATAATAGATCAAGCATTGTGGGGAGAGCCAAAGATGAGTGCCAGCTCAGGGAGGCTGCCTTGGGTTGCACATTTGTCTGGTAAGGAGGATTAGGGGGATGTCAGGGTGTAAGGGTAAGGTGAAGTGATGAACAATTGTTAACCCCTGCTGCATTCTAGGCACTTTGTTAAATTATTTACATTTATTGCCTCATTTCATCCTCGCAGAAAGTTTGTATAACCAGACTTTGTGTTATTATACTCATTTTATAGTTAGAAAAATGAAGCCTAGGGACACAGGGCTGGGTTTAGAGCCAAGCTTCATCCACATATAAGGTAAATAATAAATGCCTATCTCAGGGCCTGTAGGTTTGAAACTCCTTTCCTCTCCGAGTTAGACCATACTGAGGTCCTTTTTCCTCACAATAGAGCAGCAAATTAAGGATACGAAGAGAGAAGCTTAGTCAATAGACGATCAGATGTGCTGCAAATACTGTTTGGTCTCACCTCAGCTCCTTTAGTTCTCTGCCCAAAGGTGAAATTTTGGCCCAGGTGGTCCTTGTGCCCCAGAGCTGGCATTGTTCACATGGGTGATGGTGGCGGGGAGATAACTCAAGGGTTGGCCTAGTCTAGAGCTGAGAAGAGTGTGTGCTGTCTCAGGAGACTGTCACCACAGAAGGTTAGGGTTTGAAAGGCTATCTCATCCCTTTTATGACTTCTCTCAGGCCCTGACGATATCCAGTCATTACTCTCTGACCTTTTTTTGGACACGAAGGGACAGCTTTCTTTCTATTCCACACTAAAAACATAAAAAGTGAGCAAGCCTTATTTCTAAATGATAGGTTTTTAACAGGGGATTTGCATACATATTCTCCTCTTCCCTAATTTGCATAATATCCCTTGAAAAGAGCAAAGAAGCCTTCGTGCCCTCAGCTTAAAAATAAGAGGAAATAGTTTTGAATCCCATTTGCCATCATTAAAAATGCAAAAATCCTTTTGAGGCCTTGCCAGGGGTCCCTACAGTCTTCCCAAAACACAGCCACAAGATGCAGACAGATCAAGCGCTGTGGGAGGTTTGTTCTAGCTAAAGCTCTTTGAGTTGCAAGGAGCAGAAACCAACCCAGGATGGCCCAAACAAGCAAGGTTTGCTTCAATAAATCAGAGACCTCAGACAAAGGTCAGAGCACACCATGTAGCCAGAGCTCTATGGAACTGGAATTGTCACCTGTAATGCAACTTTTAGAAGACCAACAGAAGCTCTATCTTTCAATGGCCATGTGCCACTCACTCATGGTGTCTCCATTGTTCTATTCTCTAGTCTGGCTTCCAGTTCAGCTCCACATCAGCAACCACCAATGACCTTTGGGCATCTTAACTTGTTTGAGAGAGAGGGAAAGAAAAAGGTGGCAGGGGAGGGGGGGGCACTATCTGAGATATGGTTTAATTCACCTGTTTGAGTCAAATATCATAGGTCTAGCCAAGTCCAGCTAGTTATTGCTCAGGAGTGGGTCCCAGAGTATCTAGGCTGTTCCTTCCAGGGACATGACTATGTACGAAATGGATGGAGCATGTCTACCACAGAGTTTAGATGAGGAAGATTTTACAGCAAGGGCAGTAGAGATAAGAAGTAAGTCTTATTTGATGCAAAGTAGCTAACACACTGATCCCTGCTCCCCCTCCCCAGCTCATTGCCCGAATCGTTGACATTTTTGATGTGGAACCCAATAAGATGTGTGTTGCCAGCCGCTCACATGCCTTTGCCACGGTGACCTTTACCCCGCAGACCATGCAGACCTACCAGTGTATCTTCGAGGCTACCTTGGATGGCTTGCCTAGGTACCAGCTCCCCAGCTCCCTCTCTTACAGCAGGGCTGCAGGCCACACCCTCTGTGGAATGTCCTTCCTGGCATGCCAGGCTGACAGGCCTCCATCTTGCTGTTCCCTGCAGCAATCTGACCAAGAACCGAAGCCTTGTGTTTGATATCGTCGGGGAAGGGAACCTCCCGCGGGTGACGGTAGTGCGACCAGTTCTCTACAACCAAAATGGAAACCCCTTGCTCCTCTTTAAGAGGCTTCTGCTTGGTCAGTCAGAGAAGCTGCCTCTCATCCTCAAGAACAATGGCACCATCCCTGCCCAGGTACCATTGGAGGTGAAGTATGGGATGGAAAGGGAAAAGAATGATTCAGAAGAAAGACTTCTGATGTTGAGGACTCTGCCATCCCTGATCTATGAGGACTTCTTTGATGTTCCTCATATGTTAGCCTGTGTAAGACATGGGACATGCAGAGCCCAGTCAGCTGTGGTGTCTGCCCTCCAGGAGTGTAGGAAAGCAGATTAGATAGCACACTCATAGTTACCGTGTGAAGCAGTGTGCAGTGATATACCCTAAGCTGAGTAGGAGGATTATGGTGTTCTTGGTATCTTCCTTACTCTCCACTTTTTTTCTGTAATGAACATTGCATTTTTAATAAGGAAGAAACTAAAGAAACCTCATTAGGGGTGAGAGTTTCAACATCTGAAGGGACTTTGGTTCAGCAATTAAATTTATGTTTCTATTTTACAAACAAAAAGTGATAAACTGTGTAAGTGTCATCCAAAGAACCATAAGACTTTCAAAAATGATCTTCTCCCATCTAGGGGAATCAAGGAAAATTTCACTATAAAATGACATGCAAGCTGGGTATTGCAGGATAACTAGGTTTCAGGAAGGGGTATGACAGTGAGTGCATCCAAGCTGGAGAAAGAAGACTGGAAAGACAAAGGAACAGAAGGGGAAAAAAAGTGTCATATATAAACAGGAACTAGTCAGCCCCCAGCTTCTTGAGAACACAGGGGATAGTAGACAAACAGTGGAACATAAAAATAGAAGGATGGAGTAGGGACAACTTCTGGGAGGCTTTGGATTCCCTCTATACTTTAAACCCTACAAGATGTTATGACTAATATTGTTGGGTTTTGTGGTTTATACAGTTAAGGCTTATTTAGATTTATCCACATAGTTATCTTTTTTATTGCTGTTCACTCCTACATATGCAACCTTCCATCTGAAATCCTTTGCTACCTGATGAAGAAATACCCCCGCAGGTCTGCTGGTGTGGTGAATTCTCTCACTTTGTGTTGAGAAATCTCCATTTCTTCTTCATTTTTTGAAGATTTTTTTTTAGCATTTATTCATTTTTTGAGAGGCAGAGAGAGACAGTATGAGTGGGGAAAGGACAGAGAGAGAGGAAGACACAGAATCCAAAGCAGGCTCCAGGCTCTGAGCTGTCAGCATAGAGCCTGATGCAGTGCTTGAATTCATGAACAGTGAGATCATGACCTGAGCCAAAGTCGAACGCTTAACTGGCTGAGCCACCCAGGCGCCCCCATTTCTTCTTCATTTTTAATGTGATCTTTACTTTCCATCCATTTTTCTCTGCACTCCCTTCTCCATAATTTCTTGGGATAATTTCTTTAACTTTGCCTTTAGCTATGTCTAATTCACTAGTAAACCTTCCACTAAGTTCTTAAGTTATTATATCTTTCAGTTCTAGAATTTCTATTTAGGCTGTTTTTCAAATATGCATAATCAGTTCTTAAGACTTCTAGTTTTGTGCTGAAATTGGCAGACTCAGCTTTATTTCTTGAACATAGTGATCACAACCATTTTGCCATCTGTACCTGATAATTCCAAAATCTGAAGTCCCTGTGGGTCTGTTTCTGATATCTGTTATTCCTGCTCATTTTTGCCCATGTTGTCCTTTCCCCTCGTGTGCCTGGTTATCTTCAATCATGTGTTGAGTATTATACTTGAAAAGTTATTTAGACCTAATAAGACTAAGGATGCTGTTATTTTTCTTCAAAGACAATTTTCATTTGCTTCTGCCAGGTACGTTGGGACCCTAGAAACTGGGCATCACCTAAAGCTGGTTTTAGGGCTTGAGATTTTCTACTGCAAAGAAAACACCCCACCTGTCACAAGACTTTTGCCCTCTTAGTACCAACAGGCCATCAAAAGCACAGCTCATTCTCCCACATACCTCTTCCTGACTGAGTCCAGGTCAAAAACAGTCCATAAATTTAGGCTGTCCTGTCTGGATTCCCATGCTCTCCCAGATCTTGGTGTGGTTATTCCTCATTATCTTCTCAGCTCTGTGATGCTTTAAAAAATTTATTGTTCTTGATGTTGTTGTCTTATTTGTTGTTGTTTTGAGTCCACATTACCTAGTTTACCATCACCCTGCATTGTTTCTGTTATTGTGGCTTTATAAAATGTTCTAGCATCTAGGTCAATAAATTCCTGCTCACCCACTCCCCATTTTTCTAAGTTTTATTAACAAATTTTACAAATCTAGTCTCTGAGATGCACTTTAGACATCATTTTATAATATTCCTCAAAAAATCCAATTGGGAATCCTATGAATTATTCAGGAAGAATTTCTACTTATAGAGTATTTAGGCTCTTTGCCAAGAACAACATTTAGAATTCCCATCCATTTACCTAGATCTTTTTTATGTCAATTTTTTCCCATATAACTCCTCCATATAGTTTCTTACTAAGATTACATCTACACATAAAATTATTTTTTTACCTTAGAAGCTTCCTATGTAGTGTCACTATTTCTTTCTTCTTTTTGCCTCATTTCTTATATTGTTCAATTGTGTTTATGATGGTACCAGCATTACTATCTTCTAAAACTGTATACTGATTTCTTATACCCAAAATCAGATATATGTCTTTATCTTTAGCAGATACATGGCTTTAGCAGGTATACTGCTTCCACTGGTCTAGAAAACATCTGTTTTCTCCAAGTAAATCAGAAACCCACTTTGGTTTTCTTCTTATCTTGGTAGGCTGCTCAATATGACACTATCAGGTAACTAATGCATTAGTTCCTGGGAGATACTGATTTTTAGGAACTCACATTCATGTAAGCCTTCACAGAATGACAAGTATTCATTTCCATTTTATTAGTCTAGTATATATTTTACAGCCGCCTCTGTCAATAGCAGAGGCCTCGGCAACCCCATTTTGATACTACTTAGCTGGGTAATCTGGAAAGTCACCTATGTTCTCTGGACCTCCAGTTCCTTACTTGGACAATAAGGGCTGAACTAAACTTTCATTTTTCCTCCCCAGGTCTAATACTTATTTTATCTCCTTTTTAATAAGAAACTCAAAAACATGACCACTGGGCACAATGACTAGTGTGCCTTCCCAAACAGTACAGTATCTCAATCCAGACTCAAAACCCATGAGCAGCCTGTAAGCTTACCACTCAACCTTGTTTTCCTTCTGCCAGCTGCATGTTGACCTGAGGGACCAACTAGGAGTCTTCTCTCTGAAAGGGTGGCCCACCACCTCCTACATCTACATCACAGAGGAAAACAAACCACATGCAAAAGGTAGGTAGGGGGAGTATAGCTTCTAGAGGGCAATGGGTCTCAGAAGCTGTTTTGTTAGGAAACTGATGAGGATCCAGCCAGAGTAGGAGGCCCAGTCTCCTCATAAATAGCCTCTGCAGGTAAGGCTCATTCCCACACTAGAGCTGCCCTCTCTTGAGTCCGGATCTTTATGGTTACATCTTCCTTTAAACTGGTTCTAAATTTCATGTCTCTCTCTCATCTTGGCAGCAAAGAAAGCTCACACGGCCTCCCTGGTGGTTCTTCCTGGAGACACAGCTGGATTTGATGTCATTTTCCAGTCCCAAAGTGTTGGGAGAATGACAGGCATCATCCACTTGTCAGTGATCAACAATCAGTATGAGGAGACGAACATCCACATGGTGGGAGAGGGTTATGAGGATGACATCACCTTGGGCAACATCCATGGGCTGCTGGTTTCCAGCAGCCATGAAGCCCCAGAGATCTCTGAGGTCATCGAGGAAAATACTATGGAAGACTTGATAACAGGTGAGAGAAACAGCCATGAGCTATTAACAACTGTTGGCTCAGGTTATTTTATTTTATTTTTGTTTTAATTTTTTAAATTGTTTTATTTATTTTTGAGCATGAGGGTGTGAGCAGGGGAGAGACAGAGAGAAAGGGGAACAGAAGATCTGAAGCGGGCTCTGTGCTGACAGCCTCAAACCCAATGCAAGGCTCAAACACACAAACTGTGAGGTCATGACCCAAGCCAAAGTGAGCCACCCAGTCACCATGGCTTAAATAACAGACCAGCCAGCTTCCTGGGGATTTAGGAAAGCATCTTCTCCTTGTTACTGTATGTTCCTTCATTCCTGGCTCAGACAATGCCTTCAGTCACGTGTTCCCTCGAGGAATATTTACTGAGCATCAGCATGCATGTACCAGGCACTGTGCTGAGCCCTGCAGTTCCAAAGAGTAGTACAAGAGTCTCAGGGACTTATAGTTTTAGCTAATTCCAGTTTATCTGAAAAGTGAAATTCAAAATTCAAATTCCAGATTAGCTATGTGAGCACATATCTCTCTGTAGTTGTCCCTGTTCATATCTCTCAGCTGGCTCCTATTGGCGTGGTCTGCTTCATGGGACCCATGTATCCCAGATATTCCAAGAGAAGTCATGGGCTTGTTTCATTAAAGAAGGTGTAGATTTGTGCCACGTCTAGAACATCATTCTCAGTAGCCTCACTACTCAGTGCGCTTTCTGAGAACCAACAGCATCAGCAGCACCTGGGAGCTTGTTAGAAGCAGACACCACCCCAGCATTTCAGGCCTACTGAAGCAGAATCTGCATTATAGCGAGATCCCTAGGTGACTTCTGTATACACTGTATACACTAAAGCTCAGACATGCTTCCCCACTGTCTGTCAAGCACTGCAGCTTCTTTTGGCTGACTATATTCTTTGGGGTAGGAGAAAATTTATGTCATCATTATTATCAAAATGCATTTGTTAGGCAGCCTAATTGTGTGGCTAGTTGGTATGAAGTGAGTTATAAACACATGCTCATAGTTTTTCTAGGAGCTTGATTATAATCCTGGAATGTAGCATTGGACAGTCTCTACAACATGGCTTAAAATCAGTACTCCTCTTTATGTGGTGTTCCACCCCTCTGTGTGGCTACGAGGTGACATCTCTCTTGTCAGGGGTCAAGCAGGAGCCAGCAGCGAACCCTGGCTCAGAAATCAGATTTCATAATTATGATAGGGTTACCACATTTAGAAAATCAGATTATAGGAGTCCCTCTTAAATTTTAATTTCAGATAAACGAGTAATTTTTTTATTTGTGTGTCTGAAAATATTGTATGGGACATAGCGATACTAAAAATTACTCATCATTTATCTATGGTTCAAGTTTAACAAGGGCTTTTATATTATATCCTATTTTAACCCTTAATAGTATTGTTTCAGCAAATAAATGGAGTTGGGGACCTATATTTTCTCTTGAAGGTGAGAGCCAAGGTGGGTGGGTGGGTGGGTGGATGATGGATGGATGGATGGACGGACAGGTGGACAGACGGACAGGTAGATGGACTAATAGATTTCCCAAGGAGGGAAAGTTTATGCTATGTGACTCCAACTTTTCCAGGATAATCATCTGCGGTGGGGGTGGAATGCATGAGGGTAAAGCACCATGTCTTTCAAGTGTTGCCTCCTCAGGAAAGCGAGCCCCAGGGAGGCTAGGGAAGACTCACAGACCTTCTGTTTCTGTCCATAGCTGCTCTGGTGGACCACATCCAGTTTGGGGACTGCCACATCGGAAACAGCTATAACGTGAGCTTCACAGTGACTAATCACAGCCAAGCGAATGTCATACGGTTTGAATGGCCCCTTTTAGCTACAGTTTGCTTTTCCCCACAGGTAAGTGAAAGCCAACTGCTGTTTTCTGGACTCCCTTAGGTGTGAGCCAAACCCAATTTGACTGTCAGTCTATCTTCATGAACGTGTGGGATGAGATGGATGGCTCTCAAGCTGAGAAACAGCCCAGGAACCATCCGTTACTCAGACCAGGTACCAGAGGACACAGTCCGTGTCCCCTCTGGTCTAAGAACAGAGAACGAGGTCTGATGAGACTGTCGCTAGGCTGAAGTTGAGGAATTCCATGCAAGTCTCTATGGATGAAATAGGTCCCAGAGTGGATAGGGATAGGGGCTAGGGTCTTCCTATCACAGATTGTAGACCTGTGTCTCCGAAGGTATATGTTCGTTAGAGCATTAGGCCTGCCAAAGTGGCTCACTGAAAGCTAAGATGGGGGTAGTGGGTTCTGTGGACAACTGAGATATAGCACATTTGCAAATTACATCTTTCTGTTTCTCACTCAGCATACTAAAATCTAGTTAACTTTATTTTACCTGGAATCCCTTTCAGCATCTCACAGCACACATTTTATGAATTGCTGGCCAAGGCTCAAAGTCACACAAGGCCTAAGACAATGTGGTAGCAGATCCTAGCCTCTGGCTACCTGATGCTTTTCATAGACAGTTTGCTGCTGAGTTCCCAGGACAATTCATATACCCAGATATATCCACTGCCTTCTGCCCAGTTTCAGTCACCAAGGCTATTCAAGCATAGATCTCTAGGGGGATAGAGCAAGGAAAGTTGGGGACCCTACTTTGTCACCTTTAAATCTTTGAGTGCCATCAGGAAGTTTTGCTTCCTAGAGGGATGTAAAGTGTCAGTTAAAGTAGACAGAGATAAGCTTCAGACAGTCCATTTATATACACCCACCCCCCCACACACACACATGCATATACCCCTCACCACACACACACACACACACACACACACACACACACACACACACATTTGTGGCCTGGGGAATACTAAGTTTTATTCACCCTTCACTTTCCAGAGGAAGGAGAGATATTTTTATCTGTCAGAAACATGATAGGACTATTATATATATATATATATATATATATATATATGTGTGTGTGTGTGTGTGTGTGTGTGTGTGTTTGTATATGATAAATCATAAATTATTTTATGCCTTAAACCAAACTAGATTTCCCATTTATCTGGTATACTTCAGGGAATCTCAGCCTTCTGGTTTTAGGACTTCTTTACCTTATTAAACATTATTAAGGAACCCCAAAAAGCTGTTTTTTATGTGACTTATGTCTATTGACATTTACCACATTAGAAATTAAAACTGAGAGGGGGCGCCTGGGTGGCTCAGTCGATCGAGCGTCTGACTTCGGCTCGGGTCATGATTTCTTGGTTCGTAAGTTCGAGCCTCGCATCGGGCTCTGTGCTGACAGCTCAGAGCCTGGAGCCTGCTTCGGATTCTGTGTCTACCTCTCTCTCTCTGCCCCTCTCCTGCTCATGCTCTGTCTCTCTCAAAAATGAATAAACTTAAAAAAAATTTTTTTAAGAAATTAAAACTGAGAATATCTAAAAACATGTATTTATTCATTTTTAAATAATAAACCCTTTAATGTTAATATAAATATCATATTTTAATGAAAATAGCTATATTTTTCAAAATAAAAAACGAGTAAGAAGAGTGGCATTATTCTGCAGTTTTATAAATGTCTTTAATATCTGGCTTAATAGAAGATAGCTAGATTCTACTATTTGCTTCTCCATTTGATCTGTTTCAATATCATATGTCATGTAATCTCTATAAAGCTCCATTGTGTACTCATGAGAAAATAAGAATAAAAAAGTCAAATAACATCTTAGTATTATGATGGATGAAAGTAGATCTGACCTTGTGAACTCCTGAAAGGGTCTTAGGGATCCCAAGGGTCACCAGACCACATTCTGAGAACTGCTAATGTACTGTGTACATTGGTCTATAATTCATATAGGTCATATTGATGAAGAAGCACAGGTAGTTAAGAATGTGGTACCTGGAGCCATATTGTCTGGGTCTGAATCCAGCTTTTCCAATATTCATGGTATGGCCACGAGCCAGTTACAAGTTTCCTTGCCTGTAAAATAGGAGTAATAGCTGTACATCTCACAGTGTTGTTGAATGGATTAGAACTGTGTAAAGGTTTAGAACAGTGCCTGAGGCAAGGAACAGTTTAATAAATATTAGCTGCTTTTACTATCATATTTCTATCTAAGAATCTCTTGTAGATATTTAAGACAATCTACACATACAGGTGTGAATGATGCATTTTTTGCCAAGATTTTTGGCTCTACCCCTTCTCTGGAACGTCACCATCAGGTATAAAAAGTCCTCAAGCTCAGATTCCCAAAAATACTAATATCGGGCTCTTCCGCAGATCGGCCACCTTCACCCTGGGTGTGCTAAGGACATAGTAGTGACCATGAAGTCCGAAGTGCCCATCAATCTGAAGAAGATGGGGGTCAAGTGCAAGCTCTCCAGGATCATGTTTCAGCTCCCTGCAGACCAGGTCCCTGATTGGGATGACCGCATGCGCACAGTCAAGTGGGTGGATGTGCTCAGAAACACACCCGGTTCTTTCGCTGCAAAACGAAAGGTGAGTGGGGACATCAGGTACAAATCTGACCAGGCCTGCCGTGGCTGGTGGTGCCTGCTGCTCTCCGGTTCAGTGTCTCATCATTTCCTTCCTTCATGGAACAAAAAAAAAAAAAGTTTGTTTCCCATTCTACATGACCTTGATTTGACCTTGATTTCAGAAGTGACAAACTGAACTGGCAAGTATGCCACCTGCCAGCCATGCAGCCCACACATCTTGACCCAAACCGCTTTAGTTTAAGTCTGGATGCCTCATGGAGCAAGTTCTCTCACCATCAACAGCATCATGGTTAGACTTTCAGCTATTCCCTTTTTCTGTCTGTGTCCGGAATTTGATTAGTTATAATCTTTGGTTCATGACAGAATCTCATCTTTGGTCCATGCGTGTCCCTCTTTCAACTAGTCTTTGGCTGGTTTCTTTTAATAATGTAATAAACAGAGATGAACTCACACTCAGTGTAGGAAGTAGAACATGAATTACCTGTGTGCTTCTCACCCATTCCATCCCCCTGCCTCCCTCTTAGACATAATCACGATCCTGAATCTTGTTTACTCATTCCCTTGATTTTTAGTTTTTCTTTCTTTTTCAACCTATACATTCTATTTTTTAAATATCATTTATTGTCAGATTGGCTTCCATACAACACCCAGTGCTCATTCTAAAAGGCATACCGTTTTGTTGTAGTTTCTAACTTTTAGTTTTTAAAAAACGGTTACTGCCTGTGATCCATATTGTTTCATGTGGCTATAGTGTACCCATTTCACTGCTATATAAAATTTCATTATTACTTATCATCCATTCTTCTTTTGAAAATTATTTGGTGTTTTCCATTGTGTACAGTGTTGCTGTGAACATTATTATTCATGTCAAATGGTATTCAATTGCAAAAGTTTATATTCCTAGAAGTGGAATTGCTGAGTCATAAGATATGTGAACTTCAGCTTTCCAAGATAATGCCTGTGTTTTCCAAAGTCACTGTACCTATGCACACTCCTATTGGCAGAGGGATCTTACTGATCCACATTCTCTACACAACTTGGCATTGCCAGACTTCTTGATTTTTTTCACTTAAATGAATGGGAAATGGTCTAATTTGGGATCTACTTTGCATTTCCCTAACCACTGGTAAAGATGAATATGAATGACTTCATGGCCTTACTAGTCATCTCTTATATGCCTTTTGCCTAGTTTTCAATTATGATGCCTGTTCTTTGTATGAGTTACTTTATTTTTGATAAAGTTTACTATTCCTTCCTATTATTTGACTCCAAATGTCCTCACCAAATTTATAGCTTATCTTTTCACTTTCTTTGATGTATCTTTTGATGAACAAAAAATATTCTTATTTTTAATATAGCAAAATTTATTAATCTCATCTTTTACATATTTTGTGTGTGTGTGTGTCTTCTTTTTAAAACTCTTCTCTACCAGGGAAGAAAAATATTCTTTTTTTTTTTTTTTTTTTTAGGTTTAAGAATTTTGCTTTTTGTATTTAAGCTCTTGGCCCACCTGGATTTTATGTATGGTGTGAGGCAAGGATCCAATTTAATGGTTTTCCATGACCTGACCAAATCCCTTTTTTGTTTAGCCCTTCTGTTTCCTAGTGATCTGCCATGACTCCCTTATCATCTAAATTTCATATATGCCTGGTATGTTTCTTGTCTCAGTATTCTACTTCATTGTCAATTTGTCTATCCCTATGCCAGTTTTACCTTGCCTTAATTTCCATAGCTTCATAATCAGTCTTGATATTTCCAAGGGAAGTCCCTCTCCCATACTGTTTTGTTCTGAAGTATTTTCATTATTCTTGGTCCTTTATTTTTCTATCTAATTTTGGAATCCACTTACCAACTTCTGTGGAAACCCTGATTGAAACTTGATTGGAATTGGATTGTATCTGTAAGTCCATTTAGGAAGGATTAACAATTTTACAATATTAATTCGTCCTTTCTATTAGTGAGTTTTATCTGTACATTTATTTAGGTCTTTTTTAACTTTTTTTTTTTTTTACTACCATTTAGTTTCTTTAATACTATTAGGACTCCTCAGGTTTTTTATTTTTTCTTGAGTCAATTTTATTAAGTTATTTTTCTATGAATTTGCCCTTCAACTAAGTTTTCATATGTATTTTCATAAAGTTATTTATAATGTTTTCCTATCATCTGTTTAAATCTATAGGATCAGTGGTAGTGTCCTCTTTTTAATTTTTGATATCAGTTATTTTTATTTACTCATTTTTTTCTTGATCAATCGCCCTGAAGACTTTTTAAGTCATTCCACATAAACATCATTTGGCTTTATTAGTCCTCTCTGTTCTCAATTTATTTTCTATTTCATTAATATCTGTCCCTAATTTTATTATTTCCTTTCCTCTACCTTCTTTATAGTCCATCTAACCCCCAAACTAATATCTCTGTAGTCCTGATGCTCTTAGTAATTTGTTTCCTTTCCCATATAGGAGTCATTTTAGGTTTACCTTAATCATTTATTCTGGAACTGGAATCATTTATTCTGTAAGTTGGTGTTAATTTGCATGGGTAAAATACTGTTACCGCCTACCCCTTTATTCTTGGGAGTCAGCTAGCTCTGCCTTTGTTACAGGTGATAGAGACGGATCCTGAGCCTGTTCACTCAGTAGTAGAAGAAAACTACCGAGAACTGCATCTTCAGATCAGTGCCAATGTGAATTTTGCTTCATATCAATGCGAAACAAGCAATGTGCACTTTAAAGAAACACTGGTTTACCAGACCCGAGTGTTTGAGTGAGTCTTTGAAAGCCCCCCAGCACTCACAGAGAAGTTCTTTCATTTCATCATTTGCCTATTCCTTTATCAAATACTTATTCACTGTTTATGACAGCATATACCAGGCATCATAGCTATGTAGCATGCACCAGAGGAACTCTAGGGATGCAGTGAAACATTCAGATCCACAGAGCTATTAAAGTTCACACCTGAAATCAAGATATAGGCCAGGAAACACAGTCCACCAGGAGGGCAGCATCCGGCCATCAGCTTCAGTAGGGATGGTCCTTGAAGCAGTCCACACCACCACCCAGTAACCACTCTTTTCTCTCCAACTCCAGGTGACAATATCCACACTAGTGGGAATGGGTCCATCTTAGCTCAGAAGCCCCACAACCAACAGAAGCCAATACTCCTCATAAGCACCCCATAGGTATAGCTTCCATGATCCTTATAAGAGACATGCCCAATTACAAGAGTCACTACACTCACAGAACCCCAAAGCTATGGCTTCCCTCCAGGGAATCATAATTCCCTCCAGACCAGATGCAATTTACCCATTAGGGGTCATGTAACTCTAAACAATGTTGCCTAATAATACAGCTGATATTTCTCCTTTATCAGGTTTCCAGGGAAACAGCTAGAAAATTTATTCAAAGTCAAAATTGTCCTTAGAAGGAAAAGGGTTATGTTAACTCACATACAAGAATATAAGGATGTCATGGGTCCCCCTCTTAAAGAGCTCATGGGGGGAATGGGTGAAAATAGGTGGTTGCAATATGGTGTCCTGTGTATGCTGTGAGAGTACCTGAAGCAGATGGAATATCAGGGAATACTTCCCAGATGAAGCAGTGCCCATTCTACAGGATGATTAGGAGATAGCCAGGTGAAGAAGTGAGAAAAAGGGGCCTTCTAGACAGAGAAAGCAGCATATGCAAAGACAGAGAAAGACCATTCTTTGAGAATTACGAGCACAAAAATGTAAACCACTGACATTTCAACTTTGTAAAAATTGGTAATTAACTTGTTCAACTCAGTTTGCATTTGTTACACTTTAAGTTTTCAAATTATCATAGAACCAAAAGAAATAAGGGAGGAAGTGGTACCTTCTGTTGATAGCCATTTCACTTAAAGCTGGGGTTGGCAAACTATGGCCCGAGGACCAAATCCAACCAGCTGCCTATTGTTGTAAATAAAGTTTCTTTTGACCCACAGCCACATAAATTCATTTATGTGTTGTCTATGGCTGCTTTGGTACTACAACAGCAGAGTGAGTAGTTACTACAAACACCGATGGTATGCAAAGCCAAAAAACATATGCTGTGTTGCCCTTTGCAACAACAACAACAAAAAAGTTTGCCAACTCCAGTCTGAACTAAGAACTTTTTTATCAAGAGTATTCTGTACCACCAAGATTTCTCCACTTTATAAATATTGTCTTTAGGATAGTGGCCAGTGCTCATACTTTTACACAATAAACATAAGCCCCTGAGGTCAAAGCCCTTGACTTTGGGCATACCTGCACAGTCTACCTGGACCAAATAGTGGAGATCTGATCCTTACACCCTCCCCTAGACCTACACCCCCCTCCAAACTCAACTCCAACTACTTCACTAAAACTAGTAAGACATTTGTGTTTTCTTCTCTAACACAATCATTTTCCTGTATCAAGGCCTCATCCTTCTGCTGTGATTGTGATCAAGTTTAAAAATGATTCCAGAAAAAGCTTCTATTTCCTGGTTCTTGTCTTATATGCAGGGAAACTTGAGGCAAGAAAAGTCTCTACTCATTCAGAATTTGAGACAAGTCTCAGTCAATGAAGGAATCTCAGGCAGGGGTCAAATGGCTTCCGACCACAGGGACATTGTTTCCAGTGGGAGATGTTTCAGTAAGGGAGGGACTGGAATTTGCACCTAAAGAAAGTACTGTCATGGAAAACACATTTTGATTCCTCTCTCGTGGGAATTTTTCAGAATTATAGCAAACTCATGCTGAGAGCTCATTGCATAGGGTGCTGGTACTGTGCCAGATGATTTAAAGTGCTAAACATTTGAATATTTTTACTTTTAATAGTAAATAGTGTTTTAGAAGGAGATATAACTAGCACAGCAAATGCATGATGTCAGACAAAATGCTTAAAACTTGCCTTTTGAAGAAATGTTTAAGAAACACAGTGACAACTTAAAATAACAGTATAGATGATGTGTAGACAGGAAAAAAATCATCGACAGCACATTTCTCAAATCCATTCTCTGATCTATCTGCAGGCTTGAACTGACTAATTCAGGAAACGTGCAGCTGGAATTCAATTGGGTCTCAGAAGAGACTGCAAAGGCTGTCAGCTTTACAATGCCAGATAACCAAGGTAAACACAATGATAGGAAAACTCCAGGGCTTGAACTGAGTCCCCAGTTAGTAGGAGAGCCTTGTTCATGGAGAAATGAGCACTGGTCCAACAGCTCCCTCAGTAGCCAAGGAGAAACAGAGCAAATGTTTCATGGTGTCTGCAGAGCCAAACAGGCCTGAGAAACTCAAGAGCTGACCTCTGTCCTCCCGGAGCCTGGAGCCTAGAGCCTAGCCTTCCATTAGGCCAGCACCCCAGTCACTGACCCCTAGGAATCTTGTCTTTTAGGCCTTAACCTCTTGGGAGATTACAGACCCTTGCAGAAACTGATGAAAACTATGAACTTTCTCCCTGGAAAATACACACCCATACCGAATGTGATATATATGAAGCACTTGGAAAAAGACTCAACACTTGGTAGACAAAAATTCATTGCTGTTGTTGCAGTTTTGGAGATTCGCAGACCTTTCAAATGGGCCCCCAGATTGTGAACCCCTACTTTCAAACAATGATTCTCCAAAAAATTATATTCACAGCCCGTTATTCTTGAGGCAGAAGACCCACAGACCTCTCTTTGGCCCACCCCCTGAGCCAAAAGGAAACAACTTTGAAAAATTGATAGAATTAATAGAAGTATTTTTCATGAGTCTCCTGTGAGAGATATGAGCCAATCCCTTACGCTTAGTGCCCAAAGCTAAGTATTTCTGGTGGAAGAGGTGAGCCCACAGAGGGACCTGTGAGTGGGCTGCCTTCCACCTGCCCTCCCACTGCAAATAGAGAATATCATTGGCTCTCTGTTTTGCCCCCAGGTTCTTCTCAAAAAGACCAAATTAGCCAGGGCACGCTGCACACGGTCAGTACTCTGGACAGCGCCACGGACCACTGGAATGAAGTTCCCCCCACGCCCTTCTCTGTGGAGCCTGCCTCAGGCATTGTGCCTGTGGGCAAAACTCAGAAGCTCAAAGTGAAATTCTCCCCGCTGGAAGTTGGAGACTTCGAGAGCATTCTCTTCTGCCAGTAAGAAGATGTGCTCTCCAGAGCAAAACTCCACATCTCCTACCCTCTCTTCTGTCCCAGCACCACCACCATTCTTTCCAGCCCTGGGCCCCTCCATAGCCCCCTGATTGTCACATTTCCCATTGGGAAGATTCCGAAAGGCCAGGATTTAGAAGATAAGGAGAATTTTTTCTTTTGTATTACTCACCAACACTCTCTAGACTCTTCCTCCTGCCTATTACGCCCTTCCCAGCCACACACAGGATTCCACTGAGCAACAGAATGGCTGACAGACAGGTAGGTTCCAGTCCTTGGGCAAATATGAACTTAGGAAAACTTTCTTATACCTTTTCTGAGACTTGGTCTCCTCATATGTAAAATGGAAATAACAATACCCACCTTGTACAGTCATCATGAACATTAAGTGAGTTAAATCAAGTGAAGACTTAGAACAGTACCTGGCACATAATAAGCACAATAAACATTACATAGCCATGGTGGTGGACCTGATACATAGGTGAGGAATAGAAGGGGCCCAGACCCAATTCAAGAAATCCAATCCAATAACATTTAGCAAGTCCATGATGTGTTAACCACTCCCATGAAAGATCCATACAGAACACTTACCTTACAGAGGAATTGTGTAAAACATGGTATGGGGTGGCAGAGACCTATGTGAGCCATAAAAGCCTTGTGGAGCCCCTGCAATTACACTGCAGGGACCCGTCACACACCTGGGCCTAAGCTTGATGCTGGGACTAGAGGTCTACTTACATCCAGTTCACTTTCTCCAAGGGGGCTCAGGATACTCGTTTAGAATTTCTGTGTCAGTTTTCATACCCCACTAGATGCCTGTGAGAGGGCCCAGAGGGCAAGACTCTGTGCTCATTTTATAGCAGGGAAAATTTCTCACCACTGCTGGAGGGAATAACTTGGGGCCATACTTAGATACAGAGAAAGAACCAGAATTCATCCTCCTCATACTCAGCCCATTCATGCATTCATCCACTCAACAGTTCATGAATGAACACTTACTATGTATCATGCGCTATTCAAGGCATTTATATTATGTTGTTGACCAGGATAGACCCAGTCTCTGCTTTCATGGAGCTCACGTTCTGGTGGATATAATATTCATTTCCAACCAACTAAGGAAGTGGTGATTCATCTAAAAATAAATAAGAATAATCTTATCCTTACAGGATTCCCAACCTGCCACCTGGAGAGCAAGGCCCAGTCCTATCAGCAAAAGGGCGGAGCCTTTTGCCCTTCTGCCATTTTGACCTAAAACACTCAGACTACATCAGTGGTCATCGGCGCAACCCAGATCTCCGAGGACCTTCTGGTGTGGCTCTAGATTCAAACACCCGGGTGATTGAGTTCACCAGCGTGGGCATAGGAGGGAAGAATATCCGGTAAGTTGCTTATGGTTTGCATTGGTTCTTATCAGTGAGTTCTTCTAAAGAACTTAGAGGAAGAATTCAGAGAAGTCAGTGAGGCTAATTCCTAGAAGCAGGTTTGAAATATTGGGGTTGGACTTTAGAGAAGTCCATAGTAAGGAAGTCTATAGTAAGGAAGCTGAATTTTGTCTCCTTAGTTTTGACACTGGGGAAATATGGGAGACATAAAAATGTAATCCCTGACCCCCACCTTAACCACAGAGGGTCGGTCATTGGGACAGAAGGGCCCTGGATGTCATTATTCCAAAGTCCAGAACTCTAGCCATAGTTTGCCCCTCCCCCCCCCCCCCCCCCCCCCGCCAAATGAAGTGCAGTTTTCATTTCTGTGGTAATATAGTATGCAGACAAGTCCTGATTCCTAGATAGGGGGACTGTGCTAGGGAAGGTCCTAAGAAAGTTTCTCTAATTCTTCAACCCCCATTTCACTCTCTGCTGTCAATTCTTCCCCCTCGGCCAGGACTTTTACAATCCTGAACCCAACTAATAGCACCTACTCCTTCTCTTGGATCTCTGAAGAAACTGAAAGTCTCCAGAACCCTCCAGCCTTCACATGCCTTACAGAGAAGGGCTTCATCCACCCTGAAAAGAAAGCGGAGGTATGTGTGTGTGTGTGTGTGTGTGTGTGTGTGTGTGTGTGTGAGAGAGAGAGAGACAGAGAGAGAGAGACAGAGAGAGAGAGACAGAGAGAGAGAGAGAGAGAGAGAGAGAGAGAATCAGGACCACTTGACTCAGGGCATTGATCATCTTCTCCCCTTCTGCATAGCAAGTGTGCTGTAGACCATAGAGTGAGGGAGGACAGCCTAAGGGTGCATCAATCAACAAGTATTTCCTGAGTGGCATATATGTTAGGCAATCCTCATGAACAAGACAGAACTGAGCTCTCTTGGGTGGCTGTAGAGAAGTGAAAAGGTCTAGTATTTGCAGTTTTAAAAAACTGAAATTATTAAGCAGGAAAGAGGAGCTGGATACTAATACCTGCAGACTGTAGGACTCATAGATTACTCTCTGAAGACTTATTTTTTCCCGAGGGACTGACAGCAGTAAAAGGATACAGATGTATTTTTACTTGGTCGGGCCAAAGGGTAAAACAGAAAAGTGAGTCATGTCCCACAGTGTAGTCCTCGTGTTTACACAGTGGTACAGGGTACAGAGTCATACCTAAAAAAATGTGATCTCACTGGCCAAAACAGATCTATGGGCCTGTATCCTGTAAGTTCTGCAGAGAATCTTGGAGGCAGAAATAAATTCATGAAACAGAAATCATGCATTCAAATGCTTTCAGGGAGGTCACACAAATGAATGGAGCAAGCCAAGGGGACAATGATAGGGACTGCTGAGCACCAGCACCAGCTGGCGATAGTGCTTCTCTGTCAGATGACCACCACACAGACAAGTTGCCAGTGTTGCCAGTTCTCCCAAACTTTTTGCGAAAAGCCAAAATTCCATATTTCTATTGAAATCTCTCTATTTTTACATGTCAAACAAAGACATGGTGTGAAATATGGCAGCACAGCCATCAGAGGCTCTGATCAGGCTGGACCTCCTTAGGAGGACCTGTGGCAGGGCAAAAAGACATTGATATTGCTGGAACAGCCAAAATCACATGCCTTCACAGTAGAAAGGTAGACAGTAGAAAGGTGGAGATGACCTGGTAATGCCAACCATTGTAACCCCAGCACCAGTAAGCCTCCAATGGCATGTGGAGTATGCAAACAGAAATGTCTTTACCACTCTTTTCCAAATGGTCTTCTTAGATTGTCTTCCAGTTCACGCCTTTCCATCTGGACATCACAGAAGCCTTCTGGACTTTCTTAATCCCTGAACACAACATCACAGTCCCTTTCCTTCTGGTAGGCAAAGCCACCGACCCTCTCATCAATCTGGACAAGTCACATCTCAACTTCAGTTGTCTCCTCATTGGTAAGGCTGCCCTGTTGGTTTATGTTTAGACTTGGCATGACCTCTCAGGGGAAGGGGTAGGACTGACCCCACAATGAGCTCTGGGAGCAGACTTGGGTGGGGAACTTTTTCTGGTACCTTCCAGAAGCATGTCAGAGGTCTTCTATCACTATTCACAAAGCCGTAAATTATTTGTCTTTCAATCTGATTTCCATCAGGTATCTTCTAAACCCACACGTTAATAACCTAAGGAAATTTAGGAGACTTGCTACAAATCACACTTGTTAGATTCCTTGAAGGCCTGGACTGCCTATGTTCATTTCCAGAGGCTCATGTTATCCCCATCTTACTTGTATGTGCCTCAGAGCATGGGCTGTATTTGTATGCCTCTCAGTATGAGTCACAGTGGTCAGATTTCTCTGCCATCCTTTCATGCATTCATTCAGCTCAACAAAATATTACTAAGCCCCTTGTGTGACCCAGGCACTCTCTTGTGAGCTGAGAATGCCATGGATAAAGCCACAGTCCCCACCCTCATGGTGGTTACATTCTAGTAATAGGAAGTAGACTACCAAAAAAGAAAAGATACAGCATGTCTATGTTAATAAGTATTGTAAAGAAAAATAAAGCAGGATATGGAGGACAAAGAATGCCAGTAGGCAATGGGGAAGTAACATTTGATCAGAGACCTGAAGGAAATAAAGGAAGTGATTGCCAGGTCCCTTATCACATGGATGTGGGGTGTGTGTGTGTGTGTGTGTGTGTGTGTGTAAAATATAACTAAAGCCAGAATATATTTTAGTAACTCATTAGATTTTTATATTTAGACAAGTAATATTCTTGTAATAAGTCAATCATTCTGTTATATAAGGAAATTTTTAATGTCTCTCCATCCATCCTTTCCATCAAAGGAAACCACATTAACAGTTTTTTTATGTAATACTTCCATACATTTCTTATACTGATAAATATAAGTAGGTGGGAGGAGTATGGTGTTTTGGAAGGTTTTGAACAAATAAGTGGGCAAGTTAGCATAAGAATAATAACAGCAGTCTTAACTATATAGAAGACACACTGATGTTCACCAGAGGGGAGGAGGGTAGAGGGATGGCGATGAAATAGGTAGTGGGGATTAAGGAGTGCACTTGTGATGGGCACCAGGTGATGTATGGAAGTGTTGAATCACCATATTGTACACGACTCTAATATAACACTGTATGTTAAATAACTGGAATTAAAATAAAAAATAATAGAATAGAATAAACAAATAAGTACAGCAAGACAAACAGAATTTGATCTAGGAATGTAACAGTGGTGCATTTTAGTATGATTATATCAACAGATTAAAGAACAACCATGTAATGAATGATATGAATGTACACTAAAAAGTGATTGCTAAAATTCATCAGACATTCTCAACAGAAATTTTAACAGTAAGATAGGAATAGAGGGAAAAACTTAAATAAAGAAGACTAACCAAAATTAAGAAGCAAATATTATCTTGTAATAAACTACTAAAACTGCTGCAGTTAAAATCAGGAATTAGGAAAAGATGCTTGTTATTATTGAATACTTTCTTAGTGGTTTAGCAAATAGAATAAAACAAGAAAATTCAGTAATTGGCATAAGCATTAGGGGAAAAGAGACAAAACTATCTCATTTGCTGTTGCTGGTGACCTCATACATAGAAAACCTCAAGAGGCTCAAGAGAAAAGCAAAACAAACCACTAGAATCAACAAGATAATTTAGTAAGTGACTGGATGCAAGACAATTATGTAAAAATCAATAGTTTCTCTTTCTTTTAGCAATAAGCACCTAGAAACAGAAACAAAAAAAAAATCCATTCAATATTGACAAAACCTATATAATATCTAAGGATAAATGTAACAAGAAAAGCACAGGATCTATATGAATAAAACTATAAAATCTTATTAAAATGCTCCCAAAACAAGATTTGAACATTTACCTCTCAAAATTTATCTCTCAAAATTAAATGCAAATGCAATCACGTTCCAAGCAGAGTCCCAACTGGTATTGCCAGATAAAATACAGGATGCACAGTCAATTTTGAATTTCAGATAACAATGAGTAAGTTTTTTTTTATGTCAGGATAAGTATGTCCCATGCAATATTTGGGACATACTTATACTAAAAAATATATGTATACTTACTAAATCTGGCAACCTTAATCCCAAAAGGATTGGGGGTGGGGGGGATATTGGATAAAACGATTCTAAAGTTTATGTGGAAAAAAACAAATGTTGTACAATAGTCAAGGAAAGTAAGAAAAGGCAAGATAGTGACAGAAGATGTATTAGGGCCCTGTCAGGACCCTCGTGACATTCCTGAGCTCTGATGCAAAAGAGTTCAATGCAGGGACTATTTACAAAGATTGGGACTGAGTTAAGGGGCCTACTAGGGACTAGGGACGGCGAGGCCCTCACTGACAAAACTAGGAAGGCATTGGGTCCAAAGGAACAAGGAGAGAAAATAGTATCATCAGAATCACCTAGGACAGCTGTGACCAAGGCAGAGGAGCCACCTAGCAGCAGCAGGCAATTGATAGAGTAAAGTTCTAGAAGGAAGAAGTGGAATCCTCCTGGGTAGGAAGGTCACTTGTAGAACAGAAGGAAGGAAGAGAGGTGGTCAAAGACTGAAGAGCTTGGGAAAAGAGAGAAAAGAAGTTGAAGGATTTCTTCTAAGGAGGTTTCCTCTTGCCTGAGGAGCAGTATCTGCCCAGATACTTTAGGAGCAGGTATGAGGTCTTCACTGAGGGCTGATGTTTCCTCCTCAGGCAGAGAAGCCAGGGAGACCGTGCATATCATCAACAAGGAGGAGCAGGGGTTCCATTTTGCCTTCCAAGACAACTCCCGATATTCTGAAGGTTTCAGCAACAACCTGGTCATATGTCCCATGGAAGGTTGGATCCCACCACTGTCCAGGTAAAGAAAAGGTTCCCCAGGACTACACCCTCCCAAGGTAGTAGGGGTTCCAGGCCTGCCAGGAGGATAAGTTTTCCTCAGAGTGCTGTTGCATGTCGAGATTAATGTTAACAATCCCATCTCTGTCCTACTATTTCTCATTGTTCATTTTCCTGATAAATTGTAAAGCCCTGAGAACTTTAAGCCTTTTTCTCAATATTTTCTCTCATGCTTATATTCTTTTCCTTGATATCTACTATATTTGTGAACTCATAAGGCAGTGCCCTACCGTGTCTGGCAAACCTTCAAAACTCATCATAATTTGAGGTGGTGATACTCTTTCCTCATAGTGTGTGCCAATCCACTGGGCTCATATTCTTTAGCAGGTTTTAGCAGGTTGGCCTAGTCAGCTAATCTGCTGTCTTCTTCCCCAACCAGGTTCCCAATTGATATTTTCTTCACACCAAAGCAGGAAGGAGATGTGAACTTTAATTTGATCTGCAATGTGAAAAAGAAAGCCCACCCTCTGACCTTAAATGTCAAGGCTGAGGGCTACACTATGAATGCAGAGGTCAAATGCAAGGACAGGACTGGCTTGATTACTCCCCTGACTCCCAACCAGACTACCATTATCAACTTCTATGAGGTAAGAGTGTGAGAGAGCACTGATATGTCTCTCTCTCTCTCTCTCTCTGTCTCTCTCTCTGTCTCTCTCTCTCTCTCTCTCTCTCTCTCTGTTTCTATCTGTGTGTGTGTCTGTGTGTGTGTGTGTGTGTCCACTCAAGCTGGGAACGGCAGTATAAGTGAATGTTAGCTGAATCTCACTGTTTCAAATGCCAGAGAGACCAGGAGAACAGAAACATGCCAGGAGCAACTCCATCCTCCAAATATATATAGTTTTAATGTGAAAACATTTCTTGTTTTATTTTTCAGGGGTAGAGAGATGGTAGGGAAGGAAACAATGCGTATATTAAACATACAGGAAGGATGTTTGATTACCAAGGGAGGTCTAAGAATTAAATTGCTATCGTACTCTTCAGGTATGAGAGGCCCCCAACACTTCATAGCTCTGGCTGGAATACTTGACCATATTAAGCTAAGGATACTCAACTCACTAACATCGTCTGCCATCCCTATTTCCCAAAGGATATTTTCCCCCAACATGTTATGTTGAATAGACCCGAAAGAATAGAACCATGGTTTGTATTTATTCCATATACTACTCTGTTCTCTGTCTCTCAGGTGGAGTTGAATGAATGTGTTCAGTGTGAACTCAGCTTTATCAACACTGGCAAGTTCAGCTTCAGCTTCCAGGCAGAGCTATCTGGCCCCAAAGCCCTGCTGCAGTACTTGGACTTTTCACCCATTGATGGCAGTGTGGATGTGGGGCAGAGTGTGCACGCCACCTTGTCTTTCCAGCCACTTAAGAAGTGTGTCTTGAAGGGCCTGGAACTCAGAATCAAGGTGAGACCATTTAATATTGCCAGACACTGAAAGCACTCACAGCACTCTGTCTTGAAGGATTAATTCTCCTGTGTGCTCCTTGTCTTCTCCACTCTGCCAGAAGCTCCTGGAGAGCGGTTATGTTGGAGATAGTCCCATAATCTCTAGTATAAAGGCCTCATTCACAGTTGAGGTGCCTGGTGAGTGGCAGTTGAAAAGCAGTTCACCATCCATGCACTAGAATACCATGCAGCCATTAAAATAAATAAGGGAGACAGATGGGAGATGGAAAGGAAGCAAGAGAGACAAAATATCTATAACATTTTCCAAGATAAGCTAGTGAATGAAAAACCAAGGAATTGTGATGTCCACAGTAATGGCTGTGTCCTATGGTGTTCTTCCACAGTGATGAGAACACTGGCAAAAAAAAAAAAAAAAAACAGCAAAATCAACTTTTTTAGAACTCTCAAAATCAACCAAAGGCTTGCAACAATCCTAGGAGCATTTATTCAAGAAAAATAGCTGTACTGTGTATATATGCCACATTTTCTTTAGTTATTCATCCATTGAAGGACAATTAGGTGTTTCCACATCTTGACTACTATGAATAGTGCTACACCGAACATGAACATTAACAAGTGTTAATATCTCTTCAAAATTCTGATTTAAATTCGTTTGGATAGCACAACCAAACAAAGACACCACAAGAAAACTACAGGCCAATATCCCAAATGAACATAGGTGTAAAAATCCTCAATAAAATACCAGTAAACCAAATCCAACAATACACTGAAAGGATCATACACTACGATCAAGTGGGACTTATTCCTCAGAGCAAGGGTGGTTCAACATACAAAAATCAATTAATGTTATATCTGACATTAACAGAATAAAAGATAAAAGTCACATGAGCATCACAATAGAAGTGGCAAAAAGCATTTGACAAAATTCATGACCAAAAACTCTCAACAAACTAGGATTAGAAGGAAAGTACCCCGACATAATAAAGGCCATATATGAAAAGCTCACAGCTACCATCATATTCATCAGTGAAAAGCTAAAAGCTCTTCCTCTAAGATCAGGAACAAGGCAAGGATGTCTACTCTCACCACTTCTATTCAACAGAGTACTGGAAGTCCTAGGCAGAGCAATTAGGTAAGGAAAAGAAAGAAGATGTATCCAAATCAGAAAGGAAAAAATAAAATCCCTGTGTGCAGACAACTTGATCTTCTATGTAGAAAACCCAAAAGATTCCATTAAAAAAATCTCTTAGAATTAATAAAATAATGCAGTAAAGTTGCAGGATACAAAGTCAACAAACAAAAATCAGTTGCTTTTCTGTACACTAACAAGAAACTGTCTGAAAAGAAAATTAGTGGGAATGCAAGCTGGTGCAGCCACTCTGGAAAACAGTATGGAGTTTCCTCAAAAAACTAAAAATAGAACTACCCTACCACCCAGCAATTGCACTACTAGGCATTTATCCATGGAATACAGGTGTGTTATTTCAAAGTGACACATGCACCCCATGTTTATAGCAGCACTATCGACAATAGCCAAAGTATGGAATATATATATATATATATATATATATACATACACACACACAATGGAGTATTATATATATATAATATATATATAACATATATTATATATATATAACATATATATTATATATATATAACATATATATATAATATATATATATATATACACACAATGGAGTATTACTTGGCAATCAGAAAGAATGAAATCTTGCCATTTGCAACTATGTGGATGGAACTGGAGGGTATTATGATAAGTGAAATTAGTCAGAGAAAGACAAAAATCATGACTTCACTCATATGAGGACTTTAAGAGACAAAACAGATGAACATAAGGGAAGGTAAACAAAAATAATATACAAACAGGGAGGGGCACAAAACAGAAGAGACTCATAAATATGGAGAACAAACTGAGGGTTACTGCAGGGGTTGTGGAAGGGGGGATAGGCTAAATGGGTAAGGGGCACTAAGGAATCCACTCCTGAATCATTGTTGCACTATATGCTAACTAATTTGGATGTAAATTTTAAAAAATAAAAAAATAAAAATAAATAAAATTAGGAAAACAACTTCATTTATAATACCATGGAAAAGGATTAAATTGTCAGGAATAAACTTAACTAAGGTGGTGAAAGACTTGTATACTGAAAACTATAAAACACTGATAAAAGAAATTAAAGACACCAACAAATGAAAAACATTCTGTGTTCATGGATGGGAAGCGTTAATATTGTTCAAATGTCCATACTGCCCAAAGCCGCCTATAGATTTAATGCAATCCCTATCAAAATCCCAATGGCATTTTTTCTTTTACAAAACAGAAAAACAATTCTACAACTCATATGAAACCACAAAAGACCACAAATAGCCAAATCAGTCCTGAGAAAGAAGAACAAGGCTAGGGACATCACACTTCCTGATTTCAAACTATATTACAAAGCTACCAAAATCAAAATAGTACAGTACCAGCATCGAGACACACACATAGACCAATGGAACAGAACAGAGCCCAGAAATAAATGCACACATACATAGCCAACAGATCTTTGACAAGGGTGCCAAGTTTACACAATGGAAAAGGAGAATCTCTTCAACAAATGGTGCTGGGAAAACTGGATATTCAGATCCAAAAGAATGAAATTGAACCCTTCTACACCATGGCGAAAAATCAGCTGAAAATGGGTTAAAGACTGAAATGTAGGACCTGAAACCATAGAACTCCTAGAAGAAAACATCGGGGGGAAGTTCATAACAACAGTTTGTCAGTGGCTTCATGGATATGACACTAAATGCACAGGCAACAAAAAACAAAATAGACAAGTGGAAGTACCTCAAAATCAAAAGCTTCTGCACAGCAAAAGCAACAGTCAACAGAGTTAAAAGACATTGTCTTTTTATTCATATCCTTAAGAAGAAGGCAACTGACAGTTAACCAGGAGGTACAGCAATTGGAATGAAGGTCGGTTTCTAGCCGTTCCATAATTTAGATGGACATTAAGTCATAGCACAGTCTAAAAAAGTTTTTTTTTTCAATTAGAAAAAAGCAAAGCTGTAACACTCTGAGCCTGGAACTCGGGGGCAGGCTTGTAGCCATCTTCCCTGAGAAGTGCCATCCCTTTTCAGAACTGTCTTTTTCAGAACATTTGTGTCTTACGGCAAAAAGAAACATCACACATCATAGTACCTTCCTGCTCTACTTGGCATAAAAGTTTAAGGTGGCCAATTTTACTCCTTTTCAGGGAATCAGTCACCAAATGCAAAGACTTTAAAAGCCTAACCCTTAAATAAGAAATTGTTTTTCAATTTACAAAGTCATTTAGGAAATCTTGTACCAATGACTATTATGTTTATTCTAATGATGTTTAGAATGAATAGTGGATATTTTGTTTTAAATCAATTATCAACTTAAGAAATTTCATATTATAAAGTTTTTGAAGAGCAGAGTAAGTTCCTGTCCCCTCAGGCATGTGTATCATCGTATGGAGAATTCAGAGGTGACCCATATTCTAACTTTCCACCCTTTCACCCTGACATATGGGCCTTTGACCTCATTCTTGTCCTTTCCTGGTCACAAGGTGGCCATCCCACCTGCAACCCCATGTCTGCATTCAGAATGGAAATACGAGGCAAGAGCCCAAAGGCAAACACAAACAAGTAAACAGACAAATTTTCCCAGCAAGACTTTGCCTCTGTATTCAAAATAGGACATCCTCTTGTCTTCTTCTGTTTACATCCTGATGACCAGAACTGTGTCCGATGACCACCCTTGGGGGCAAGGAAGGATAGGACCTCGGGTATTTTCACCTAGGTCCCCTGGCAACTACTCAGAGTCCTGTTAATGAGGAAGCCTTGGGAAGCAGGTGCGGGGTGGTAACTGGCAGTCCCTGCCACTCCGCTCCGCTTTCAGGCTGACTCACTGCTGTAGGAGGCAGCGTGAGGCTGGCCTGCAGACTGTCCCATTTTGCTTTGCAGGCCAACAGACTTCTAACCTATGAATCAGAACCCCTACAGATGGTGTCTTGGGACCCATTTTTTTTTTAAGCACTGACCACTCTCCTCCTTCACCCAAGGACCTGAGGAGTCCTTTGCTACACCTCTCTAATCACCCTCCACCTGCATTTCCGCCTGCAGGTCAGCCACGGCCCAAAGTTTACATGCAGCATCTTGGGCTGTGCTGTGAGCCCGGCCGTTCATTTCTCCTTCACCAGCTACAACTTTGGGACCTGCTTCATCTACCAAGCTGGCATGCCCCCATACAAACAAATGCTGGTTGTCACCAACAAGGAAGAAACACCCATGAGGTAAGCAGACTTTCCAGAGCTTCCAGATGATTCTGTACCTCCTTGTGGGTTCTACAGCCTCCACATAGGTGAAGTCCTGCCAAAATAGAAAAAAGAAAGATTATGGGAAAAGTCAAACCCAGTTGGGCATGAATCCCGCATCTGCTTTCCCTACCACTAATACTGACACTTGGGTAGCCAGGAGCTGCTCTGCTGAAAATCTTGAAGTGAGGAGGGCAATGCCAGATGTAATGAAGGTGGAAACCGAGGCTTGGAGAATTAAAAAGTGACTTCCTCAGGCCATTACTTTGCAATAAATGACAGATATATACTGAGCCTAAGTCTTTTGATTAAAATCCGGCCTCTCTGCACCATCCCTATGTAGAATGTTCCAGTCCAGGTTTCTGGGCCTTATCCCAGACCTATCAAAACGGAATTTCCAGAGACCTGTGTTTCCTCAAAGCTCTTTCCTAAAGGAAGGAACTGTTACACATCTGTGCTATCCAATATGGCAACCTGTAAGTACATAAAATATGCCTGGTGCGACTAAGGGACTGAATTTTTCATTTTTTAAGTTTCAATTCATTTGAATTTGAATTGCCACATGTGTCTAGTGGCTACCATATTGGAAAGCACAGGCCTAAGTTCAAATCCCAACTCTTCCCTAGCTGTGTGACCTGGGGCACATGGTCTAACCTCTCCTTTCCTGGGATGGGGGATAATAATAGCTCCTCCCCTACAAGGCTATTAGGAGGGTTAAATTAGTTCCTCTAGAGAGAGTACTTAGAATAGTGCCTGGACCATAGCAAATGCTCGGTTATGGTTATCCGCTGCTACTGCTACTGTTGCAGTGATGATAACTATTATCCTGAATGGTGAGTTACAAGAGTGTCATGTGATTTTAAATGCTAATTAAAAATCTTCCCTGCATGATTTAATTCAAGCTGAGTCCTGTGTGAAGGCATTAAGTTCTTTTTATTGGCCTAGCTGGACTCCTTCTCTAAATACCTGGAAGACAGACAAGAAAGTATTGTAATGGAGAGCCCTAGGGCCTTCCTACGCACAGGTTGACCAGAGTAGACATGATCTTTGAAGATCCCATGTGGTTGAGCAATTAGTGACAATAAGAATGGCTCACCTTTATGGACTGTCTCCTCTGTGCCCTGTGTAGTGACTGGCTTAGTCACTCTATTCCATTTAATGCTCAAAACAACCTTATGAGGTTGTTAATGCTCCAAACAACCCGGTTCTACAGATAAGGAAACAGAGGCCCAAATGAGCTAAGTAACTCTTCTAAGTTCTCACGGCTAGTTAGGGATAGAGTCTGGATCCAAACTCCTGTGTCTGAATCGGGAACACATACTCCTCTCCTCTGTGCTTCACCACCCAGTGACTTTAGGAAACACTTCCTTATAAGAGGGTACAAATCCATGTGTGACCTTTTCAAGAAAGAGGATAAATAGAGTGAAAAGAACCTTGAGCGAAGGGCCATGAGACTTTGTGTTTGAGGCCAGGTTCTGCCAGAATCTCAGGGTGTGATTTGGGGTAAGTAACTTGATTATGCCCAGGAAAGTATGGGCTGGATCACTGCTGAGGTCCCTTCTTCCGTAGCTCCAGTGCAACAGGGCAGGAAAGCAGCTCACAGAGACAAGGGGACAGAATCAGTCTTTCTGGGTGTCTTAAATGTGTTTTTTGACCTCCAGCACAGGCTGGTACTGGAGACCCTCTTACTTGGTAGACAAAATGGAAATACGTGGGCCTTCTAACTTACACACCTTCCTCCTGATTTTCTCTAGCTTAGACTGTCTATACACCAATACTGCATACCTCGAGGTGAACTTCCGTGTTGATGTGATAAAGCCAGGAAAGACACTGGAGATTCCAATCACCTTTTATCCTCGAGAAAGTATCAATTATCGAGAACTCATCCCCTTTGAAATCAATGCGCTCTCACAACAAGTAATTGAAATCAAAGGGAAAGGCACCGAGATGAAGGTACGAGACTGTTGGGGAGATCCTCAGCCATGGCAGCCATGCCTTTTTGCCCTCCCAGCCACCTTTGCCCCTCCCACTCTTCCCTCTCCACCTGTCCTGCCCCCAAGCTGCGTTGTCAGAGGCCAGCCAGTCCCACCCAAGGATGACCTGTCAAATCTGACTCGAGTGAACCATAGACCGTATTCAATACCAAACTTTACTATATCATAGGGTACAAGTAATCACAGGCATTGGAGAAACATCTTTTTCTTGGAAAAGTTTGAGACTGTCAGATGCACAATCCCAAACATGTCCTTCTCTCACATTAGGGCATGTTTTGTTTCCACGTTTAATAGACAAGATCTGTTTTGAATAGCAATTCATTTTAGATATACACACAGACATACATTTCAATTGTGGAACATCTTTCTTTAATGCCACATTGATTGATATTCTTGAGCCAGGCGCAGATCCCAGGATTATATTTGATTGAGGGCATTTCTTCTAAGTAGGTGCTCCTAATGAAAGTCCTGCTGCTAATCCCTTTCTCCCCACTGTCTGGTAAACATGTAAGGTGTCTGTTTGGTTGGTATATTTGCATTTTAATAGGAGATTTTAGAAGACTAAAGGCCTTCCAAGATGCTCAGGAATGCATGGGACATTTCAGCAACTGAGAAGGTGGGAGGGGTGTGTTCCTGGCAGCCTTCCCATCAAGCTAGAGGAATGACAAGACATTGCCACCTGGTGTTGTCTGTACCCAAGCCAGAGATGGGGTCTCTTCTGATATCACTGATCCGTTCACTTGTTCCTTTTGTCACTCACTCATTTTGCACCCATTTTGTGCTAGGTACTTTGGGGGAAATCTGGAAGGGACTTAAATGAGTTCTCTGACCTCCAGAAGCACAGGCTGCTGTTGGAGACTCTCACCTTTTTAGACACCATGGAAACATGCGGGCTGGATATAAAGAAAGTTGAGAGGCAGGGGGTGTGCCGTTTAGTAACTGCCTAAGTGGCTGCTGCTCGTTGTGTGTCCATGCCATCCTGAGGGCGAGGCCCAGCCTGACCTTGATCTATCCAGGCCAACATTTTGATCAGTGCCTTAGATGAGGACTTGGAAGTGTGTCTACTCTTCCACCTCTGCCTCCACCATTTTGTCTGTGTGGCCCTCATCTGTCCCTGTCCAGCCCACCCCACAGATCAGCAAGCCAGAGCAATCACAAAACACACGTTTGATTGGGTCACTCCATGCTTCGCTGGCCTCCCACTTGTCCCAGCTCAATCCCTGACCGCCTCCAAACTTGTCTTCTCAATGTGCCCCTCTTTCCCAGGCACAGGCCTTCCTGGGCCACTCCTCTGACTCAGGGCCTTGCCACAGGCTGTTGTCTCCCCCCGCACCCCCGGGTGGCCTCCAACCCCATGCCCACCCTGACTCAAACAGACTAGATGGCACCCTTCCTTTAGCTTCCAGGGTAAATATGCCTTCCCCGGGGAGATGGCCCCAGAACCCCCAGCCAGCTCAGCCCCTGCAATATGTTCTCACAGGACCCTGAGCTTTTCTGTCCTGTCTCCTCATCCAGTTGTGATTATGTAGTTGCGTAGTAAGCTGCTTAGTGGGTATTGTATGCATGTGTTTACCAGGTGAGTGAACGCCCATCCCATATGAAGAAGGCAGGACACTGACAGGAACCACCATTGCCTCACCAGGATAGGTGTATGATAATAGTTTTTTTCAAGGAACTGATGAACCCTCCCTCTCTCCTCTCTTTCTGGTTCCACAGATTTTAGTCCTAGATCCGGTCAATAGGATTGTAAAGTTGGGAGCTGTCCTGCCAGGACAGGTTGTGAAAAAAACGGTTTCCGTCATGAACAACAGCCACGCCCCACTCACTTTTAGCCAGACAGTCCTGTTCTCGATTCCAGAACTCCAGGAACCCCAGGTTGGTGCCCAGGGCTCCCAGTGGGCTTCTTATGCTTCCCAGTGACATGGGTGACTAGATGACTGTGCTAGCAACACAAACAGCTCACACTTCTCGGGCATCTACCATGCACCAGGGCATTCTAAGAGCTTACCCCGTGCTACCTCTGAGCATCTTCACAAAAACAGTATAGGGCTAGTACTGTTATTATTCTCATTTTACAGATAAGGACACCAAGGCTTAGAGAGGCTGCATACCTCGAAAGGGCAACAGAATGAAAGAGAAAGGGATGGGATTTGGTAGATCTGGATTCTAATGAGTGTTTATATCCTCATCGTTGGAAGCTTGAAAAATATGGAAAGACATAAAAACATTTTTACCATAATCTCACACCCAGAAATAATCACTTGCAGACGACCACCTTCTTGCTGTATACCCACCTGGCAGAGAGACCGCAAGATCAAGCTTCTGGTGTCTCTTCTTACAAAGGCACCGGTCCCATTATGAGGATCCCACTCTCGTGACCTTATCTACTCCTAATTACCCCCTAAAGGCCTCAGCTCCAAATGCCACTCACATATGAATTGTCAGTCGGTGGAGTGGGGGACACAATTCAATCTGTAGCAAGGTGAACACAATGTTGACTGGTCTGATGGAGTTCACAGTCTTTGGGGGTCACTGACACGGAAACAACTCCAGGTCAGCCTAGAAACTGCAGAGGCAGGGTGTGAATTGGGAGGGGCTGCTCAGAGGACAACGGGGGGCTGTGGGAGGTCTCATAGGGTGGGAGGTCTGTACTGGGTTTGTGGGATGGAAAGGTGTCTCCAGGCAGACAGGTCGGGGAGAGGTGTGCTGGCAGGCAGAGCTACGTGTGCTTGAGGGGGGTCTGTGCTTTTAGAAAGCTAGGTGCGATTGGGTAGGCAGGGGTGCTGTGGACCGTCCAGGGATTGCCAAATACAGAGAAACGGGCTGGGGAAGCTAGCCAGAGCAAGAGAGCCAGTGGCACCTCATCCCTGGGCCCATGGTGCTGGCCAAAGACAGAGGGCAGACTTGCTTCCGCTTCCTCCTTCATCCAAATCAAAATCCTCAGTGCCGCCGGGTCAGAGCCCCTGACCGTTGGGCTGAGCCACCTTTGCCTCTTGAGGTGACGCGTTACCTGTACTGGCACCAACATCGTGGTGTTTGGAGAGCTCACGGAGACTGCTGTCCCTGCGTGGTTTCCAGCCCACTGTCTGCTGCCACAGTCCACCTGCTGGTGACCACACAGCACCCTGTACCCCAGGAAACATGAGTCTGGAAGGAGCTTTGGCTTCCTGAAAGCTGATTTTGGTTGATTTCTACCAGGACAAAGGAGGCGGGGGGAGGGAAAACCATACGAATTTAAACAAGAGTTCTCAAGCTTTAGAAGACACGGGTCACTCAGGGCACTTTTGAAGATGTGAGCTCCAAGCTCTCTCAAAATTCAGTTGGAATGGGGCAGGGCCTGTGAATCTGCATTTTAAAGAACACAGTGGGAAGTGTGGTACAGGGAACCCAGGGAGCACTCCTTGGAAGAACACGGGAGCGCTAAGTGTTTTCTATTTCCTCTTATCTTACTATTTCCTGCACCAGAGAGGAGGGGTCATTTGCAAGGAGCTGGAGAGAAAAATTAACATTTATCGAATGGCTATTACATGCCACACATTTATATAGGTGATCTGAATCTTCACCATAGAGTAAGCCACAGAAAGTTTAAGTAACTTAGCAAAGATGACACAGCCGTCAGGAGAGAGCAGAGTGGGATTTGACCCCTGGGCTATTGCAGCCCTAACAGCAAGACCCAGAAATAGAAGCCTCAGATGGCCCCTGCCCTCAGCTGCTGAGTCTCATTGCTGTTTTGCCCAGGTCATCACCTTAATACCATCCTACAACATCACTCTGAAGCCCAAAGAGGTCTGTAAGCTGGAAGTCATCTTTGCCCCGAAGAAACGCATCCCTCCCTTCTCTGAGGAGGTGTTCATGGAATGCATGGGGCTTCTGCGTCCTCTCTTCCTCCTTAGCGGCTGTTGCCAGGCCCTGGAGATCTCCCTGGACCAGGAGCATCTCCCCTTCGGGCCAGTCGTGTATCAGACACAAGCCACGCGTCGCATCCTTATGTTGAACACGGGTGACGTGGGTGCAAGGTAGGAGAGTGGCATCCCCACCCAGGGCCGAACACAGCTCTCTTGACTCTGGATTTGCCCTGGATTCAGACTGGATATTTGTTTTACAAGTGTAGCCACTTTTTCTTTCTTTCCCCTCCCTTTCACAGCCCCTCCCCTCCCTCAAGATCGGACGTGGCCCTGCTAGGGTGACTGCGGCCGCCAGGATTACAAAAATTAATGCAATAGAGAAGATTAGTTCAGTGCATGTTATACACCCTTTACATGGTTCCTTTTGCTTATTGCCAAAACAATTCTATGGTTGATCCATTTTACAGACGAGACGACTGAGACTACTTTTCCAAAATCGTGCATCCAGCTAGAACTTACACTGTGCAAGTGCAGTGCTAAGCATTCTTACGTATAAGCTCCCATTTAATTACCCCAGACCCCTGAGAGGTAGTACTATATTGTCCTCATTTCACAGATGAAGGTGAGGCTCAAGGAGGTCAGGTGATTTACCATATAAGCTCCCATTTAATTACCCCAGACCCCTGAGAGGTAGTACTGTATTGTCCTCATTTCACAGATGAAGGTGAGGCTCAAGGAGGTCAGGTGATTTACCTGAGGTCACATGGCTAAGAGGTGAGAAAGACGGGATTAGAACACAAGTATACCTCTGACTGCTCTCCTCTCCAGGCTCTTCCCTCTGGCTAGCAGGTGCCTGGCCCAGTCACGACTCAGGCATGCCACCATAACTGTGCAGACACCCCTCACCCAGACCTCAGTGTGGACAGTGCCCCGAGGGTGTGGCTGGAAGCACAGAGGGATGGCCCACAGAGGGATGACTAAGAGTGCCCCCAAGAACAGGTGGATCTCTCACCTGAAGGCATTGCCTCTGCCCTCCTGGATCTGACCTGAGAGGCAATGCAGGGGGTGCTTATAGCCATGGCCTTGGGAGGGTTCCAGTCCTAGCCCCGGCACTTCCTGGCTGTGTGATCTCGGATACACATGTGTTAGCGTGTTCGTGTGCATGTTCCTCGACGAGTCACTTGCAGAATATAAGATAAGATGCGGCCACTTCCCACCCTGCTCAGGTCTGAGAGGCAGCCAAGCTGTCTTACCCAGAAGTGACCTAGCTCTTGACTCCATCCGCCTTTGCTGTGCCCACATCCCAGGGAGTATTCAAAGGGGTGAACCTCTCAGCTAAAAGCCTAGGCAAAGTCCCTTGATCTCAGCAGCATTAAGCACCCCCCAGGATACTAGTAAACTGTCTTTCTTGTCTCCTTTTGTCTTGGAAAAGGTTTAAATGGGATGTCAAAAAATTTGAGCCCCATTTTTCCATCAGCCCAGAAGAAGGCTACATCACTGCAGGAATGGAGGTCTCTTTTGAAGTGACCTACCATCCCACTGAGGTGGGCAAGGAGAGTCTCTATAAAAACTTGCTCTGCTTCATCCATGGAGGCAATCCTCTGAACCTCACCCTATCTGGAGTCTGCGTGGGACCACCTTCAGTAAGAGAGGTCAGTAGCTGCTGCCCACAGAAGGGCCAATGGCAAGAGTGGGCCCAGCAGGCACCACAATTGAATTCAGCTGGACCTTCTAGAAACAAGTGACTCTGTTCAAACAGTCCTCTGTGCCAACGTCAAACATTCAGACCTGCTCCCTCCCACCACAGGGCCTTTGCATATCCTATTCCCCACTGCTGCAATATTCATTTCCCCTCTTCATTTAGTTAATTCCTATTCATTCTTCAGCTGTCAACTCAAGCATTACATTCTCAAGGAAGGTTGCCCTGACATATTTGGCTAGATCAAATTTTGTTACAAGCACTGTAAGTAAAGGGTAAACACTTTCCCCTTCTCTCTCATAAAAAAAAAAAAAAAAGTTGGGAGTCAGGTTGTGGGCTTGAGTTAACCTTCTGCTAGCCTTGTCCCTAGAAACCTAACAGTAGACTCCATTCCACTTACGGTAAAAAATCACTTATGGTAAAAATGACACCTGATCTCCATCTCTATAATTTTGTTATTTCAAGAATCTTATGTAAATGGAATCACCCAGTGTGCTATGAACATGTATGTACAAATCTTGGCAAGAAAATATGCTTCCATTTTCTTGGGTAAATACCCAGATGGCTGGGGCACAAAGCAGGCATATATTTACTTTTTAAAGAACCTACTAAACTCTTTTCCAAAGTGGTTGTGTTATTTCCACTTGCATCTCATTTTGCCCACACTTGTTACCACCTGTTGTTTTAATTTTAGCCATTCTAATAAATATAAGGTGGTATCTCATTGTGGCTTTTAATTTGTGGTTCCCTAATGACTGATGACATTGAGAATCTTTTCAGGTATTTGTTTGCCATCCATATATCATCTTTGTTGAAGTATCCGTTTGAATTCTCTGTCCATATTTAATTGGGATGTTTGTTTTCTTATTATTGAGTTTTGAGAGCTCTTCATATATTCAGGGCACAAATTTTACATTTAGATCTTAATCTGTTTAGAGTTAATTTTTGTATGTAGCATAAGCTATGGATCAAAATTCATTTTATTTTATCATTTGTATGTGGATATTCAGTTGTTCTAGCACCATTTGTTGAAGATTATCCTTTCTCCACTGAAATGCCTCTGCACCTTGGTCAAAACTCATTTAACCACATACGTGCAGGTGTCTATTGCTGAATGCTGTCCTTGTCCACTGATCTATTTGACTCTTTTTACCAACAGTGCCACACCGTCCACACTGCTGAATTCAGTGGTCAGTTCTCAACTGTTGACCTGTTGATAGTATTTGATACCTTGAACAAGTCCCTTGAAGGAAGATGCTTCAAACACTTCACATGGTCCCTAGGATGCCACCCTCTCCTGGGTTTCCTCCTACCTTATTAGATGCTCCTTCTCATCTCCTCTTCTGATTTTTTTTAACACTGGAGTGTGTCAGTCAGGAATTGATTCTTAAATTTCTTCTTTTATCTAAAAACACTTAACTTCTTGATAATCTCATCCAGTTTCTTGGCCTTTAAAAAAAAACATTGCTATACTCCCAAATATGGATGCCAGCCTAAACCTTTCCTTGAATTCCTCATTTGTAAATTTCACTACCTACTTCAGATGTCTGTTTTCTTCCAGGTGGTAAATTTCACCTGCCAGGTACGCTCCAAGCACACGCAGACCATCATGCTTTCAAACCGCACCAACCAGACCTGGAACCTCCACCCCATCTTTGAGGGTGAGCACTGGGAGGGGCCAGAGTTCATCACCCTGGAGCCCCATCAGCAAAACAAGCCCTATGAGATTACCTACAGACCCCGCACCATGAACTTGGAGAACCGCAAACATCAGGTAGGCTGAGGCTCCCCCCCACCGCCCCCATTGATTTTCCTGTGGGGTTGGAGGGAGGAGTCATGCAAGAGGGGTGAGGAGAATCCCACGAATGATGTTGGAACAATGGGGAATAATGCAGATTATGGAGACCAAAACTTCCCTTGTTGCCTGTATTTTTTCATGTACAGGGGATTTTCTTGGAACAAGGGGCTCAGTTCTGAACAGAGTCCTGGACTAAGCATCAAGTAATTAATATTTAGCTTAATTGTACAAATAGCATCATCGCCACTGTAACAAAATTTTAAAAAGAAAAGAAGCCATAATCTTCCACCCTAAAGAAAGAGAATTTTTTCTTCTAAGCTGTATTTTTTTTAACTTTATTTATTTATTTTGAAAGAGAGGGAGTAGGGGAGGGGCAGAGAGAGAGACAGAATTGCAAGCAGGCTCCACCCTGTCAGTGCAGAGCTGGACGTGGGGCTCAATCTCACGAACCATGAGAGCATGAGCTGAGCCAAAATCAAAAGTTGGACACTTAACCAACTAAGCCACTCAGGTGCCTCTAAGCTTTACTTTCTTTTTAAGTAATCTCTACACCCAGGGTACGGTTGAACTCACAACCCCGCAATCAAGAATCAGATGCTCTACCGACTGAATCAGCCAGTCACCCCAAGAACTGTTTTCTCCTATCTTTACTACCAGTCCTTATTCAGATACAGTCATAGTTGCCATCATAGAATACCTAATTTTGCACTCAGTTTATTTTTACTTTACATTAGATCATGAACATTTTTCTGTTTAACTAGTCTTTGTGATGTAATCATGTTTAATGATGGCCTAATATTTCATGGAATGAAAGTTCCATAATTTATGTAATACTCCTCAGTTGTTGAATATTAAAGTTATTACTACCAGATTTTCATCATTATTATAAATGGTTCTAATGCGTGTGTGTGTGTGTGTGTGTGTGTGTGTGTGTGTGTGTAGCTTTTTCCTCCGAAGGGATTTTTAAGTTCGCTGGGGAAAGGTGACCCAGCTAGCTTTATCGATAGAGCATGAGACTTTTAAGTTGCCTGGGGTAGAGTTCCTGGTTCAAATACATATGAACATTTTTATGACTCTTAAAACATACTACCAAGGTTATTTCAAGAGTTATGCTTATGCAAGGGCCTCTATTAATCCTGTGTCACTACCACGCCTAAGAGGTACCTAATAAAGGACCTTCTGTGCCATTTTGACCACGTTTCTTCTTCTCCTTAGGGCACCCTCTTCTTCCCCCTCCCAGATGGGACTGGCTGGCTGTATATGCTGCATGGGACTTCTGAGCTCCCCAAAGCCGTGGCCAGTATCTACCGTGAAGTACCATGTAAGACACCCTATGTTGAACTCCTGCCAATAACCAACTGGCTTAATAAGCCCCAGAGGTGAGAGAGTGGGGCTAGGGGTTGGGATGGAGGAGATGGAGGGAGGACTTCTACTGTCTAGCCTGGCCCTTCCCATGGTCAGGGCCTCTAGAGACATTGAGGGGCTAAAAGAATCAGAGGCAAAGTTCCCTGATGTAACCAAGCATTGTCTGAACTCTAAGCTTCCAGACAGTCAGTGCTATCTATGAATAACTGATAACTTAAGTCTCCTAGAACAGTGCCTGACGTAAAATAAGTGCTCAAATAAATGTTAGATGTTATTATTATTATCAAAATGATAATCATGATGGTTATTCTTGAGTTCTCTGTCTTATCACCTAAGCCACTGGCCAGAGAAGGATGTCCCTTGGATCTTATTTGCAGTGGGAGTAGAGTAGAATACAAGGGCTAGAGGAATTGACAACCAGCCTGGTCCCCTTCTTTTACAGAGAAGGAGCCAAAGCCTGGGAGAAGAAGCTTACTTACTGAAGGCCACCAGTTAGCATAGTGGATAAGGGCTCAGACCTAAGTTTGAATCCTAGTTGTACCAATAACTAGTCATGTGACCTGAACATGTTTCCTTCTCTTGGCCTCTATTTCCTCATTAGTAAAATGGGGGTGATAATTATATGTGTCTCCTACAGACACTGTGAGGATTAAATGCCTCTAACACATTTGGAGCACTGACTCAGTAGCTGGCACATCACAGGTGTCGTCAATAAATGGTAGTTATTGTTATTGTTAGAGACAAAGGACCAGAACCCTGGACCCACGTGCTTATCATAAAATCAAGAGTAGAGATAGCACCTTTCCTTCTTTTCCTTGGGCAAATGGTTTCATTTTCTCTATCCTCTCTTCATGTGTTCCTGTGCTCCCCCAGATTCCGGGTCATCGTGGAAATGGTGAAACCAGAGAGGCCAGATCTAAGTGTCACCTTAAAAGGCCTTGATTACATTGATGTACTGTCTGGCTCCAAGAAAGATTACAGGCTGAACTTCTTTTCCCACAAGGAGGGACTCTACAGTGCAAAGGTATCCACGTGTTAAAGACATTTCCCTGGAACTCTGGAGGTTTGCCCCAAGGTTAATAATCCTGGTGTTAGGGAGTGAAGATGTCCTCCCACAGCCAGCCCATCCTTATCCTGCTGGGCTAACCAGTTAGAGACCTGACAAAGCTTTCAGGATTCCCAGCCTCTTGAAGATGAAGCCAGATGGCAGGGCCATCCATCCATCATGTAGACCCACGACAAGCCTTCAAGGCAACAGAATTGTGAAAATCCTTAAGCAGTAACACTGGGCCAGCAGTGTGGTGGCACTGGGCCACCAGACCACAATAATAAGAAAAGGTCCCCTTTCCTGAGTGATTATAGTGGCCAGCATTGTATTGAACATTTAGTACATATAGCTAGTAATGTCAGAGCCAGGATTCAACTCAGAGCCATTTGCTCCAAGACACCACAGGGTCGTTCACACATGAGCTGTTTCTCCTCATTCATTCATTAGCTCAGCAAGTACCTATAAGCATATATGCCACACTCTAAACTAAGTGCTGGCAACACAGCAATGATCAAAAATAGACGCAGTCCCTGTTTTCATCAAATGCACTGTCCAGTGAAAGGAGAAGGGCATTAACCAAATAATGGTACTATGAATGTATAATTACAAAATGAGATACATGCTTTGAAGAAAAGGAGTGTATATGGGTCAGTAGCTCACAGGAGAGATTAGGGCTGAAGATAACATATGGAAATTACTCATTTACAGACAGTATCAGAAGCTATGATGAAGGAAGGAATCAGCTAGGGAGATTTTAAAGTGAAAAAAGAAAGAACCTAGGAACCCATCTCCTACCTCCAGAAGAGATATTGGCAAAACTCACACAGTGGGATGTCATCCCCTCTCCTAAAATCACTGAGGTAGACTGCTCCACTCAGATCGCATTCACAGACTAACAGAGAACCTTAGAATCAAAGTATCATAAAACATCTGAAGAAAAAAAAAAAGCCACCATAAATGGAAACACCAGCTCAACAAAGGGGAACCCCTAAGATAAAAGAGTCATTAAAGCAAACAGAATATTTTTAGTGAACATTATTAATACTCTCAAAGGAATAAAGGAAGATAATCATACCCATGAAAAGCGACAGGCTATTGTGGAAGACAATCAGAGACCCTAAAAATTAAAAAATTGAATACTTTTAATGGAAAACCTTAGAGGAAGGCTGAATAGTATAATGAACTCTGAGGAAGAGATTACTAGTAAGTTAGAAGATAGAGCTGATTTAGCACATGAGCACAAAGAAATGGCAAGAGTGGAAGGAAACAATAAGTGCTGAAGAGGGTGTGGAGAAGTTGGATCCCTCATACATTGCTGGTGGGAGTGCAAATGGCGCAGCTGCTGTGGAAAACAGTCTGGCATTCCTTAGATGGTTAAACATGGAGTTACCGTGTGACTCAGCAATTTCACTCCTAGGTATATACTCAGGATAAATGAAAATATATGTCCAAACAAGAACCTGTACATAAATGTTCATAGCAGCATTATTCATAAGAACCAAAAAATAGAACCAAACAAAACAAACCAAATGTCATCAACCCAAATGGACAAATATAATGGAATATTTTTTGGCAATAAAAAGAAATGGAAATGAAGTGCTAATACATGCAACACGTCAATGAACCTTGAAGGAATTATGATAGCTAAACAAAGCCATCACAACTGGCCGCATATTGTATGATTTCATTCATATGAAATGTCCAGAATAGGCGGATCTATAGAAAGAGAAAGTAAATTAGTGGCGATGGGTTAGGAGGAAATGGGGAATGATTGGTAATGGGTGCAGGGTTTCTTTTTGGGGTGATAAAAATGTTCTAAAATTGATTGTGGTGATATTTGCACCACTTTGTGAATGTACTAAAACCCACTAAGTTATACACTTTAATTGGGTGAATTATATGTTATGTGAATTGCGTGTCAATAAAGCTGTTTCAAAAAAAGAAAGGAAGTATGACACAGAAAATATACATCAAAAAGTTCTAATAGCTATCTACTAAGAGCTCCCAAAACAGGAAAGCAAGATAATAGGAGGAAGAAAATACTCTTCAAAATAATTGAAGAAAAACTTCCAGGGGCATCAGGGTGGCTCAGTCGGTTAAGCGTCCGACTTTGGCTCAGGTCATGATCTCGTGCTTCATGAGTTCTAGACCCTCATTGGACTCTGTGCTGATAGCTCAGAGCCTGGAGCCTGCTTTGGATTCTGTGTCTCCTTCTCTCTCTGCCCCTCCCTAGCTCTCTCTCTCTCTCTCTCTCTCTGCCTCAAAAATAAATAAACATTAAAAAAAACTTCCAGAACTGTTTGAGAAAGACTGAGTCTTCTAATTGAAGGGACCCACCAACTTTCCAAATAGGGTGAATGAAAAAAAGACTCACATCTAAATAGGTGAGACCAAAATTGTAGAAAACTGGGATAAAAAAGAAAATCCTAAATGATTCTAAAGAAAGTAAAAGGAAATAATCACAATAACATCAGGTTTCTCATGGCAACACTGAATACAAGAAGCAATGGAGTAAGCTATTCATATGATTTAGAGTGTTTTCAATCTAGAACCTTTTCCAAACAAAACTATTACAAGGGCAAAATAAAGACATTTTTAAACTTGCAAGGACTCAAAATAACCTACCCATATATATAATCCCTGTTTGAAAGAAGCACCACAAAATAATAAGTTTTTAAATTAGCAAAATTTTAAAAATAAGTAAATGAATTCAAGAAGAAAACAAAAGGTTATAATGAACAAAGACTCAAAATTCTATTGATAGGTAATTTCAAATAATTGCTGAAAAGCAATCTGAAGTGAATATTTCATATGACCTCAATATAGGAAATAGCAAGGGGAGAAATAAAATAATGCAAGGAAATTTTTTTCTCATTTAGTGGGAAGAAAACGGGGAAATGAAAGATACTTGTTTCTTCATCAAGAAAGGTAGGGCACGAATAGAGATGGCCATAAACTGTAGCTGTAAAGAGAAAAATATATGTAAATATATGTTTTAAAGTGTTAACTAAAAATAACAGGGAACTCAGATCACAGATCTCTTTACAATAATAAGTATTAGGGGCTCCTGGATGGCTCAGTCAGTTAGGCATCCGACTTTGGCTCAGGTCATGATTTCGCAATATCTGTGAGTTCGAGCCCCACATTGGGCTCTGTGCTGACAGCCTGGAACCTGCTTTGGATTCTATGTCTCCCTCTCTCTCTGCACCTCCCCCCAAAAAAGTAAGTAAACATTTAAAAAATAATGATAAGTATTCAAATTAACAATACAAAAGTTTTTTTAAAAAAGTCAAAAGCGCTTCTGACGACGATGGAGTAACTACTACTGCCACCATAAACAACCATAAAACTGAACAAAATATCAGAGGCAACCCTTCTCAGGCATTGGACAACAGTAGCACAATACCGCAATCCCTCAAAGAGAAGAAAAGCTAATGAGATGAATCTCCACAATTATCCTGGCTCTCTGCCAAGGGACAATTTCTTGACTGCAATGCAGTGAGCTAGAATCTAAGCAAAGCACAACAGCCCCAGTGAGCTGACGATACAGAAATTAAAATTTGGTGCAGTTGAAATAGCTGGTCTCTAAAAGGTAGGAGTGGGGCAATGCATCGAGTGGCAGGATGTCAGGGGGAAGGGAGACAAAAGTGTGTGTGGGAATTCCCTTCAAAGTCTTTGGCTGACAGTTGTACTGCACATGCACAAGGTGAGACTACATGAGATTTATCAGAGAGCAGCTTCTAAAAGAGATTGATAAAGGAACAAAGATACGTTGATCAGTGCCCAGGGAACATTGGAGGTTTGGCTCAGCCAGAGTGGAGAGATTACATTAACATCTCATTAACATCCTAGGAACCCAGTTGAAATACCAGAAAGGCCAGAAGAAAGGACCATGCCCTTATAATAAGTCCTTTTAGGCCCTTAGAAAGCCTAAAACTAAACCGCAACAAGATCTGTAGGAAGGACAAAATTTGGAGACTGAATCCTACCAAGTTGGAAGGTCTCGAAAAACACCTTGAGCTTTGTATAGGTCTGCTCTAACAAAGCATAAAACCAAACCTACACAAGCTTATCAGTCAATAATTGAACTGCCTCCTAGAATAAAATCAACACTCTCACATGGAAGGTAACAGAATCCAGAATCTCTACAATGATTATCAACAATGTCCAGTACATAAACAAAAATTACTAGACTTGTAAGGAAGGAGAGGAATGTAACCAATAGTCAAGAAAAATACAGGCAATGAAAACGGACTCCAAAATGGGCCAGATATTGCATTTAGCAGACGAAGACTTCAAAGCAGCTTTTATAAACATGATCAGAAATAAAAGAAAATATTTCAAATAATTAGACAGATAAGGAATCTCAGCAAAGAAATGGAAACTATATTTTAAAAAAAGGAGCTGAACAGATATTTGAGAATAGAAAACTACAATAAACTGAAATGAAAATTTCACTGGATGTGCTTAACAGCAGATTGGAGATGTGAAGATTCAGTGAACTTGAGACAAATCAATAGAACATTTCTAATCTGAATGATAAAGAGAAAAAAGATTGAATAAAAAGAACCAGAGCTTCAGGAACCTGTGGGAAAGTATAAAAATTTTTAATTCATAGGTAATGTGAGTCCTAGAAGAGAAGAAAGTGAGTATGGAGCAGAAAACTATTTGAAAAAAAATTGCTGAAATTTCTCTGATTTGATTAAAAAACATTACAGATCCAAGAAACTTGGCAAACCTCAAGCAGGAGAAATACAAAGAAAACCATGAGATACAAGAAAACCATGTCTGTGTACATCATAGTAAAACTGCTGAAAACCAAAGAGAAAGAGAAAAGCTTAAGACAACCAGATACAAAAGATCTAAAATAGGGGAAAACAGTAAAAAGACTTCTGACTTCTCTTCAGTTATAATGGAAGCCATCTGCAAAATGCTAAGTTCTATCAACCTAGAATCTTTATTCACTGAAAACATCCTTTAAAATGGAGATATTTTCAGAGAAAACATGAGAGAATTCACTGCCAGCAGACTTGCATTAGAAAACAACACATTGATAGGTATTCTTTGGCCTGAAGAAAAATTATACCAGTTAGCAATTTGGGTCTAATGGAAGGAAAGAGAGCCCTAAAAATCTAAAAATGGTAAATAAGTACACACACACACACACACACACACACACACACACACAGCTTCTAAGAACTTTCTAAAAACGACAACTGACAGTTTATAGCAAATATGATAACACTGTTAGGTGGGTGTTCTTATGTGTGTAGAAGTAAAAGATATGACAACAAAAGCACAGAAGATAGAGTGGTTAGGTCAATAAAATTATACTTTAGTAAGGTTAGCGCATTTGCCAAATTGGAAGTGTGCATAAGGAGCATGAAGGGTCAGTTATAAAGTGGGAAGTGATAAAATACTACTCAAAATAAATTTCACAAGTTAAAAATTCATATTGTCAGCTGTAGAACAACCACTAAAAATCTATAATTAAAAAATATAGCTAAGAAGCCAGTAGAGGAAATAAAATACATTACAAAAGATTGCATGTCAAGCCAAAAGGAAACAGGAAAGGAATAACAGAGAAACAAAATAAGTAAGTAAATAAGTAAATAAATAAATAAGACAAATGGAAAATAACCAACAAGAAGGCAGACTTCAACCTAAACATAGAAAGAATTATTTTAGGGCACCTGGGTGGTTTGGTCAGTTGAGCATCCAGCTTTGACTCAGGCATGATCTCACAGTTTGAGTTCCAGCCCTGCATCGGGCTTGCTGCTGTCAGCACAGAGCCTGCTAAGGATCCTCTCTTTCTCTCTCTCTCTGCCCCTCCCCTGTTCACACTATCTCAAAAATAAATAAACATTAAAAAAAGAATTATTTTAAATGTAAAAGACTGAACACTCCAATTAAAAGACAGGGTGCCAGAAGCACTCTAAAGCTAAAGACAGGAAGAAGTTGAAAGTAAAATCAGATCCGTAAAGAACTATTACCATATACTAGTAATAATATAAACAACTCAAAGTATTAAAAAGGGCAAAAGACTCCAATAGACTCTATCTCACAGAAGTAATGTGTGAATGACCAATAAGCACATGAGAAGATGCCCAACATCATCAGTCACCTGGGAAACAAGCAGAAAAAGGTGAGCAGCTTACCATATCAACTGCAGAGGTGAGGAGACAATGTACTGCAGTCACAAGTGTGGGCTCTGGAGTCAGATCAACTTGGTTCAAATCCTGGCTCTGACACTTCTCTCTACATGTGACCTTGGCAAGATAACTTAACCTTGCTAAACTTCAGTTTCTTTGGCTTTAAAAAACAAAAACAAACAGTGAGGGGAATAATAATGTTGCCTACAAATTGTTTAACTAAGTACTTCTAGTGCCTGGCACACAGTAATCATTCACTAAATGTTAGATGCCGTCATTATTACTGTTAGTATTATTGTCTATTCCAGCAGCAATGGGCATAGGAAGGAGAAAGGGTGGCTGGTAGGGATTCAGACAGGGTGGGAGTGCCCGTGTCAGCCTGGCACCCATGCTGTATGTACCCAGGCAATGCTAATAGAGAGAAGGAACTCAAGACAGCTGAAGACCCTCCACTAACCCCTCTCCTCTGCTTTCTTCCTCCCCCTCTCCCCGCGAACCCAGGTGATCTTCCGAAACGAGGTGACCAATGAGTTTTTATACTACATGGTGGGTTTCAGGGTCATCCCTTCAGGCGTCATCAAAACCATTGAGATGGTGAGCCCCGTCCGACAGAGCACATCAGCCTCCATCAAGGTGGAGAACCCTCTGCCCTATACAGTGACCTTCTCCATGGAATGCAGGGTCCCTGACATCAGCCTGCCTTCCCAGTTTGTGGTGCCTGCCAACTCTGAGGTATGACCCTGGCTACCAGGGGCTCCCTGATATCTGTGATAGAGGCATCCCTGAAGCTGGGCCAGCCCCAGGAGTGGGAAGGCAGGGGACGGTGCATCAATCACACTCCTGATCTGTCCTCTCCCCTTCTGCCCTTTGGTTCAGACATGTAAAAGGGACTTACTAATCATGAACACTTGCCTCTGTTATACACTTGTTTGCTTTGTTCAAACTGAAAACATTTTTGTTTTTTGCTAATTATAAAGGTAATGTAGTATATACGTGGTGAAGAGGGAAGCAAGGGACATAGTAGTGTATCGAGTGAACAGCAGGCGCTCTCGTTTATATGTTTGCTTGTGCACAGACCCGCTTCAGGAAAGACACATAACCTGTGACTGCTGAGAAGACGTGCCCTGGAATTCTGGGCTGCTGTGGAGATGAACTTTCTTTTGACTCTTTTTGGTGTATGGCTCCAAATTCTCACTGTCTAGATCCCATCAAAATCCCTTCTGTTTCTCCAGCTCGAGCCCACCTGCTTATTCCCTGCATCCACCCTAGCTCTGCTTTCCCCTTCAGAACCCCAAACCTGGTGTGTTCTTCAGAGACCTTCCATGCCCTTTATTTTATATTTTTCATCATGAATTGTAAAATCTACACAGAAAACTAGGATATATATATATATATATATATATATATATATATATATATATACACACATATGTATGTATGGATGGATGTATATATATGTACTAAAACAGGTTCACTTAAATAACTATGAAAGAACTATCTGTATAACCAGTACCCAGGCCAGGAAATAAAAAGTGGCCACCATCCCCAGAAACCTCTGTCCCCACTCACAATATCATCCCTCACCCCTAAAAGTTCCCACTATCCTTATTTTGTAATCATTTCTTGCTTTTAAGCCATATGGTTTGGGTTTGTCTGTTTTCAAACTTTATACAAAAGAAATCCTACTAATTGCATTCTTCAGTGTTTTATGCCTTGCTCAGTATTGTATATTCTGACGATCATCACATTGATGCATGCAGCTGAGGTCCATCCATCCTCACCACTGTAGAATATTCCATCATACGACTATACCACAATTTAGATAACCATTCTACTGAGGCCAGACATCTGTGTTGGCTTCAGTGTTTGGCTATCATGAAATATGCTGCCCTGGACCTCACCGTGCAAGTGCCTTCCTGATGTACACGGTGTGTTTCTCCCCAGTGTACACCCAGGAGTAGAATCACTGGGTCACAGGGTGTGCTTGCCTTTAATTGCCAGTCAGGAGAGAATCTCCAGTGAGCAATGAGAGCTCACCAACTTTTGGCATTGTCAGATTTTTAAAGGTTTACCAATCCAATAAGCTAATAGCTCCTCATGGTCTTAATTTACCTTTTTACAAACAGATAGGCTTTAGTCGGATAACAGTTTGTGTTGGAGATTTGCCTCTGTGGTCATGAGCGAGAATGGACCAGCTTTCCTTTCTTGTATTCTTTGTCCAATTTGAGTTCCCGTTCCACCAGCGATAGAAAAAGAATCGGGGATTTGCCTGCTTCCTCAACTCTGTGAAAGAGTTTATAAAAGATTGAAATTATGTCTTCCTTGAACCACGGATGAAGCCAATGAGCCCTGGGGTTTTCTTTGTGAGAAGATTGTCTGCTACTGATTTGATTCCTTTCATGAGTTATCACACTACTCAGATTTTCTGTTTCTTCTTGAATCAGTAATGATAGCATGTCTGTTTCATCCATATATTCACAAAATTGGCATAACATTGTTAATATCCTCTTACTACTTTCTTATGTGATGTTCCTTTTTCATCTCTAATATTGGTTGTAGCTTCTATTTCTTGATTGGTTTTTCTAGAGGTTTCTCAGTATATCTTATATTCAAGAAGGCATTTTTTGATTTTGTTGGTACTCTTTATTGTATGTTTGTTTTCAGTTGCTTGATTTCTGACCTTTTTATTATTTCCTTCTTTCTGCTTCTTTTGGGTTACTGGTGCTTTACCTAACTTCTAAGATGGATGCTTAGTGCATTAACTTCTAGTTTTCTTTATTTTCCAATATGCACATTTAAGATTATAAGTTGCCCTCTAAGTGCTGCTTTAGCTGCAGTGTACAAAGTTTTACATGTAGTATATTTTGTCATTAAGTTCAAAAATGTCCTTTCATTATTATTAATACTTCTTTTTTGACTCATGGGTTATTATAAGTATTTCTCAATTTCCAAACATGTGGATTGTTCTATATGTTATTTTTTAAATTATTTTGTGGTCAGGGAATATATTCCATATTTCAGTGCTCTAGAATTTGTTTAGATCTGCTCTACGGCCCACTATATGATCTTTTCCTTAATCTTCCATTTATTTTTAAAAAGCATGTGTTTGCCATTTTGATATTCATTCTCTGTACCCTAGCTGATATTTTGGTCTGCTTGTTTGGTCAGATTTAAGAGAGTGTGTTAAAGTCACCACTCTGACAGGGATTTGTCTGTTTGTCCTTGTAGATCTGTCGTGTTTTTGCTTTATATACTTTGAAGCTATATTACTAATTACATTAAAATCATAATATGCTTCTGGTGATGTTACATTAAGACTTGGTAGTCTCTTACATTTCTGTTCTTCAAGAGTATCTTGGCTATTCTTGGCCCTTTGCATTGTCATATAAATCAGCTTGTCATGTTCTTCCAAAAATATTAAATTAACTATTAGGATTTTGATTGGGTTATTTTAAGAATGTATTAGTTACCTGTTGACCCATAACAAATTACCCTAAAAATCAGCAGCTTAAACCCACAAACATTTATTATATACACAGTTTCTGAGGATCAGGAATCCACGAGCAGCAGCTTAGCTGTGTAGTCAGGGTCTTTCATGAGGATGTAGTCAGTTGTCAGCAGGACTCCAGTCATCTCTAGGTTTGACTGGGGCTGGATAATCTGCTTCTAAACTCACTCATGGAGTTGTTGGAAAGGCCTTAGTTCCTTGCTGGCTACTGGCTGGAGGCTTCAGTTCCTCACCACATACACCTCTCCCTTCAGCTGCTTTCAACATGACAGCTCACTTCCTAAAAGTGAGTGATCTGAGGGAAGCTGAGAGAGCAAGGGAGAGAGAGCACGCACAAGACAGAAACCACAGTCTTTTCCACTTCATCTCAGAAGTGATATGCCATCTCTCTGCCATGTACTAGTGGTCACACAGACCAGCCCTGGCACAATATGGGAGAGGATGACACAAGAGTGTAATAGCAGGAGGGTGGGGATCACCGGAGGCCATCTTGAAGCATATTTGTCACAGAGAGAATTCCAGTCTTTACACAATTGAGATTTCTAACTCATGAGCAGATCTCCATTTATTTAACTCTTCTTATTTAATTTCTCTCAATGATATTTTTTTTGTTTTCTATGTAAAAGACTTACTCATATTTTGTTAGATTTATGTCTAGGTTTTATATATTTTGGTGCTATTGTAAATGGTATTTTTTTTTATTTTGTTTTCTATTGGTTGTAGTATGTAACAATATAACTGATTTTTATATATTGACTTTGCCCCCTTTTTTGTCTTTTTAAGTTTTTTATTTTAATCCCAGTTAGTTAACATACAGTGTTGTATTAGTTTCAGGTGTACAATATGGTGATTCAACGATTCCATACATCACCCTGTGCTCATCACAAGTGCACTCCTTAATCCCCATTACATTTCCCTCATCGCCCCACTGCCTTCCTCTCTGGTAAACATCACTTTGTTCTCTATACTTTTTTTAAAATTTTATTTTTTATTTTTTAAAATTTACATCCAAATTAGTCAGCATATAGTGCAACAATGATTTCAGGAGTATATTTCTTAGTGCCCCTTACCCATTTAGCCCATTCCCTCCTCCCACAACCCCTCCAGCAACCCTCAGTTTGTTCTCCATATTTAAGAGTCCCTTATGTTTTGTCCCCCTCCCTGTTTTTATATTATTTTTCTTTCCCTTCCCTTATGTTCATCTGTTTTGTCTCTTAAAGTCCTCATATGAATGAAGTCATATGATTTTTGTCTTTCTCTGACTGGCTAGTTTCACTTAGCATAAAACCCTCTACTTCTATCCACGCAGTTGCAAATGGCAAGATTTCATTCTTTTTGATTGCCGAATATTACTCCATTGTGTGTGCGTGTGTGTGTGTGTATGTATGTATATATATATATATATATATATATATATATATATATATATATGTATGTATACCACATCTTCTTTATCCATTCATCCATTGATGGACATTTGGGTTCTTTCCATACTTTGGCTATTGTTGATAGTGCTGCTATAAACATGGGGGTGCATGTGTCCCTTCGAAACAGCACACCTGTATTCCGTGGATAAATGCCTAGTAGTGCAATTGCTGGGTCGTAGAGTAGTTCTATTTTTAGTTTTTTGAGGAACCTCCATACTGTTTTCCAGAGTGGCTGCACCAGCTTGCATTCCCACCAGCAGAGCAAAAGAGATCCTCTCTCTCTGCATCCTCACCAACATCTGTTGTTGCCTGACTTGTTAATGTTAGCCATTCTGACAGGTGTAAGGTGGTATCTCATCATGGTTTTGATTTGTATTTCCCTGATGATGAGTGATGTTGAGCATTTTTTCATGTGTCGGTTGGCCATCTGGATGTCTTCTTTCCAGAAGTGTCTATTCATGTCTTTTACCCATTTCTTCACTGGTTGCTTGTTTTTTGGGTGTTGAGTTTGATAAGTTCTTGATAGGTTTTGGATGCTAACCCTTTATCTGATATGGCATTTGCAAATATCTTCTCCTATTCCGAAGGTTGCCTTTTAGTTTTGCTGATTGTTTCCTTCACTGTGCAGAAGCTTTTTATTTGGATGAGGTCCCAGTAGTTCATTTTTGCTTTTGTTCCCCTTGCCTCCAGAGACGTGTTGAGTAAGAAGTTGCTGCAGCCAAGATCAGAGAGGTTTTTGCCTGCTTTCTCCTCTAGGATTTTGATGGCTTCCTGTCTTACATTGAGGTCTTTCATCCATTTTGAGTTTATTTTTCTGTATGGTGTAAGAAAGTGGTCCAGGTTCATTCTTCTGCATGTCGCTGTCCAGTTTTCCCAGCACCAGTTGCTGAAGAGACTGTCTTTTTTCCATTGGATATTCTTTCCTGCTTTGTCACAGATTTGTTGGCCACATATTTGTGGGTCCATTTCTGGGTTCTCTATTCTGTTCCATTGATCTGAGTGTCTGTTCTTGTGCCAGTACCATACTGTCTTGATGATTACAGCTTTGTAGTATAGCTTGAAGTCCGGGATAGTGATGTCTCCTGCTTTGGTTTTCTTTTTCAAGATTTCTTTGGTTATTTGGGGTCTTTTCTGGGCCCATACAAATTTTGGGACTGTTAGTTCTAGCTCTGTGAAGAATACTGGTGTTACTTTGATAGGGATTGCATTGAATATGTATATTGCTTTGGGTAGTATTGACATTTTAACAATATTTGTTCTTCCTATCCAGGAGCATGGAATCTTTTTCCTTTTGTGTGTGTGTGTGTCTTCTTCAATTTCTTTCATAAGCTTTCTATAGTTTTCAGCATATAGATTTTTCACCTCTTTGGTTAGATTTATTCCTAGGTATTTTATGGTTTTTGGTGCAACTGTAAATGGGATCGATTTCTCTTTCTCTCACTTCATTCTTAGTGTATAGGAATGCAACTGATTTCTGGGCATTGATTTTATATTCTGCAACTTTGCTGAATTAATGAATCAATTCTAGCATTTTTTTGATGGAATCTTTAGAGTTTTCCATATAGATTATCATGTCATCTGCAAAGAGTGAAAGTATGACCTCCTCCTGGCTGATTTGGATGCCTTTTATTTCTTGGTGTTGTCTGACTGCAGAGGCTAAGACTTCTAATACTATGTTGAATAACAGTGGCGAGAGTGGACATCCCTGTCTTGTTCCTGACCTTACGGGGAAAGGTCTCAGTTTTTCCCCATTGAGGATGATATTAGCGTTAGCTCGTTCATAGATGGCTTTTATGATCTCAAGGTGTGCTCCTTCTATCCCTAATTTCTTGAGGGTTTTTATCAAGAAAGGATGCTGTATTTTGTCAAATGCTTTCTCTGCATCTATTGAGAGGATCATATGGTTCTTGTCCTTTCTTTTATTGATGTGATGAATCATGTTAATTGTTTTGCAGATATTGAACCAGCCCTGCATCCCAGGTATAAATCCCCCTTGTCGTGGTGAATAATTTTTTCAATGTATTGTTGGATCTGGTTGGCTAATATCTTGTTGAGGATTTTTGCATCCATGATCATCAGAGAAATTGGTCTATAGTTGTTCTCTATAATTAAGAATCTGTTTCTTGGTTTGTCTTTTTTTCCCCTTATCTTGTTTATTTTGTTTCTTAAATTCCACATATGTGTGAAATCCTATGGTATATGTCTTTCTCTGACTGACTTATTTTGCTTAGTGTTATACTCTCTAGATCCAACCATGTCATTTGAAATGACAAGGTTTCATTCTTTTTTGTGGCTCAAAATATTTCACTGTGTGTATGTGTGTGTATATATATATACACACACATACACACACATACACACACACATCACATCACATCACATCACATCTTCTTGATCCACTCATCGATCAATGGATACTTAGGCTGTTTCCATAATTTGGCTGTTGTACATAATGCTGCTACAAACATAGGGGTGCATGTATCCTTTTGAATTAGCATTTATGTATTTTTGGGTAAATACCCAGTAATGTGATTGCTGGATCATAGGGTAGTTCTATTTTTAACTTTTTGTATATTGACTTTTTACCCAACCATCTTATATAATTCACTTATCAATAATAATTTCAGTTATAGATTCTTGAATTTTCTACATGTATAATCATTCATCTGTAAGTAATTACAATTTTGTTTCTTCCATTATAAATTTCTTCCTGTAATTTCCTTTTCATGCCTTAATAGGGCTATCTAGGACCTGCAGAACAAGAAAGGTAGTAGAAAGATTCCTTGTTCCTAATCTTGAAGGGCAAGCTTTCAAAGTTTCACCATTTATTATGTTTGTTTAGGTTTCTTATAGATACCCTTTATCAGATTAAGGATGTCCCCTTCTATTCCTAGTTTGCTAAGAGTTTTTTTTAACACTATGAATGGATGTTGAGTTTTATCCAATGCTTTCACTGCATCTATCGAGATGTCCATATCATTGTCCTCCTTTTAATGTACCAATGTGGCAACTGATTGGTTTTTCTAACGTTAAACCAACTTTTCATTCATGGAAGAAACCCAACTTTGTCATGTAACATTTTCTTCTTTATATATTGCTGGATTCAATTGGATAACATTTTTATGAGGCAAGTTGTATATATGTTCAGGGGAGAAACTGGTCTCCAATTTTGTTTTCTCCTGTTAGCCTTGTTAGATTTTGGTATCAAAATCTTATAAGTGAGACAGGTTCCCTCTTTTTCTCTTCTCTGGAAGAATTTGTGGGATACTAGATTGTCGAATAGAACTTACAAGTAAATCATTATGATCCTGGAATTTTGTTAAGGGAAAACTTTTTTACTATTGATTACATTTCTTTAATGCTTATGGGACTATGTAAGTTTTCATCTACTGAGCTTGTTTTTGTAAGTTATATTTTTTGTACATTTGTCCATTTTCATCTAAATTTTTAAGTCGTGGCAAAATCATCTAAATTTGTACACTATATTCTTTCCTGTTAACCATCTACAACAACTTTGATGATATCCTCCTTTTATTCTATTTTTCAATAAGAAGAACTAGTTCTTTTTAAAAAGAAACAATACCTACTCATGATAAAAACAAAATTTTAACTATACAAAAGTATATGGAACAGAAAATGAAAGTCCTCAAGTCCCGTTTTCCTCACCTCAAGATAACTACTGGTAACAATTTGATATATATCTTTGCTGTCTCTTTTCTATACCTGCATAGACATATTCTTCTTCACAAAAATGAGCTTATGCTTTGCATAATTTATGGAACCTCCTTCCTTTCACTTTCAATATCATCAACACCTTTCATGTCAGTGCTTATAGCACGGCCCCTTCCTTTTCAATGGCTACCTAGTATTCCACTGACGAGGATAAACTATCACTTATTTAGCTGATTTCTTACTGCTAACTCGTTTTAATTATTTCCCTTATTTTGTTATTATAAGCAATACTCTTTGGTTCTTGTTTTGTTTTGCCATGGGCGAAAATAGAAGAAGGAGAAAACCTTCCCCAAATGAAGGTAGGACCCAGGAAGTTGTTCTGAGCTTGGCTGTGAGCAAAGAAGGAGCTGCTGATCTTCAGCCCTCCTTCTGGAAACACTCACCCCCATTGCCATAAGTGTGCTTCTTAAGAGAGGAACCAGTATCTCTTAGATTCAAGGAGATTCCAGATATATAAATACTTCTGGGGTATTTCTAGATAAAGTTAGAAGGGGTACAGGGGAGGGAAAAGACCAGTTTGGACAGAGATTCCCCAGGCTCAAGATCAGTGTGAGCAATTTCTTGTGAAGCACCATTTCTGGCACCAACCTACTCTGAGGTCACTGGGTAGCAAGGGATGGGTCAGACTCTCAGCATCATAGGAGCCTCTGTCTTCTCTTGCAGGGCACATTCTCGTTTGAATTCCAGCCCCTGAGAGCCGGAGAAACCTTTGGGAGACTAACACTGCACAACAATGATTTGGGTTACTACCTGTATGAGCTCAGTTTGAAGGCCCTGCCAGCACTGCCTGAAAAGCCCATCCACTTCCAGACGGTTCTTGGCAGCGGTCAGAGCATCTTTGCCAAGTTTACCAATTACACCCGGCAGAAGACAGAATACTACTGCAGGGTGAGCAGCCACTGTCCCACCCTCTGCCCTCCCCTTGCTGGGAGTCTAAGCTTAAAAATAATAAGAGGAGGACACAGGGGGTGCAGAAATGTGAAACGCACAGGGAGTCAGGCGCTTCATCTAGCCTGGAAACTCCCAGGTATAAATAAACAGTATCAGGCCTGGGTTCTTCCTTATAGAGTCTATCTTAACAAGTTAAGGTGGGGGTGAGGAGAGTTTTGCTTCCCACAGCATGTGCACTGGTCACTAAAGGGAACAGTAGAGCTCAGTGGTCATGAGTAGAGGCTGTGAAATCGAGACTTGGATTTGAACCCTGGCTTCACCACTTACTCTTTGTATGAATAATTTACTCTAACCTTTTCTCTAAATGGTAATAATACCCCAACCTCACACGATTGCTATGGGGCTTTTAAAGGGTGCATATAAAACCACTTTCATAGAGCTTGGCTCACAATAAATGCTGCATATATGTTACCTATTATATCAATTGGAATACAGGTTTAGCTCCTGAAACAGAAGCCCCAAATAACAACAAAGTAAAAGCTATTCCTCTCTCAAATAACGGGGTGAGCATAAGCAGTTTGGGCTGGAATGGTAGCTCTGTGACATCAGGCATCCAGACTCTTTCTGCCCTGATGCTCTCCCCTCTGTAGAGAGTTGCTTGGATCCACAGGGACCAGGAGAGCTTACCAGGATGTTGCATTCCAGCCAGCTACAAAGGGGAAAGGCGGGAGCTATATATATCCTTTCCACTCACATTCCCTTGAACAAAACTGCATAAGACCACGCCTAGCAACAGGGGAAGCTAGGAGTGTAGCCTTTGCACTGGGTGCCCATGTGCCAGTTAGCATCAGCAGGTCCATGGCTATAGTCAAGAGGCATAGGCTCTTTATCAATCATACCAGTCGGGAGAAGCTAGGTTACGCTACAGTAACAAACAGCCCCAACATCTCAGTGGCTTAAAACAACAAAAGGTGTGTCCCTTATTTGTGCTATCCATCTAGTGAGGGTCAGCAGGGAAGTGTTCATCACAGCCATTTGGGGATCCAGGCTAAACGGCAACCACCAACTCAGATGTTTCCGGTCATAGTGCCAGAGGAGTGAAAAGGACTTGTACTGGCAATTGAGTGCCCTAGTGTGGAAGTAACACCTTTCACTTCTGCTCACAACTAATTGTCCAGAACTAGTCCCCTCCCATCCATGAGGAGCCAGACTGTTCAGTCTTTCATGTGTGTGGGAGAAAAGAAGAGCCAGATGGGGGAGTAGCAGCAGTAAATGCCACACCAGCATCATCCAGCTTTGTGTCTCTGGGCAAGTTATTTAACATCTCTTAGCCTTGATTTCTTTGTAGTAAAATAAGGATAATCATTAGTATTACCTACTCTTCAAGGGAGTTATAAGGGCACAACATTTTATGACCTGCCTGGCCTCACACAAAGGTAGGTTTCTTGATGTCTGAGAGTGGAGGGGCGGGGGAAGGGCCCGAGCTGCTGGTGTGCTCTTCGGGATCCCGTGTGAACCAACTGTGTGTGTTCCTCTTTCAGACTGACTGTCAGGACTTCCACACGGAAAAGATCATTAATGCAGCCCCAGGGGCCCAGGGAGGAACCGAAGTCAGTGTGGAAGTCTATTTTGAGCCCAGTCACCTGGGTGAGACCAAGGGCATCCTGATGCTGTCGTCGATTGCAGGCGGGGAGTATATCATCCCCCTCTTCGGAATGGCTCTGCCCCCCAAGCCCCAGGGTCCCTTCCTGATCCGGGCCGGGTACAACATAATCATCCCCTTCAAGAACGTTTTCTATCATGCGGTCACCTTCTCCATCATTGTGGAGAACCCAGCCTTCTCTGTTCGTGCTGTAGACTCCATGCGACCCAAGAAGATCAACAATATCACAGTCTCTTTTGACGGAAATCCATCTGGCAGCAAAACACCTATCACCACCAAGCTGATTGTGTCTTGTCCTCCCAGTGAAGGCAGCGAAACAGGCATTAAGTGGGTTTATTACCTGAAGGGGATCACCCCTTAGTGGTAACTAAGGTCAGTTGCATCAGTGAAAAGTCATTTCCTCAGCCTAGTATCTATGTATTATTCTATCCTGGTGAAGCACAGAGAAAATAAAATTCTACAGATAGTGTTTTATCTCCTCATTCAATTACAGGGGTACTTATTTCCATATTATATTCATTCTAAATATATATATATGAAGTATATATATTCCACACTAAACATGGTAATTACAAACAACAGGGCTATACTGTATTTTGCAAGGGCAGGTCTCTGAGTTTAGTTTCTAATCATATTCCCAAAGCTCAAGAAGTAATCCCCATTTTTAATAAGATGGCACAGACATGACATTCATGACCTCCTATCACATAGCACTTAGCAGTGCATGACACTGGGGCACCACAGTTCCTTTTTAAAATCCATAATGGCCTAAAGAGCCCTTAGATATGATTCTGTTTTGATATGATCTTTTATTCTGCTTTCACATAAAAGCCAAATGAATCACCATTTTCAAAATGATAACAGATAACACTTGCACCATCACTGCAGGGGACAGGGGCTGGGTACGCTCCCTCTGTCCCTGAATCCTGGATCCATTTATACTAGAAAGTTCTTGCTGAGGGCCAGGTCCTGGAGAACGCTGAGACTCCAGCTCTCCACTCCCATCCCCAGCTCTGTGCATAGCTGTCAGCCTGTAGCACAGTGATTCTCTACCCATCCGCAAATCAGAATCAGCCAGTTCTTGTCCAGAACCCCCCCACCCCAAATTCTGATGTAATTAGCCCAGGGAGGGATGTGGGCATCATTTTCTTTTTCAGGCTTGTACAGCAGAGTGGAGAACCAGTGCCGCAGATCATACGCCCACCTGGCCATTAGTGCAGCAGCTGAATCATGAATCTACTTCCAGGGGAGGAAGGCATCCCAATTTGATATGTTTAAACTGCAGCCGTTTTGTGTGCACATAAAGGCTGAGCTAAGTCAGTGCCTTTCTTTTTTTTTTTTTTTTCAACGTTTTTTGTTTTTTTTTTTTTTAATTTATTTTTGGGACAGAGAGAGACAGAGCATGAACGGGGGAGGGGCAGAGAGAGAGGGAGACACAGAATCGGAAACAGGCTCCAGGCTCCGAGCCATCAGCCCAGAGCCTGACGCGGGGCTCGAACTCACGGACCGCGAGATCGTGACCTGGCTGAAGTCGGACGCTTAACCGACTGCGCCACCCAGGCGCCCCAGTCAGTGCCTTTCTTAAGAGGGAGAGCGCTAGGGAGGAGTGAGACATCTGTCTTAGCCCAGGCTATGGCCCTGGTCCCGCAATGTGTATTAATGGGACCACTTACCTGTTGGCACCACCTGATGAAATAAAGATGATTCCAGACTGGCCCTGGAGTGGTTCTGTTTCTGCACAGGTGCCTGACGGGCCCCACCCCCACCCCGCCGCCTCCAGCTCCTCCCCACTTGGCATCCCCTACAGCCAGCCTGCAAGAGAGGGAGAAGGCATGAAAGGAGATGGCCCTTTGGGAATGAATGCTTCAACGAAGGGGTTGTGGACAATGGTCCGTGGAGCAGCAGCAGCAGCAGCAGCATTACCTAAGAATTCATTAAAAATGCCTTTTGTCACGGCACACCCATACCTGTAGAGTCAGAAACTCCAGGGGTGTGGCCCAGCAACCTGCGGTTTCACAAGCCCTTATTGCTTTTAGAGGTGTTGTTTTGTTTTGTCTTGTTTTTTAACGGAGGATGACTCTTCTAATCCTTTTGTACCTCCCCACAACCCTCAGCCCAGGATACCCTGCACACAGCCAGCATATTTACAGGACTACACGTAATAGTTCATGTGTGTAACCGCCAAAGATGCTGCTAACGGGCATAAAGACAAAAATTAGATGGCAGATTCTCCAGTTGGTTAAATGAGCAAAGAACGCACTAAGCAGTCATCTGAGAGGATGCGGAGATCAAGGAGCACGTGCTATGACTAGCAAACACCCAGAGTCTGATTAAACCAGTGCTTTTCAAATTTTAGTATCAAAATCACCTAGAGGGCTTGCTAACCCACAGGCTGTCTGGCCCCACCCTCAGAGGGTCTGATTTAGGAGTCTGCGCGGGCTCAAGAATTTGCACTTCTGCCAGGTTCCCAGTGAGGCTGTTGCTGCCGGTCCGAGCACACTGCCCAGCACAGCTGTGAAGCCTCAGCTGCCTTGCATCAGCGCTGCGTGGGAACACGCTAGGACTACGGGAGCTCAGGCTGCCCCAGACCAGCTGGATCAGAATCTGCATTTTAAGGCATCTCCAGGGGGATGGTATACACACTGCAGCTGAGAGAGGCTGCCTTAAAGGCAACTATGGAAGCTGAGCCTTTGTGGAATCCACAGCCCTGGTCCTCTCCATTAGGGCCCTAGAAATGAGTCACCAACTCTGCTGATGACGTAGCTGATGAAACCTGCCCTCCCCAAAATGCCCATTCTCCCACCCACTCACCAGATGCAGAGCTGGGGGTTGGGGAACAATTGGCCCCACCACCACCTTCTTCAACTTGCTGAACAGTTTGAAACCTAGTATGATAGATAGTTTTAGACAGAAGAAGAGATAAAGGAAGCTGTGTGAAAGCTACAAAACCAGCGGTTGGAGCACGGTGAGACTCACCGTGGGGACTCCTCCAACTCTGAAGGTCAGCATTTTAATGTGTTCTGTTGAGCTGGAGGGCTCTCAGCCACCACCCCAGACACTGGCTGCTACAGAAACTGGCCACTTCCCAAGTGTCACCACCAGCAAAATGGTGCTAGGTGGACAAGGGCAATTCCCCCTACCTCAGCCCTGCCCCAGCTCTCCCCAAGCCACTGCGTCTAGAGCCCACAGCCTCATAGGCCTGGAGTGAGGAGGCAGGCCCTGCCAGCTCAGACCCTGCCCTGGCATGAACCCCCTTCTGGCATGACTTGAGATGCCCATCTCTTCCCTTGAGGTTGTTCTCATGCTTCCTTGGCCTCGGAAAGGCAATAACAAAATTGTTTCATTTGGCAAATTTGGAATGGCAAAGTAGCTCAACAGAGGGCTAGAGGAGAAACTTGGTGAAAATGAGCATTTTGACATAAGCTAGTGGAAATTACCTTTGAAAGGATACATTCTCAGCAAAGCAGACCAGGAGACATTTCATTGTGTGCTGCTAAGGTGCACACACAATTCCAGGGGGATTTTTTTTCAGTTTATTTATTTTGAGAGAGAGAACGTGAGCAGGGAAGGGGCAGAGAGAGAGAGACAGAGAGAGAGAGAATCCCAAGCAGGCTCTGCACTGACAATGCCCAACCCATGAACCGTGAGATCATGACCTGAGCTGAAATCAAGAGTTGGATGCTTAACCGACTGAGCCACCCAGGGACCTCTCCAGGGAACATTTTCACAGAATACGATGTGAAACAGGGTCCCTAACGTTGATCAACATAGAGGCCCTGGTGAGTGTGGCACCCTGTCTAACCACTTCTTTGAAGAAGACTTGCTTTCAGTCAGGGGTGACAATATTGTGATGTCATGAGGGATTGCCAGCTACCAAGTATGGGATTCACCCTCACCATGTTACCCTGGAACTCCAGAAAAATTACATTGCTGTTAGAGAAACTACTTTGCACAATTCCAATATTTGGGTACAATTTCTCACAGTGCCCACCAGCATCCACTTGCTACGATGTCCGTAGCCTATGTAATAACAACCAGGCATCGTGTGGCTACAGATGAGTTACAACTGTGAACTGTGTGTGCAACCAGGTGTATCAATTATCCACTAGTGTAGAAAGAGTCTGACTGTAGCAGGCCTAGCCAGGGCTGGGCACCAGGGTCAGAGAAGTAAGCATGCGGAGACGGCAATGGTGGCCTTGGGCTTCATTCTCAACACTGCTGCCAGCCCAGTAATGCATACGTAACCTTAACTAGTTGGCATTTTCCAAGAGAGCAGAGAAAAGAAACCACCTTTTTTTCTCCAGAAATTTCTGAACTAAAGGTAGGACAAAGCATTGGCTTGGGCCTTGAGTAAAAAAACTGGTTGCTTAGCAACCTAGTCCAGAACATGATTTCAGGTGAAAAGAGTTCCTTCTAGTAAAAACATTACTGTTACAATTATTAAAAACTGTATCTCATTATGACCCTTGGGAAATTCAGTTCACCTTTAAGAAAAAGCCAAACCAAACAGCAAAAGAAACAGATGAAACACTATATTAGATATGGATCCAGTGGAAATGAATACACACTGGAGAAATAGATCCAAATAATCCCCTTGATTTAATTTTCTTTCATTGACTTGCATCAACCATCATCAAAATCCTAAAGACATAAACTTTGCAAAGACATTTGGAAATGTCCTTACCAGTGCTATTTGGTATCAAGGTAAGAGGAGGGAACTATTAAGCAAAACATTTTCTCTGGAGAGGAAATCTCAATTTGGGGCAGTTTCAAATTGGTGGTTCACCCCCTTCATTCACTGGATTGTGTCAGCAAAGGTTTTAAAAGTTGTGAAAACCCCACCAATACAGGAAAACACTTTATTCACCGATTTTTCCAGACAAAATTCCTCCATGACTTACTGAGTTTTGGGTTAGCTTTTGTATTTATTTTCTATGGCTGCATAACAAATTACCACAAATCTAGCAGCTTAAAACAACACAAGTTTCTTATCTCACAGTGTCCATGGATCGGAAGTCCAGAATGAACTGACCTGGGTTCTTGGCTCAGGGTCTCACAGCCTGAAATCAGAGCTGCATCTTTGTCTGGAAGCTCAACCAAGAAAAGATCCACTTCCAAGCTCCCTTGGTGTGTTGACAAAATTCATTCCCTTACAGCCCTATGATTGATGTCCCTATTTTCTTGGCAGCCGACAACCCTCTGGAGACCACTCTTGGCAACTAGAGACCATTCTAAGGTCTTTACCATGTAGGCCATCATAGTAACTGTTTTTACTGTGTACTCTTCAAGGCCAGCAGGAGAATCTCTCTGCCACTTCAAATGTCTTCTGACTACTTTTAAGGGCTCATCTGATTAGGTTGGACCCACACAAGAAAATCCCCCTTTTTATTACCTCAAAGTCAACTGATTAGGGACCTTAACTACATCTACAAGATCCCTTCTGCTATATAACATAATTATTGGAGTGACAGCGCATTGTATTTACAAGTCTTGTTCACACTCAAAGGGAGGGGATTATACAGGGTACGTACCCAGAGGGTGGGAATCTTGGGAACCATAATGGAATTCTGCCTACTATATCCCCTCACTTGTGTCCTATAGATTCCTGTCTATGGATTGAGGATAAGACTCTATTTTCAACTTTGTTATCAGATTAACCTGCACACTCTACACTCATTAGAAAAAGTACTGTCATGTGTTTATGTTCATATTTAATACTCTTTGGACTCCACTGTGGTCTAGCCCTTGTCCTAAAATCCCTGTCCACTACGGGAGCTTACAACAAGGAACTCGGTCTGATGCATCTCCCTGTTAGCCACAATACCTGCATAAAATGCTTTAACACTTTTTACCACATAACTTCAACTTCTGTTCCACCATTTAGCGTGACACTCAAAGCACTTGGAAGGGCTGCTTTACAGTGGATCCATCTGGAGACCTGCACTCAGCAGATTTGGGGCTTCTGCTGCCTATAACCTAGCTGTCTAAGAATCTAAGCATGGTAAACACTCTTCCGAGTCCCAGATGGTAGGGTGAAGGTCACTGTTGGTGACTGAGATTCTAGATAGTAGGTAGTACTGTTTTTCATTGAGAATTTATTTTAATATGTTTTAGAAACATATAAAAACTATTCACACCATGATCTTAGCACATAAGCAAGACTAAAGTCGGAATTAACGATTTTTGAAAGTTGATCGGAGAAAATTATTTTCTTAATAATAGCACAAGTGTCTAGAATATGGCGAAAATCATGACGGTATGACTCCAATTGGGGAAACATTGCCATATGCGAAACTGGTGAGTAAGTAGTAAATGAACTACTGGATTCGGTAAGTATTTATTAAGTTACGCTAAGTGAGTCAGGTTCCATGAGCCCCTTCGTGCTCAAAAACATACACAGAAGCCACCACGCGCCTAGCGGGCCACGTGCGGGACCGTGAGCGCGTGGGATACGCGTCCCACCAAGCATCCCCAACCACACGCGAGTGGTGCGGGGAGGAAGGCGGGAGCGAGGAGAGGAGGTGGAGCCTTGTGGGGGCGTGGACAACCCACCTGCCGCCTGCGTGCGGAGGCGTGGCCGGCGAGGGGCGGGTCCTCGAGGCGGAAGGCGGAAGCGGTTACAGAATCACATGATCCAAATAACATGGCCGCTGCCCCTTGAGCACTGCCGGTGCCGGGCGGGATCGTGAGCCGTTGGGCGGCCCGGAGCAGGTGTGCGGGGGCGGGGTCCAGGCCCGGGTTCCGAGACGGCGCGCGGAGGTAGAGCTAGGCAGGCAGGCGCAAGGCGGCGTGGTCCATGAGCCGGCGCCAGAGGCAGCGCGGAGCCGCAGACTCCCCCGGCCCCGGCGCCGCCCGGGCAGCCGCGGGCTGAGGAGCCGCGGGGCTCCGGGGAGCGCCCCGAGCTGCCACCATGAACCCTGAGAAAGACTTCGCGCCGCTCACGCCCAACATCGTGCGCGCCCTCAATGACAAGCTCTACGAAAAGCGGAAGGTGGCAGCGCTGGAGATCGAGAAGTAAGAGCCGCGGGCACCCAGGGTTGGACGTGGGGAGCAAAGCCAGGACGCCGCCCTGGATTTGCAGGGTTCCTGCTGCTCGGGGGAACTCCTCACGCCTTTCCAGCCAGTTTTAGGCCCTTAGCGCAGTGCAGGAGATTAGGAGTCCCAGCTTTGCTTCTGACGGGATGTATGACTTGGGCCAAGTTCTTTAACCTCCGGGTGCCCCAACGGACTACCGTGCTAATAAAGCGACAAAGCCTATGTGTAGTGCTTAGCACAGTGTCTGGCACGCGGCGCGTCTTCAGTGTGGTCTCCATCCAAAATCAGCAAATCAGAGAGGGTCCTCTGTCATGGGAGGGAAATGGGAAGCATGAAAATTTGCTAATGATGCCTCATTTCTCACCCAGCTTCTGAGAAGTGAAAGGGACTGTTAGGTGACCAAATGGAGAAAACAGATCCCAAACATCGAGATCTCAAGACTCAGAGGGCTGTTTATTTTATCTCTGCCATATCACCCTTCCCTGCAGGTGGAAGTAGGAATAATTTGACCTTTCTTGCTTCTACAGTCTTATTACATGTATGTGTAACCATGACCTGACATTTTGCTTTATTTCCCACAGCACAAAACAAGATGTTCAACCGGGAATGTGTTATTAAGATTTTCTGCTATTATTTTACGTTTGTAATTTTTTCCCTAAATTTCTGCGATAAAGGCAGGTGGGTGGGTGATTTCAGAAGAGTGGAAAGAAGCAGGCTGTGAAACTGAAAGAGTGCCCGGCTGGCAGTCAAGACACATGGATTGTAGTGCTGCCTGTACCCTGTCCAGTAGGGTAGCCACTGGCCACGCATGGCTATTTGCATGTAAATTATTGAAGATAAAATTTAAAAATTACAAATCCAGTTTCTCAGTCGCACTACCCATATTTCAGATGTTCAATAGCCACATGTGGCTGTTGGCTACCATAATGGACAGTACAGGTCTTAGAACATTTCCATCACTGCAGAATATTGGACAGCTCCTATCTAGTCCATGGTGTGGCACTCATTCTTGGACCTTAGGCAGTTGCTTAACTCAGGATTTCGTAGTCTCAACACAGCTGACATTTTGGGACAGATAATTCTTGGTTGTGGTGAGCTTTCCTGTGCATTGTAGGATTTTTAGCAGCATCTCTGGTCTCTACTGTCCACTAGATACCAGTAGCACTCCATGAGCTATAACAACCAACAATGTCTCCAGACAGTGTTTCCAGATGTGACCGGGGAGTGCAAAATCACCCCAGTTGAGAACCACTGCCTTAACTGCTTTGGGTTTTCCTTTCCTCGTCAACTAAACGGTTTGGACTTTGTTAGGAGGACTCTCCCATTCAGTACTAACATTTCAGTACCTCCAAAACCAGCTAGCTTCTTCTCTCATAAAGCACCACTTTCTTGATTGCTCTGTTTCTGAACTGCTTCTTGTTTATGCTCTGGCTCTCACTAATGCTAGCAAGTCTTAATGATGAGTGTCACTAAACTGAGTAAAGACTCAGAGCTGATGTATAGACGTGGCTCCACGTCCATAGGTTTTATTGGCTTTGAAGCTACCTTGACACCCAGTTTTGTCCAGCATGCAGTCTGCTTCTCAGGAAAGTCTGATTTTTACCATAGCTCGACTCATCTGTTGAGTCCTTGAATAGAGGTATTCATCTCAGCATCACTGTTGCCTCCAGCACAGCCCCTGTAAGTGCTCTCACTGCACGCTGTTCCTTAAGGGTTTTGTCCTTAATGGGGTTCTTGTTTTTATTCAGCTTTGCCCTTGATTGTGGGATTCAGAGAAACCTCCAGGCTTTAATTGGACTATGGACTCCTGAAGAGCGGAGACCCTGTTTTATTTATCGTCAGTACTTGACGCAGCATTTGACAGTCTGAGTGAATGGCCGTACATTTTCGGTGGGGAAATAACATTGGCGTCTAAGGACTTTGCTACCCAAAAGTGTAGCCCACACACTAGCAGCATCAGGATCACCTGGGAGCTTGTTAGAAAGGGATTCTCTAGCCTCACCCCAGACCTGTGGATCCGATTGTGCGTTTTAATAAGATCCCTGGGTGATTTGTGTACACATTAAAGTCTGAGAGCACTGGTGTAAAAGGCTCTCCAGTCTGTTTCCAGCCTTCTTCAGCCATATGTGGAATAAGGAATGCCTGGTTTGAGGTTTTCCTCTGAATTTAGTTATCACAGATTGCTTAAGGACAGATAGTGACTTGCTTATCTGTGTTTCACCAGAGTTTTCTGGTGTGTCTGTTTATAAAGACACTAATTCTGTTGGGTCAGGACCACACCTTTATGACCTCATTTAACCTTAATTACTTCCTTAGAGACCCTATCTCCAAATGCAGTGACAGAGAGGTTTAAGACTTCAACATATGGATTTGGCGAGGATACGATTTCATCTATAACGGTGATCGTTAAAAAAAAAAAAAAAAAAAAGTGATCATGTGTAAAGTGCTGTCTGCCCATCTGGGGAGAGGAGGATAGTAAAGCTTCCCTTTGTGTGGTCATTGCACATATTTGATCTCTTTATTTTGCATGGATGCAAAATTTGAGCTAGGTAGTGGCATTTCACAGATGAGGAAACAGAAGCTCCTTGAGGTTAAGTAATCTTCCCAAGATTTCACAGCTAGAACCTGGATTAAAAGCAACAACAACAAAAAAGAAAAGAAAAGAAAAGCAAGTTCATCAGTCTCAAAAGGCTTCCCCACTAGAGTGAACAGTTTTACCTACCAAGAAGGAAATTTCATACTTGAGCATCTCCATGGTTGTTCTAACTGCAACTTTTCCAGTGTCATCCGCTCAGTTGGACAGAGCCAGTACTGCATATGATTTTCCAGTGAGGGATTAAAATTCATAGTAAGAGGAGAGTGTTTTCTCTTTATGACAGGCCTCTCAAACACTAAAAATGAAGAGAGATGGGTGCTTGGCTCAGTTGAAGAATCTCGGACTCTAGAATCTCGAGAGTAGGCTGGGTTAAGTGACCCAAGATCTGATCGCTAAATGTGTGAGCCTGCTGTGCACAATCCTGGAGAGCTTTTGCCCCCGCAGCCTGACACCAACATGCCCACACAGTTTTCTAAAAGATAGGGCACTAAGGCTAAAATTTTAGAATGGAATATTTCAGGTTTGGTGGGCTCTCAGTTTCAGGGGACATAGTCACTTATAAGTCCTGATGAAAAGGTTGGTAAGACCCCAGGCTCTGCTCTCCAGGGGAGTGTAGTGTCAGGGAGAAATGCCAGAAGGCACTCTGCTAACTTTGGTGGACGCTCACTCTGCTGGGGTGCCGTGCCCCACACTGGTGGCAGGGCCCCCTCACTGCGGGCTGGGAGAGATAGTGCCCTTCATTGTAACTAGGGATGGGCTCAGTGTCAAGTCTCTTGTGTTCCTGAACTTTGAGTTCCAAAAAGCAGCAAATGTAGGTGCCCCGGCCATGCCCCCTGAGAACACAAAGCATGAGGTAGGGCTTGTGGGATCAGGGCTCCTGAATAATGCGTCCTTTGCCTGCTGGGGAGGGGGCAGGGATCTCTGGCGTTCTTTGATCAGAAAAAGGTTAACTGTTGAGTTTGACCTGGCTCTAGAGCCTACCACCCCTGTGAAGAGATACTGTTCATCACCAGTGGCTTAATGCAAGCGTGGGTCAGAATTCCACCCAGCTCTGCTCTCCTTTAGCGGTGGAACCCTCCGCAATTTACTTAATCCAAGGGTTATAGACCAGCAGCCATCGACTCTGTCCTGCTGGTAGACCTGTTTGGTTTGGCCTGAATTGTAAAGTAATTAAAAAAATTTTTTTTAATGTTTTATTTATTTTTGAGAGAGACAGAGACAGAATGTGAGAAGGGAAGGGGGCAGAGAGAGGGGGACACTGAATCCAAAACAGGCTCCAGGCTCTAAGCTGTCAACACACAGCCCAAAGTGGGGCTCGAACCCACAAACCATGAAATCATAACCTGATCCAAAATCGGACGCTCAACCAACTGAGCCACCCAGGCACCCCTGCAAGGTACTTTAAATTGAGAAATGTCACAGTGACATTTGGGTTTGGGTTTGTGGCTTCCAAGGAATTGGAAGTGTATCTCTGTGGGGCCCACAGTCCCACAGAGCAGATAAGGGGGACCTCGGGGTCTCCCCATGGGCCAGGACATGCGCTCCCCAGGTTGCTTGCTTCCTGTAGTGGCAAGTTCCCAACAGCCTTTCCTCCCTTGGCCTTCTCCCTTGTATCTCCTGCTTGGCCCCTATAAGTGTTTGAGTTTGTGACCTCTGGTTTAATTTTCTGTGCCTCAGTTTCCTTGTGTTAAACAAAAATGCACCTTGAAAAGTAAAAAGGAGCCAGCCATGTGTTTCATTTATTTGAAAATTTTGTTTCTGTGGCGCCTGGGTGGCGCAGTCGGTTAAGCGTCCGACTTCAGCCAGGTCACGATCTCGCGGTCCATGAGTTCGAGCCCCGCGTCAGGCTCTGGGCTGATGGCTCGGAGCCTGGAGCCTGTTTCCGATTCTGTGTCTCCCTCTCTCTCTGCCCCTCCCCCGTTCATGCTCTGTCTCTCTCTGTCCCAAAAATAAATAAAAAAAAAAAAAACGTTGAAAAAAAAATTTTTAAAAAAAGAAAACTTTGTTTCTATGAAATAACTCAAATAGGCGAATTCATAGAAAGTGGATCAGGGCTTAGGGGAGGGGATTTGGGGAACATGGGGAGTGACTGCTAACGGGTACACTGAATTGTACACATTAAAAGAGCGAATTTATGGGGCATCTGGGTGGCTCGGTTGGTTAAGCATGTGACTCTTGATTTTGGCTAAGGTCATGATCTCACGGTTCGTGGGCTCGAGTCCCACATCAGACTCTGTGCTGACCACGTGGAGCCTCCTTGGGATTCTGTCTACTCTCTGCCCCTCCCATGGTTACACACATGCGCTCTCTCTCTCAAAGTAAGTAAATAAAAACATTTTTAAGTGAATTTATGACATGTGAATTATATCAGTTTTAAAAAATAAAACTGCCTGTGGTGTTCTGTTGCAGTGTGAGGGAAGCACTCATTAAATGGTCACAGTTATTGTCACCTGAGATTCAAACATCTGTTGTCTTGGGCTCGTTTCTCCTTTATAGTTTGTCCACTGATCTCTCCAGTGGATGCTCAGTGTATCTTGTCATTTAACTCTAGGCCTTTTCTAAAAGTCTTTGGGCCTTTCTCAGAGGCGAACATTCCACTTTTCCCGTTCAATTACTGGAAACTGGTGAGCCAGTGGAAACCAAATTACTTAAATGCGCAGCAAAGTAGATGGAGATTTTTAGCCAGATAATCTTTGGGAAACTGCTGCCTGGATGTGCCATCTGAATACAGCGCATGATGTAGAGAATGGCAGCAGTGAGCACACTCGCCAGGACAGGAAAAGGCAGCCGCCCAGGGGCATGCGGAAAGCTTTACAACACAGAAATAAGCACAGTTCTGGATTTATCTTCCTATCCTTTTTGGAGCCAGGAGCATAGCAGACTCCCAGTCACGTTTAGTGAATGAACATGATCTCATGTGGTGTGCGTAAGACCACAGTTTGTCTCTCTGATTCTGACTTTGCACTGAGACTGCTGTGTGAGCATGTGCTACCCAGAGCACATGACATGCCTTATCTTACTCATTCTCTAGAAATACTGTAAAGTTATTGAGATTAGTAGCCCCGCCGTACAGTCAAGGGCGTCTTCTCCGAAGACATAGAAATATGAGTGCAGTGGCTAAAACCTCTGCCACCTACTGGCTGGGACATTTGGACATCACCAAATAAAAGAGGGGTTGGGACTCAATGAAATAAGAAATGTTCATTCACTTGAGCATCCAACTCTTGATTTTGGCTCAGGTCACAGTCTCACGGTTCATGGGATCAAGCCATGCATCAGGCTCTGTGCTGTCAGCTTGGAGCCTGCTTGGGATTCTCTCTCTCCCTATCTCTGTGTCCCTCCCCTGCTCGTGCTCTCTCTTGCTTTCTCTCTCAAAATAAAAATAAAATTTTAAAAATGTCAGGGCACCTGGATGGCTCAGTCGGTTAAGCTTCTGACTTCAGCGCAGGTTATGATCTCATGGCTCGTGAGTTCGAGCCCCTCACTGGGCTCTGTGCTGACAGCTCGGAGCCGGGAGCCTGCTTTGGATTCTGTCTCCCTCTCTCTGCCCCTCCCCAACTTGTGCTTGGTGTCTCTTTTTTTCTCTCTCTCTCTCTTTCTCTCAGTCTCTCTTTTTCTCTTAAAAATAAGTAAACATAAAAAAATTTTTTTTTTTAATGTCAAGTGCCTGGCACCCAGTAGGCGTCCAACAAGCTGTAGCCATGATATTTGCGGAGGGGGAGAAAGTTTAAAATACACAAGGCATGTAAAGCATCCAGCATTTATCACCTAGCAGATAGTAAGTGCTCACCAAATAGTTACTGATTTCCTGCCTTCATAGCAGAAGACCAGCTGTGGAGCGTTTCAGAACATGGCAAATGTGCACGTCCCCTGCACCCCCCTTGTGTGGTGGAGGACCACTTCAGGGGTGTCTGAACACTGAACAGGATGGGGAAATGTGTGGAGAAAGCCGCATGTCACGTGTGGCCTCGGTTCTCCACGAGGGGTGTCCCCTCTAACTGGGTGTGTTCACTTTGCAGTTGAAGGGCTTTGAGAAGATGGGAGAGAGGAGCTGGTGTACAGCTGAAAGGGCGTGGACTTTGTGGTGCATCACGGATTCAGATCCTCTGAGGCCCCAGGCAGGGGACTTGGTCTCCCTGAGGCTCCGTTTCAAATCTACAGGATGAGATGATGATCACTGCAGAAGCAGGTTGTTCTAGGAAATAACTGAAATACTCATTGTGGAGTGTATTCCCCAGGAAGGGGTTGATCACCAGTCCCCTGGGGCCTGTGATTGTCCCTGTGCTGTGTCACAGATGCCAGGGGGTCCAGGGAGGGGTGTGGTTGTGCTGCTGAGATGGTTTCCCTTTTGCCTGATGGCAGTTCCCAACATGTCCTCCCCTGTCTGGGGCTCCTTCTCTTAAGGAGGGGGTAGTCAGCGTGGCACTTCGCGCTCTTGGGGACCGTGTCACAAGCTTGGAGTGGTCACCTTGGGTTTGTGCCTCTGGGGAAGGAGTGTTCATGCCATCCAGCGACACCTCTGACCACGAGAATGGAGGCAGTAGCCTCTAGAGGACCCGTGATCAGCCTGGGTTTCTAACACTTTTTAGAGGGAACCAGACAGAAACAGACCGTTCTTCTCTGGCACATAGAACAGTAATGCCTGTGACCTTTATGTCAGTGAGGGTCCCAGAAATTTGTGATCTGAGAGTTTCTGGGCCAAATATTAACATCAAAAGTAGTGCAGCTTCAGATCCCGGCCTGTGGCTCGCAGCCTGTGGATGAAAGAGGAAACAATGTGGTCTTTTGAAGAGAGACTTGGCCTGAAATCGGGAGCGCCCACCCCTGGAGTTTAAACTCCACTTACTCTGCCTTCCTTTGTAAGTTGCGTTTTCTCTCCAAAGACCTGTGTGTAGTCGAGAGGCAAGTCCTGTTGACTGGGCCTGTTTTGGAGCACCTCTAGAGGGGTTAGGGCACCCCTTCACCCCTTGGCAGGTGGCCTTCAGAGCACACTGTGGCTTCTGCGTCTTTCCCCAGCCATAGCTCTGGCGACATGGTTGATTGGGTGCATTTCACAGTGTGCCTTTGGGGATCCCAGTAATGGTGCCCTTTGCTCCTCCTGACGTGAATCCTAACACTCAGGGCTTAGGACCGCCTAGATACGGTAGTGGTTGAGCCAGCAGGTTAGGTCTAGAATAGTAGGCCGCTTTGTGTCATGCATACAGCAGCGTGGGGCTCCCTCCAGGTCTGCCCTGCAGTCTGTGCTGGCTGGTTCCCCATATGCCGTGAGCAGAGTACTAGCCTCTGTAAGGGATAGCACGAGAGACCCAGAAAATTGTGCCCCCACTCTGTCCTTCCGGCCTTACCAGGGAGCTGTGGAGATAGAGATGTACACGAGGAGTCCATGACATTGGCCAGTGTGTTGCTGGGAACAGAATGAGAGGGTCACTGAGTTAGTCTTTCAGTATTCAGTGGAGGAGTGATCACTTCCTGGGATGGTCAGGAAAAGCAGGGGGTTGGATTTGAGCCAGACTTTGAAGACCGGGTAGGATGTGGAGCAGGGGCTGTCCTGGACAGGAAGGTACACGGGGGTGTCTGGGGAGGGATCGAGCAGGGCCCAGGTTTACAGTGTGAGCGTGGGTCTGGCTAGAGTGGACAGTTCTGCTGGGCAGCGGGCAGTAAGACTAGAGAGGCTAGCCTGGGCCTGTTGTGGTTGCCCTGAGTGCCAGGTAAGGAGGGCGGGGTTGATTGGTGAGACAGTTCTTCCTGCTGTGGCCCTACGGTTGACCCACAGGACCAGGCCCACCACTCGCTAAGCTGATGGTATATTGGTGAGTGCATGTTCTCATGGCTTTCTCTCCAGGAGGATCCATTGTTGTCTTGTTTCCCTGGACATACCCCTAAGTGTGTGGGGTGCGGGGGCCTCAGGACTTAAACAGGCCATCATTTTTGCAGTGGCCTGGGACGTCCTATGTTGAGCCCTGGAAGGATTCAGGGTGGGGAGGCCTTCTAGCTGGTGTTGAGTAAACGAGAAAGGTGCTCCTGGGGCTGCGGAGTCAGGGGGGGAGTACTAAATATGAATGTCCTGCTTGTGCATCTCCTGCCTTTGGGAGACCCTGGTGCTCATACGCCCTGACACCCCAACATTAAAGCCCCGTGCCTCACAGTCTCTTGCCAGTCTCTGTAAGCCTTCAGATTCTTCAGAGCTCTCTAATGACATTCAAACCCTTACCACCTGCCCCTGCAGGTTACTCTCACCTGCGGCTCCTTACTGCCACCAGAATTAAATGCCAGTTGCTTTGCCATGCACATGACTGGGAGTAGCTTCTCTGGCCCTGTCACCCACCTCTCTTCTACCCGTGTCCTTTGCTCTGCCAAACCAAATGCCTCTCACCTTACTCTGAGCCAGTGTTCACGCTGTTCCCTCTGTGTGGGCTGCCTGGTCCTGGTCAGTTCCAGCGAGAATACCGCTCATCCTTCAGAGTCCCTCTCAAATGCTGCCCCTCGCGAAGCCATGCCTCATCCCTCCCCACCAGATGGCAGGCATGCTCACTCTTGCCTGCCCTCCTCGCCTCAAGAGCTTGCCACCAGAGCATTTTGTCTCTGCTTTGCAGGCAAGTCTTGTGTGCGGTCTCGTTTCCTCCCCAGCAGAGAGCCCCTCACGGCTGGGAACGGGTACCCTATGCTGGCTGCAGAACAGGGAAGAGTGTGCCCTTTCCAGGTGCTCAGGGACCTGTAGTGACCCTGGAACAAGCAGACAGGCGATGCCATGGTTCCAGGATGGCTGTGCTGCTGGCACAGCCGGATCTTCTGCAGGCGCCCTGCAGAAGCGTCAGGGATGTGCTTAGTCCCGCTCCATGTTCTGCTCTAACTTGTCCTGAGCAGAAACACGGCCTGGCTTCCTCAGGAGTGCTGTCGGCAGCCAGAGTCCCCAGGCAGGCTCTCTGGGCAGGAGCACGTGGCACAGCTGCTTCCCGTGGCTTTGGTGATCCCCACACCCTGGGCCCAAGAACAGGGAGAGACAGGTTCTGGATGTTTATGGAATTCAGGAAACTGAGTATTTTTTGCCAAAGATAGTTAAAACTCATGCTAGAAACAAGTCACTCTCAGTTGTCAGACTGTACTCACATATTCTTTAGGCGGTGTGAAATCTCAAAGCCAGTCTTCTAGGGTTAAAAGAATTTTGCTGTTTGCATTGGCCGGGAATCGAACCCGGGCCTCCCGCGTGGCAGGCGAGAATTCTACCACTGAACCACCAATGCTCCAGCTGTGAGCAGCTGTGTGCACACCTCCCTTTAACCCTCGTCCTGAACCTCCTAGTAGATCTGCTGATTCACAGAATATAAGGCCAGGCTCTGATGCTGCCACATCAGCACAGCCTTAAGAACAACATAGGCTCCAGAGCTGAAGGAAGGAGGTAGAGGGGTGTGTGCATGGGTGGAGAATGGGGAGGGAAAGAGAGAGAGAGAAGTTGCTTTGCCTTCAGACCTCAGGACAGAAACTAGAGCTCGAGTCCCTCCTCAGTGGCAAAAAGCACTTGGAGGCTTTGGGTGACTTTCTGCCCCTTGGATGTGTGGGTTTCCCCATTCCATGCTTCCTGTGTGCTGAGCTGTTTTACAGTTCTCAGGTTTCACCCCAGCTTCCCGCTGGAGACTGGCCCAGTCCGAGTCCCTCACTGGTGCAGGGCGTGAAGGCCTCGATCCCACAGCCACCAGTGCCTCCCTGGAAAGTCCAGCTGCTCCCGGGGAGTGAGGTCAGATTCATAGCACCCTGAGCTGCTGCAGGTCAGCATGGTTGAGGAGACTGTGTTCTCCAGCAGGATCTCCGTGGGAGGGGAAGCCTGCCAGGAAAAGGCAAAAGAGCCGCGCTGCATTGGCCGGGAATCGAACCCGGGCCTCCCGCGTGGCAGGCGAGAATTCTACCACTGAACCACCAATGCTCCAGCTGTTCTCTAACACCTCTGCAGGGCTTTTCTCGAGTGGCTGTGTCTGTGGATACTCCGAGCAGCGCCTGCAGGTCACTGCGCCTCACCTGGCCGGTTTGTCCAGTTTGGGAAGCCAGACAGGCATACAGAGAACCATCCTTGCTGGGCCTTATTAGACTGCTTTGGGAGTGCAGGAGCCTACAGAGTTGGCATTGAAGTTACACGTGGAGGCCCTGGGTGCATCCACAGCCCTCAGCCCCCTGGGGTGGGCTTGGTGGAATCTCACCCTGTAAAGATAGAGAGAGAGACACCTCACAAGGCCGTTGGTATACCAACTTCCCGAAATACCCGTCCCTGCTCCCATATCCACCAGCTTGAGAGCCAGGCCTGTTTTGTTCACCTCTGTGCGCACAGCGCCTCGCACAAAATAGGTGCCCCATACGACTTGCTGTATTAAGTTTTCGTCAAACTGTGTCAACCCCTCATTGAACAACCTTTTTGTAGGAGTGGTCTTTGCCTCATAGGGCCGCACGTTTATTTTTGAACGTCTCTAATTACTGGCAGGTTCCTGACACGGACCTGGAGCCACCTAGACTAATTGATACCTTTTGGACTTGACTGTCCTTAAAAGTCTTCGAGCCAACTTGAGACCCCCATTTATGTGGCAGGCAAGCAGTGTCCTGCCATGATGGACACAGCAATTAGTGAGTCCAGGCAGCTGCTTCAAAAAGTCTATTTTGTGTAGACCGTCAGTCCTTTGGCTGCTACACTGGTGGCCATCCCTCATGCTTGGATGATGGGATGGTCTCTGTCCATCTCACAGCTTCTTAAGACATCCACTTCAAAAACCATGAGAAGCTTCTCTATTACCCATGCTGCAGGATCCATTCTCCCTAATCTGAGATGGCTGGAATGGCCATAGCCAGCCATCCTGGTAGATTCCCCCCTGCTGCTCTGTTCTCGGGGGCCCCAGATAAGCTTGCCTGGCTCCCCCTCCTCGCCTTGGCTCATTCATCTCCTCCTGCCCAGAACACTTCTGTCTCCCCTCTCCCTGCCTCCTTCAAGGTCTGGCTGCAATCCCACTTTTAGAAAGATATCCCTGACACCCAGGCCATAGCTCCATCGGTTATCTGGGGAGCTGGTTATCCATTCCCTGAGACTGGTCCCTCATGGAGGCCTCCCTCACACCTCCCTTCTCCCTCTTAGCCTCAGGCCCCAGTTGGAGACCTTGGACATAGACCTGCCCTTCTTGCCTCCCGTGTTACATGGGTTCCTAATGCTTTTCTGTCTGATATAGAACAGCCCTTCCCTGCTCTTTCCATGCCTCACCTATGTCTCAGGCCCTCCTTCCTGACCCTGACAGCTGTGATGTTCCACGGGGATTTCTTCTGTTTTCTGTCAAACCAGCCCCCACAGCCTAGCCTCTCCAGGCTGCCACCAGAGATACCTAATTAAAACATAGACATGAGTGAATGAATGAATGAATGAATGAGTGAATAGGTAAATCATAGATCATCCCGTTGCCACATGACTATCACCTTGACGGTTGCTTTCCTTCCACAAACCAAACTCTTCCTCCTCCTTTAAATACGTTGTGTCTTTTCAGAGCTGTCTGCCTCTGGCCAGTCTCTTCCCTGGGCCTAAGATGCCTTGCCCTTTACCTGGAAAGTGCCTGTGGGTGTTTTTAACATCTGACCCAAATGGCACCTCGTATTCAGCCCATGGCATTTTTCTGGCTTCTGTGGTATCATTGGCACCACGTTGTTACAATTACTTGTTTGCGTGTGGGTCTTGCCCATTGCTCTCGGACCTGATTCAGCGCTATCCTTGGAGATGACACAGACACAGAGAACGTGTTGGGTGCAGAAATGAAGGGTTGAGCAAGTGTTGAATAGAGTTGGTTGACCAACTGACCATGTTACAATTTTGGGTCCCCAAGAAGACATTCCCTTTCATTCTCTCAGAGCCCCCAGATTCCCAGAAATGAGGTAGCTCTGCCATCCCTCATTCTGTTGTACACAAAGGGAAACTGCGACCCAGAATATGGAAACAATCACGAGCCAGCCAGCGCCTTCTAGTCGGCGGGAGAGCTGAGGAGGGCCCACCCTGAGATGCGTGTCTTCCGATTCCTCTTTCTGAACAGGCCATCTCATCTCCCTCCTGTATCCCCGGCCCCCGGAGCTAGCCGCCAGGGAAGCCTGATTCCACTGCTTGTTCAGCCCCTCTCTCCTGTCTCTCCAGGCTGGTCCGGGAGTTCGTGGCCCAGAACAACACCGTGCAAATCAAGCATGTGATCCAGACCCTGTCTCAGGAGTTTGCCCTGTCTCAGCACCCCCACAGTCGGAAAGGGGGCCTCATCGGCCTGGCCGCCTGCTCTATTGCCCTGGGCAAGGTGGGCCTTTCTCCTGGGGGGACAGACATGGCAACGATGACCTTCGCTCTCTCACCCCTGAGACCCAGCAGGGTGTTGCAGACTTCTGCTTTAGTGCCATTCTCTCCACACCTAAGTCTAGCAAGGCTGGCTTTGCAGCCTTGCACCCTTCTTCCATGGCATGGCTCCTAGTTTGGAGGCCGACTTGCCAAGCGTCTGTAAGGCCAGCCCTCACACAAAGGCCCAAGCCTCACAGGGGCACTGGGATGTCGACTGGGTGCTGGGGGCCCACATCCTGACCCATCTTGAGCTGTTTCTCCTCCTGCCCCATTGCAGGACTCGGGGTTGTACCTGAAGGAGCTGATTGAGCCGGTGCTGACCTGCTTCAATGACGCGGACAGCAGGCTGCGCTACTATGCGTGCGAAGCCCTGTACAACATTGTCAAGGTGGCCCGTGGTGCCGTGCTGCCCCACTTCAACGTGCTCTTCGATGGGCTCAGCAAGGTGAGCGCCCCCCACTCCAGCCAGGCTGAGCCCACCCCACCCGCTCACATGACCTTTGGGGCCTTGAGTGCTTGGGTCCCTTTCCCCAGATGCAGGCAGAGCAGGTAAACATGGGGCTGCCGGGGCGACTCATCCGTTGAGTTTAAAAATAATTTAATGAGCTTGTGTTTATGTTGGATTTTTTTCCATTTCTCTCTTAATTGATTTGTACTGCATTTTATCAGAGTGTCAGTCCACCATGGAGTAGAGGGAAGAAAACAGTTTGAAAAGCCCTCACCTCCCCTATAGAAGGTGGAGACGGTGAATCCATAGTACAGACTGTATTTCCGCTACAAGGGGAGCACTGGCCTATAAGCTGTAGAAAAAAACCCTACTTACAAAGGCAGTGGAGCCCCTCACTCACCCTCCCGAGCACCTCGCTCAGCCTCACGGGGCTCTGCTGACCACCATAGTCACATCCAGGGTACCAGCCTCCAGGAGTGGAGAGAAGACCCAGCATTTGAAGATTGGAAACCCTCAAGGAAGGCCAGTGGGAACCAACCACCTGACCTGGTGGCAGCAGGTCTCAGAGGTCCCTGAACAGAACAGGAAGTCCACCGCATTTCGGTTCCTTAGCCAGGTTCCGCTTTGCCTGTCACTACGTCCCCTACCTTTCTTCAGTTTTTTCTGTGGAAGGGGTGCCTGTTCAGTATTCCAAGCTGTGCCAGGGCCTTGGCCGTGGGTTTTTAGTGGGTTCTTTGTCTTATGTATTGACTCTGACCATCTCTCTTTTTCTTTCCCTCTCATAGTTGGCTGCAGACCCGGACCCCAATGTGAAAAGCGGATCTGAGCTCCTAGACCGCCTTTTAAAGGTAGTACTTGGTCCCCACTTTTAGTTTGGAATCTGTTTCATCCATCTGTCTGTACAGCTTATGAATTCTATCACTGGGCTGCTCTTCCTGATTTTTTAAGTGTTTCATTTATGTACAGTCGAAGTGATTCTGGTGTACAGTTCTGTGACAAGCGTGCAGAGTTATGTCACCAGCACGATCAAGATACAGAAACATGCTGTCGCCCCAAACGCCCCCCTGGTGCTAACCCCACCCAAGGCGGAGGAGGCTGCTCCCCACCTCCCATCCACCCCCCCGCACCCCCCCCCCCCCAACCAATGACAGGGGGCTGCTTATGCTAAGCTCACCAGGGCATTTGATCCAGATCTAGGGTTTTGCCATAGGATTAGTCCTCTTGGCCTTGATTCCTGCCTTTACTCCAGCATTTTTGCTTGTCCTTTGGCCTGTGGGAGGGTGGATGCTCCAGGACTTCTCCTACCTGGCATAGGCCCTGCCCATTTTCCTCTGTGGCCACCTGACCCCCAGAGCCAGTCCTGGGCCAATAATTCGGTCAGGTCAGGTGGCCCTCGGCCTCTGGCTTTCCACAGCTCACGTGCCTCTGACCCACAGGACATTGTGACGGAGAGCAACAAGTTTGACCTGGTGGGCTTCATCCCTTTGTTGCGGGAGAGAATTTATTCCAACAACCAGTACGCCCGGCAGTTCATCATCTCCTGGGTAAGAGCCAGCCTCACGACTTTTTTCTAGCTATAATGAGCCTCTGATTTAGTAAAATCTGTCCCCTGGCACACCCTGGGCAGTTTGTGTGGCTGAGAGAAGCCTCATTATTATGCCTCTAATAGCCAGTGACATCAGGTAATCCAAAATACGTTTATTCAGCTCTTCCCCAAAGCCATGGGGGTCATGTTTGCCCCTGACAAGGATATGGTTCTTTCCTTGTCCCAAGAGATACCCCTATTTCTCTTTGAAGCCAGTGGTGCTACTTCTAGCGGCCACACCTCTTCGAGCCTCCTCTGTCCTTTCCAGTGTCTTCCCTTCTCCCTGTGGCATCAGGATCTCCTTGGAGTTAAATCCCCATCCTGCACGTTTAACCCACTCTCTGCCATGGGGCACCTGGAGGGCCATGAAACGCTGTCTCAGCAGGGCCGCCTTCTCCCCACCATGTCCCAGAGCACCGGAGACAAGGAGATGAAGGTTCTCAGGCTGGTGTAACTTTCCCTTCCGGTTTCTTCCCCTCGGTCAGATCCTGGTTCTGGAGTCCGTGCCAGACATTAACCTACTGGATTATTTGCCGGAGATCCTGGATGGACTCTTCCAGATCCTGGGCGACAATGGCAAAGAGATTCGGAAAATGTGAGTGGAGACGGGATGGGCCGCTGCCCCGTGCACACACGCACCTCACATCCAGCAGACAGGCAGCCGCAGGAGATCAAGTTCATTCTTTTCTTCCTGGTTCATGTGCTTCCTGCCTTGAGGAGCAGAGAGCTCATGAATCCCCATGCTCTGGAAAACAGCCATCCGGCAACTGTGAATGTAGTCCCCTTCTCGGTGGCCCACCAGAGCAGAAGTGGGTGTGGGTAGAGGCGCCTCCAGCCCTGGCTGGCGTATGCTATTTCCCTTCCCCTTCTCTCATTGGTAGGTGTGAGGTGGTCCTTGGAGAATTCTTGAAAGAAATTAAGAAGAATCCCTCCAGTGTTAAGTTTGCTGAGATGGCGAACATCCTGGTGATCCACTGCCAGACCACTGGTGAGTGTGAAGGCCCCATGGCCACTGCCATCTCCTCAGAGTCAGAAAGAGCCCTGGTGGGAGTATGAACCAGCACACCATTGGACCTGGGGCAATAGAGTGGTGGGTCCTTGTGAGAGAGAGATTCGGTTCCTCCATCAACATGGAGGCCCTTTTGCTTGGTCTGACCCTGGAATAAGGTCTGGAGACCCTCTTGCTGGGAAGCTTGACATTTCACTGTGAACTGAAAGGCTTTCAGGTTGGGACTGTGTATCCATGACCTTCTGCTGAGTATCAGACCACTCCAAAGTGTGACCGCCTGACACAACAGCCGCTTATTATTGGTCAGGAGTCTGTAAGTCAGCTGGGTGGTTCTGTTCCCCTGGGCCAGGCTTGGCCGCCCTTGATTATGCACCTGCAGTCAGCTGAAGGGTCATCTGAGGCTGGATGGTCTGGGATGGCCTCACTCACACCTGGCGGTTGGCTGGCTGTCACCTGAGAAGCAGGGACAGTTGGTCCATGCGTCTCATCATCCGGCGTGCTAGCCCAGATGCATTCATATGGCATCAGTAAGGTCCCAAGACACATTGTAGAGGGGAGCATGGCTTCTGGAGGCCTGGGCTTCCACCAGCCACGCCATCACTTCTGCCATCTTTTGGGGGCCACAGTAGCAAGGCCAGACCGGATTCAAGCAGTGAGGAAATGAACTTACCCCTTGATGAGAGGAGCTACCCAGCCCCATTTCAGGTGCAGAGGGGTAGAGAACCATGGTTGCTCTTCTATGTACCACAAGATTGCTGTTCCTTCCCGACCTGGTACCTGCGTGTTCCTTTGGAGGGCGAGAGAGTATCAGTGAGGCTAGAAGCCATGCAACCCCTGGCATCCCCTCCAGTCCCATCTTCCGGGCCTGGTCAGTGGGAGGGAGTGCTCTGGCCTCTCGTGCTGACCCTCCCGGAATCCCGCAATTCCTCTTCCAGATGACCTGATCCAGCTGACAGCCATGTGCTGGATGCGCGAGTTCATCCAGCTGGCTGGCCGGGTGATGCTGCCCTACTCTTCTGGGATCCTGACCGCCGTCTTGCCCTGCCTGGCCTATGATGACCGCAAGAAAAGTATCCTTCACCCTGAAGAGAGGAAATGGGAGCAGCCCCTCAGGAGGCTGTCAAGTTGCAGGACCCTGATGTGGGGGATGGAGGCTCCCTTAGGATCCCTCATGCCTCCAGATAGCCCCTGGCACCTGGAGAGCAAGCGGCAGAGTGGGACACGGACTGGGAGCGCTGGGGCAGCAGCAGGGACACAGGGCTAATACCGTTGTCCCCAAACCTCACCTGGTTACTTCCAGCTCTGAAGCAGCTCTCCCAGGTCCCACGGCTCCAAGGCCCTCATACTGCCCTGTCTTGGGGTGTGGGGGTAATCCTGGTGGTAGGAAGTCCACCAGGATGTGTCCTATGAGAAGACAGGAGCATTTCACGGGAACTCCGTTCAGACTGCCCAGTAGTCCCCCTCTGGACAGGACTGATCCCAGTGACCTCGGGTTTAGGGAACACCCCCTGGATGGGGCTACTCCTTACATCAGTGGACTCAGGCATCAAGGAGGTGGCCAACGTGTGTAACCAAAGCCTGATGAAGCTGGTCACCCCTGAGGATGACGAGCCTGATGAGCCGAAGCCAGTGGTGCAGAGGCAGGCAGAGCCCAACCCCGAGGACTCGCTGGCAAAGCAGCAAGGGACAGCCAGTGGTGAGTAGGCCCTACCTCCCACCCCTCATGCCTCCCAGGCTTGGGGTCCTGCTTCAGCAGCCAGGGCTACTTTCCATATGTTACCTCATCTAACTCTGGTAACAACCCAGTGAGGTGGAAGTTACTCTTCTCCCCATTCTACAGATGGGCACAGGAAAGACCAGTAACACGACCAGGGTCTGGCAGCTACTAGGTGGCAGAATTGGGATTTGAATCCTGGCTGTCTGCCTCCAAAACCCATACTCTTAACTCATACTGCCTCAAAGACCGTTTCCTTTTGGAAATCTTTTTCTGGGTTTGGCTATAGGAAATAGGAAGGTTTGGAACATCGCAGAGGACAGACTGCAGGGCTCACGTGAATCTTGGCCGCAGACGCCCGGCCACCTGGAGGCCAGCTGCCTTCCCTGTGCCAGCCGTTCCCTGGGCAGGAGGCTACAAAAGCTGCGGGTGCAGTTTATTCAGTCCTTGGGGATTCTACTGCCGAAAGCAGTGTCTTTGGCAAATGAAACGGCTCTCTGCTGCCCTTTCACACTCTTTCAGCATTATTGTCTCATTTATAACATAAAGAAAAGCACTTTTATGTCAGTTAGAGTCTGGAGTTTAACTCTCTAAATGTTATCTAGAGCTCTGTTTTTTTCTTTGGGAGGCCTCTCTCCTCACTGAGAGAGCACTGATCAGCTTCGGATGACGTTCTCCCTTGCAGAGTCAGCCAGAGAGTAAATTGATGCAGAACCCACTCAAATTTTTAAGACTAACAGACTCAGGTCTGGAACCTGAGTTCCAGGAGCCCAAAAAATTTCTGAAACGTTTCTCCTGTTGCCGTTCTCAGGCTTCTCTTGAACATGTGAGCTGTGTGTCAGGCACCTGAGCCCCACGGTGTCCTGTCCTAGGTTTGGCTGGCAGAGCCAGCAGCGGTCCATGCTGGACCAGCTCGGGTATCAGGTTACAGCTGTGCGGTTGCTTCTGTGAGCCAGAGCAGCAAAACAGCTGGAGGCAGCACGGCCATCAAGTGGAGCATTGGTGGTTCAGTGGTAGAATTCTCGCCTGCCACGCGGGAGGCCCGGGTTCGATTCCCGGCCAATGCAGCAGCTAAAAACTTTTTGGCAGTTCCTTGAGAAAGAAAATTTGGGGGAATAAAGTTATGTGGGCCTCTCAAGGCAGGAGCTTTCTCACTAGGAGAAACTAGAAGAATCTCAGGGAAAGATCTGTTTTGTGAAACACTATGTTTTCTGTATATGTATGGTATCATACAGTTTACATAATTCCACAGCTTTCTTTTTTTGCTTGTGTGGTGGCTTCTTCTGGTTTTTGTTCTGTTTCATTTTGTTTTACTTGACGAGTTACAACAGGCAGAAGTTTCGAGTATTTTATACTGGCTTTAAAAGTTAGTGCCTCTTAATCCGTTGAGTCAGAAAGTAGAATGATGGTTGCTGAACTGGAGGGGAAAGGGGAATTAGACACCTGGTTTCTTTTCAGGGTAATGGAACTGTTGCAGAATTAAATAATGGTGATGCTTTACATAACTTTGTGGATTTACAAAAGATGACCCGGTTGTGTGCTTTAAAATGGTGAGCTTTATGTTAGGAAATTTTATGTTATATGCAGGATGTCTCAGTTTTTTAAATAAAGTTAGTACATCTTCCCTCAAAGTGGAGCCCAGCAGCTCCTACCCCACCCTTTCTCCTTATGTGGCAACAAGTCAGGGCCTCCGGGAAAGAACCACTGTATTCTGCAGGTCGTGACAGCTGCTAAGAACCTGCCAGCTGGAGCATCGGCAGCTCCACGGTAGAATCCTCGCCTGCCAGAGACCAGTGTGCCATGGCCAGCCAATGCAGTTTATTTTACTTAGGTAAAATAGGTAGTTTTTTCTAAGCGGTCTCAAAACAGCTCCCCACTTAGGAGACGCCATGCTAAACCAAGACACATTCAGGAAGCTTGGCTCTGGATTTTACTACCTCATAAACAGCATTTCAGCAGATGCAGAGCTCAGTTTAGAGTAGTTCCTAGAGATGATCACAGCTCATTTAGAGGCTCCATACCCACTCCTTGCTCAGCTTGTAACTGCCACATTACCAAAGTGCCAGGAGAAGGTCGCGGCGAGCCAGGAGACAGTGATGATTCAGCTGGTCCAGTTGACAGGTTCATCTCAGCCTCCGCCGCTTTTTCCTATTACTATTTTCCTCCACTGTTCCAGCTCCGGTCGCCTGGCCAAAGGCGGGAACCTCCTCCCTGGTCTCCCTCTGTTGGGGGGCAAGACCCACGAGGAGGTTCATCAGCCGAGCCTTCTGTGCGTGAGCATACACGTGCACACGTGCGCGTCCCCCTCACCTCTGACTGCAGGACCCTCATTTGTGCCACACTGTTCCCAGCCCGTCTGCTTGCTTTGGCTCCCCTTTGGCCCTGCCACTTCAGGGGTCCGTGATGCGGCCTCCTTTCCCTGAGTTCCTGCAGTGTTTGACGTGTGCACCCTTTTCCTCTCTGTGATGTTGCCTGATTGTCCCAGGTGTCCTGGCCTAGACTCGGTCAGAACGGCCTGCTGGTGAGTCATGGCTCTGCTGACTTCGTATCTGTTGCCCTTGGAGAAGCCACTTAGCCTTTTTAAGCCCCAAATTCCTTACTTGTTAAATAAGGCTAACGATAATAATACCAAACCTGTAGTGTGGTGGTGAGTTTTAAATGAGATTTTTGCTTATAAAGCTTTTAGAATATAGCAAAGGCCAGACACTCTCAGAAACAGGTACTTTAGTGTCAAATTTTTAATGCATGTGTATAACATACCTATGTACTTAGCGAGGTTCTCTGGACAGGGCTTTTCCTCCCTTGTTTTTTGTTGTTGTTGTTTTTGTTTTTTTAATCATCAACATTTTCCAGATAGTAGTGTGCCCCTGGTGGGTCCTAAATGAGGGATCACGGAGGGTTAGGGGGTAGAAGTTCTTGTACCAGGTGAGGGGCAGAATTATAAATAAGGTTTCTAGGAGAGGGCTTGCAACCACTGTTAGTAGATGTGTAATGGAATCCATCCACTTGCAAGGCTTTGATGGGACTGGATATAGCGGCAGCTTCTGTGGACCCTGCAGATGTAGGTAAATCATCTGCCTGCAAGGAGCCCAGGACAGACCCACAGTTGAGTAATCATGTGGCCCTGCATGCGGTCACAGAGGACTGGGGGCTCCAGGCCAAGTCCATGGAGGTCATTTGAGCTGGATCTTTTCCTTCTCCTTAGCTTCCACTCTGCCCCCACCTCACCCCACCCCTTTTTTTACTCTGATTATAAGGGAGGTTATTACTGTGATTTTTACTCTGATTATATTACTCTAGTTACACGCTCCCTGTAGAGATGAGAGGGGGGAAGAGGCATTCCTAGTGGGGGGAGAGTAAGCAGGTGGAATATATCATCTGCTACATACGTTTGGTGGCATGTGTCAGAAGCCATGAACATTTGAGAGAATTTGTTCTCAAGGAACAAATAGAGATGTAGGTAAGGTTTTCCATTTAAACACCTAACAAATGTTAGCTCCTAACAAGGCTGTGAGGTGAGTTCTGGTTACCCCGTTATACAGTGAGGGACTGGAGGCAAAGTCGGTAAGCTGCCCACAGTTGCACAGCTAGTAAGTAGAGGGGTCAGGGCTCAGATTTAGGCCCGAGGGCTCTGAGTCTTTGCTCCTAGCGCCGTTTACACCACAATTCTCTAAAGAGGGAACTAATACAAAAAGGGCAGCCACAGATGTACAGCTTGACTGGAAATGGGAGCATTGGAGAGTAAAACAATGTATCATTTTTACTCATCAACTTGGCAAAAATGTAAAAGATTACTAATATCCCTGTGTGAAGCTTGGGGAGATCGACTGCTTCTCTGTGCCTGAAGTGCATGTGTAGTGGTAGAACCTTACTAAAGAGCAGCTTATCAACGTGGATTAAAATATAGAATTCCTGACCCTTCCACCCAGCAGTACCCCTGTCGTGGGATCCTAGAAAAATGCACTTGTGCAGGAAGAAGCGTGGGAGAGATGTAAGAGTGAAAGCTACGAAACAAAGGAAGTTAACTTGAACCCTATTTCTGATATCGCTTCATTTCATCTACAAATGTGCATGTTTCTAAAAGTCAAGAGGGAGGAGGCAGCCAGGGGCGTGGAGTCCTGGCTGCCGTTCCAGGCTGGCCCACCAGCCTTCCCCGTGTGTCCTCCTCCCCTTTGCCAAGATCTGTTCCATCAGGCCCAGCCTGCGCCTGGCCCCACTGAGCTGTGCCCTGTCCCGCACAGGGCCTCTGGGACTAGAGGGGGCAGGCAGCAGCTCAGAACCTTCCTGTTCAATGTGGAAATCAAGGCCCTCTTTACTTGGGGGTTGAGGGAGGTCCATAGTTCACAGGAATAACACTACACTAAGCTGTAGTATAAAGTAAAAAAAACAAAAAAAAACAAAAAAAAAACAAATTGCAGAAAACATACTGTGATTCCATTTATGTTACAAAACAAAAAGAAATACTGAGGAGGGCACCTGTTGGGATGAGCACTGGGTATTGTATGGAAACCAATTTGACAATAAATTTCATATTAAAAAGCAAAACAAAACAAAAAGAAAGATAGGAATACTTGCCAGACCAGTGAAGTAGTTACCTGCATATAGAGTGGAGTAAGATTAAAGGTTAGAAAGAGACGTGGGCATGTTCTACTTTGTTTGAAATTTTTAGAATGAGAATATGTTTTACTTGTATAATTTACAAGAAGCCAAGGCTGGCACCATTTGAACAACAATATATAAATAATGATAGTTTTAATTGGTAATCCACAGAATAAAATATGGGCCCATAATGATATATATGGATGGATGGATGGATGGGAAGGGACTGCATTTTCCTATAGAAGAATTCTGGTTAATAAATGTAGAAAAAAAGAGGAAAACAGAAAATCACCATTAGGCAAACTCCACAGTAATTATTATAGATCCATCAGTGGATGCCAAAGTCAGTAGGGGAACATTTGAGGAACAAACTAGGTGTTTGTCTAGTCTCAAGTATCTTCCCCAAGACATTTATTAATTACGAAAAGGAAAATAGTAACTTACTGTAAAGAAACCCAGCAGACACTACCACAGTCAGATGATAAGGTCAACATCATCAGTAACAAGACAGACAGACATCACATACCCCTGATATGATGCACTGAGAAAGTGCGTCACTTTGATGGTGGTCTTCCAAAAATGCGTAACCTCCGCCTAATCATGAGAAAATGCAAGACTAACCAAGGTAGCAACATATTCTGCAAAGTAACTGACCAGGGCTTCAGTGATAGCGAGTTCGTGGAAGATACGGAAAGACTGCGGAACCGTCACAGATTGGCAGGGACTAGGGAGACACGACAACTAAATGCAACATGTGGTCCCTGATTCTACCCTGGAACACAGGATGTAAGTGGAAACACCAGTGAAATTCACATTAGGTCTGTAGTTGTGTTAGCAGTCTTATGTGAGTGTTCCTTTCCTGGTTTGATAATGTATGATGTTAGGTGCAGCTGGGTAAAGGGTAAACAGAATTCTGTGCTATTTTTACAACCTTTCAGAAAATTAAAATAATCTCAGAATAAATATTCTGTTCAACTTTCTGTCTTTATAGATCTACCTCTTTTGGACATTTCACAAATTGCAGGCTTTTATGACTAGCTTCTTAACGTTGGCATGTTTCCAGTGTTCACCCATGTTGTAGCACATATCAGTATTTTATGCATCTTTGTTGCCATATAATGGTCCACTGTATGGCTGTAACACACTTATCCATTCATCAGTTGATAGACATTTGATTGCTATGAACATGATGTACGGTTTTGGTGTGGACATGAGCGTCCGTTTCTCTAGGGTATATATCTAGGAGTGGGATTGCCGGGTCAGAGGGTAATAGCTCTGTTGAGCCTTTAAGGAATTGCCAGGCTGTTTTCCAAAACACCTGCACCATTTTCCATTCCCACCAGCAGGGTCCAAGGGTTTTCTCCACATGCTCACCACCACTCATTATCTGTATTTCAGCCGTTCTAGTGGGTGTGAACTGGTACCTCGTCGCAGTTTTGATTTACATTTCCCTGATGGCTAATGATGTTGACTATCCCAGGAGTCATTTTTAACATCCATTGCCTTCGGGCCAGCGGTCCCTTCTGAGATTTCCCAGATGTGTTCAGGGCTGGTGCCCTTCTTCTTTTGAGATCACTGTGCCTAAACACTTACAAGCACGGATGCTATCCCAGAAGCTTGGGGAGTGGGTGGCATTGGGTCCTTAGGGCTCCTGAGCTTTAGTCCTTTTCAAGAGCCAGAGTCAAGATGTGGGGGACTAGAGAGTCGGTGTCCTTATATCAGGCATCTTGTTCATTCGGAAGACTTCAGCGGTCCTCTGGCATGACACCTTGTTCCTCTCACTGTCCCCAGGAGGCCCTGATGGTTCTTGTGACTCCAGCTTCAGTAGCAGCATCAGCGTCTTCACACCAGCCAGGTAAGTGGTTTGTTCCAGCCAGAGGCGCTTGTAGAAAGCAAGTGGCCTGGGTCTTTCCTGGGTACAGCAAATTGCAGTAAAGACCCGAGGCAAACTCTCCTTAGGGGGCACAGTGGGTGCTTGATGAAGGGATCTGAAGAACACTGAGAAAACCCAAATCCCCCTAGTTCTGATGCACAGGTAGCCTTGTCCCCAAGGACAAAGATAAGAAGTTGTTGGAGGTCAGTAAACACAGGTTGTAAACGTAGAACCAGTGCATGGTAGCTACAGGGAGACACGCACAGACACCTTTGCCCAGAACCTTTTTGCCTGTCGGGATAACGTGGGGCTGACAAGACTGACAAGGAGAAGGCTGTTCCAGAGTCCAAGAGAGCATAGGCTATGGGCCGCAGGAGCCGTCCTCTCCCAGGCGCCGGGTCAGCTGTCATAGTGCAGCCTTCCACATGGGGGCAGAGCAGGCCAAGCAGCAAGATCATTGCTTGCAGTTCCCTACATACTGTATGCTGGGTGATGACATCCACTGGAGGGGGAATTATCACCGTTTTGTCCCTTTCCACCTGCCCTGGACTTGCCCCATGTCACTTTGTCTTTGGGTAGAATTAGCACCTGTGGGGCTGCAATGGATGGCATTCTCCTATAAGGGGTTTCTTCCCTCTCATCCCGACACTGAACCTGGACCCTGGGGAAGGGGTCACTCATGATGAGAAAACATGCACTCAACCCCCAGGAGGCTCTCTTCTCCCCGGACCTTTAGAATCTTTCCTCCTTTTGTATCATTTTTTCACTTACTCTTATTTCTAAGACCCTGTGGGCAGTTTCAAAGTATGTGAGTACTGATTATAAACGTGGACTGCTCCTGGGGCCTCTTCTAATCATTTGAGCAAGGCGGTAAACATTCATTCATTCATTCATCCTGTTAGTTGTCACATACTCCAGAGTACCTGCCAGGCTTCAGCCCTACAGGTTCCAAGGTAAAGATGTGACCCCTGAGTGTGGTCCCCAAGCTTGAGGTTCTCTAGTGGGGAAACAGAAGCAGGGCATGATTTCTGTGACAGGGGACTCAGAGGGTGCTGGGGGCGTGCCATGGTGCCCGAGCTGAAGCTCACTGGAATAATGGCTGACAAGGGTGATCACTCACTGGGTGCTTCCTGGCCCGGCTGTGCCAAATACTTTGTGTCACGTCATTGGATCTCGCTGATGTTTCAATCCCATGGGGTCATTAGTAGTATTAATTCCTTTTAGGGCTGAGGAGGGACCAGAGACCTGGGGGCTGCTGTGTAGAGAAAGAATTAGGAGGGTCGGGCGAGTGCAAACCACCTCGGGGGCCACAGCTTCTTTCCCGTGGGAGGAGATGGAGGCTCAGCCTGAAGAAGTGGCAGAACGTGGAGAAAATTGGAGAGACTTTTTCTTATCTGTTGTGAAGGATGACTTGACCAGATTTGCTGATGCGTGTGATGGAATGAGAGGAGAGACTGAGGGAAAGAATAACTTCTAGATTTGGGGCTTCAGCCAACTCAGGATATCCTGACATTTCCCACGCTGGGGTGGAAGGAGGCACAGGTGTGTGAGTGGGCCAGTCATGTGCTGTGTGCCCCAGGGAGGTTAAGGAGGCAGCTTTGGATCCTGGATTCTGGAGCTGGGGGAGAGATCCGGAGGGAAGTGCTGGGAGATGTGTCCTCCAGAGGGACCAGCTCTTGTTCTGAAGGCTATGGGAGCCTGCCTGTAAGTGGCAGTGTCTGGTGCAGACCTGTGACTCGGAAGGCCCTCTGGCAGCTCCAGGGGGGATGAGTGAGGGAGGGGCAAAAGTGGCAGCACAGAAGCCTGTTGCAGACTTGTCACCGTTGTCTAGGCCACAGGGTATTGTCCTCCAGGGGAGTGGCAGTGGGAGGTGGAGAAAGGTCTAGGAGGAGGCAGAGGTCAGACATCACTGACTAACCATGGCGGGCGGGCATGACTCTCGTCGCCTCGCTTGGGAGGCGGGGGCGCCATTTGCTGGAGCGGCTCTAAAGGCTGAGGCTGGGAACTGCCTCATTGGAACCAGATTTTGTTTTAGACCTGTCATTCAGGAGCCCATGCCAGACCCTACCCTTTTAAAATTAAAAAACCAAGAGCAAATCATCTCGTGCTTTCTTTATCCCACAAATGGCTATTTCCTCGTGGCAGCTACCAGTCTGAGTCAGTAGCTGTGCCAGAGAGGGGGGCGACCTTCAGAGTCATGAAACCTGAGCCAGGTGCCTAGGCCCTGGGCCCCCCACTCGTTGGAGATGGCAGCTGAAGACAGTAAGGTAGGGGCAGTCTTCCTCCAGTAGGTGCTGCCAGAGGGGCACTGAGCTCAGACAAGAAGGCAACTTCCAGGATCGCCAAGAAACAAAAACCCACCCTGTGACTGTCCAGACACACTGCCTGCCCTCATCTCTCATGAATCCTCTATGTAGTGGAGTCCGACCGCCCGGGCACACATCCTGACTCTGTGTCCCTGGGCAAGCAGCTTAACCGCTCCCTGCCTCGGTTTCCTCATCTTTAAACTGGGTGCGATGATAGTGCCTACCTCCTAGGGGTGTGGAGCTTGTATGAATTGAATATGTAAAGAGAACAGAATGGTGCCCAGCTCAGAGAAAGCCCTTTACGCATTTTAGCTACAATTATTATTACAAGAACTTCATTATTATCCCCATTTTATGAATGAGGAAACAGGCCCAGAGAGGTGAACTTCTGGTCCACAGTCACTCAGCCAGGTTGGAATTAGTGGCCAGGTTGGAGTTCAGGCTAGGCCTGTCTGACTCCCAAGCCCACTGGTGTGGCTTTTGTTGGTTGCACTGGGAGAGTCCCAGAAGCCCACCCGACAGGGGAGCCCCGGACAGGTTACTACATGCACAGACTTCCACTCCAATGCCTGGGGCCTTGCCAAGGACTGTGGTGTCATCATTGAGTTTCGGTATAGGTCACTGGCTACATAAAGGCAAACAGAAAGATCTGGAATTCCATGCTTCTCAACTTCTAGCATCTGGAGATTGAAAAAAAAGTTGTAAAGATACTTTATTTAAAAAATGTGGAATTCAGAAACAATTTTTTTATTTACTTTCTTTCTAATTTGATTAGAGATGTAACATATGAGTACCATAAAAAGTTAGACATTACAGGGATGCCTAGGTGGCTCAGTCAGTTAAGCTTCCTATCTTGATTTCCACTCACAGGCTCAGGGTTCATGGGTTCGAGCCCTGTGTTGGGCTCTTTGCTGACAAAGTGAAGGCTGCTTGGGATTCTCTCTCTCCCTCTCTCTCTCCCTGCTCCCCCACCAAAATAAAAATAAACGTTAAAAAAAAAAAAATTAGACATTACAGAAATGAAGTGTTGCCTCCCAGAGAGAACCCCTGGAATTTATCATTATTTATTGGTAGAATCAGAAGTATTGTTTAATAAATCGCTATTTTATTTATTTTTTGTTGTTAAATTTTTTTAATGTTTATTTTTGAGAGAGAGAGAGACAGAGCACAAGCAGGGGAGGGGCAGAGAGAGAGAGGGAGACACAGAATCTGAAGCAGGTTCCAGGCTCTGAGCTGTTAACACAGATCCCGATGCGGGGCTCAAACCCACGAACCACAAGATCACTACCTAGGTCGAAGGTGGAGTCAACTGACTGAGCTCCCCAGGTGTCCCATTAAATCGCTATTTTAATAGCTACAGTAGTGCCATGCACTTGGAAAATGTCGTACACATACGTGTAAGACATTAGTTATGAGATGCTTTATGAGAATGTTCAGTGGAAGTGGGGTTTTGCAGACACCTTGAAATAACTCAGAAACCCCCAGGAGCGACTAGTCTAGACTTTTTGGACCCGATGCAGAAATGTATTTTAAACTGTGAGTGAGCTCCCATCTGCTCTCTGGGTAAGGTAACCCAGGGCAGAGGATACTCCATCTCGGACTCAGGAGCTGAGCACACCATGCAGCCTGCCCTCTCTAGGAAGGGCCTGGGTTCCCACAGACTTCTGGCTCCCCGCGGTGCATGTGTGGAGCCCAGCACACAGCAGCCGGCCCTGCCCAGCGGAGCGGCTGAGAGCTGCCTCCTCCACAGCTAGTAGAATCTTTCCCAGGCACTAAGATCAGTCTCCCCGGTGCCCTGGGTGCCCCTGCTTCCCATGAGCCTCACCTCCAGCCAGCCAAGGGAAGTGAGACCCAGGGAGAGTGTCTCCGGCTAAGGGAATAAGTTTTCAACTGATGGCCGCATGGCCTTGGACAGGTTCCATACTGCCTCATCTGTGCATCGCAGGATTGAGTTACTTGAACCATGACGTCCCTTTCAGCCATGGTGTTCTTGGTGGGTTGAAGCTGACACCTGCCTCACCAGCAATCTGAAGGTGCCCGTGTCTGGGGAGGTTTGCCATAGCCAACTTTTGCTGTGGGGAAAGTCAGAGAATGTCAGTGCACAGAATGCTGCCAGTTCTTGTGCGCCGGCTCCACGAAATCCTTCATTATATGGCCTTGACACAGCGCCATCATGGGGAGATGCCACCATGGGCTGGCCCTTGATTTGTCCCTCAGTAGAGACATTGAACTGGCTGGAAGCATCTTGGGACTACAGTGAATCAAGGAGCCCATCTGGCCCAGGGACCATCTAACATGTTGGAGCCCTTATTTGGGCCGCTTGGATTTGGAATGCCCCCCACACAGAGCAGCACCAGGCTTTCCCAGTCTCCTCTCCCGCCCCACGTAGAGACTTTGCCTGTCGTGCTGATAGGAAAATATATTGAACGGTCTCTGCGACCCCTCTCTGTCCCTCCAGTACACAGGGCTGCCAGGTCTGACCGGGCCAGTCCACATAAGGGCTGCCATTCAGCTGCCCCTGCCAGGGGATAGTTGCAAATGGACTCTCCTGAGCCTGGCCCATTAGGAGGCAGTGCCGTGTGGTAGAGGAGGCCACTCTAGGCTCGGACTGCTCACATTCAAGTTGTGAGCTCCACCCCTTCCCGATCGGGTAACCTCTGGGCCTGACTTGCAGGGTGGAGTCGGAGCGGCTGGGCTTGGTACTGCCTTCCTCCCACTGGCAGCTTAGGCCACAGCCATTGCTGGCCACTACGGCCCTGACTGCCCCCAGGGGAGTGAAAACAAGGCCTTGCTCCCTGGGGGACCATTTCGGCTAAGAAAGTGGTGCTGGCCTGCAGGCATAGAGTCCCAGCACCCTGGCCCCATGGGGGAGCTGGAATGTCCTGCTGTGGGAGGGGACTCACTGTGGACCGAGGGCTCACCAGGTCAGGATGCAGAGGCAGAATCAGGGCAGTTGCCATTCATTCCTCACAGCCTCCTGAGCTCCCACTCTGTTAAGGCCTTGGGGTGTAGGTAGGCTTCCGGAGCTTCTCCAGCTTCTCAAGGAAACGAGCTATAATAGCATGCTGGAAGGAGCCAGGTAGGAGGACGGGGAAAAGGAGGACTTGGCGATAAGAGAGTAAGTCCTGGTCATCAGCAGGAGGAGAGGGAGTTTCTAGGAAGTTTTCAGAGAAGAAAAGAAAATGCTCAGGAAGCCCTGGGATAGATTGCTAGCCCGACACCGTAGTGCCGTGTTGTCCGTGGCAATAGCCAGGGTCACGGGGCCGCTGGGCACGTGCAGTGTGGCTAGTGTGAACAGAGGTGTGCTGTCAGGGTGAAATGCACGCTGGATTTCGAAGACTTAGAACACCGAAAAGAATATGAAGTATCCTATGAGTGATGTGTATATCGTTTTTTATGTTGGCTTCATGTTGAAATGATATTGTTGGGGTATGTTATATTCATTAAAATATGTCATTAAAATTTTACCTGGTTCTTTTTACTTTTGAGTATAGGACTCAAAAATGTAAAATTCCATGTGTGGCTCACGTTACGTTTCTATCAGACAGTGAGAGAGAAAGTGATGGAGAGATTGGGAGCTTGTGTTTGCCACCCTGAACTTGTCTGTCTGTGCCTTAGTTTCCCTGTCTGTCTTAGGCTAGCAAAGAACCTAGGTGTTTAGGTGTTGGCAAAAGACCCCAGAACTTCCAGCCACATGACTCCCGTGGAATTAGTGACATCCCCGCCCAGAGGCTCAGGACTGCTGGGCTCTGTCATCACACGCCCAGCCCGTCTGGCGACCCGAGGATAGAAGTACCCACTCTCACCCCTAAACGAGCACCGTGGGGAATCATCAAACCATATTAAACAGCAGTTCTGTTTAGCAGTTACAGAACTGAGAATGGGTCCCTTTAGGAATTCACATCAAATGAGCTTCAGAGACACTGCAGGCAAATTAGGAAAGCACTGGCATCAAGTTCCTGCTGCCAATGAATAATTGAGCAGCCTAGAAATGCCATGCGAGACCGTTTTCTACAGACAGGCAACTGAACTGCCTGACCTGGGTCCTCAGAACCCAGGTCCTTACTGGAGAAATATTCTTTGTTTGCCTGGTGAAAACTCTGTCTGCTCTTAAAGGGTGTTTTCAGGGCTTTCCCCTGGACTCGTTGGATCCATTGGTTTTGTCTTATCAACAAAGGGTTTGGACTGAATGCCCTGAGGATGCTGAACGGCTTTTCATCCCTGAGGTCTGCTGGGGCCCAGCTTGGTGATCTCAAAGAGGTGTTCTCCAGTACAAGCTAGGCCAGTGCTGGGGAGGTGGGTAGGCAGCCAGCAGACCGGCCCTCTTCCACCAACCCCAGCCTTGGAGAGGGAGGGTTGAGGCCACGCGGTGAAACTAGCCTCCACCAGCCACGTGGAGGGGGTGTGCCGCCTGCCCGCTCCTGGTCACGGCACCCAGGAAAGTGCAGCACGTGTGTGGTTCTGACTGCGAAGCCAGAGTGGCGCTGCCGCTCAGCGGAAGGGGCTATAGCAGGCTTCAACTCAGCTCTCCTCCCGGTCTCACCCACAGCACGGACAGGGCCCCAGTCACCCTCCACCTTGACGGGATCGTGCAGGTCCTGAACTGCCACCTCAGCGACATGGCCATCGGGATGATGACCAGGATCGCTGTCCTGAAGTGGCTCTACCACCTCTATATCAAGACTCCCCGGAAGGTGAGTCCCTGGGCCCATCAGCCTGATAGGCCCTTCGAAGCTGGGGCTGCTTCTGGGTCTATGTCAGTTTTCTGGGGCCTCCCCATGCTTGGTAGGGTTCTGGTCACTGCAGTTCTAGAAAATCCCTGGCAAGCAGAGGAGTGAAAGATGCTTGAGGAGCACTGGGGGTGTGGGGGAGGTCCATGCAATGCAGTGGGACCCTGTCCACGCTGAGCTCAGTGGTGGAGCCAGGGTGGGGGAAGCTCACGGATTTCCCGGCGTCTGTGCTTTCCAGATGTTCCGGCACACAGACAGCCTCTTCCCCATCCTGCTTCAGACGTTGTCGGATGAATCTGACGAGGTAGGTCACCCCCTTCCTTCTGTCATGGCTGCCTAAGTCATTTGAGTGACAGATGGGATCTGGTAGCTGAGAGGTGCTTGTTTTGTTGTCCTCTTAAATCAGCACCCAAAAAGTCTCTCTCTTCTTATCTGGTAAGGTGCATCGCTTACAGGGAAAGCTGTGTTTAATGCTCTTGACTTTGGGAACAAGGACGTCTTCTTCCAGCCCTTCTGAGGAGCACTGGGTCAGTGTATCAGCGAGGACATTGGCCTCGGGGGGAAACTGGCTCGGCTATAGAAGGGCAGGGCGGGTGGGGTGTGGTGGTGGGCAGCTCGGCTGGGTTGGGTCCCCAAAGCAAGATCTGGCCCCGCGTAGCTGCCTGACCACGAGCAAGTGGCTTGTCTGGTTCCTTCTCTGCTCAGTGGGGCAGTAATTCGGAAGATGCTAAGTGCTGGGCCAGGCAATGCTGGCCGCTCTGTGAGTTCTTGTTGTGTTCTGTTCGTTGCAGCCAGCCTCCATTCTGACCTCTGGCTTGAAATTGGCCCTTTAAGATTTGCTTTGTCGGGGTCACCAAGAGCAGAAGGGAGAGGCTAGCCCAGAGAAAGGGAGAGAGAGCTGGGCTCTGCGTCTCTTAGCCCTCTGGGGGGCGGCCCCCGTCCCCACCCCATTCTCGGCAGCATTTCATCCTTTGCTGTCAGGCTATGGTAGTGCTTTTTCAAGACTCCCCTGCCTCCCAGCCTAGGGGCAGGATTGCTCGTGGGTGTTGCCATTGGCCAGGGTGACATCCCTTCCCTTCACCTATACCAGCTCTAGGCTGCCTGTCTGATGCTGGCAGGCTGTACCTTGACTGGTCCCTCTCCTTCCCTCTTCTGGGCTCTGGGCAGCTGTGGGCCTTAGGCAAAGCTGTGTGCCCCATGAGGCAGTGGGCACGTGAATCCACAAATCTGCCCATTGGGAATATGGGAGTGGACAAGAGCTGGGGGCCAGGGGAGAAGGAGAGCGACATTGCTTACAACCTCCTATGCGTGAGGCGCCTGAGCCTAGTAGCAGGCTGTGTGGGGCCTAGGATAGTTTTCCTGCAGCCTGAATTTGCTTTCTTGAACCTGAGCTGAAAAGAGATCAGATGGGCTGGTGCCTGCCTCTGCATTTCCAGTAGCTTCCAAAACAGATGGTCTGGGAATCTGCCCTTGACCCCTCCTGCTTGCCTCGTTCACATGCACACGTGCCCTCTCTTTCCCTTTCCTTCAGCACCCACTTCGGCAGGGGGCCCAGGAGGACGTGGCCCGGTTCTGCCTGAGTTGGGGGTGACTAAGGGCACTTGGCACAGCCCTCGTTTCAATACAAAAAGAAAGAGAAGAACTTTCTGATTGGTTCCTTCCCTAGGACTTCGCTGGAAGCAGCTGAGTCTTCAGTCCTTTAAATTGAGTTGTTTAATCCCATCCAGCTCTCTCTGCTTGTGATTGGTTTTTGTGTGCGTATGCGTTTACAGGGAGCCGGCGGAGATGCAGTCCATTAAACAGCTCTGTTCAGGTTGCGGCTGTGGAAACTCGATTTGCTGAAGTGCCAAATGTTGTCAGAGCTTTGGGGCACATCTTGTGGGCCTCTGCTGGGAAAGGATTGCAGCTGCTCTTGGGGACAGTTGTGGGACTGGAGGGGGGCTGTTGTCGTAACAGGAGCCGAGACTCCCTGCCTTCCTCTCTCTAGGGGAGGGAGTTGGGGACCAGGATAATCAGTGGTGAGTCCTGAATTTGCCCTATCCTGGTTCTTCACCAGATCACATTCCTAAGTGTCCCCTGACCAGTCTCTTTGGCAACGTTGAGGGCATACTGTGTCCTTGGCATTGGAAATACAGCCACAGACAACACAAAGTCCCCCTTTTCCTGGAGCTTCCTTTCTAGGATATCTAGAAATCTCTCTGTGGTAGGTTTTCCCAGTATTTCCAAACACAGCCCTGAACTCAAATGGGAGCTCCCTGGGGTGTAAGACCCTGAAAGCCCATTCAGTCAAATCAGACCACAGCCAGACTGGTGGGGAGAGGCGCCTCCCTCGAACTTAGCCACGTACATCCAGCCCGGGGCCTCAAGGCACAGGTTTGCCCATCATCTTGGGCGATAGGTAGCAAGAGCTTGTATGAAGTCATTGCTGTGCCCGGAACTGTGCTAGACCCTTGCCTTGTAGTATCTGGCGAACCCTCGACAATTCTGTGGGGAAGAACTGGTATCATTTCCATTTTGCAGTTGAGAATACCCAGACTGAAGGAGGTAAAACAACTCACACGCAGCTAGGAAGTGATGAGGCCAAACTCAAAACCAGATCTGTTTGACTCCAAAGCCCATTCTCTTAATCGCTTAACCGTCATACCTGTGTTCCACCAAGTGTGGTCCCAGCTACCCACATCAGAACCAGACAGGAGATGGGGAGCTTGTGTGTAGTTGTATTGTCATCCCCATTTCTGGCCACCTTCTCCTGTTCCACAGGTTCTTGAGAAAGTTCTCAATGTGCTGTGGAGAGGGGTGGATATCTGTAAAAGCTTCAGCCTCCAGACCCTTTGTCCCATTGTCTTACTGATTTGTAGAAGCCCTTTGTATATTGGGGATATTCAGTTTGTCATCTGTGTTGCGAATACTTTTCTCTCCCAGTGTAATTGTGATAAACTCACATTCTCCTCACCTTCGGTGAGAGCCACTGGCCTCAAGGAACAGAGTGTACCTGGGTGTTACTAATGCAAGAGCTGGGTGCAGGGAGGGGCAGAGTCTCAGAGACCTAGCCCTGCCCCACCACCATGTTCCATAGTCCCATTGGCCTGTGGCCTTGCTGGGTGTCTCACCTGCCATTGCTTCTCAGTTCTACTCCCACGCTAACTTGGTAGTCCATGCCCTTCCGGCATCCTCACTTGTGTCTGCTTTTCCATTACTCAGGATAAGTGGCTGTTTCCTCAATACCAGTGCAAGTGCCTGGTCCTTGCACCCTTTGTCTGAAGATCCCTTTGGTCAGAAGGAACTTGCAGGTGTCAAATTAATATTCTTGGCACCAGAGTAGCAATCCCCCCATTAGCTAGAGATCCAATTACATGTTTTTAAGTGAAAATGCGACCCTGATTTCAACAGTGTGGAATGTAGGGTGCATGCCCTTCAGAGAGCCCTGCTGGACACCGTTAGGGAGGTGGGCGTGCTTCTTCTGCCCAGAAGATGCCAGTTGTCGGCTGCCTCCTAAGCCTGCAGCTGCCTGAGTGAGCTCCACCCATGAGTACCAGAGGACAATAGCTCCTCCTCTCAATGTCCCTGAAGGTGTGGCTGGTCCAGGAGGGGCCTCAGGACCACCCTGATTCCCCATCCCAGCCCCAAGCACACTACTTCCCAGCCTGCGTTCAGAATCCTCAGGGTGTGATGGGTATGTGTTATACATCTGTCCAAACCCTTAGAATAGACAGCACCAGGAGCAAGTCCTAAGGTAAACTATGGACTTTGAGTGACATTGATGTGTTGACGCAGGTTCACGGATTGTAATAAATGTACCGCTGTGGCGGGGAATGTCCATTTGGTGGAGGTTGTGTTGGGGCGAGGGCAGGGGTATGTGGGAAATCTCTGTACCTTCTGCTCGATATTACCATGGACCTAGAACTTTGTAAAAAATAAAATCTACTTAGAACAAAAACACACAGCTTTAAAAAAGAAATCTCAGTCTTAGAAGAGAGGAAGGGTGGGTGGTAGTACCCCTGAGAGAACATAGCACCCCAGACAACTGGCCGCCAGACCTGAGCTTGGCTTCTGGCTCTCACCCTCTTCACCAGGGACCTTAGAGTCTCTGGCCTGCAAAATGGGGCACATGATGTCCACACTTGCCTTGTAGAGTGTTGTTGAAAGAGACAGCGTAAAGCTCCCGACCAGATCCTGGCCCGTCGTAACTCCGTTTGTCATTACAAGTGCTTTAGCCAGAAATTATCATTTCACTGCCTTGAACTCTCCCACCCAGAAGCAGGGTTTTTCCCCGTTTCCATAAGTCATTTTGCAAAGCCTCCGGGCCTTTTTTGTAGGGCTTCTTCATTAAGAAGTTTATTTTCGGGGCGCCTGGGTGGCGCAGTCGGTTGAGCGTCCGACTTCAGCCAGGTCACGATCTCGCGGTCCGTGAGTTCGAGCCCCGCGTCAGGCTCTGGGCTGATGGCTCGGAGCCTGGAGCCTGTTTCTGATTCTGTGTCTCCCTCTCTCTCTGCCCCTCCCCCGTTCATGCTCTGTCTCTCTCTCTGTCCCAAAAATAAATAAAAAACGTTGAAAAAAAAAAATTAAAAAAAAAAAAAAAAAAAAAAAAAGAAGTTTATTTTCAGTATTTTAAGTTTCGTTGTGATAAATTGAGTGGCATCCCTTTCCGGTAACATTTTCCCCCCAGGTGATATTGCAGCCTGCACTGGCTTAGGGGTCAGGCGGTCCAAGAGTGTGGCCCTGGCTCACCACTTCATAGCTGGTTAACAGCTTGAGCAGATGACCTGGCCTCCCTGAACCCCAGTTTGCTTATCTGAAAACCGAGAATAATTGTAGAAGCACCCTTCCAGGTTTGGATTCCCAGGATGAAATGAGGTCATGTGTGTAGAATACCCAACACATGTGAACACGTGGTAAATTTTAGCTCCTGATGCTGGTAATCATTTCTGTACAAAAATGGTAAAGATACAGGTGGAAATAGGGAAGATAGGCTCTGTTTTTTCCCCATATCCTTCCTGCCCCCGCTTCGGCAGCAAAAGCCAGAACAGAAGCTGGTTTCTGTCCTCTGTTTCCCTGCCTGTCTTTAGGACCACACAGGCCCTGTGCAGATGGCCAAGTGGGTGGGCCTCACTGGGGGCTCTGGGGCTCGATGTTCGTCTTGAGGTCATAGAAAAACCAAGGGGAAGGCAATGGGCAGCGACCCCGACGCCCCTTTCTATACCTTCTCCCTTTCCCACCCCCCTCCCTCAGCAACCCCTGCACCCCTGAGGTGGAGCTGTCTGCCCAAGTCAGTGAGCTGTGTTCCCAGCATCACAGGTGGAAGGGAGGAGCTGGCTGCCTGGCTCCAGGGAAGAGAGGAGAAATGGCGTCATCGGCAGAGGGCCTGCCTCGGGACTTCCGGCTGCCACAGCCTCTTTCAGAAGCAGGCCTCAGAGTCCATGGAGATCCAGAAGGGCACACCCCACTGGGGCCTCTGGAGGCACCTTCCCTGGAGTCTTCCCACCTCTTGGAGCTGAGGTGTCCTTAACACTTAAGAGCAGAGGTTATCAACCCAGGAGAGATACCCCCGTCTGCTCCCCTAGGCTCAGAGTAACTATGAAGAGAAATTGCTGAGGGGAGTTTATGGCTCGTGTGATGTGGCTGACATAAAAACAGAAAAAAAAGAATGAGAATCACCTTTCTCAAAAACTTGGAAGGTAGGACTGTGAGGATGTTGTTCCTGGCAATGGCAGTTTCTTGCTCAGGAGCCCATTCTCCTCGTGAGGCATGTGGCCATGTCTTAGGAGGCTGGGGTAGCAGGGATGGTTATAAGGATTGATTTGGGGACATCTCACAAACGTACACATGAGAGCTGTGATGTACTGCGGTCCAGGGCTGCTAGGGCCTTCTCTGTCCTTAACCCCACAGCACATCTCAGGAGTGTCCACACCCATGGGGCAGGGAGCCCTGGGGCTGCTCTAGGCTTTGCTGCGTCCTGAGGGGATGGGGGCCATCAGCTTTTCTGTTTGGGTCAATCCACCACATGTCCAAGTGTTCATTGCCTCCAGCCGCAGGCTCACTGGGGAACAGACACGCCGGCTTTGAGGGATGATTAGCCTTAGGGGAGATGGGAGAGGATTTCATTTGTTTGTATGGTCCAGGTCCCAGGAGAAATGGAGCAGGAGAACTGAAGAGGTTCTCAGGTCTCAAAGGAGAGAGCTCACTGGGGCTGAGCTAAGTTGCCCGATAGGGAGACAGGTCACGGCTCGCATGAGAGCTGAGTGGGTAGCTCTGGGGTTGTCCTGCAGCAAGGCTGCGGGTGCCACCACTCCTGACTGTCATGGAGCCCTGTCCCCGGAGCAGAGTAGAGTGAGGCTGCCCTTGGCCTCCTCTGTCCCAGGGGCAGTGGCCCTGTCATCCCATCCTGTCCCTTCTGCATCCCTCATCCCATGTGGTCCCTGTAAATGCTTCCTCAGCCTTTTCTTTCCCAGGGACTCTTGTCACTTTGGTCTGGTGGGTTGGCCAGCTGGGCCCAAGGGCTCATTTCCACTTTAAAGGGATTTAGTTAGTGACAACAGGGCCTTCCATGTCAGGGTCTCACCCAGACGGAGGCCCCAGACTGAGAGCATCCCCATGGGTTCCTCTTCTTACAGTCCCAAGCGACCAGGGCTGTGTTCTTCTGTCCCGACGCAAGGGTGCTGCTAGTAAAATTGGCCATCTGTGTGTCTGCCACAGAAATGGGGACCTCTGCTTCATTGGAGCCCCTTCATCTGAGGGCAGCTCAGAGAGGTGATGACAGCCCATCCAGTACCCCCCGCCACTGGCTGCCTTCAGAATCCACAGTGGGTGCTGGGCTCAGACCCCTCCCACATCTGTGGGAGGAGACTGGGAGCAGGAGAGGGCAGAAGGCTGAGTTCATGGGTCATATGCGCTGTTCAGAATACATTGTTTCTCTTCTCCTGACAAGTTTGCCTGGCGCTCTTGGAGTTGTTTTCATTATCCCAGTTTTGACTTAAGAGGACCTCCAAGGGCAAGGAAGATAACTTCTCCAAGGTCATACCACCAGCAGCCAGACGTTGGGTCCATCTGATTCTGGAACATCCAGAAGCACATAAGGGCTGACCTCACTGCAGGATAGGGGTCCTCCCAGGATGGAGGCACTGCTTCATTGAGGCCGGCCCCCCTCCCCTCATCAGTTCTGAGTGCACCTTCTCTCTGAGCACTCAGAGACCTGACCTCCCCGTTGGGCCACACACCCTCCCAGGGCATATGCAGAAGGAGTGGGGCTGGTAGCCGGCAGAGAGCAGTGTAGGAAGGGGCCCGGGGAGCAATAAGAGGGCGGCCTCTGCCCCACGCTGCCCTGCTCTCTGTGGGACCTGGCAAGTCCACGACACCCCTTCACCTCCTGTTTTCTGCCATCAGACACAGTTGGCCTGGTCTGTGTTCGTCCCATCCAGCTCTGATGCTGTGTGGTCCTGACCCTGCTCCCTGGAATACTAAAATGGCCTGCTCAGAGTAGACCGTCTTCCATAAGAATGGGGTTTGTTCCTCCTCCTGAGATCCCTGCCTCAGTGTTTGTTTCAGCCCAGTTCTCATTCCATCCACTCTCCAAAACAAACAAAAACAACTCCTTCACCCCCTCCTCTGTCCCCAAGATTCCTTTACAGTCAGGTCACGCCATCAGGTCAGACACCAGCCAGGAAAACGAGGGGCACAAGGTTGGGGGCCCAGAACTCTTGCCGAGAGTCCCCCACACACACCCGGGGAGGTCAGCTGGGGCCCTTGCCTGCTGTAGCTCCCCTGGAGGCCATGCCGAGGACACAGGCACTGGTCCACATGGCTATCCCTGCGGCTGATGCTGCAGCCTCCTTTGGGGGCTCCGGAGAGTGAGAGGAGGGAGGGCCAAGCAGGGAGAAGGCAGCAGGGGAAGAGCGCTGGATTCCACTCACAGTCTCCAGGGACAGCCAACCAGGACCCACCGCCCACACGAGGCACCAGTGGTCAACACCAGAAGTCCTGGGAGGATCTGGTCTTCGGATAGGCGTCCTGGCAGCAAATCATTGCCAGGGAGGAGAGAGGACTGGCATAGTGACGGTTCCTATTGCGCCTGGTGAGGAGACCTCGGGTAAAGGGGCACCCAGACAACCACAGCTGGCCTGGCAGCATTCCACTCTTGGGAAGGCGGCTGTGGGTGCTCAGAGAGTCTTTAGTATTTTTCTCTGGATTTCTTCCCCTGATGTGCGGATGAGGACCCAAAACTGGCACAGTATCGGGTTGACATGGGTGGGGCTGGGGGCTTGCTGCCTGGTACACCTAGGCTCCTGGTGAAGGCAGATGTTGGACTGGGAAGGTTGGCTTCCCCAGTGGAAGGTCTAGCAGTATAGGAGAGAGTCCACCAAGGGCAGCCAGTTGGGGACTGCCTTCCCCTGCGACAGGATTGGGAGCTCTTGCTAAGCCAAGCTTCAGGGCTGAGTGGCCTGCAGGGGTGAGCACACTGCCTGGCCCTGGGCCTGACTGACTACCCTCAGCCCATCTCCCCTTGAACTCAGGAAGTGATCAGTAATCTTACCTAGAAAGGCTAAAGTCCAATAACCCAGACATTAGTCCCACAGTGAGCCCATCCAGACAAGAGCTGCTGTCAGAATCCTCTGGAGCTTTTTAAAAATCCAGCTGCTTAGGCCTCAGCCTGGACCCCCTGAATTGTGCTCTCAGTTTGGGCCTCGTTGCCTGGGTTCTGGTATTTTCCATTCACTTGCTGCCTGCCAGACCCTGCGCTGGATGGACATCTTTGAGTGGGCATGACCTTAGCGTATCTCCATAGCAACCCTTCCAGGGTAGGTTCTGTTGTGTCCCCCACTTCACTGAAGTGGAAACTGAGACTCAGAGAAGTGAAGTAACTTGGTCAAGACCTCGGCTTGGATGCTTCCTGAAGCCTTGTCTGTCACACACCACCCCTCCTATCTGCACATCAAAGAGGTCCCCATCGGCGTCATTATGGTGTTCTTTGCACGCCGACTCTCCCGTAGCCCTTGTCCCACTTTGGGAGGACAGAGACTGTGTCCAGCACATAGTGTGTGCTCAGAAACATTTTCTGAGAAGGTGAACAAATAGGAGGGACAGTGGATGGCGAGCTGAACCCCTCTGGCCTGCCCCACCCTGCCGGGCCCTGACCCTGCCAGAGCAGACCTGCCTCCTCAGGGCAGGGTGCGTGTAACTGGCAGGTACGCTGGGGTGAAGCGGAGGCCTGGAGGAGGGTAGGAGACGGCCCTGTGCCGCTCTCCCGGTTGCCATGGACCGGTGCCCGGAGACAGCTGGCCCCTCAGCTCATCACCTGGTAACCGAGCGCCGACGGTGTGTGTGTGCTGCTCCCGCGCTGTCTGGAGCACAGCAGGCCCTTTCTCGGCCTCTGGCTCACTCTCAGGGAGAATGTAGGACTCTGAGAGTGCACCCCACCCCGGGCAGGGGCCTGGCATGATGCAGGCAAGCGATGGCTGGCATCACCAGGAGGGAGACCGGGGGTGAGGGGGTGCACAGGGGGACTTGGGAACTGGCCTCCAAATTGCCTTACCCAGGCTGGCTTTTCTCTTCTCCTCCACTCTGAGGGATGGAGGCTGGAATGGTTTTAAGCTGCCAGGACACACACTGTGCTGTCACTGTTAGTGGGACTTAACAGTGAGCACCGGTTACTGGTCTTTCCCATGTATGGCACAGAACTAGGCACTTAGGGAAGGATCTCAGAGTTTATTAAAAATAAAAGAAGGGGCGCCTGGGTGGCTCAGTCCATTAAGCGTCCGATTTCGGCTCAGGTCATGATCTCACAGTTTATGAGTTTGAGCCCCCACAGGGCTGTCTGTAGTCAGTACAGAGCCTGCTTCGGATCCTCTGTCCCCCTCTCTCTCTGCCCCTCCCACGTCTGCATTTGTGCTCTCTCTCTCCCTCTCTCACAAATAAGCATTTTTAAAAAATAAAAGAAGAAAAAAAGAAAGTAGCCTTGATCCCTGTAAGTGTGCATTCAGAGTCAGGCAAAAAACAAGTTATAATCCTTTTTTTTAATTGTTTTTGCTCAAGTACGACCTTAAAGGTTCTTAATCAGAGTGGTTTTCTCAATGGGAAATAAAATAGATCTGAGCCTAGGCAATCCTTCTCTCCCGCCCCCAAATCTAAATTTTTGGCAGGGCTTTCCTTGCCATTGCTGAAGAGGGCTGAAGGACCCGCCCCCCAGGAGATGCTGGGCTTGGCCTGCTCTGACCCCATTGTAGCCAAAAGCTTTTCTGGGAATACCACCCCTTTCCCAGGCCTGGCCAGGGCCTGATTGCTGACTTCTACAGTTCAGATTTACTCTGTGTCCAGAGCAGGAGCCTCCACTCTGGTGCCGGATGCTGTGTATGCCTTCTCCCAGAGCTCCATTGGTTCACTGCTCTGGGGCCCATGGGAGGTCCCGTGCCTTCCTCACCACCCTAAGGGGATGCTTCCTGGGGACAGCAACCTGGTTTCCGAGGGTCAGTTCCCCAGCTGATTCCACAAGCCGCGGGAGCCATTCTGTATGTGATCAGGGACCCAAGAGGCCTGCCGCACTGGGCCTATACCACTTGTGAAGGAAGTGGACAGGCTTCTGTGTGGCGAGAAGCAAAGGGCCCCAAGGCTCTGTGGATGCCTGGCCATGGTGCCTCTGCACTTAATTTCAGCTCCACTTCCCAAGAACAAGGAGCAGCCCAACCTGACCCAGATCTCAGGCACAGCCCTGTGGCCCCATTGCTCCCAGCAGAGGCATCAGATAGCCTTGGCAGTGGCCCACACAGTCCAGGCCTTAGCCTCCAGGCCTTTTAGCCTGAACTCACCTCTCTTGCCAGGACCTAGTTGTGTCTCTTGGAAACACTCTTGCAGCTTCCTTCTGGCTAGGACCAGAGAGGGCCCAGCTTGGGGATTTCCTTCCCTCCTTATGGGGCTGGAACACTGAGCCAGTTGACATCTGGGGCCTAATCAGCTGACTAGGGAGGGACCTAGCCAAACTTTTGACAAAAGTTTCTTGGAGATAAGTGGGTAGAGTGAAGCGAGAGGCCTCTCTGTCCATCCCCTTGGCAGAAGCTATTCAGAACGATCCATCTTCCATTTCCTGCCTGGCGCTGCTGGTCAGCAAGTATTTATTCAACATCTGCTGAGTGCCTCGCCCTGGGACTTCATGTTCAGGAGCCTCAGTAGGAGGCAAAGACAGACCCCCAGCCTAGGGAGTTGGCCTTGTAAAACTCTGGGTCTCCAGCTGTTCCCAGGGTGGTAAAGGAGAAGCCAGGAACAGAACCAGCCGATGGGGGTGGGGGGGCTGGTGTGAAGAGAGAGAAAGAGGAGGGAGAGAGAGAGAAGGGAGCCTCCCACTGCGACGGGTTTTCCAGGGCTGCTCTGTGGACAAGGTGTTGGGAGAGGGAGCATCTGGACAGAGGAATAAAAGAAGGGAGGGAAACCAGCGCTGCCCTAGAGAGTCTGTCCTCAGCCTGCCGAAGTTTTGGGTTGTGACAGCCTGCAATGGCCCCATCCAGATGGTGACTTCCCTCCCACGCTGAAATATGCCCTTTGCTGGCATCAAGTCACCTCCTGGAAGGAAGGGCTTTCTCAGGAATCCTTTGGCCTCCTTGACTTTGCTCCCCAAGCCACAGAGGATGTGCTGGCCCCTCCCTCCCTCCACCCGGGCCTCCCCTTCAGAGTTGCTTTGTCACATGTTTTCTGCACCCAGTTGTCACTGACCCTTTGACTCCGAGGGCCAGCTCACAGCTCACCCCACTCCAGGACCAGAGACCAGCTGATGTGCCTCCCCCCCCAACAACCACCACCCCCCCGTTGCCATGGCAACTACAGGCACTCCTGCCCCTGCAGAATATTGCTTTCTTGTAACCTTCTTTCCTCCTCCCTCTCCCCACTCTTTCTCTCACACAAAAAGAAAGCACAAGTGTTTTATATTCATTTTGCAAAAAGCTGTGTAGCGCATACTAATTGGCGCGGCTTCCTCCTGCTTTCTTTGAGCCTTTCCTCATTGTCAAAGCCAGGACTACAGTCCAGTGCAGGCTTGGGCCCAGCCAGCCTCCTCCTTGGAAGAGGACTAACTTTGTGTTTCTAGAGGCTGAGCAGTGGGCCTATCATTGGGGGCCTTTCGTCCAGTTCTTAAGCCAGTGCCCGCAAGCAAGGCTGCTGAGATCACTGTGTCCTTGTTCCAGAGCTGCTTGTCCACAGACCAAGGGGTCTCCAAGAGGGGTGGGGTACCAAAACCCTGGCCTGGCACAGAGATTCAAAGCCAGGCTCAGCCGGAGGGCGGAGCACGGCTCTCCCTTGGTCTCTGTTGCTCTGTCCCAGCACCGCCCCCGCCCCCCCGCACCCCACGCCGCCTTGACATTGTCTCCCTGGGTCACTCATTCCCTGAGCAGAGGCAGAGTCCTGGCCTAGGCCTTTGTCAGGATTGTTGCTCCATAGTCTCAAGTTCAGCCCTTAGGCTGAATGGGATTTGCTGGTCAGCTGGGAAAGAGCCAGCAGCTGGATTGGATGGCACAGGAGCCCTGAAGTGGCTCCCACAAACTCCCCACTCTGTCTTCAAGCCATTCCTTGCCCTCTATTTTGGCAGCCCCTTCCTCTCCCTGCATCCAGGAGACTGAAGGAGATGGTGGTGCTATTCTCAGCTCCCATTGTAAAGAACCAGGAAGGTGGGCTGTAAGCGAGTACGAGAGTGCGCGCGCGTGCACACAAACCCTCACACGTACACACACTTACAAGTACACGTGGTATTGCTCTAGGCAGGGCTGTCTGTCAGATTTTTGCCAGTCCCTGGGGACTAGAGACAAATCTTCTGATATGTAAGCACTAGAGGAGTGGCTGGGATTACTGAAGGAACCTGTAGACAACAGTTCCGGCTTTAATTGTGCAATTGAAGTGTAATTTGCATTCATTTGCCATTTGGTGTTAAACTTTCCAAAATAAGAGAATTCAAAATGTAAAATAGGCAGTTTTGCTGGCTGCTGCTCTCCAGTGAAGTAGGAGGAGGTGGTACCAAGATGTCCATGCAGATTCTCTTTAGTAGAGAGATGAAATCTGAAGCTCTTTGTGTATACACTGCAGTTCCTGCCCAGTCCCTAAGTCAGGACCACTGACCAGGCTCAGCTATGGTACCAAAAATCTCGTAACAGAAGGGGAGCACAGAGTATCTCCTATGATGTTCATGACAACCTTGCAAGGGGAAGTCTCTGTTGGCACATATGGGGAAACAGGCTCCCCATCACCTGCAAAACCAAGTTCGAACCTCTTTGGGCCATAGCTCTTGGGGACCTGCCCCTCCCTATGACTTCCACTTGATTTTCTGGCCATGCCCCCCTGCTAAATAACAAAATTTCAACTGAGTAAATTCAAAGATCAGAATGGCTGGGGCACCTGGGTGGCTCAGTCGGTTAAGCAGCTAACTTCGGCTCAGGTCATGATCTCGCAGTCCGTGAGTTCGAGCCCCGCGTCGGGCTCTGTGCTGACAGCTCAGAGCCTGGAGCCTGTTTCAGATTCTGTGTCTCCCTCTCTCTGACCCTCCCCCGTTCATGCTTTGTCTCTCTCTGTCTCAAAAACAAATAAATAAACGTTAAAAAAAAATTTTTTTTAAAAACAAACAAAAAGATCAGAATGGCTTTTTTCAAACAATTCATGAAACAGGCAGTATCCCCATGTAGCAATAGAAAGAAGCTGTAGACAAGAAAAGGTTTTTAAAGACAGAAAGGGAGTAGAGAAAGAAAATGACTAGCAGAGGCCCCTGGGTGGCTCATTCGGTTGGGCGTCCGACTTCGGCTCAGGTCATGGTCTCGCAGTCCGTGGGTTCGAGCCCCGCGTTGGGCTGTCCTGACAGCTCAGAGCCTGGAGTCTGTTTCAGATTCTTTGTCTCCCTCTCTCTCTGCCCCTCCCCCGCTCATTCTCTGTCTCTCAAAAACAAATGAACGTTAAAAAAAAAAAGGAAAGAAAGAAAATGACTAGCAAAGAATGCACTGTTTCAGGCAAGGTTGCCTTCCTAATGGGACCAGAAGGGGTCTGCCAAGAGGATTATCTCACTAGGGCTGACCAGGTAATTCCATGTTGACTAGCTAAAGGTTACATTCCTTTAAAGGTTAAAGGTTGAAACTACAATTAAGTTAGGTATTAAATCTTGGTTTGCTGACTTGGGATTTAGCACATGTGACTCCATTTTGGGCCTGCTGTCTCCTTTTTAACACTCACACCAGCCCCATGCCCCATTCCAGAGCTAGATCAAAGCTTAGCTTCCTGGAATGTGCCACGGGATTCTGCTTCTGTGTCCGGAAAGGCTTTTGGTAGTTAAGTGAATGCTTTGAGTGCCTTCCTCTGCCCCCCAGCAAACTGATGGTAAGGTACTTCTGAAGCCTTTCGATCCCCACAGGCCAAGTTGCTGGCTCTGGTTGTACATGCACTGCATTATAAGTGTTGTTTACCGCCTGTCTCCCCAGCGTCACTGTTGAGAGAGGCAGGGCCATCCTGTTTGGCTTCGCATCTCCTCCCACAAAAACAGGCCCTGGCCCAGGCCCTGGCCCGGGCACTGGCCTACAGTGGGTGCTCAATAGATGTCGGGAGAGGGGTTGGAAGGGTGAAGTTAACTGATGGGAAGGCAGGATTGTCTGACCACAAAGCCCAGTATAGCTTATTGGGCTCCGGTTTGGGGACCAGAGTGTTTGAAGTGGACTCCTGATCCCTCAAGCAGATGACTCTGCAAAGAGAGACAGGCAGCAAATGAGAACATTAATTCTAGCTGGAAGTGGGGAGAGCTTCCTCTCCTGGTCTTCCCACCCTGGTAGCCTGGCCCTGGGGCCACTCAGAGAGTGTGGGAGTCTCACAGGCCAGGGCTCTCTGGTACTGGTGGTTCCTCCCCAAGCATCTTTCCTGTTAGGGAAATGAGTACCCGCCAGAAGCCTGGTGTGGGCCACGGCGGCTCTCATAGGGTTGGGCTATAGCTGAGTGCTAGCCTGGCCTTGGCTGCCTCATACTTTTCTCACTTGCCACATTGAACCTCCAGGATTTGCTGCCTAAGGGACATGTACCTCCACCCACCTGCACAGCCAGTCCTGAGAGGAGCAACCTGCAGCTCAGAGATGTAGGGACACAGGTGGCCTCCCTGAGCGCTCTCGGCCCTCCTGGGAGTCAGCAGCAGGTGTGAGATCGTGGGGAGTCAGGGAGGCCTTGCTGCTTCGGGCCATGGGCGCAGCAAGAGCAAACTGACCTGAAGTACCACAGTTCTGGGAATTAGGGTGCTGATTTGGGGTTTTGACTTGATTCTCTTCTCTTTTTTTAGTTATAATTCACAAACCATAAAGTATACAAATTCAGAGATGCCCAGCTGGCTCAGTCGGTGGAACGTGTGACTCTTGATCTCAGGGTCATGAGTTCGAGCCCTACGTTGGGAGTAGGGATTACTTAAAAAAATAAAATATTTTAAGGGCGCCTGGGTAGCTCATCCACCTTCGGCTCAGGTCACGATCTCGTGGCTTTTCAGTTCGAGCCCGGCATCAGGCTCTTTGCTAACAGCTTGGAGACTGGAGCCTGCTTTGGATTCTGTGTCTCCCATCCCCTCTGCCCCTCTCCCATTCATGTTCTGTCTCTGTCTCTCTCAAAAATAAACATTAAAAATTTTTTTTGAATTAAAATAAATCAAAATATTTTTAAAAATTAAAAACAATATACAATTTAGTGGGTTTTAGTATTTTGACAAGGTTGTGCAAACATCACTGCTATGTAATTCTGCAACATTCTCCTCACTCCAAAGAGAAACCCTGTAACCAATTAGCAGTAACTCCCCATGTCTCCCTCCCCCATCCCCTGGCAGGCACAAGATACTCTCTGTCTCTATAGATTTGCCTGCTCTGAACATTTCACATGAATGGAATCATCATGCAGTACATGGCCTTCTGCATCTGGCTTCTCTTACTTAACAAATGTTTTCAGGTTGGTGCATTTTATAGCATATATCAGAACCTCATTCCTTTTCATTGCCAAATAATAGTCCAGGACACGGATATGCCATGTTCCATTTATCCATTTATCAGTTGATGTACTTTTGGGTTTGTGATCTTGTGATACATAGTTAAAAAAAAAAAAAATTACATATTTGGTCTTCATCCCTGGTTCTGGCACAGAGCTCCTAAAACCCTTGGAATTTCCTAAGTGTTGAAAATGATAAAGGTGTCTTTTGTTAGGTTAGTGAGGTGACTTGGATGCCCAGAAGGATGGGGGCTGGTTGCCAGGAGGACCAGCCATGTGATGAGAGGGTTGAACTTTCAACCCGACCTTCGAGAAGGAGAGAGGGACTGGAGATCGAATCAGCTGCCAGTGGCCAGTGATCTAATCCATCATGCCTATGTAATGAAGCCTCCTTAAAAACCTAAAGGATGGGGTTTGAAGAGCTTCCAGGTTGGTGAACACATGGAGATTCGGGGCAGGTGGCACCCCCAGAGAGCACGGAAGCTCTCTGTGCCCCTTCCCACATGCTGTGCCCTGTGCGTCTCTTATCTGACTCTTCCTGAATTACATCTTTTTATGATAAACCGGTGATCTAGTAAGTAAAATGTTTCGCTGAGGACCATGAGCCACTCTAGCAAATTAATGGAGCCTAAGGAGGGGATTGTGGAAACCTCTGATCTGTAGTCAGTCGTCGGAAGCAAAGGTGACGCCCTGGATCTCTGGCTGGTGTCTGAAGCAAGGGAAGGGCAGTCTTGTGGGAGTGAGCCTTCAGCAGGTGGGGTCTGACCCTATGTCCAGGTAGATGGCATGAGAATGGAGTTGAACTGTAGGACACCCACCTGGTATCAGAAAAAACACTTCAGGGTTGGTGTCAGAACCTTAGGGTTGTTTCCATTTTCTAGCCACGCTGAACACTTATGCCATGAACATTTCTACGCAAGTCCTGTGTGGACATGTTTGGTGCCCTCTTGGGAAACACGAGGGGTGGAAGTACACCTCTGGTGACTCTCTTTAACTTTTTGAGGCACAGTTGGCTTGCTCCTTGCCTCAGTTTAATTTGAGTGAGTCACTCGCCCACCTGGTTCCCGCATCTCCTTTCACATCCCTGATCGTTAGACCGTGACTTGTTTGGACAATTGAGCATCTTGAGTGTATGGCCTGTGCTCGGGCCACTCTTATCACGCAGCACCACCCTGTCACCTCCTCACTGTCTATTCCCCCGTCCCACCCCCTTCCTCTCTGTCCGCTTTCTGCCACCGCTGAAATAGAAAGCTTTCTGGGGAGTAGATGGCCTGGACCTCTCCACTTCTGGGCCTGGACCCACTCAGGCCCCCAGCTCTTGGCCTGGGCACAGGGGCAAGTGCTCGTTCCTGCCATCTGTCCAGGCTGCTTAGCAGCCACGATCTTTGCCCAGCATGGATACATCATCCCCTGCAGGCCCAGCGGTCAGAACGTTCTAAAATTGCACATACTTGTGTGTGGAAGGGCAGGTGAGTACTGCTCCCTGCCAGGCCATGGGCTGCAGGCCGAGGCCCATGGGACTCACCTGCAGCCCCAGCACCTGGCACAGTCGGGGCTCAGGAGGTGCTGAGAGCCTGGGAGCAATGGAGGAAAGCATGCAGTTAGACAGGTGCGAGGTGACATCTGTGTGTGTGAGTGAGCGACGTGTCCGACCGGGATGAGGCCGGGCTGTGGCAGGATGAGAGCCAGACCTCCAGCTTGCAGGCCAGTTGAGTGCTGAACACATCGCACTGCTGGGAGAAGACCCAGGGGCCAAGGCTGGCAGAGAGGACACCAGGAGAAGTGACACCTGGGGCCGGGCAGGATGAGGCACTAGCACGTTGCTCACACTGAGACAAGAACCGCTTTGAAGAGACAATAGTAGCTTTATTTATTTTTTTGAGATAAAATTCCCCTTTTAAAATATACAGTTCATTGGTTTTTAGCATATTCACAAGGTTGTGCCACCGTCACTACTATCTCACATTTTCGCCATCCCACAAAAAGCCCTGGAACCGCCTTACCTTGACCACTGTCACCATATTGCGGCCAGCTGGTCTGTCATGGTGCACACAGCCCACCTCCCAGGGCCCCACCCTCTGGTGCTCTGTGTCACTTCCACAGGTCCAGGACCAAAGCCCTCGGTTGCCATGGTAATTCTTGGCCCGGGTTCAGGCAGTCATTCAGCGGATGCCCGATGGGTGTCCACTGAGTACCAGGGACGGCCCTGGGGGCACACCTGTGCTAGGACAGGCACGTTCCTCTTCAGAGAAGAGATGAGTGGGGGTGGGAGGGAGCAGCAGCCCTCCCTGCTGTGTCGTGAGGTAGAACTGGGACAGGTGCGCTGTGCAGTTACAGCACACACACACCACACCACACACACACACACACACACACACACACACACACACACCTCCCTGCTGAGGCAGCACCCTGCTGGCTGTTGATACCAGATGAAGAGCAAGAGGCGGTGGGTGCCGTGGGGGGGGTGGGGGGGGAGGCAGCATCTAAGAGTACGAGGGCTTTGGGTGGTGAGGCAGCACCGGGGAACCTGGTGACACACGGCACTGATTGGAGCTCACTCTGCCATTCTCCATGCTGAACTCTGTGTCTTCCTTTCCTTGGAAGAACTCAGCAGGCAGGGGTCAGGCCTGTGTATGAACATCAAGGAAACAGCTGAGAATTGAACAGTGTGTCTAGAAGTTAGGAAGTCCTCGGTCTTGGAGCCCAGAGTCATGTTCTGAAGGCAGAGGGTGGCCTTGTGTCACCTCTGCAGAAAGGTCTGTTCTGTGGCCTGGTGGTGGACCGAGCTGTGGCCAGCACACCAGCAGTGTGGCCTAGAGGGCACCGTTGGTCCCTCACACAGGTTGACTTTGGGGCATTGCCAGTGTCCCCGCACAGACTGCACCCTGAGTTCCACATCTCCTGGGGACCTCTGAGGTCCCTGCTCAGGGGACCAGAGAGGAGTGGTCATGAGAAAGCTTACTCAGATTCTAGCTTCTTTCCTCCACTTGCCCTCGCCTTCTGCCCATCTGTGTTCTCTTCAATCCATACCTTTTGTAGAACTTCCTGAACGCTGTTAATAGCCGTAATCTTGGTGGCTCTCACCAGCCTGTCACCCTCTGCAGACCCTTCGCCACCCCCTGGCGGCAGCTCTCCAGAGGCCGTCGTCCTTCATCCTCTGCTTTTCTCCCCCAGGTTATCCTGAAGGATCTGGAGGTGTTGGCAGAAATTGCTTCCTCCCCTGCAGGCCAGACAGATGACGCAGGCCCCCTTGATGGCCCTGACCTCCGGGTCAGCCACTCAGAGCTTCAGGTGCCTACCCCTGGCAGAACAAACCTGCTGAACACTTCTGGTAAGTAGTGCCCTTATGGTTACAGCCTCAGGGGCCCTGGGAGTGCTAGTGCTCGGTCTCCTCCTGGATCAGGCACTCCTTGGGGCCATCCCTCTCAAGCCCCGGATCTCTCCTGGGGTGTGAGCAGTCAGAAGTCCCCTCTGCTCTCTGAGAGGCAAGCGGACCTTGCCCTCCTGTTGCCTCCCCACCCCCATGAGAGGCCTTCACATCCCCTTTTCCTCATCGTCCTGCACCATTCATACTTCTGAGCCATTGGCTAAATATAAAACCATCTGAGTCAGCGGATCCTCTCTTTTGCTGGGGCAGCGTCTCCCCAGTCAGGAATCAGGGGGCTTTGGAGCCTTGAGTCTCACAGGTGGAAGACCAGGCAGCCATTTCCTTCCTCATTGGGGAGCTAAAAATAGCAAACAACATGGCAGGCAGCCCAGGCCGGAGAGGGGTAATTCAAACAGGATGTTTCCGGGCAGTCCTTGGACATGAAGGTGGCTGTGGTGTTCCTGGGGCTCGCCCCTTGGGGTCCTTCCAGATAGCAGGTGGCTCTTCTCCCTGGGCCAGTGCAACTCCCAACTCCTTCCTCCCAGGCAGACGCCAGTTTCCTCCGGCGACGTCATCCTGGGAAATGCCAACTATGCGAGTTGATAGGAAAGTCCCTAGCAAATCTTGGGTGTTCACCTGGGGTGTCTCTTTGTCCCCTGAGTGAGTGGCTCTTGATTTCCAGATACCAGGTCCTCGATGGCTCCTCCTTTGATGCAGAAGCCAGATGTCAGATCGATTCAGGGCCTTTCCGCTGCAGCTCCCCTTCCACTGCTCTAGCAGGCAGGGCCTCCGAAGGCGGCTGCTACCCGGCCCTGAGTACCCCTGCTCGGTGGTGCCGCTGGGGCCCTGCGGGCCTGACTGCACCCCAGGGCTGCCGGGCCGAGTCGCAGAAGGCTCGTGCGTTGAAGACGTCTTCCTGGTGACACTTGATGTCAAGGGCTCCCCCCAGCTCCTGCAGTGGGGTGTCACATAGGACCCCAGGCTTTAGGCCACTGCTGCTGCACATGTTCTTTCTGCGACTGGTCCCAAGTTTCTAGCTGTCTCTGACTGAAGCAAGGAAGGAGTAAGGGGCTCTCGTGGCAGCCCGGTTTCCTTCTCTTGTTTCTCCAGGATGCAGTGGCTTCCTTGCCTAGGAGCCCGGTTTCCTCCAAGCAGTCAGAGGCCATGGCCGGGAGGCTCTCACATCCTGACCCTGGGACACTTGGTGAGGGTCCCACCCTCTGTCCCACAGCCCGGGAGTCCGTTTTCCATCCTGTGTCCCACGTCAGCACTTGGGGGTCCGCCTAAATTCCCAGGGACAGATGGCAGAAATGCCAGGGGCTGAGTGTCGGCACACAGCCGCGATGTGGGGGTCCCACTGAGAGGGGAGAGGAGCAGCAGTGAGGGGATGAGGGTGACAAGTGACTGGAAGAGGGCAGCAGCCAGGAGAAGGCATCCGCGGGTCAGAGCCAGCCCTAGATCTCCCTCCCCAAGAAGCCGTTGTCTGGCATCTTCTATCCTCCTCAGAGTGGAAAAGGAGAGAAAGCCAAACTGAGGCAGCTTCGCCCTGGGCAGGGGAAGGACACCTTCATCTCCGGGACTCTCTGGGATTTGTCCCTCCATTTCTGAGGTGTTTTCTTTTTCTCTGGGCACCAAGAAGCTGATGACTAAAATGCTTACTCATTAGTGGAGAGATGGGCCGGAAAATGGCCTGGGGCCCAGGTGGGGTGTGTGCCCTGGGGAGGCCCAGACAGGGAGCTCCTCGAGGTGCCATCTCAGCCGCTTGGGAGTAAGAACTGAGAGTGTCTTAGATGGCAACGTCCTCTGAACCTTGGCTGCTGGCCCTGCCAGGATAGGTGGGCCCCTAATGAGGCTGAGGTGGTGAAGATTTGCCCCAGCTCACCAGGGCTGTCAGACTGGCTCACATCAGCCAGGGACTCACCCTGAATTCTTAGAAAAACAACCAAGTATGCCAGATGGGAAGAGATTCCATCCTGGAAAGAACACCAAGGAAGTGCCTGCAGCCAATAACTCTTCTTGCTTCAAGGATACACGGTATCGTGGGCCATGTGCTCTTAGCCTGAGACTCACACACGTTCGCTGCACAGAGTGTGGGAACCACACGTGCGTGCATGTCCACAGCTGGCACCAGATTTTTCAGATGGGTTCATGATTTTAAAAGGTTAAGGTCAAGTTCAAACCAGTAAGAAGCACATAGGAAACCAAAGTTAGGCCCTGTCCCATCTCCTGCCTCAGCTGCCTTGGGGAGGGCACTGGCCAGGCACCAAGGATGTTGGGGTTGGTTGTTTAGGTCAGAAAGCATGCGGGAAGTATACACTCATTCATCTGTGGGCTGCTCTTTCCCCTGTTGCTTCTCAGGCATGCAAGAGGGTCTTTCTGTCTGTTTCCATCTGGCCGTGCACGGGGACAGAAGTTACAAGGCCAGACCCTCTTCCTGTTTGGATTTTGCTTTCCTCTGGCCCTCTGGCTCTCCAGGGCACAGCTCTGAGAACATGCCGACTGCAGAGCACCACCACCCCCGCCCCCCACCGTAAAGGGTCTTTCTCTGGAAAGCCAAGGAGGCAGGGAGCCTAGCAAAGATGAAATCAGCAGCACTTGTAGAGAAGCCTGCCTGCTCACTGGGTCTGTAAACTCAAATAGTGCAGATTTAATGCAAGGGTTGGGGCAGCATCACCCGCCTCAGTAGTGCCACAGCAGTGGTCCCAGGGCCCACAAGGCAGAGTTGCCCACACAGGATTTTCCTCCCACCTGTGCAAACATCTCTCCCTCCAGCACAGAGCCATGCAGGCAGAAGCATTGGTCTTGCTTCTCCCACCCCACTTCATTGCTGACCTTCACAGAGCCCCAGGCTGGGACCTTCAGGAGTGGAGCTGCCTGGGTGGGCAGGCCTGAGGAAAACCAATAGAGGGATCCCACATTTTGCTGTCTCTCTAGATTGTGATTTGGTGAAATGAAATGAAAACGACCACTTGGGTCTCCTATGACTTGGCAACTTTTGTGCGTTCTCTGCCCGTCTCCACTCAGGGAGATTCTGGCTGAGGCCCCCTGGGCTCTGGGGAGAGGGGTGATGAGCTCCCTTTGAGCAGACCCGAGGGGCCTAACCCTGAGTCTGAGCAGAAGGCTCAGCAGAAGCAGGAGACCTCTGGGATCTGTCCCTCATTTGAGATGTGCCTGGCCCTCCTGGGGCCTGAATGTTCCTGCTGCAAGGGAGGGAGCAACCTTGGCCAGGCACAGCAGCAGTGTGGCATTGAGGGGCCAAAGGTCACCCCAGGACTGATGTTTGCACCCCAAATCCCATCTTCCCTATGCTTCCTTTCCAGCCAAGGGGGCACATTCTTGGTGGGATAACTGCTCATGTTATCATGCCCCACAGGGCTCTCTGGTCCAACGTGGAATTTGATCCCCGTTCTAAAATCATGGGCGGAAATGAAACGTTCTGATTCCATTTCATTCCTTGTAGCCCAGGCTGGTGTCGCCAAATTCAGAAACCAGTTCTAGAAGAAACCCAGGAAGCCATCCCTGGGCATTTTTCCCAGTAGTAAGGGTGACTCTAGTACATTGAGCTTGTTTGGACTGGACACTGTTCTGAGCACTTCCCATGTGTCAGCTCACTGAACCTCACGGTGGGTGAGCCCAGCTCCTCACAAGAACCATGGGAGGAAGCACCGTTGTTATTCTTACCTGGGACGGGGGCTTGCGATAGGTGTTGGTGCCGACCTAGGAGCTTAGCCTGAGAGTCTGCTCTCTTTACTCCCGTGTTAGAGGACAAGAGCACTTGCCCAGCACCAGAAGCTTCCATCGCTCAAGATGGGGAACAGAGCAGCAGTGGCCAGGCCAGCAGTCCAGGCTTCTCCCTTAGGGCGTATCCTGGCATAGCCTTTGAGTGTATCCCCTCTCTTCACAGTGACTTCAGGGACCCCATTCTGGCCTCAGCCACCTCAGCAACTCATCCCTCTTGCTGCCTCCACTTCCTCCAGCCACACCAGACCATTTCCCAGCCCCCAAAGCCTTCTCCGTTGCTCTTGGAGCCTTAAAAGGCCTTCTTCCTACATATTAATTCAGAGAGTGTAAAAGAGCATGGGTGTCAGGGTCAGGAAAATCTAGGTTGTACTCATCCCTAAAAGGCCAGAGTCACATGCCCAGTAAGGATCAGTACCTGTCTTTCAGAGTTTTTCATCGTGATGGAAGGAGGGGGTGCCAGAGCTGGCCACCCTGTCACCACTGCTGTGTCGAAGGCTCCCCCAGCACCACTGCCCAGGTCTTCACTAGTCTGCAGGTGGAGAGCCTCACCCTCTCCATCCCAGGCCCAGTCTCGATGAGGGACCTGCCTCCCATCTCCCTTCAGTGCTGCCCTTGGCGCGGCCCCGACTCAGCAGCAGTCTTTCCTGATGCAGCCTCTCTCTCCTGCCGGGTCAGCTGGAAGTTCCTCCTGGGCCCTGCCATGGCCCATTAGCTTATCTCTTGCTCTGAACCAGGCAGCCGGAAAGTCTCCCAGATTTGGGCTGCTGCCGGGGGCAGAGGGCTCCCCAGCCTCAGCTGGGCCGGCTTGGAGAAAAGAGTGACTGACTGCCTCTTGGATCAAGTCCCATGGGTGCCGCGGCTGCAGCATCTCAGCCACCCTTTCATCCATGCAGCTGAGGGGTTTGGGCCGTGCGATTCAGCAGACTCCATGCCTCCTAAGACCCCCCTGTATCACAGGCGTTGGCCTCCCTTTCTTCTGGCCCCTTGGTTCTGTGGGGGAAGCTGCCCCTTCCCCACCTGCGTCCCTGGGTTCCATGCCAGCCTCCCGGTCATGCAGCCCCCTCCTCAGAGCAATTCTTGTGCCAGGCACTGTGCTAGTCTCCTCATCCCTGTGAAGTTCACAGACAGGAACCAGCCCTGGATCTGCCCTGGGCCCCTGGCCTTTCCTCTATGCTCTCTGGGTGGCGGATCGAGATGCCCACGCGAGGGACTGACCGAGCACTTGGGCCCCAACCCACAGAGGGAGAGGAAAGGGGCTGAGAGGGTGGGGAGCTGAGCAGGGACCCTGCTGGGTCTGGGCTGGGCCACTAAGGTTTTCGCATCTGGTTTTGTTGAACTGTAACTCACATTGCCTATTGAGGCCAGAGCTATTTTTATCCTGACATGTGAGGCTCCTTCGCGTCATAGCCACAAAACTCAATCTAAAACATCCCAGGGAAGGTTGTTTGTGAGACGTTCTGCAGATTCTCATGTCGCCACATCAGGTTTCACTTAGCAACATCTGCATGGCTGGCTCCCTGGCCGCCCACCCCACCAGCCCGGTTTTGTATACAGAGCGCTCCCGAAAGCATCTGTCTGCCCCACAGCCAGCCAGCAGTCACGTGAACTTCCTGCCAGAGCCCACTTCTCCAGACTTCAAACCAGAAATTCGAGGCGGGCGGCGTTCAGCTGAGGGGCTGGTCCTTGGCAGGATCGGGGAATGGAAACCCCGCTCTCCTTGGCCCCTCGAAGAGTGTGACTCTCCTGAGACCCAAGGCCAGGTCGTTCCCAGCCACCCCCCTTCCTGGGCCCCAGCTCACACCCCATTTTGGTGGGCCTGGAAGACTGCGTTCGTCAATGCCACCCGAGCAAAAGCGTCCCAGGCCTGGCGTCCCAGCACCTCCCCCAAGCACAGTGTTGGAGGGCCTGCCCGGAATCAGGTGCTGGGGTCCTGTCCAGGCTCTGCCCCTTCCTAAAGGAAGCCCTGAGCCCAGGGCTCCACTCTGCAAGAGCACCCGGCCCTGGGGCCCCACTCTGCAGGAGAGCCCGGCAGAGCTGGCTTTTATCAGAGCTATTGAGAAAAGAAGCCGATTCCCTGCCCAGCTGTCGAGAGTGAGGTGATGGAGGGCCGGAGGTGGACAGAAATGGCCAGCGAGGCACTTTGCACTCCCACGGGGAGAAACAGGCTGCAGTTGGGCAGAAATTCGTTCCATTGAGAGAGGCCCATCATCCGTGTAGTCACACTCCCGGCATGAGTTTGCTGACTCGCCGCCCCACCTCCTCCTCCCTCTGCAGCCCTGCCTGAGAACATCTCTCAGGTTCTGACTCAGGCCAGCCGGGCCTGAGGGGCTGGTTAGTCAGAAAAGTGGTGGGCCGGTGGGAAACGGAGGCAGGAGGAGACCGAGTAGGTCCTCACCCTGTCCGCGGTGAGCACTAAGCTGCTCCCCGTCCCTGACCAGCCCACTCAGGAAGGGCTGCCTCTCCTGCCCGGACCTGCCATTTCTATACAGTTGGGCCAGGATTGCAGTGAGCTTTCTGAGGCTCCCAGCCCAGTCCTGCAGAGGCTCCTCCTCGAGAGAGTCCATTCTGGTGGGTGGGAGCCTGAGGAACAAAATTCCCTACCCCAACAGCTGCAGGCCCCAGCAGGCCGGGCCCCAGTAGCTCCCTGACACTCCCATAAGCCTGGTCTGGGTCGCAGGCAGGCTCCCGGCCCCCCACTCAGTTTGCTCTTTGTAGCCTTTAAACAGTTGGGAGCACTGGGAGGGCTGAGCTGTGGAAGTTTTCCCAGCAACCACTACTGTGAGAATGTGAGTCACTTGCCGTGGCTTCTCCCAGATGTCACTCTGCCCTCCTCCTCCCTCCCACTAAGGGCCTCGGCGCCAGGGGCCACGTGCAGGCCTGGACATTGAGAGTTGATTGTGTGGCCCAGAGGGGGCTTTGGCTGAGAAGACCAGGAATGTGTTCAGAGCAGCCCCAAGCCTTTCCTTTTGCTGTCTTAGGCCAGCCATCAGCGGAGAGACGGGCAGATCTGCCTCCCCGAATGTGGGGCCAGGGATGGGGGAGTCACAGATAATCATACCCTCTTCTCCTCACAGCCTCCCTGCCTCCCAGCAGAGCACTGTGAACGTGTCCCAGATCTGAAATCTCTTCACTCAGAGACTTTCCAGACTGTCCCCCAGCCCTCAGTCATCCATTCCAAGACCCAGAGAATGGGAACAGGTTGCCCCTTGCAGTGCTCTGTCAGAGTCATGGCGTGTTTGCGAATAGCAGCAGCCCCCGTTCATTGGGCACAGGCTGTGTGGCAGGTCCCGGTCCCAGTACATTCAATGTGTTGTCTCATTTAATAAGGGCTCTTATTGGGGGTGCCTGGCTGACTCAGTTGGTGGAGCATGCAACTCTTGATCTCAGGGTAGTGAGTTCAAGCCCCACCTTGGGCATAAGGATTACTTAGTAAAACTTAAATAAATAAATAAATAAATAAATAAATAAATAAATAAATAAATAAATTTTTGCCTGAAGGAATAGGGGCTCTTAATGCCCCCACTTTATAGATGAAGAAACCGAGGCTTAGGATAAGAGACTTCCCCCAACCTGTGCCGCTAGTAAGCGGTGGACATCTGATCTGAACCGGGTCTAATGGATTCCCAAGCCTTGCTCTAAAACACTATGCTTGATGTTTCCGCCTGCCCGAGATACCGGGCCCCTTGGAAATGGAGACTGTAGCCCCGCATCAGGGAGTATTTATGATCACTCCCTGTTTGGTTCCCTTTGTCTTTTGGAACCCAAATGGTCCTAAGCCTGGAAATGATGTAGGTTGGAGGGTACGTATACAGAAACAAGCCGACAGGGATACAGGGAGCCATCACAAATGAGCACCCAGGAGAAGGTTCCAGTCCACACACACCGCCAGTGTTGGGGGTATGCAGCCAGGCCACCGTGGGCAGTGTGGGGACAGGGAGGAGGTACTTTAACAGCTGTATCTGCAGCCACCTCTTCAGAGATCAGCCCCAGCTGGGCCCAGGGTAACTCAATCTGTAAGAATGTGACACTTGATTCTGCAAACAGCCCCACTGGGCCAGGGAGCAGAGACTGTTTGCCATTCCAGAGTCACTCAGGACCTCCCAGGCCAGGCTGTTCCGGGCAGGGACCCAGAGCAAAACCCTGCAAACATCAAGTTCAGTGAGGCCTGCCCTTGAACTGGCCTTCTTACTCCAGGCTCGCCCCTTGCACGCAGTTCAAGGGGGCTGTGTAGAGGTTCTCAGGAGAGAGGACAGTAGTTTGAAGGCGTGACTCCTGGTAAGGAATGCTCACAGATTGATTCACAGCTGGGAGAAGTGAAACAAAAAGGCACCTTTTCTAGTTCCCAGCCACTTCCCCACCAGGAGCACTCAAGGACGTAAGGGAAGTCTGAGTTGAGCAAAAAACTACTGAAAGGAGGGTTTTACTGCTTCTTCTGACCACTGGCATCTAATGAAGTCAGCCCCTGGGGCTCCCATGTAGGGCTTGCTTCTGGTACTGTGGATGGTTCCACACATTCATGTTTTGTGCTTGGGGCTGATGTTTCTGGGAGGAGATGCCCCTGACACAGCCAAGCTCGGTTCCCTGTTTTATGCAGGCGTGTGGCCACCCTCTCCCTGGTCTGGGGAGGAAGTCAGGGCTTTAGAGCCAAAGAGAGGCCAGCCTGGAAAGTGATGGCCCCGATGTCTCTGTCGGCCACTCTGCTTCCCCCAGTGTCGTCCCTGAGTTCCCAGAGGGCGGCGGCCAGGTGCTTTCTCCAGACAGTATCATTGTCTCTGTGTCCTCAGTATTGGCAGGGTCTTAGCTCCGTTCTTCTGCCTCCTGCTTCCTAACTCACTAACCCCAAACCTCCCCAGGCACCAGGAGTGGGCGGCCTGTGTAGCTGTTGGGAACATGGGCCCTGAAGACCAGCTGCCTGGGCTCAGAGACCACCACTCACCGGCTCTGTGTCTTTGGCTAATCCTCAGCCTAATTCACAGCTTCTCCACATATATGATGAGAATAATAATAGCACATATTTTCAAGTATTGATTTGAGGATTAAATTAGATACTGTGCGTAAAGGTTTTAGATATGCGTGGCACATAGTAAGTCCTCAGTAAATGGTAACTGCTGGTTGGCTCTTAAGATGCCATGTTGGGGAGATGTTGGTCAAAGGGTACAAACTTCCCGTTAGAGGTTAATAAGTTCTGGGCATCTAACATAAAAGCAGTGATTATAATTAGTAAGACTATACTTAAAAAGACTATACTTGGAAAATGCTAAGAGAGTAGATTGTAAATGTTCTCACCACAAAAAACAATGGACAGATGAACAAAGAAAAAACAAATGAAGATATTGGCTAACTCCACAGCTCAATGGTAATCATTTTGCAATGTATACATGTATAAAAACAATACATTGTGCACCTTAAACTTATATAATGTTATACGTTAATGTTACCTCAATAAAGCTAGACAAAAATACAATATAAAAAAAATAAAGCATCTAGGGGCACCTGGGTGGCTCGGTCAGTCAAGCGTCCAACTCTCTTGATTTCAGCTCAGGTCATGATCTCACAGTTTGTGAGATCAAGCCCTGCGTGGGGCTCTGCACTGATAGCAAGGAGCCTGCTTGGGGTGCTCTCTTTCCTCTTTCTCTGCCTCTCTCTCTCTCTCTCTCTCTCTCTCTCTCTCTCTCTCTCAAATAAACCTTAAAAAAAAAACAAAGCATCTAAAAAAGAAAGCCGATATCATGTTATACTGGGACAGTTGGAGATCCATCTACATGCAAAAGAATTCAGACTACTTCTTCACACCATATACAAAAATTAAAATAGAGACCTAAATGTAAGAGCTATGTTTTTGAAAAAACAACTTTTAGAAAGAAGCATACCAGTAAATCTTTATGACCTTCCCCTCCACTAGGATGGCTATAATCAAAAGACAGGTAATAACAAGTGTTGGCAAGGATGTGGGAAAATTGGAACCTCACACCCTGCTGGTGGGAATGCAAAACGGTGCAGCACTGTGGAGAGCAGTCGGGCAGTTCCTTAGAACTTACACATAGAGGCACCATAGGATTCAGAAATTCCACTCGTGGGTATATAGCCAAAAGAAATGAAAACCTGTACACACAAAAACTTATACATGAATGTTCATAGCAGCATTATTCTCTCTTTTTTTAATTAAGTAAGCTCTACACCCAATGTAGGACTTGAAGTCATGACCCCAAGATCAAGAGTCTCATGCTCTACTGACCGAGCCGACCAGGTGTCCTGTAGCATTATTCTTAATAGCTAAAAAGTGGAAGCAACCAAACATCCAGCAACTGATGAATGGATAAAATGTGGTATATCCATACAATGGCAGATTATTCAGCCACAAAAAATGAATACAGAGTGGACACAGACTACAACATGGGTGAACCTTAATTAACTATTATGCCAAGTGGAAGAAGCCACATACTGTATGATTCCTTTGATACAAAATGTCCAGAATAGGCAAGTCCATTGAGACAAAGTAGATTAATGATTGGCAGTAGCTGGTGGAGGGAAGAATGGGGAGTGACAGCTAGTGGGTGCGAGATTTCTTTTTGGGGTGATGAAAATGTTTTGGAATTAGTGGTGATCAATGCGCAATTTTATGAATATACTGGAAGCCACTGAATTGTACACTTTACAAGGATGAGCTTTATGATGTGTGGATTGTATCTGTTAAGCTGGTGTGTGTGTCTATGTGTCTGTGTTTAAATGTCCTGTTAGTGCCTTGGGCAGGGGGGATGAGGATTCCTACTGTCTCTAACACCTCTTCCCAGCAGTGTTGTTACAAAAGAAAGACGAGGAAATCCCATAGCTGTATGAATATACTACACGGGGATCAGCCAGGCATTCCATCAGCCCTGCTCTTACCCTTCCATGCCGGATACCTTGCGGAGGGGAGCTGGGCTGGGCTGGATCTGGGAGGGGGCTATGCTGGGCTGGATCTGGGAGAGGGGCTGAATCTGGTCCTTAGTGTATTCTCAGCTGGGATACATATCAGAGGGATACCCCGAATGTGCTTCTGGTTCTGAAGACAGCTCTGCGCTTTGAAAGTCTTTAGACTTTAGAGTACTAGTCTAAACGAGCATCTTGGCCCAAAGAAGAAAAATGACAGATTTGAAAACACTGAGTGAAGATTGAAGCCCTTGGTAACATTTTGTCAGTGTGTGCTGTCTTCGATCCAACAGGTGTGCGCGTCGTATACCTTTTCGTGAGCACTGTTGGGAAAGGAGTGTGAGTTTTGTTGACTTTTGGTGTCGTGTGCCTCTTTCACCCCTTTTTTCTCTTTCGCTTGTCATGTGTCCTTAACGAGCCAAAATGAAGCCCAAGTGTGTTTTATTTACTGAAATAATAGGTACAGGTTTGTTTTCTAAGAAAAAAAAAAAAAAACTAGCACGCATACCAGTGGGTCTTACAGATAGAAGGTGTTCAGTAAGTAATTGGGGGTTGGCTGGAGAGGTGGACAGGTAAATGGGTATTTGTGCAGTAAGCAAAGTTGTATTTGCTTATACATACTTGTATAGCCCTTGCCTTTTTGCCATTAACCCGAGGACTTTGATTAAAGATTTTTCCATCACCTTGTTACACACAGACCCCACCACCGCCTTTTTTGGCATTTACAATTGTTTATGATCTGTGGGGGTCCCGTCACCCTGTGGACACATAGAGTAAATCCCGGCTCTGTCCCTTTCTCTGCAGGTACCAAAGGCTTAGAATGTTCTCCTTCCACCCCTACCATGAACTCCTACTTTTATAAGTTCATGATCAACCTTCTCAAGAGGTTCAGCAGCGAACGCAAGCTCCTGGAGGTCCGAGGTGCTTTCATCATCAGGTTAGGCTCTGTGTGCCTTCTCTTCCTCGCACAGCCACGGTTTTTCATGTCACACCCTTGCGAAAGGGCGGAGCCAGCATTTTCTCTTTCACTTCTCTTCCCTCCTTTTCCTTTGCGTTTGTTCTTGAAGAAACAAGCCTCCCTCACACCGGGTGGCTGGTGCTGCCAACACGAGACAGGTCAGTGTCGCCGTTTCTCGCCCAAATGAGGTTTTCACTTATTGAGACGCTTTTCCCCTGAGGTTAAATGTCCTCTCATTAAGCGCCCTTGTTTGGAGTCTTTGGGGGAGAAAGTAGGTGAGCCAGATGGAACATGAAACGGGGCTGTACTCAGGTGCCCAGCTGCCAGCATGGGGTTTGGCCAGGCAGAACTGGGTTCTTGAGTCGTGCGAGCCTTGTCCTGGACAGTCCTTTCTAGGCCTCTAGAACTCCCAGCAGCAGCAGCATGACTGAGTCTGGCCCTTGGCCTCCCCATCGGCTCCAAGGAGCCAGGTCACCAGAAGATTCACTGTCAGGTCACCAAAATCTAGGTGGGGCACGAATTTCTCCAGGCTTCCCAACAAAGCCAGGCGGAGTGGTTTTCTGGAGTAGTCTGAGTGGCCTCAGATGCTCTACGGCTGTAGTTCTCAGCCTTGGCTGGCTGCCTGTTAAGTCACCAAAGGGTCTCATCCTGACCCATGAAATAAGCAGCTGGGGTGCTGGGTACTGAAGCTGTCCAGGATGCTCAGGAAACTGAACCAGTGTGGTCCATGGAGTCGGGAAGGCGCCTGAGGCCACCTGCGGGGTCCAGGGGCTGAAGGGAGATTGCCAGCAGAGGGTCCAGCCTGAACAGAGCCCTCAAATCAAAAAGCGTGGAGAGTTCATCTTGCTGTGATCCAGAGGGCAAGGGGGAGAGGGGCCCAGCCTTGCTGGACACACCAAGGGTTGGGGACCTCACCCAGAGGCTGGGGGGTAGGGGGAGCCACTGAAAGGGCTGGGATTAGGGGGACAGTGTGACCAGATTTGTGTTTCAGGGGTGGGTGGAGAGAGCAAGGCGGATGTGCGGGAGACCAGATGGGAGGCTGTTGTCCAAGTGGGAGATGGTGACTGCTTGGTAGAGGGATGGGAAGAAGCAGCGGCATTCTGTAATTCGTAAGAAGTATCATTAGTGACCGATTACCTGAGGGCCTGAGGGGACAGGGTGTTGGGAATGACACCCAGGACTCTCGTGTGAGCACGGAGTGGCTGGTAGTGGCAGTCCCTGAGAGGGGAGCTCTGGAGGACGAGCAGGGAGGAAGGAGGGTCCCGTGTTTGAGTTTAAATTGCTTTGGTGACATCAAAGGAGGATGAAGAAGCAGGTTGCTATACCTGACTCTCAAAAGAGGGACCTATGGCCAAGATACAAATCCAGAAGTTGATAACATGGTCATTCATTCATTCACTCACAAGATATTTACTGAATACTGACTCTGCAGAGTACCACCCTAGATGGTTCCGTCCTTGTGGGGCTTTCCTTCTTAGGGAATAAGAACGGTCAGTGGTAAGAGGGGCAGAGGCGGAAGGGAAAGGGCCTGAGGCCACTGAGCCCTAGGGAGCTCCAGTGTGTAATGGTTGGGGAGAGAAGGAGAAGCCAGGAGAGGAGGCTGAGAAGAAGGACCTGAGAGGTGGGAAGAAGTGAAAGGGGGTGGCAGGAGGCACTGAGGGGAGATGAGGCCCCGCAGGGGTCTGCCAGGAGCCTGCCCAGCCACCAGGAAAGCTGAGGGAGGGAAATGCCAGGAGCAGGCCCCTGGCCACTTCATTCCACACTGCCTGCCAGGGCCCTAGCTCGAGGGCTGAGGGTGATTTGAGGGCACGAGGCAAAAGACTGAGCTGCAGGAGGGGGCAGGCCTGCCTGGCCAGAAGGACCAACAGCAGGACCATAAAGTTTCTGCCCGTTGGGAGGAAGGGGCTTCTGATGGTCCAGACCACCAAAAGGTATCCCTGTAGTGGTGGAAGTCTGTCACTGCCCTCGTGCTTTTCTGAGGTCGTATAGAGCAGGGTTTTTCAAGCTCAGCGCCGTTGGCATTGGGGGCTGTCCTGCTGTGGGATCTAGGGCAGCACCCCCCGCCCCTGCCCACTCATGTCCGCAGCACCCCCGCCCTCCCAGCTGGGACGATCAGAAATGTTTCCAGACATTGCCAGGTGCCCCCTGGGTAACAAAATCATCCCGGGTGAGAACCACAGTTACGGAGGGACAGATTGGATTCTTATCCTGATTGGCCAGAAGAAGATTTGCACAGCTTTTCTTCACATCAAGTTGGACAGTCGGTGGGATTGAAGTGGAGATTAGAAGTGGTACAGGAGACCCCCCACCAGGAAAGCGATGGTCTAGCCCCACAGGAGTGACAGTTTACTTTATATGGTTTTCCAAATTACAGACGTGTCAGTTCTCTTGATGAGCCCTCCTTGCCTGGAAGCCTTTCAAGAACCAGCAGAGAGAGAGGCCTTTGAAGAAGCAATTGTAACTAGCCTCCCCCTGGAGAACTGGACTGTAATGGGTTTTTCCATCCTCTACCAGCCTCACACACTCCATCAGGGGCTCGGAGAGAAGGAGCTCAGAGCAGTAAGCAGCATCCCCAGACAGCACCAGGCAGAAGTGTGGGCACCGTGGGCACACGTGCGTGTTCTCCCCACCCGCTCGGGAGCCCTAGGCTCTGAGAAGCTGGTGACCTGGTGGCCAACACCATGTTCCACTTACAGCCGCTAGGGTAGTGAGGCCTCACTTGCTTTGTCTAGTGTCTCCCTAGCAGCCTGGGCTGATGGGAATCCTCATTTTGTAGAAGGGAACTGAGGAAGCCACATGCCTGCCAGGCTTGGTGGGAGCCACGCTGCAGACCTTTGCTCTCCGCTAATTCTGCACCCACCACTTTATCCCTTCTGTGAGAGAGTGCAGGGCCAGGTACCTTGAGGGGCCCTGTACAGCCTGTGGGCTGGGACCACCTGGAGCCCAGCTCCTTAGAGGGTCCTCTGGGCCTGTGGGCTCTCCTTCCTCATCCTCCTGAGGGCTTAGTATGTCCAGCCTGGCTGTCTGTTCCGGGGCTCACACCCCTCGTGGACCCCACCAGGGCTTCACTGGGCACCGAGCCTGGCCCCAGGCCGTGCCTCACTGCTACACCACACAGCCTGAGGTCTTCTAGCCCTTGGCACTAGCACGGGAACCCAGTGGGCTGGGATGGAGGGATCCTTATGGCTGGGCCCCTCACACTTATCCCTCCCAGTCCTTTGCTTCGTTTGTCCAGCCTGCCGTCCCCCCAGAAGCAGCACCAGCACCTGCTTCCTCTGGGTAGTGCCAGCTCTCTGGACCTGCTGCCTGCTAAGCCCGCCGGCCAGGCCACCACTGACCAGCCCGGGCCACAGTCCCAGCCCCCCAGCCCAGGTTCTCAGGGTGCACACGGCACGCATCAGACATGGAGGAGGACTTGAAGACATGTGCTGTCCTCCTCCTTCCTGTGATCAGACAGGGAGTGAGAGCCTTCAGCGAAGGTTGCTGGGGACCAGCTGTCGGGAGCGTCAGCCTGCCTGTCTACTTCTCGTTTCATTTCCTTATTTTTTGCTGACGGCTTTAAAGAGGAGCATAATGATGGTCCATGCAGACTGCTGAGATGAACCCACAGGCCTGATAAGAAACACACAATGATTTAACCCTTTCCTTCAGGTGTTAGGCAAAGAGAGAGAGAGGAAGAGACTCTTCTGACGGACAAGTTGAAAGCCATTGTTTGTGCAGTAGCGCATTTAGCTCAGGGAGCAGGAGTGCTTGCTGTCCGTAGGACAGAAGCACCCAGAGCTGTTGAAGACAGACATCTGGTGGGCATCTTGTTGTCGAGGAAGATGCGTGATTTCCCTCGGGACCCTGGAGTGTTTCCTCTCCCCCCGTGGCTTTCCCAGGCTGTACCTGCCCAAGGGGGTGGGGGTGGGCCCCTGAACTCCCGCCGGGCCCCTGAGCAAGTTGGACATCCTCTGTGTCCATGTGGCCTTGTTATCTGGTGGACATAACATTTTAGACACGTGTTGAACTTGGGGGAGCCAGTGGCTCCAAAGCCTCATCTCAGCTAGACTCGCTGAGACCTGCTCTGGGCCCTGGCCCTTCTCGTAGCTGCAGGAGTTGAAAGGAGGGAAGAGGGCACATGGGGCGAGGGTGCCAGAGGGTTCTGGGCATCCCCCAGCCCTGCCCACACCTGTCCCCCATCCCTGGACTTCACAGAAATGGGGCAGATGGGCCTCCCACAGGTCCTTGGGAGTCAGGTAGAGACTGGAACTTCTGGAGTCAAAGAGACTTGGGTTCGAGTCCCAGTTCCTCCAGTCTGGGGCTGTGTGACCTATTTCTACAGTGCCTGCCTTGCCGTTTTGCGGAGAGGGTGACACGAGACCATGCGTGCTACGCCTCTCAGCACAACCTGATAAACGGGGGCTCTTGTTCCTCCTCATGACACAGCCTCTGCCTCCCATGGTGGTCTGGGAGAACGGGAAATCAGACCCCAGAGAGGGTGAAATAATGGAACCTTCTGTGCCGAGAGCTGGCCCTGGCACGCCAGGCCTAGGGCCCCGGCACCACGAGCACCCACCAGCAGCCCGGCCCCGGTCCCGTTAAAACAACTCTGCCCCAAGTAGGTGTTCGTGTACATTTCCCTCCTCCGGCCCCTTCCCACCCCCCAAGCCGCCGCAGCAGAACAAGCGCAGGGCTTGTTTTCCCATGAACCGCGCCACTTATACTCAGTAGAAAAGGAGAGGAGGGAGAAAACGCAGCCCCTTTGATAAACTGTGATATGAACTGCAGCAGAATCCAACAGCTGTGATCTTTACAAGGCCTGCTTCTGTGCTGGGAAGTGAGCGAGTCTCAGGACGCTCCACTCTGCCGGCCAAGATGGCCCTCTGGCCAGCCATCTTTTGGCTTAGCCAACTGTGCTTCCCCCCTCCTCTTCCTCCCTGCCGCCTCGCAGAGAGGACTTGACAGAGAATGCTTGCTTTTTAACAAGTGCCTGCTGGGAACTCAAAGGCTCCAACCCCAACCAGCCCAGCTGATGGTGGATGAGGTCCTGAGCACCCTTTCTGGGGAGACGGGTGCCCCTAAGATGAGACATTTGAAGGGGATGGACCAGGGGCCCAAGTGGGAGGCAGGAAGCAGTCATGAGTCTTCTTCCATGAGACCCTAACCCAGAGAAGCCCTGAGATAAGGCTTCTAGTTCATTCTGGCCTTCCTCTCACCTCTCCAGTTCAGCAAGCACAGTCCCTAAGATGTACCCCAGCTAATCCTGCCCTTGCCCTACCCTCCCTCCTCCAGGTTCGCATAAGAGCCCTGTGTTTGTGGGCAGGGGCAGGGGAAGATTGGCCGCTGAGATGGGTGGTGGGAACCCAGGGCCTAGGAAGCCACTGGAGACTGGACTTGTTTTTAATTGCATCAGGGAAGGGCCTCAAGAGAAGAAGCTTTGTTTCATGCTGTAATTGGGAAATTCCACTTTGCTGTCCTCGTGTGGTCCACCAGTGAGACGGGCCCTGGGCTGGAGCCACATCACCAACGTGGCTGGGGCAGCCCACATGGGCTCACCCTCCCCACCCAGCTCACCTTCTCACTCTCTGTGTCCTCCCAAGCCTTCCCAGCCTCTGGAGCTCCTTGGCATCGGGCAACCCCCTTAACCATCTTCCTACGTGCCACTTGACGTGCCAGGGGGCATTGGCCAGGCCCTCCAGAGCCCATTGTGCCGATGCTAATGAAAGAAGAATCTGGGTAAAGTGGCAAGCCCCAGATCCTTGGTTCACATGGCATGTTAGGAAATCACACTTTGCCTCTGGCCCCTAGCCCGTGGGAGAGCGCTTCTGTGAGGCCTGCTCGCTTTCTTCCACTCTCCCCTTTAATGGAATGCACTCCTTTGCTCCAAATAAAAAGAAATCGCCTTGACAAACCTGTGCCAACCTAAGTCTGTCTGCTGGAAGGGACCCTGATGCACCTACCCAGAATGCGGGTGGAATCTGATCTTTTATTAGTTTGAAGCCATATTGATTAGGTCCCCAGCCGAGAGGAAGGAGGCAGGACGTTGAACAGGGCTGGAAGAATTCTTCCAAGGAATTTTTTCCCTCTCAGAGCTTCTTTTCTTGCTGACCTTAAGTAAGTCTGCCCAGCTCCTGTGTAAATCTTCCAGAGGTTTCCACAGTCATTCTTCCCTAGAGACCAGGGGGCTGGGGCGCTTTTGTTGAGACAGAGGATAGCGAAGGGAGTGTGTGGCAGAAGCTGTATTGCACAACCAGCTCTTGGCTTTGATCTAACTGGAGACAGCTGAGAGAACGTGACTGGCAGGGAAGCACAATCTGACATGCCAGAGTTGGAGAGGAAAAAAGTCTGCCCTCAGAGGTAAAATCCAAAGATGTCTTTGGGAAGGGCAAAATTCAGCCAGTCCAGAGAGCCCAACCTGGTCTATTTCCACTGTCTCCTAACCCGTGGAAAGTGCTGCATCCCAGCACCTCACAGAACCATGTGTGACCCGGGGCTGCCCTGGAGGGCTGGGGACCTGGAGGCCGGCCAGTGGCTTTGCTCTGCCTCCTCCAGGCAGTCTCCACACTGTTCCTGTCAGGCCCACTGTCACACACAGTGGTGCTCCCTGTAAGAAGTATGTATTTTCTTCTGGAAAATGGAAACCACATGTGGTGGGCCTCGTTAGGCCAGGCTGGGATTAATTAGGTCCTACTGGGAGTGGTGGGGGAGGAGAGGAAGTGCTGGCCAGAGGGAGCCCTGCTCAGTGTGAGCTGAGGCCTAGGGAGCTTCACAGGAAGTGTCTCCATGTTTCAAGGGTCCGCTTGCTTTAGCAGAGCTTGTGGGAAGTTAGAGGTGAACTTAGCAGGGGGAGGCCATGTGACCCAAGCAGCCCTCCTCCCACGGAGCCAGCCATTCACCTTGCATCTAGAATCACCCGTAAAGGGGTTGAGGACTCAGGAACAGACTAGTGGGAAAGCTCATTCTGTGCCCATCACACGGCAATACCTTGGACTCCTCATTGTGTGGGTGCTGGCACTTGCTGGGTTCTTCCCAGCCTCAGATTAAAAGCACTTTCTTAGGGGCGCCTGGGTGGCTCAGTCAGCTGGGCGGCCGACTTCGGCTCAGGTCATGATCTCGCGGTCCGTGAGATCGAGCCCCGCGTCGGGCTCCGTGCTGACAGCTCACAGCCTGGAGCCTGTTTCGGATTCTGTGTCTCCCTCTCTCTGACCCTCCCCCGTTCATGCTCTGTCTCTGTCTCAAAAATAAATAAAACATTAAAAAAAAAAATTTTTTAAGCACTTTCTTGGGGCACCTGGGTGGCTCAGTCAGTTGAGCATTCAACTCTTTTGTTTGTTTGTTTGTTTTTATTTATTTTTGAGAAAGAAAGAATGAGAGCGGGGCAGGGGCAGAGAGCGGGAGACACAGAATCTGAAGCAGGCTCCAGGCTCTGAGCTGTCAGCACAGAGACCGACACAGGGCTTGAACTCAAACCATGAGATCATGATCTGAGTTGAAGTCGGACACTTAACCGACTGAGCCACCCAGGCGCCCCAGCATGCGACTCTTGATTTCAGCTCAGGTCATGATCCCAGGGTTGTGGGATCAAGCCCCGTGTCGGGCTCTGCGTTGAGCATGAAACTTGCTTAAGATTTTCTCTCTCTCTCTCCCTCCCCCTCAAATAAAAATTTTAATTAAAATTAAAAACCACCTTCTTGTAGTCTACACACCTGAGAAGCACCAGGTTCCCAGTCCATGGCTCAGGCAGCCAGCCGGGCTGGGGGGTGACTGTCAAGAACTGTTGTCAGTGGCTGAGAACTTGATAATGAATTTCCTTCTGAAGCTTGAGAGGTTGTTTCCGAATGGAATCGGCAGTACTCTCTGGATCTGTTTATACTTTACCTAAGGATGCCAGGAAAGTAACAAAGTTTTGACCTTGGTAAGTCAGACAGCTTAGTTAATTAGCAAGTAGCTGATGGGTACGATAATGTCACATCTTAACAAAATAGTGGCAGGAATTGGCCCCTAGCAGTCCTTTCCATCCTCCTGCCTCCTTCCACCAGGGCTGCATCTGAGCCAGGACAGACAAAGGGGTGTCCTTGGTTTTGAAAGCGCTTCTGAACTCTTTCTAGAGCAGCAGTTCTTGAGTGTGTCCTGTTCATTCTTTGTAGAATGCTTCTCAGGAAGCTCTTTCCTTTATCCTGGTATCATTTCAGCTCGGGTTTCCTCCAGGGTCTCTGTGTGGGTCCTCCCCTCTCTCCCCACAAGTGGTTTCCTTCAGCAGGTAGCCATGAAGAACACACACACACACCCTGTCCCTCTGTTCAGTAAAATACACGGAAGGTTTCTCTCGTGGGCAGTTTGTGAAAGGCCACCCAGACTAGCTGCACTTCCACATGGAAGGAGAGTTCCTGTCTCTTAGCACGTTCAGTGGTTCCACCTCGGGAGACCCTGGCCTGGGAGAAACTTGGCGCTAAATTCAGCCTCAGAAGGTGAGCACAAGCCCATGTGAAGTACATACAGTCCACAGGGACATGTGCTTTGTAACCCAGGCTTTCATAGCCACTAAAGAGGTTCTTAGGATCTGAAGTGGATAATGGCACTTCCTTTAAAAGTTTGCAGCTTCTGGGGTGCCTGGGTGGCTCAGTCTGTTGAGCATCCGACTCTTGATTTCAGCTCAGCTCACGATCCCAGGGTCATGGGATTGAGCCCTACATCGGGCTCCACGTTGAACATGGAGCTTGCTTGAGATCTCTCCCTCTCTCCCTCTGCCCCTCTCCCCACTTGCATGTGCTCGCTCTCTCACTCTCTCTCTCAAAAATTTTTTTAAAAAGTTTGCAGCTTCAACTCCCAGGAACACCCTCACCCCAAGTCCTGGGACATGCACCGTGGGGCTGCTGTGTAGCCGTTCAGAGACCCCAGAGCTGAGTGTCTTGGCTGTCTTCCAGGTTGGGTGGTGGAGGCCATTTGGGAAAACTGCCCAGTTTCCAGTCTCGACTCTGCTTTTCCTCAGCCCTCAGTGGAATGAAGCTGTGCTCTCTCGTGACGTCTCCCTTTCCCCCAGCGTTGTTAACCCACAGAAAATCCCCCACCGGGACCCCTCCTGATGTGGCCTCTGCGTCCTCTGCCAGGGCTCTCATCTGGCTCGCTGGCATCTCCCATGCAGAAGTGAAACGCCGAGTAAATCTGCATGTCCTTTCCTGTCTTCCTTCTGGGCCCCAGCCCTCCAGACTCCTGCTCGTCCATTATCCTGGCCTACTTCCGGTCTATATTTAGATGACATAATCTCATTGGAACTGCCTGGCACTTGGACAGTGAGTGTCTTTCTGGGCCTAAATCTCCGTTTTGACTTGCTCAAGAGGATGTGTCTCACCCCCTCCTTCCTCCAAGATTACTTGTTCTACCTTCTGGTTCATCACAGCTGCTTGCACCGTCCCCAGGCCTCTCTCTCTCAAACTCAGCTGGGATGGATTTCAGGTGCACTCCAGAGTCTTTTCTCCAGGCCCCTGCTGAGCGTCCCGTAATGTTTTGAGCCATGCCCCTCTGTCCCCTCAGAAGCTTCTTTCCGGTGTTTTGCATCTTTCTCCACTTCCTTAGAAAGGGCACCACGTGCCCCAGCTCTGGTTCTCACACAGGACAGGCTTCCTGAACTTGGGGACATCTGAACCTCCTTGTTTGGCTCCCCCAAAGAGCTGCTGCCTTGGTCTGTAATGGCACTCCTGCGTCCATTTCACCCTCAGCCTTGTCGTCAGTAAACTCACGCCACGGATGGGCACAGCTCTCTGCAGGTCCAGTCCCTTCCTCATGAAGGAAGAACAACCCTTCACGTGGCTTCAGAGGAGAACATGTCTCGGAAACTGCTCTGTCGCCAGGAGTTCTGTCTTCTGCTTTTTCTACTTGTTTTGCCATCTCTTTGGCAAAACCCTCTTCCTTTTTTTTTTTTTTTTTTGTAGTTTTTATAAAGTTTATTTAGCTTTGAGAGAGAGCTTGTGCACACGGGGCAGAGAGAGAGGGAGACAGAAAATCCCAAGCAGCACACTGCCAGCACAGAGCCCCACGCAGGGCTTGACCTCAAAAACTGTGAGATCGTGACCTGAACCACAATCAAGAGTGGGGTGCCCAATCGACTGAGCCACCCAGGTGCCCCCTGTGATGCCTTGTTTAATGTAAATTTTTCATTGTAGAACAACATACTGTCTCAAAGTGCACAAATTACAGGTGTACTTCCACTCAGTTAATTTTCGCTGATTGTCTACACCCATGTAATGAGAACTCAGGTCAAGAAGTGGTGCCTTTCTGGCACCCAGAGGTCCCTTTCGTGTCTCCTCTCGGTTACGGCCCCTCTCCCTCTCCCCAGAGTAGCCGCTGTCCTGACTTCTCACACCATAGGGTCGTTTTACCTGGTTTTGAACTTGATAGAAGTGGAATCACACAACTTGTACTCTTACGAAGGGTGGCTTCTTCTGACCCACTTTGTGTTTGTGACATTCTTCTGTGTTAGATGTGCAGTAGTTCACGTTTCTGGAGAGTATGCCACGATTCATTTACCCATTCTGTTACTGATGGGCACTTGGATTATTTTCGGTCTGGTAGTGTTACGTGAACATATGGGTACATTTCTCGTAGTTAGATACATACCTAAGAACTGCTGGTTCAGAGCCCATACACGTTTAGCTTTAGTAGATGTTTCTGAGGTGGCCGCATCAGTTACCGCTCAGCCGTGTATGAGAGCCTGGGTGGCCCGCCTCCTCACCGACACTTGGTCTGGTCGGTCTTTGCTGTTAGCCATTCTGGTAGGTGTGCGGTGGCCTCACCTGTGGTTTTAATCTGCGTTTCCCTGAAGACTAGTGAAGAACTTCTCATCACTAATTGGTCTTTTGGGTTTCCCCTTTTGCAATGAGCCTGTTCGAGTCCTTTCCCCATTGGGTTTTTGGTGCTTTTCTTATTGATTTGTAAAAGTTCTTTATATATTCTGGAGTCAAGTCTTTCTCAGTGTATACACTACGGTTGTCTTCCCCTGCTCCGTGGCATGCCTTTTGTTCTTTTAATAGCGTTTCATGAAAAATAGAAGTTTTTTAATGTCGTTCAGGGGATCAGTTTTTCTTCACAGTTGGCATCTTTTTTGTTTTGTGGTGCTTTTTTAGGGGATTAGGAGCTCATAAAAACTAACCATGAAGCTGCCTGTTTCTGGTTGATGTTTGTTAAGCATTCCCAGTGAGCTGGAATAAAAGCCACCTAAAACCCAAGGTATCATTTCTTAGCTCCGGACGGGGTCTTGGAGCCCACCTAGTCCAGCCTGCTTGTGTTTTGTCAAAACAGAGATTCCTGACCACCCTCCCTCCTGCCACCCAGCTGGATCCCAGGGGCTTCTGGCGCAGCCAGGCCAGCTGCAGCCCAGAGTCAGGAAGCACTCACCTAGCTCAGCGCCCTGAGGGGCAGGAGGCAGGAACCCAGGTCACAGGCACCAAAACGAGCAAGGGTGTGTGTGACCAGACAGAGGCGGAGAGCAGCAAGGTCCAGGAACTCAGCGTTTCCCTGTGGTGCTGTCTCTCGTCTCGGCCTTATTGTCTTGGTCTCTTCAAGTGGTAGAGTCGTGGCCAGCACGTCCCTGCCGGTTATGCTTAGGAGAGGGAGCTCGCATGGGCTCACGCAGGGGCAGGAGCCCACCCTGCTGGGGCAGCCGTGGCAGGCACTGAGAGAGGGAAGGATTCGCTGCCCAGTGGCAACCACAGGGGCCAGCCACGCATCTGCTCTCCTGAGCAGTTTTCTTACGTAGAAAATGAAGACGCAGATCATCGTCATCTGCTAATCCTCGGGAGGATTTAATGACGTACCAAGAAAGTGTCTAGAAGAGCGTCTAGGCCCCCAGCAGCTGTGCGGTAAGTGCCAGCAGCACCTGTGACGGTGACTGTGAGCAGTAGCATCTGCCCTCTCTTGGCGCGGTCAAGACACAAAACCCAAGACGTGAGTGGGGCGGTGGTCGCAGAGCCAGGCCTGACACCCGTTCGCCCCCTTTCCAGCCCCTGGCTCCCTCTGATCCAGCACACTGCCACTCCGTCCGTGTTCTGAGGTTGACCGTCACTTTCTCCTGTTTTCCAAGGAAGAGTAAGAGAGACAGTCGTTGAACAAACCAACACTGCACCCCAGACGTCCTCTCTTCCTCTGCCCCTGACCTGGACCTTGCCCCGTTCAGAGCTGCCCGGTCAGGACTTGACTGCGTGTGACAGAAAACCAGCTCTCGCTCTATATTGAAAAACAGGAAGGTAGCAGTGTGCATTCAGGGACAAGGATTGGTTCGTGTGTGACAAGAGCCCTCCTCGTCCTCAAGACTCATACCTTCTCACCTCCGTAGCTGGCTCTTCTTCCTCCTCTTTCAACCCATCCTGGGCAGGCCATCCAGCCTGTGGCAAGATGGCCACCACCAGCTCTCGACTTACTCCTGTCCCTCGGTGCCCCAGCCTTTAGCCGCAGTCCTAGGCTTGAGTCTCAAGGACCTGTCACTGTGGACAGAGAAGGCCTGTGCCCTGATTGTCCAGGACAGGATCGTGTGCCCACCCTCGGACTCAGGAGGAAGAGCAGTTGTTCATGGGAACCAGACCCCCAGACTGTGGATGAGGGAGGTGGACTCAACCGGTGTCCACCCTGTGGTCTAGGTCTAAATGTTGCCTGAAGGAGGATATGAAGCAGGGCCCACCGTGAGGGGTGGCGCTGTGTAGTGACCAGCGACCCTCCCAGAGTCCACCACGGGGGCAGGTGGAGAATGGAATTCAGCCTCCAGCTGATCCCTCCTCTGTGGCTTCCTTCCTTTTGCAACACTGCACCTAGAGGCTGTGTGCTGTGTTGCTGGGTGTGGACTTGGTGGTTAGACACAGGGTCACTTAGCGCATCTCCCAGAATGATAGCTCCGGGCTGTGATTGAAGAGAGACGAGGAGAGTCTTGGTCTGGATTTTAGACTCAATTTGGAGTGTCCAGAAGAGGCCTTCAGGGTCAGCTGAATTCTTTCACGCATGAGGAAGCTGAGGCTCTGATTTTTCCAGTAACTATTTACCACGTGCTGCCTTTGTGGCACAGCCTGGGCTGGGCAGACCCGAGCCCATCCACCACAGTCTGCAGACAGGGACTCAGGTGGAACAGAAGCATCGCAGGGGGGAAAGCTCGGGCTAGCCAGGTGGGGGCAGGCGTCAAAGATTCACTCTCCACCAGGTCCTTCCTGTGACTGTTCCTGGAGCACCTGCCGTGTGCCGGGCTCCATGCCAGCCCTGTACACACACGAGACTGAGAGCCCGTTCCTCCCTTCGCCAAGGGGGCAGTCTAGTGACACGGGCAGACAGGTGACGAGTGACCAAGAAATGCGTGCCCTGGTGTTGGGATTCAAGCTCTGGAAGAAACAGTGAGGTTGTGGGGGCTGGTCCTCAGGTTCAGGCTTGTGTTGAGGGGGGTACCCCACAGCTTCTGCGGAGCCAGGAAGCTGTGACCTGGATCCGATATTTTCTCGGAGCATAAAAGTGCCCTAGTTTTCCCTCTCCTCAGGCTCCGCTGAAGCTACGCCAAGAATTGGCTTTTAAAGGCTGCCTGAAATGTGGTTTGCAGCCAAAAATCTATAGAGCCGGTGCATTTGTGACCTTGTTGAAAATGCTTACCGAGGAAAATCAGGAGGGTAGGATTTGGGAATTTTTTTTTTTCCTTTTTAAAATTAAAAAAAAAGAAAATCCATTTGGCCCTCCTCATCCTATCCCTTTGTCTCTTGGCACATGTTCTCCCCAGAATGCCCGAGTCCTCCAGCCGCACAGGGCTCATCCTTTCCATTTGTCCATACCTCCCCCACCTCCAATCCCTCTCCATCCCCCACCCCCCATGCTTCAGGAATGAAAAATATCAAGTGGGTTAAAATAAGGAGCCTGGGTATAGCCCTGGAAATTAGGCCACAGCTGTCAGGCCAGGCAAGAGTCCTCTCTCTGAGAATGGAAGTGCCTGGAGCAAGCGCCCGGCCCCTCCCCTGTGAGGTTGGATAAGAGTCTCCTCCCCAGCTCACGCCCCCCCCTCCCCAGGGGGTGGCCAGGAAATGCCATTTGTCATTGAGCAGACCAGTCTTAGTGCCCACTGGCGGGGACGCCGCAGTGGGCAGAACTAGTCCCTGTCCTCCCAGGGATAGTCACAAACACAAGCAGCGACGGTGGTCTGTGGGAACAGCTGGGGGTGGGGGTGGTGCCCAGCCCCGATGGAGGAGTCTGGGAAAGCTTCTGGAAAGAGGTGCTGTCCAACTGAGCCGTGGAAGATAAGTGAGGACTAGCTGGGGGTGGGGGTGGGGAGGAGAAGGTGTTTCTGATGTAGCAAGCAGTCTGCTCAGAAGCGCGGTGGCCAGTGCCCTGACATCCCAGGGAGTGTGTGGCTGTGACCAGGCCCCCCGGCTGCCTCACGAGCAGGCCTGAGGTACCCACTGAGCCACTGAAGGGCCTGAGCAGGTTCAGAAAACTCTCTCCACCTGCTATGAGTGTGCACAAGACCCTGAGAGGAGAAACCACTGATACGGGGCCACCCCTAGTCTTTGGGATGGCACTGAAGGTGGCTGGCCTCCAGAGCCCAGTGCCCTTCCAGTGAATGGAAGGGAAGTGGGGCCCAGGGCTCACAGGATGCAGGAGGATGGTGACGAATGTGCTATAGTTGTGACCTTATGGTCTCTCCCTGACCATTAGCCTCATAAAACACCAAAGGCTAGTTAAGGAGTGGCTCAGGAAGCTTGCTTGACAAGGGATCTGGCTGCTCCATCATTCTAGAAGACGGTGCTGCCAGGACCAGCAGTTTGAGCAGATAATCTGGACTAAACTTAAAACTTTGCCGGCACCCCAGACATCCCTGCCCCAACTTGTTTGACTCTTCAGGAGACACTACCTTCAGCCAGTTAATTCCAGGCGCCTGTGAATTGAGCCAACTTGCTTTGTCCGGTTATTTCTCTGGAGAAGAGTCAGCTCTTTCCTTCCTCCCACGTGAGCTGAGCCCCTCCTTTGAGCCGTTTCCTGAAGGAGACCCCCTGCCCACCTCTGTCAGTAGCCCCTGGCCCAAACAGTTGGCCGGTTCCTAGCATTACCTCACTTCCTTCCTGCCCTTGAAGCCTGAGCGGCCACCTGGGTCCAATTCTTTCTGCTTCTCCCAGCCCCCCAGTAGCATGTAATTGGTTTCTTAGATCTTCAGCTGTGCACCCCTTCTGTGAGTATTTCCCGGTCCCTTGACCCTCCGCAGGAAAACCCATGATCTTACTGCCATGGGGACCCCGAGGTGAGGGGCCGTGAAGAACTGGCTGCTCCATTATTTCCCCATCCCTGCTGTCCCCCCTGCTGTCCCTCTGCTCTCTCTCGTGCCAGTAGTGCCTGAGATAGCAGTGGTGCGTGCTGCCACTTTCTGTCCCCGGCCCCCCACTGCAGCCCAAGGTCACACTTTCCCCAGGATGGGGCTCTGGGACTGGTGTCACTGAGCAGCTGCCCGGTGAGATCTGCCCCCGGCTTGGTTTCTGTGATGAGTGTCTGTAATTACGGTTCTCAGAAGGTCGCAGCTTCCATTGCATTTCTGCGGTGTTTGGAGAAAATGTCAAGCCTCTCCACATGTTCCGTCTTCCCAAACCAGCACAATGGCAGGGCAGAAGGGGAGAGGGGGGAGGCCCGGAGGAAGGAGGGCAGGACGGACAGACCCCGGCAAGGGCCCACGGCGCAGTCCCACAGCCGTGCCACTCCCCAAGGGCCGGGAGCCCTGCCAGGGAGGACACCTCCCTGAGAGGTCACCATCTGAGACCTCCTGCTGCGACAGCCCCCCTGCTCCTCCCAGTCCACCCTCGCCCTCAGCCTTGACTTGGTTCTGCCTGACTGCTCAGAAGGGGTATCTGGAAGGGCAGCCCCAGACCTTCTGTCCTTCTTCTGGAAGAGGTGGTTGTGTGAGGCCATAGCGACGCTGTCAGCAACAGCCCAGAGGGTGGCCTTGCTGTCCACAGCTGTGGGCCCGTGTGGACTCAGGTCTCACCCTGTGCGGCTGTTCACACCCACCACACCGGGCTCCGTGGGTGCAGGGCAGCCCTCCTGCTCTGATTGAAGGCAGGGGCTTCATCTCCATTGAGAAGACTTTCCTCTTCTCGTGATTCTCTTTCAGGAGAAGGCCTCCCCGTAGTAGGCACTCCTGCCTCAGAGCCGAGCCTGGCCGGTTCTCCTGCTCGTATTATGCTAATCACTCCTTGCAAACAGGCAGACTTTGTAGGAGGTTTGCCTGGTTTCAGATGAAACCTACGCCTTTGAAGCAAAGAGCCACAGTAGCTAAAAATACCATCTCCCGGCTGTTGATCCTCTCATTTGTAAAATGCATGTTTCCATTGTTAAATCTGCAAATCTGCAGCAGCCCCCACCCGGGAGAGAGACTCTGCCGTCTCCGCTGGAGGCCTGGGGTGTGAACACCCTCTGAGGAGGCGCCCCTTCCTGGCACCCTTCTCCCTTTCTCTGCCCCTGAGACTGTCCATGATGGAGTCCAGACGATCCCCAAATGTATAGGATTCTAATGTCTTTTTTTTAATTTTTTTTATTTTTTTTATTTTTTTGTTTTTAATGTTTATTTATTTTTGAGACAGAGACAGAGCATGAACGGGGAAGGGTCAGAGAGAGAGGGAGACACAGAATCCGAAGCAGGCTCCAGGCTCTGAGCTGTCAGCACAGGGCCCGACGCGGGGCTCGAACCCACGGGCCATGAGATCATGACCTGAGCCGAAGTCAGACGCCCAACCGACTGAGCCGCCCAGGCGCCCCTAGGATTCTAATGTCTTTATCTATCATTTAAAAAAAAAAAAAAAAAAATCTAAGCCATAGAAGATAAAAACCAAAACGGTGCAGAAGATACAGCATAATATGTAAAAGACCCTCCACCACGTCCTCCTCCTCCTCCAGGAGTAGACTCTGTTTTAGTTTCAAGGAATTACTTCCAAAACTTTGTCTTTGCATTTGTAAATACACAGCTCGGCTAAGTTTGGTTTTAGTCGTGGTCATGGCTTTCCAGCAGTGGATTCGGGACTCAGGATCGCCCTGCAGCCTGCCTCGTTTTCACTCACGCAGGCGTCATTCAGCAGAACGCACCTCCCTCAGGACCCTCAGCTCGCTTGCTCACTGCACTCTAAGCTCTAAGCCAAAGCAGAGTGGCTTGGGGTCACCCTCCCTTATTAAGGTCACCACGCTGCCGTGTTCAACTCCATCGTATAGTTCCCTGTGTGAGGTGGCCTGATCTCTGCTCCGTGGCAGTGGTGGGTGCCAGGGGAGGGCAGGATGGCTGTTCCCTAGCAGGCCCCTTGCCTGGCGCAGCTCTGCCGAGGGGAACCTGGTCTGTGATCGGGCCCTGGGACTCCAGATGCCTGCAGACACTTTCCCCAGAGGGACTTCCACGGACCACTCCCACCAGGGACCCTTTCTTGCTTTTGTGCATTTAATCTGGTGCAGATTTCCTGGACTGGAAAGGAACATTGGGATGAAAAGCCCATTTCATGCATCTTAAAACTCCCTGAAAATGACTGATCACGAGAGGAATTTTTTCAGCCTCCTGGCAGGGGGTGGAGGAGCATACGAATAAGAGACACCCCCCCACTTGATCTGGCCACAAAGAACTGAAGGAGTCCGTCCTTGCTGTCTTTATCCGGTCACTTCTGCTGTGGCCCTTCCTTCCTCCCAGCCCTTTCACTCTGATCTTTTTACCATTTTCCAAGAGACCCAGCAGTCAGGCTGCTGTGATATTTGCTCTTTGTTACCAGCAGTGGGTATTAGTGTTTCACTTCCCGTTCTGTTTCTGACGTTTATCTCCGTGCCCTTTAAGTGAGTACTTGTAAAGAGCTACAGAGAGCAATCTCACTTTATAATATTTCATAAAACCCCCAAGACTAAAGATTTGAAGCCCAGAAAGGCACGTTTGGCCTGTGCCCAGTGCAGCGGCTGGTGAGCTGAGTTTCCTCCCCCGGGGCATCCGAGGCTGGAGGGACACACCAGCGCGTGACTGCCAAGGGACTGCAGCCTGAGGCGAGGGTGGCAGCACAGATTTGGCCTGACAGTTGCCCTCCTTTTCCTTCCGTTGGACAGAGCACATTGGGGCTGCGCACAGCTAGCGGGGCCCCTCAGGTGGAGACCAGCAGGGAAATAGCAGAAGGCCAGGCAGAAACTTCAGAAGGCCAGGACCGGGCTCTGGGGAGGTGAGGGTATGTCATGAGAAGGACAGCAGCCGGGGCCTCACACCCAAAGTTCCAAGGCTGCGCATCCTTTGGGACTGCTAGTAAAATCTCCGCATTTCTCCCGGCCAGTGGCACCACTGAGCTTATGGCAGTGGCTCTGGGGAAGCCGTTTGGGGGCCGGGGTTCTCAGTTCCGACTGTGAAGCCTATTAAGAATACAGATCGCTACTCCCTGGGGTGGGCCTGAGCGTGGTCTTAGTATCCCATATGGTCTTCAGGTGACTCCCAATATATAGCCAGGTTGATGGGTCTCTTGGTAGGATGCTGTTCCTTGCTTGGAGGGCCTTTCCAGTTCTGACCGGAAACTGTATGACCTTGTGGGTGGGCGAGGACACTGATGGGCCATGGGGTCGTGGCTTCCCCCTGAGAAGTGTGGAGCCCCAGGGCAGAGAAGTGAGGCTGCCGCCAGAAAGCAAGATGGCACCCCCTGGTTGGAGCCATTCAGCCCTTAAAGTTACCACAGGAACGTGAGCTGGAGGTGGGTCACTGTGATTACCCAGGACCCACAACCACAAGGACAGCCAGCCCATTTGGATGAGGAATTTGGGGAGGGAGGCGCTCTGGCCTCAGTGCAGTGACCACGCGAACAGCCGGCTGCTGGGCTCGAGTCGGTTGCAGGGCTTTAAGGTTAGAAGGGCAGAGTTGTAGGGAGGCCTCGATGTGTGGGCTCAGTGCCAGGCAAGGTGGAAGGGAGACCCCGCCATCTGTAAATGTTTGTGGTCATACAAGTAGCAGTGGGGAGTGATCCGTTGGCCTGGAACAGAGGACTAGTTTGGGAATAGTAGGATGAAGTAATGGAAAATGTGGACGGAGCAACTTGCTAACAGGTAATGTTTGGAACAAGGGGAGTCCCCAAGCCATTCCCACATATGATGGGACAGTCCTGCCCGGGCTCCTCTGGCTCCTGGCACTTCCGTTACTTGCTTGCCTTATTCCTCAGAAGGTCACACCAGTGGTTTGAAGAGGGAAATGGCGGAGATGTGGGGGGCCTTTCCCTCACCTGTCCTAAGACTCTCTGTGTCTCTGCTTGTCTATTCTACCTGGTGAATGTGTCCCAAGCTATCAGGTAAAGGGATGTCTTTGCGCTGGACATTGGAGTCATGAGGAATTAGAGCTCTCCATCAGGCGGAAAGAAGGGCTGGGCCAGGGAGGGGAGGCCTGTGTCCTGTAGGTGACACACGGCATGGGAATGTTTGGCAGAAGAGAACATGAACTCCAGGTCAGGGACTCTGCTCCACTACGGGCCTGGAAGCGTGGCCAGTGCTTGGCTTCACTTGGTTCCTCTGTCCCATGAGCACATGATCCCTGAGGACCTCCGTGCACCTGGCTGGAAGTTGGCAGGGGCCTGGATGGGCAGGCACATCTGGGGCCTGAAGCCCGTTTGCCAGGCTGTCTGCGTGTTGGCCTTAGGGCAGCGTGAGGCCACTTCACAGGCAGGGAGGCTGAGCATGTCCTTGGGAGGAAATCCTGCCTGAGAAGGGTAGGAGCTCAGGGGGCTTCAAAGGGCGAGAAAGTCTCCCTCCGTGGTTCTGTCATGGCCAACCCAGGGGCTCCCAGGCATGTGGGGCTCAGAGATGCTGTTTCCCTGGCAGCGTAGGCCTGTGGTCAGAGCACCAGCACTCGTTGTAGTGACATTCCCCCTCCCCCTCAGACCTCAGGCAACAGCCGGCCTGGGACCCACACTCAGGAACCATGGCTTCTAGCAGAGGTTTCTGGGAAGCTGCTGATGGAGTCACCCCCACCCCTGCCAACCAGATCTGAGCCTGGGTTCTGGTGGCAGAGCTGTGAGTGCAGTTCCTGACTCTGCGTCCCACCCACCCCTAGGAGAAAAGCCATCACTCCAGCAGGTCAGAACTAAGTGTGGGCACAGGTCAACACTGTCCTGGTCAGATGTGGCCGGTGTGGTCATTGCCTGCCATCCACAGAGGTAGCCCCAGGTTGAGGGTCTGGTAGAAGCAGCTGGTTGGCAGATAAACTTCCCCAAAGCCACAGGAAGGTTCTGGAGAAATTCAGGCCCCAGGCATCAGAGGGCCCGGTGATATCTGTAGCCAAGGTGCCCCCAAACCATCTGTCGTCCAGAAAACCTGTGCCTCAGCACCTGTGGCAGCCGGGCCCTGAGACCTACGGGCTGGGTGTGTGGCCAGGCAGCAGCTAAGCGCATGGGGCTGGGCCACCACACGGGGCCTTGGCAGGGCTCTAATCCGTGCTCCGTTTTCATTCTCTGCTGAAATAACACCCGGCCCACGTTAATGGGATTCAGGGTACATGGCCTGCCCCGTGTAGAGAAAGCGTTCACAAGCGTGTGCTGTGTGTGGCTGTTACTGGGCAGGAACCTCTGTGACAGGAGAAGGTGGGAGCCGGCCGTTCTCGAGGGCTGGGTGTGTGTCAGTGTTTCTTGGAATTGACTGTTGGGGAGACAACAGGATTCCCTTTAGTGACCCTTCCCTTTGTTTTCATTTTTCCACTTGCTCAGGGTTCAAAATCGAAATGCTCCTGAGCTGTGAGCTTCCCCCACCGAGGGTTGGAGGCCTGGAGGGGCGGCTTCCAGTTCATACCACCTCCCCCACCTCCCAAAAGCACCAACACAACTCAGCCGGGCCCCCGGGGTCTTCCCTGCTTGTCTTGTGGTGTCCCAAGAACCTCCAGCACAGGATCCCACCCCTGCCATCTGACCTGCTTCCAGCCATATTCTGGGGTATCTCCATGTGGGATAGAAGATGAAGCCTCTTTTCTGGGACACAAACCCGGACCTTGTCTGTAAGTCAGACACCTGCTCATCTGACCTCAGAGGCCCCTTCTCAAAGTGCTTCAGCTAGAACCAGACTCTTTACAGAACCCCCGATGCAGGGCTCAAAGCCCAGCCGGCTCCCTGGGCCCGAGCATGCAGTTCCTCATGCAAACCAGATTCCACAGCCGAAGTAATCCAAGCCACCTCTCTCCTCCTGGCAATTAATCTTCTATTCCGGAAGTGTCCGTCCCCGTTGCCCACAGGGGCCCAGCCCTGGGCCAGTCGTCGTACGCTTTCAGGCACATTGTGCCTTGGGAAGCGTAGGTTAAGGAGGAGACGTTCAAGTGAGGAAGGAGATTGTGGAAAATTAGCAAGGGTGAGGCAGGAGAGGGGTAAAGGCCCTCTCAGGGGTCCTGGATGGGGACAGCTCAAACAAAGGCCTGAAGGGGTCTAGAGAGTTCTGTATGGATGAACAGTGGGAGACGGGCTTGGCCAGATTGATAAGAGCACAAGGAAAATGGGGCCCAGTCTGTCAGCTGAGCCATGTGTAGGAGACGGCTTCTGTCCTGAGGAATAGGTGGAGCCCCTCACATGGCAGCAAGGGCCACCTGACCACCCAGGCAGTGTAGGAGGCAGGAGTCACCTCTCCTGGTTCTGCCCCACTGTCATCTTGGTCCCTAGAGACAACCCCAAACCTGGAGAGGGGTTGGCTCAGAACAAGGTGGCTTCCAGGAAGCCATGGTTTTCTTAGCCACTCCCATCCAGATGAGCCTTCCCTGGGGCGGGGGGGGGGGTCTCCGGATGAGCCCAGCCAGGTGTCTGTGGCCCCCAGGAGCCTGGCCACACTGCTCTTTAATAGAGGAACAGAGACCTGAGTAGAGAAAAGACCCTTTTCTTCCTCTTCCCCATCGTGCTGTGCCCCTCCCTCCATGCCTTTCCACCAGCTCCCAGCAAGACCCAGAAAAACAAGTCCTTGTGCCTCCTCCCATCCCCACCACCCCCCCCCAAAGAAACTTTTAAACGTATCAGACACATTGCACATTGCACGATGAATTTTTAAGGCATGAGTTGGCAGGGTTACCATGGCTGCCTCTGCCCTGAGGGGCACACTGTTGAGGATTGATTGAAATAAATAAAACAGATTTACAATTTTCATACTTGGGAAGCAGGGAGCTGGAAGGGAAGAGGAGTGTGGGGTGGGGAGAGGTGGGGGCAGTGACGCTCTGGAGCTTTCTGAACTTCAGAGGGGAGGCCACTGCTACCTCCCCACTCTAAGTTACCCTGACCTGAAAGCTGCTTTCCCTTTAAGTTCCTAAAGGATCCCAGCTGTCGGGCAGGGACGGGCACAGGGCGGGAGGGGCCTTTCCAGTGGGAATGGTGGTGATGGCTCCGGGCCCCTGTGTTTTCTGTGCTTGACATGATGCTCTCCACTTCAGAGCTACAGCTGTGAGACTCTAGGCATCTCCCAGGAAAGCCCATGTCCCCTTGGCCTTAGACCACTGAGGGGATGCGGACCCCAGCTAGCAGCCAGAGTAGAGAAGTGAAGGCCTGTCCCCCCATGCACAGTGTTGGCCTGATCAGGACACAGGTGCTTGGGATGCAGATGAAGGAGGCCCAGCTGGAGGGAGAGGGGAAAACTGAGCAGAAATGGCTCCACCCTGCTGCCAAGGACACCTGCACAAGAGGCATATGAACTTGTTCCTCACCCCGGTGGGCCTGGCCCTGAGGCCACCCGGCAGGGGGCCGTGGGGCCCACCCCACCGTGAGCTTTCCTCAGAGGCAGCGTCCAGTTTCGGCCTCAGCAAAGGAGCTAGGACAAGGCCTGCCTGCCCAGTCACCTTCCAGGCCCCAGCAGAGCGCGACCCCACAGCTGACCATCCCCTCCCCAGAGAGCCAAGCTGCAGGCCAGGGCCCACCCGGCCTGGTGCGGCTGGAGGCCCAGACCTGCCCGGGCCGGACCCGGGGGCCCCAGGTGGCCCCCTGATGCCATAGCACAGAAGTGGAGGTGAGGCGGGGTGGCGTCCAGTGGGCCGTTGTAGGAGCCACAAGCAGACCTTCCTGTCTGTATCAGGGAAGCCACTTACTGGGCCTGGCCCAGCAGGAGGTGCCCGTGGAATTGACCACATCGCCCGCTTCCCCTGTGGCACTAATGGTTCCTCGGGGTCTGGAGGGTTCATCCCCTTGATCGCACAGGAGACGGGGGAGGGGGCATTAAAGAGCTGGGACCCACCCTCTCGAGACTAATTCTGAGTTCTGTGTTCATCGCGGGGCAGTTGGCACTGAGAGGCAGCAGGGCTAATGCAGGAATGGCGCATGAGTAGCAACTGGGGGAGGTCGGGGGCAGGAGGTAGGTTCTCCAGCTCGTCTCTCGACATGGGCGTCTCTTTCCACTCAAGTGTGCTGTTGTCCAGACTCTCCCCACCAGGCCAGCTGTTCTGTGTCCCTGTACTGGCAGCCTTCTCATTCGTTTGGGACAGTCAAAAATGGGAAAGGCCCCCATCTCCCCTTAAACTTCTTTTGACTCTGTCTGGTGCCCTCACCCTGTCCGGTAGCCTTGGGCCGAGTCGCCATCGAGGCAGGCTGTGCCCACCAGCAGCATGACAGCCAACACGGTGGGGTCACCCGGCAAGGGGGGCGCTCCTGGGCCCTCTGGGCTGAGCGCTCACCCCAGGCATCCCCTCCGTGGGTCAGACACATCGTCTGCCTCTGCCTTTTGTCTCTCTTTAAAAAGCCAGGCTTGTGGAAGGAGAGGGGAGGGGAGGGGAGGGGAAGGGAGGGGAGAGGAGGGCAGCAGCCCCCACCACCCCATGAGTGTAGATGAGCTCACTCTGCCTCCCTGGCCGGCCCTCAGCTCTGGGCTCCGTGTCAGAACGATTGGGGGCGGGGGTGTGGGGGGCATCAGCGTGCCCTTACTTGGGGACCAGAGCAGGAGGAGAGCCCCAGGAGGGAGCCAGCGTGCGCGTCTTGCAAATGGGCCGGGACTGATCGGCTGACAGTGAAAGGGGCGACAGCTTCTGGCCGTGACAGTCTTGCTGGTCTTGTTTTCAGAGGGCGCAAGGAAGAGGGGTCATGGGAAGAAGTGTTACATCTTCCCCGAATCTACACGGCAGAGTTCAGATTCCCCAGAGCACAGCGTGGCAGGGAGCCAGAGTGCTTCCTCCCCAGGAAGGGTACCCAGGCTGGGGACTCTGCCCTCCAGGACCCCCACCCTGCTACGGGCCCCTGCTCCCGCACATGGGCCTGGCCCTGGGAAGAGCCCACTCTCCAGCTACCCCCCTCATTTGGCCCTGCCATGCGCCTCCCCAGGCCCTGGGGTGCATCTGTCCTCAAGGGAACTGCTCACCCCCCCTTTCCCCTCTCCCACTACCAAAACAGGCCTCCTCAGCGCTGAACCCTGTGCCTCATGCCCTGCCCAGCCCCACTGAATGAACTGTGTGACAGTGGGACCGGCCACTTGGAGAGAGGCATCTGGAGGCAGCAGCAGCCCCCACCTTGCACCCTCAGACAGCAGTGTTCCCCTCTTCTTTCCTGCTCTGCACTTGGCCCCGATGGGGGCAGGGTGGGGCTCAAAGCCACTGGGCAGGTCTTATCCTCCAAATCAAGTCTTGGCCTTGCCCGAGTTGGTGGCCTGAGCAGGTCCCTAGAGGAAAAGCAGCATGTGGCCCCTTTCCCGCTCCCAGGACAAGCTGAAGGATGAGCGCCAGACTCCCTATTGGCCTAGTGGGGGCTGGCCTCTGCCTGTGCCTTTCTCCCATGAGGTGGGCAGCAGCTGTTGCCTCACGGGCAGGACTTCTGGCCGTTCTGGAGCCACCTGATACCTTCCTCCTCCTACCTGCTCTGGCCCACACATCCCCTCAAGCAGGGGCCGTGCGTGGGTGTCGGAGAGGGGGCTGGGGAGAGCATCTGCCACTGTGGCCGGTGTCCATTCAGGGCCAGAGTCTGGTGCACGTGGACACTTGGCCAATGTTAGTGGTTGGCGGCAACACAAAGCTCACACCGGTCTGGCAAGTGTTGTGCAGCCATTTCCAGGCCAGCCCTGCACCAGAGTGCCCGCCCCTGGCCCTGCCATAGGCCTTGGCCTTTTGAAGTCACCCCCAAAGAAGGCACCTCTCTGGGCAAGGCGGCGTCATCTCAATCCAATAGGGAAGGGAAAGTGAGGGTCCCTGTCTTGGATCAGGCCGGAAGCAAGCTGCTCCCCTGAGAGCTCCTGGTATATAACAGAGGGACCAAGAGAACTGTTCCCTCCCCGACACGAACCCAGACCCAGAAGTAGGGGAACAGCTGCCCAGGCAGGCAGCAGGAGGCTGGAGGAGGGGGAGGCAGAGCCCATGTGTGGGGCTCTGGCTACGTACCCGCAGCCACCTCCAGGCAAACACGTGGGCCCCTGTCCTGAGGTGGGCCTCCAGGCTGCTCCCTCCTGGTCCCCAAGTAGGATTCCTCCTGCCTCATCTCTCTACCTTGTCCCCAAGCATTCTGCAAGCCATTGTCTCATGATGAATAGCACTTTAATGTGAGTATTAAAAGTACAGGCAAATGTTTAATGTTTGCAAGCTGTGTTCCATTATTGATGCTGTGCTGGAGAGCCAGGCAGGCAGCTCAGGCGGGGCTGGGGCTCAACAGAGAGGCGATGGTTCAGCAGCCCTGCGAGGCGGCCATCTGCCAGGCCACCACGGGGCGTGGACGGGCACCAAGGAGGCAGAAGAGGAACAGGAGCTCAGGTTCTGGAAGTGGACTTTTCTGGGTCCGGATCCTCCGCTCCTTGTCCCCTGATCAGCTGTGTGCCTGTCAGCGTGGTGCTGTCCGTGTGGAGTGACGGGTGTACCCCCTGCCCGGTGTGTGAGGACTCCTCGAGATGACACACGAGGACCCTAGGGCTGGGCCTCTGGAATCGGAGGCCACCTTTGCAGGCCATGTCATGGGGTCGAGGTTGAAGTGAAAAGTGGGTGCCCACCCGACCTTCTTACTTAGGAAGAGGAATCAGCATCCTCTTCCTGTTCAGCTATTCAGAACTCTCCAGGGTATGGCCCAGCTGACCTCCCCAGATTCACCTTCCCCTCCCCCAAAGATGCCCAGGACCCATTGAGCCTGCGGCGACTGGAGCTGCTGTTCTTTCACATCACCCCTTGCCCGTCCCACTGGGGCTCCTGTAACACCCTCAGCACGGTGCCTGGCGTGCGGTTAAGAGCTTCCAGTGAGCTAGCTAATATTTCTTTGTTCCTGCCTTCTGGAGGCATCGTGTCCCAGCAGTCTTGGAATTGTTTTTCTTCTCCCCGATTTGGGGTGACCTTGGGATGGGATGGCAAAGGCTGGATAAGACAAGACAGCCCCTGCCTCTGCATACCTCCCTCTCTCCTGCCCCAGCCACAGTGGTAGGGGGCAGAACAGCCCTTCCTGGGGCAGAGGAGACAACCCCGCTGAAGCAAACATCCAGAGGCTTGAGGCTGGGTGGGGTGTGTGCCCCCCACCGCTGCACCTCTCCAGGGTACGTCTTCCCAGCTTCCCTCCGTTCACCTCTTGTGGTGATTTCATGAGTGGAGCTTGGGGGAGGTTCCTTGGTGCTACGTATTGTTGCCGTGTCCCGACAGCACGGGTTCAGGGGTCTCCACTGAACTAGCTTCCCACATTCCTTAGGCGGGGCAGCCAGGCCCTGGGTGATAAGGGGGGAAATGTAGCATCTGGGAGGCTGCTCTCTGCAGACAGGCCTGTGCACAGCATGCAGGGGCCTGCCCAGGATGAGCAGAGGGAGCGAGCTGGAGTGGCACACTGGAGTATTGCCGGGCCTTGACACGTCCATACCCTAAGGTTCAGCAGTGGTTATTGAGCAGCTACTCAGTGCCATGCCCTTGTCATGAGGTCACAGCAGGGCCCTGCCCTTTGTAGCTCACATTCTAGAGTGAGAGACAGCTAGGACCCTGTAAACAGTCTGTCAGATGATCCAGGTAGTGAGAAATGCTCAGAAAAGACACAGAACTTTCCTTAGAAAGGGCTGGTGGGAGATGAGCCCTGGACAGAGGCCTCCCCCGGCCCGGAGTTAGAGCTGACAGCTCAACGACCAGAGGGGGCTGGCCACGCGCTGGTCCCTCGGCAGAGCTTTTCCAGGCCAGGGCAGAGGTCAGGAACAGAAGGAAAGCACAAGGGGCCAGCATGCCAGGAGTGAAGGAGGAATATTAAGAGCTGAAGTTGAAGAGAAGTGACCAGAAGGTGTGAGATCCTGGAGGCATGGCAAGGAGCCATGCCATGTTTGTTTAGATCCAGTGGGAAGTCACTGGGGAGGGGCGTGCTCTGTTTAGCACTTTTTAAGGCTTGCCCCAATGGCCAGTCCACTGGGAGGGTGGACTGTAGGGGTGAGAGAGGCAGCAGGGAGACCCGTGAGGAGCCGGCTTGGAATTGACCAGAAGAGATACCCGGACTGGCGGGCGCACTGGGCAGAGAGGCCAGGGGATTGAGGACGACTCCTTCCTTGGTTTGGGAGGAGCAGCTAGGTGGCCGCAGCGGTGACACCGCTTCCTGAGATGGGGAAGGCTGGGGCGGAGGCCTAGGGGGACCCAAAGAGTTGTGCTGTGACCCTGCCAAGTTTGAAATGCCCGTTGGACAGCTGCTGATCTAGAGACAGCCTTGAAAATAGAGGAGCTGGCTCAGCCACCAAGAGATGCAGACGAGAGAGAGACACAGTGCGCCTGCACAGAACCGGCACAACCCTAGAGGAGCAGCAGTTGCTGAAGAAGGGGAAAGCCAGGAGAGTGTGCTGTCACGGGTGGCAGGAGAAGAGCATTTCCAGAAAACTCTATCATCCCTCACCTTCTGTAGTGCATCAGTGTCCCTGGCTTCTAAGGGACACCAGGAGGCCAGGGCGCCCACCTGTCCTTACCACCACCCCCTTTGCTTGCCCTCCTGCACCTCCCCGACTGTCCTCTTGTGAGAGTGCCACCCCGGCCCTCTGGCTGCTACAGGTCCCTGCGCCCCGCGGTCCCTGGAGAGCGCTGCCTGGCAGAGCCTCAGCTGTTGGCCTCTGTCATGGAGACGGCAGCAGCTGCAGCCGACGGGCATTTGTGACCATTTGTCAGAATGCTCCCCTTCCTCCCTGGCCTGCCCTCCTGGAACATTTCTATCCCATAGCCCTGGAGACGGGGCTTATCCGGGGGTGGGAGGCTCAGGAGGGGACGGAAAGTGCTGTCTGTGCTCTACAGAAAGGCCAGGCTTCCTCCTGTGAACTGGCTGTCACCCCAGCTAGGGTCCAGTCACCGTATACCGTGTACCCCCACATGAGCCATCCCTGGTCTCGGCAGCTCTCCTCTGAGTAGCCACCACTGTACAAGCAGGTATTACCCCCAATTAGGAGGTAAAGAAATTGTGGCCCAGAGACACTGGGGTCACCCAGCTGGTCAGGAGCCACCCAGGTGATGACAGAGCCCTTCCCACACCACCCTCCAGCCCCACCCCCCAACAGCCTTGTTTCCACTTCTCTGGTGGGTTCTTGCCCAAGGCTGCCGTTTCTAGCTGGGCCTGGGCTGGAGACGGCCTGCCCACTGTTTGCACTTCGTGGTTTGGCCTCTCCATTACCAAATGCTCTGGGATTTTTCTGGAGCCGGGGGTGGGGAAGAATCTTCTGCTGTCTGGCCCCAAGGCATGGCTGGTATTCAGAGGGAGGCAGGAAACCAGACCCTGATAAATGCAGAGTTTAGTGTGAGTTCAGTGACCTGGGATAGACATGTTTCAGGCATGTTGGCTCCAAATGTGATTCACGTTTAGCACACGAGACCTTGAGGCCTCAGACCTTTGTCCCCACAGGCTGGATTCCTAATCTGTATACTTCCAGAAGCAGAGACCAGGAGACAGGCGGACAGACTGAACCCCAAATGGGAGGGGGTACCGTGCTGGTACAGTCAGGAGCTCAGTGGCCACACCCCTCCCCTCCAAGCCCCACCTGCCGGCTCCCTGGTTTGCCCTTCTGGATTTTTAAGGAGCCTTGGGATCCCTGGACTCCCGACAGGAAGGCCCACTCGTACCCTCAAGGCCAGCCCTCCATGGGCACCATGGCACACTAGGGCGGTCACCAGGCTTCCTCCGAGTCTGTCCTTGAGACTTGCCTGTCACTGTTGACGTCATCTGGCCCAGGGACCCTGGAAAAATCTCCTTTTCTCCATTCTCTGGATTTCCTGTTTTCCTTTTAATAAAATGGAGACTCTTGCACGAAGCCCAAGTCTTATTCCCTGCAAGACTATTACTAGAGAAGAGGTGGCAGGAAGGAAAAGAGGCCCTAGCAAGTCCCTAGCTTGGCCCCTTGGTCAAGTCACTTTGTCTCCCTGTACCAGCGTTTCATTATCCAGGCAGCAAAGAGAAAACTCGGGGTTGTCATAGGGTTCGTTCATCCCACAAGCACCCCCTGAGCCCCTGCTACCGGCAGGCACCGTGTACTCCAGGTGGGGGTGCAGCTGCGAACAAAACAAACAGGTTCCTGACGCCAACGGGGAGGGCAGAGGACACGAATGACCGGTACGTGTGTTCTTTGTCACATGAAGATAATCTCTATCCAAAAAGTAAAGGTGGGAAAGGGTAGGGAGTAGCTTGGCATGTGGGGGGCATTGCTCTGGTATGCAGGAGATCGGAAGGGGAAGTTGGAGCTTCTGTGGTGATATCGGTAGGCAGAGGCCCACTGTTTCTCTCAGAATTCCATTTTGGGGCCTGGGGCAGGGAAGGGAGGTAAATCCAGCCTGTGGGGGCTCCGGGGTTGCTGAGCCAGGGTGAGCGGTGTTGGGAGGCACAGAGCCAGGCCCCAGTGACCCCCACAGGCCTCAGAGCTGAGGTTCCAGGCCAAACCCAGGAGAGAGCAGGTTCCCTCAGGATGCCGCGAGAGGGGATTCCTAGGTTAAGCCCAGAGGTTTCCGTAACCTCTACTCTGCCTGTTTTCCAGGCAGCTCTGCCTCCTGCTGAATGCAGAGAACATCTTTCACTCGATGGCGGACATCCTGCTCCGAGAGGAGGACCTCAAGTTCGCCTCGACCATGGTCCACACCCTCAACACCATCCTGCTCACCTCCACAGAGCTCTTCCAGCTGAGAAACCAGCTCAAGGACCTGAAGACCCTGGTACTCCGTGTCCATGGGCTCGGGCCGTGGGTTTAATCCCGCATGCACTCGGGCACACAGCCATGCTACCCCACCCCGAGGCCCCAGGAGGCTCGCAGACAGGAGACAGGATGAACTCAGATCTCCGGGTCGGGTGTAAACTACAGACTGCCCTGGGTTAGCTACATGGAAGTGGCAACCGTGGCAGTAAGTCCCAAGTGGCTTCCTTAGCCACCCACTGTGGAGATCCTTGCCCACGGAAGTCTCTGGACTCTAGGGTCCACATGCCCTCCGGATCCACCAAAGACAGTGTGTTTTCCACTCATTCATACCCCACCCCACTGTCCGAGGGGGTCACTGCCCCTTCGCAGAATGAGTGGATTGGATTCTGGGACCATGTTCCGGGACCCAGCAGTTCATGCCACGCTGTCTGAGTCAGGTTTCTGGATGACAGCGTCGCCAGACATCAGGGGTTATTAGCCTCCACGCCCTCTTCCCTGGCCCTGTCCCCTCTTTCCAACAGTTAGACATGTCTGTCTCACAAGGCATCCTGTCCTAAGTCAAGGTGTCACAGCACTGCCCGGCTCAGGCTCCGGATAAGGAACCACCAGGGCTGATCAGAGAGAGCCGAGAGGCGCTCACCATCCTGTCATCCTGGGGGACACGGGTCAAGGGTCTCGCTTGGGTCAAGGGTCTCGCTCGGCCCAAGGGCAGGAGGCTGAACTGTCCTGGATGTGCCGGTGGCTCCAGGGCTTTCGTTCCCCGATGCGGGCTGTGGTCTCCACCCCACACCCTCCTTCCCAACTCACACGCTGCCTCCGCTCCCTCTCCGGGCGTCTCAAGGACCTCCAAGCCTGCATCGGGGCATCTGGGGCCAGGCAGCTCGGAATGATCCAGGCCACACCTCTGCCTTCTTCCTGTGGTTCTTTCCAGACATTCGCAGAGGACTTAAGAATTTTCCTCAGGGCAGGGGCTCCCTTCAGGGTGTGGGCTCAGCCTCTGGGCCGCTTCCTGAGTGCCAGGTGGGCTGCAGAGGAGGGAGGAGATGGCATCTGAAAATGAGACGGGATGCTGCCGGGGAGAGCCCAGGCCCTGAGGAAGCTTCCTCCCTGCCCACACCCAAGCCCTCCCCACAGCCCTCCAAGCCCCACAGGCTCCAGGACCACAGAGTTCTAGGAGGACAATTACCGTTCTTTGCCGAGGGCACAAATGCCAGCACAGAGGACGGGCTCACGCCTGACCAGGCCCTCACAGCCACCACCACGTGGCTCTGTGGGACTGGGAGTAATGACAGGGTCTGAGGAAGAGCTGTCAGCATTTCCTTTGTGACAACTCGTTCCCAGCTGGGCTGCCAAACACAGCCCTGGGTGCTGAGCTGTCTCCCCGGCGTTGGGCGAGGGCCCCTGGATCTCAGGCCCCGTGAGGACCCTGGGTGGGAAGAGTAGGGGCTCTGCCAGCCGCTCACACCTCTTCCTCCTCAGGAGAGCCAGAACCTGTTCTGCTGCCTGTACCGCTCCTGGTGCCACAACCCAGTCACCACGGTGTCCCTGTGCTTCCTCACCCAGAACTACCGGCACGCCTATGACCTCATCCAGAAGTTGTATCCTTCGTTCTCACTGTCCTTCCCGTCCAGCCACTGAGGGACAGGCGGGGGCCAAGTGCTCCCTTTCCGCCACACTCCTACCCCGTCCCTGTGCTCTGCCTCCAGGCCTTGTGACATGGGGACCTCCGAGGGCGTGGCCAGGGGTGCGCTGGGGAGAGCACTGTTGGCAGCGGATGGGGTCATCTAGGTCTTGTGGAGGGGAGCTGGCCCTGGAGAAACCTTGTAAGCCAGGCGTCGAGGCTGAGTGGGCCCAGCCTGGTGCTGACGGGTGCTGATGGAGCCACCTAGGTGAGAGGGCCCCGGGGGGGGGGGGGGGGGGGGCGCGGTCGGGCTGACCTAAGCGAGGTCTGCGGGCTTGAGCTCTAGCGTCTGCAGCACTGCTGGTGAGGAGCTCAGGGACCTGGGCCACAGAGCCACGGCCCAGCTGGGCAGTGACCCAGAGGGGGAGAAGCCAGCTGCGGGAGAGGGCTCAGCAAGAGAGAAGACCCCCAGCACGCCTCAGGGCCTGTGAAAGGCATCCATGGGCAGACTGGTCACAGTTGTTAAAACAGTGCAGCAAAGCAGCTTACTGGATTGAAGAACTACTTAGGATGCAAAATTGGCCTCCTTTCCTGACGGGCCATGAGTTGGGGGTAAGGAGAGAGGGTCCCTAAGGTGCCTCCATTAAGGGTCAGTGTGGCCAGGCCTCACTCCCTCAGGGTGCCTGCTCTCCTTCCACACCCTAGATTTGCTTTTCTCGGCCACTGGCGTGGCCCAGAAACCACAGGCCACACACTTGCCACAGCCCTGACCTTGGCCCTGCTGACAAGCGTCCACTCAGGCAGGAACCAAGACCTTTCCCGCTCAGCCTCCCCCTCCCCCCAGCACAGGCTGCAGGGCTGAGATAAGAGCCTTTCAGAGCTGGGAGGGCGCAGAGGAGAGAGCCACAGAGCAGAGCCAGAGTGCCCCTGCAGGGGGGGGACAGCTGTGCCATTTCTCATTTATAGGGACAGAGAGACTGATGTCCTCCGTGTACCTTCGGGCTTAGGCAGAAACAGGCTCTACCTACAAAGCCAGGGCCCCAGTGGGAAGAGCATGTGTTCCCAGCTCTCCGGTTGCCCCAGCCGGCAGAGGCCCCTCGTAGAGAGGGGCCATCCCAGCCAGTCTTTCCTTGACCCGCCCACCCAGCGGGGACCTGGAAGTCACGGTGGATTTCCTCACGGAGGTGGATAAGCTGGTGCAGCTGATCGAGTGCCCCATCTTCACATGTAAGAGCCTGGCCTCTGGAGCGCGACAGGGGTGGAGCCGACTCCGCTGTGCTCCCTCTGGGGAGGGAGGCAGGGAGGGCACTCACCCCAGGGTGTTTCTTAGAACGTCAGGAACGGAAGACCGGGGATGACAATCAGGTCTGGGGAGTCCAGTCCAATAGGACTGAGACATGGTGTCAGGACAAGCGCCTCAAGGTGACCAGCGCATGGCCGAACCCACCTGAAGGTCCACGACATCCCGACGGGGGGTGGTTCGGCCGACCAGAGTAGTGCTGCCAGGCCGCTGCTGAGGGAGCTGGCCCAGAGCTGTTCGCAGCCACCCCTCCCCGCACCACGCCCTCCTCTCTCTACAGAGCAGAGTATTTGCCGGAGCGGCTGGGCAGGAGCTCCCTGATTGTAACATCCAGGCTGAATGTGCAAAAGTGGCAGCTGGTTGGGGAGAGCACGGCTCCTGGCGCCTCGGCGCACACACGGTGCTTGCCCCCCAGAGTAGGCGACTCTCAGGATAAAACTTGCATGCTTACTTAGGTCAGGCAGACGAGCAGAGAGGTGGCCCTGCCGGTGGCCTCCTTCCTGCTGAGCCAGTTGGCTGAGCCCTTGCCCTCTGGCAGCGCCTCTGACCTGCCCGAGCTTCTCCACGCGGCCAGGCCCCATGGTGGTGGATGCCCAGGAGACACGAGAGCAGGAGGGAGACCCTGTTCCCAGCAGAGTTTAGCAAAGCCTGTCCCAAGTGGTTCCCTGGCCCAACATCTCACTTCCCCAAGGGCCTCCTGGGGCAGCCAGGCACATTCTCACCTGAGGCCGGGTCCAGCCTGACCCCGGAGAGACGGCAGGCACCTTCTCGCCAGGCCCAGGGCTTCGTTGGAGCGACCACGGCAGCTTCACCCTGGTCCTGCCCAGCACCCATCCCAACCCTGCTTTGCCTGGCTCCCCCAGGGGTGACTGCCTTGACCCCACAGGCCCAGGGATGTCTACTCACGTCTCCACTGGTGGCTCCTGCTCCCTGGGGTAGGGAGAGGGTTGGGCAGGGCCTCACTGCTCTGGCTCCAGCGTCAGCCCAGACCCCCTACACGGCTGCTGCCGGGGTAACATGGCCTCTCCTGAAGTTTGTGGCTCGTTCTCCACAAAGGATGCCTGGGACTGGGCCTTAGAGACACAAGAAAGCAGGAGCCAGAGGGGCTCAGAGGAGGGAAGCGTGGGCCCCTTTAAATGGGACGGGTGCTGGGCAGTACCAGGGGCACCTCTCCTATCTGGTGGGGTACTGGCATGGCTGGTGTCTGAGGAGGCTTCCCAAAAGCACCTACCGAGACACTCTGGAGTTTGGTGTGTGTTCAGCGCCACACACGAGCGTTTTTCTACCCTGCCCTCCCTTCAAGCTGTCCTAATCCGGTCTTTCTCTCCCGCTCACCCTATTTATAGCTCTCTTGTGCTGGCACGTGCAGAGCAGACAGGGAATCTGTTACACTACAGGCCCCAGGCCCCCTCATCACCAGGCTGCAGTCAGTGTAGCGGCTCAGGGACAAGGACCGGCAGCTTGGGGGTCACCAGGCTGAGGCGACTCTCGGGACAGACGGCCGTGCGGGTGGGCAGGAAGAAAGAGCGGCGAGATCCGGGGGACGGCTGAGGTGCTGCTGGAGGAGGGAGCAGGCATGTCTGGCTGTAGAGGAGCCCCTGCCCCTCTCTGAGCCACAGCTACCTGGCTGGCCCTCTCCCGGGCAGGCCGAGGTGTGGCCCAGGGCAGTGCCTGACCCCTGACCTCTACCCTCTGCCCTGCCTCAGATCTGCGCCTGCAGCTGCTGGACGTGAAGAACAACCCGTACCTGATCAAGGCCCTCTATGGCCTGCTCATGCTGCTGCCGCAGAGCAGTGCCTTCCAGCTGCTCTCCCACCGGCTACAGTGCGTGCCCAACCCCGAGCTGCTGCAGACTGAGTGAGTGCCGGGCTGGGGGACCGCTGCCCTCCGCCTCCACGGGAGGCAGAGGCCTCCGCCACTGGGAGAGGCCAGGCCAGAGGGACTCGGCACGAGAGGGGTCTCCCTTGCCTTGGCATCACGTCCCTCTGGCACTGCGGAGACTGGCCACCCCGTGGCCACTTACACTCAGGCCTCTTAAAGCACGAGGCTGGGGGCTTCTGCGAGTGTTTGCAAGGTGGTAGAGAGTAGCAAGATCTTCTCCCAGCCATCAGGGTTGAGTTAATCTAAAAACTGAAAGGGCCTGCCAGAATCACCCAGACGGAGGCCCCTGGAGGGAGACTGCAGGAGGAGGAGTTCATGTCCTGGGTCAGAGACCGTGCCCAGTCCTGCAGCAGTAGGCGTGAGAGTCGGGCCTCGGGCGGTCCTCCCCCCCACCGCCCCCATCTACGGCAGAGGCTCCAACCTGGGCCACAGAGAGACCCCAGCCTCACTGGGACACGGAGGCACCGTGGCTACGCTGCTTGACCCTGCCCGTGGGAAGAACGGGACCTGGGCACACCTCCACCCCGAGGCCAGCAAGGCGGACTCCGGGCAGGAGGGCTGCAGCCCTGCGGGGTGGGGGGCGTCCAGCCAGGCTCCTACCCCGAACCCGCTGCTGGCCCGGCCCCCGGAGCCTGTTGGGCCGTGTCTATATTTGGTAACCCTTGGAGGCTTTGCCTCATCCACAGGCATTTGGCATTCGAGATGGAAAATTTCACTTGTCAGGTCGCCATGGAAACAAGCAGAGCCACTGAGAAGATTTACGCTGAATGGAGCGCACCCAGCTTGCATCAGATGCCCTGTGTGTCTAGAATTCCCTCCCAGGCTGTTAGAGCCACTTGGCAGGCCTGGCACCTCGCTCTTGCGAAGGGCCTCGGCCTTGGGCCCTTGGGACTGATGCAGGCAGCCTTGAAATGGCCTGTCTCACACGCAGGGCCTCTGACCCCAGCCCCTGTGCCTCCATAGCACTGGGTTTAGACTCCCACCACCCCTCCCACCCAGCTTGGCCTCTCCAGAGGCTGGGTGTGGGCCACCTGACAGGCTGGCCACTCTAGGCTGGCTGGAGGGGCTTGAGCCCCGAGCAGGTGTGGCCCCCAGGCCAAGGCCCAGCTCTTGGCCTCTTCCACCCCTTTTTCCAGACAGCGGTGCTCTGGGATGACAGGGCTAGGCACTGTCCCAGCTGCTCTTAGTGACACCCAAGTAATCCCCAGGGGAGCAGGGAGGTGGGTTTTGCACTTGGAATCCCTTGGCCAGAATACTTCCAGCTCCTGGGACACAGAGGCCCTGAAGCCACACCGTGCTTCACTGGCCTGGCCCCTGCACCAGCACTTCCGATGTCCAGTGGGTGTTAGGGTTACCCTGGCAGGCACTCAGGATTCCTCCTTTCTTGGTGCAGGGGTAGGGGAGAAGGAGACAGGAACAGCTGCTTCCCTGTGACCTTTGGTTCTTGTCTCCACCCCCACCCCCAGCCAGGCTGCCTTCCTGAAGGAGGTCCCTGGGCCAAGCCACAGACCCTGTGAGGCTAAGGGCCATTCTCCTGTCAGAGCTCTGCACATGACATCTCCTTGTCTAGGGTGGGGAAGTAAAGCTCAGGGTGGTAGGAGCTCTCCCTGCATGCTCCAGGCCAAGGTACAAGTTTGCAGAGGGAAGCTGAGGAAAATGGCTTCTCTCAGAGCCTCCCATGGCCAGAGTCAGAGAAGTCCTGGGCCAAGGGGTTGAGGCCTCTTAGGTAGGAGATTCTGTAGGCCAGTGGACAGTTCAGAGGCCTGGACTAGGATCTGGTCCCAGCTCTGCTGAGGGTTTGCCCTGTGAACTTAGACGAGCCCCTCTCCTGGCTCTGCGTTTCTTCATTCGTAAATGAGCATTTGGACCAAATGGATGCTTGAGGCTCTGCCCAGCCCTCAAGGCCCCGGGTTCCCAGCGGTTCTTTGCAAGAACCTAGGAAGAGCTGTGTCACAGATATAGGCAGGGAGACATCGGGCAGGGAAGGGGCCTCCAGAACAGCTGGGAGAGGGGTCAGATTGCAACGCTGGGCACAGAGGGACGGCTCACACCCTGGAGAGGAGGAAGAGTACAGTCACAGCCCTGGGAGGGGCAGGCAGCTGGAAGACAGCTTTGGGTTGCCTGACAGGCCTGCAAGCCGGAAGCAGCTGGGTCAGTTGTGGGGAGGGGGTTCTGCACCCCTTGCCCATCCCTCATTCCATGTGCTCAAGGCACCAGCAGGCCTCGGAGACTCTGGCCCCCTTAGGTTTCCAGGCCACTCCCCAGAGATTATCTCAGTGAGGCAGGAGGGGACCTCTGAAGAAAATCTGGGGCCGCTTGTCAGCATTAGCCTGGTGACAGGTGCTTGGGTGGGGTGGCAGGAGACAGGGCTGGCTTTGGGTTCTGGAATCCCATCTCCACTGCTGGCGGGGTGTCCCCCAGTCACTGATTGCCCGAGGAGCGTTGTAAACAGACCTCGAAGGGCCTGAGCAGCAGCCATGCCCACTGTGACAGGCAGGGAGAGGAGCCCTGGCCTACCCCCGTGGGACATGCTCCTCCCCACTTGCAAGATCTCAGGCCAGGAGGGATCCAGGAAGAGAGGCTGAGTCACGGAGGGCAACGCTTGCCACCATGATCATCCAGAGAGTGCAGGGTATGGCCCATTCCTCCCCATTCCCGCGCCTCCCTGGCCACGTCTGTGCACATCACCCAGGTTTGCTGCCCACTGCCGGCATCTCCATGGAAACCCCTAATCTCAGTCCTGCCTCTGGACCAGACGCCTGTGCTTGTCAGTAGTGTTGAGGGGAATGGCACACAGACCCGCGAACGCCCAGCATCCAACGGCATACTCCAGTGTCCGCTCTGGCCTCACGTGTCCGGGCCTGCAGATCTCTCCCGCATCTCACCCACTCGGCTGGGGCGGCACCTGGTCACTGCCTGAGGCTAGAGCTGTAAGCCGCAGGGTGTCCCTCGGCCTCCCCAGAAGCCCAGGCGGTGACACCTGATAGTGCCCTGTTCCCAGGGAAGTTGAATACGGCAGCCAGAGTCCAGAATGCTGCCCCTAGAGTGGGCCCCACCTAGCTTCTCTTGATGTTTGTTGAATTAATGTTGCCTGAGGCCCAGGAAAGCAGCAGCCAAGGCACCATCCAAGGTGTCTTCAGATGGCACATCTTCAACAGGAAGGGAACAACACTGAGTAGGGGTGCAGGGGGCCACCTCCAAGCTTCCAGATGGCATCCTGACCATGGGGAGGGCCCCCACTGCCCTTGGTCCTGCCCCAGCAGCCAGGTGAATGGTCAGAGATGTCTGTCAGGGGCCAAGTTCATTGGTAAGGGTTTCCTTTAGGTGAAGCGCCATCGTGTTTCCCCCAAAATGTACTGAGCCACTGATGCACCCCAGGCCTCAAGCTGCTCAACCCTGGCCAGCCTCACCTCAGGGGGCCATAGTGGTCATAGCCACAATGGCTGCCCATGAGGTACCTAGGCTGGGGCTAGGCACCAGGCTAGGCTCTTATATGTTGAATATGAACCACCCTCACCCCCCCACCGTGGAGTGGCCCCTGTGGCAGTCCCCTTCTACGGATGAGCAAACTGAGTCACACGCCCAAGGCCAAATAGCTAGGAAGTGGTCGTATCCAGCCTTCTCTAGCTCCTGTGCCCAGCTGCTTCTTGGAGCCTGTGAACTCACAGGGCCCTGGGATTCTCGTGAACGGCCCACAGCCTTCATGAGACCCCCTTACCAGGGCCACTAGGTCTCAGGGGCTAGAAGCAAATACTTCCCCAGCCCACATCTGTTTCCCAAGCCAGTGAGGCTAAAATGAAAGAGGAACAGACTCTTTCATGAGACTTTGCCGAAGGGATGGTTATAATGGGAAGGGACCCAAGGGGACCTGGTCCCCAGGAACAAGCCGAACAGGACTACTACGCCGCACAACTCTAGGGAGCATCAGGTACACTGTGGCTGTGCGCTGCACAACTTGTGCAGCTGTACAGAGCAACCGGGGAGGGTGGTCGCAGCAGGAGTTGTAGGAGCCGTCAGCACGCCCAGTGGTGAGACCAGCTCTCCTTCTCCAGGGACAGGGAATGACTGCAGGCCTCTGGACCCCAACACTCAATAAGAGATGTCCTGCCAAGCTGAAGGCCCAGTAGAGACTCTTCAGCAGTAGACAATCCCTGTTGTCTGTAGGCCTAGTCCGGCCCCCAGAGAAAGGGCCGGGCTGCCTCCTCCCCCTCCTCCCTGGACCCTGTTCCAGGCCCCAGCTGGCTTCCTGGCTGGCTGCTAGCCCTGGCTTTCACCCCAAAGGGAGCCAGTCGTAAACAGGAAATGCTTCCCAATGCGATGCCTGCTCTGGGCCCCGTCGTCAGCCCACAGACTGAAGGCCATATCCAAGCAGCAGTGTTGACTGGTCCCAGCAGCTGAGGGGGAGGGGATGTTCATGAGGCTCCCCTACTTTGGGGCTGTTGGGCAAGGGTTACCGGGCCTGAGGCAGACAGACTCGCCAAGGTTGAGCTCCATCAGCCTGTGACCCTGCCCTGACCCTCCCCGTCCTATGCCCAGCGCTGCCTGCCCCCAGCTCCCTGCCATGTATGCTGAGACTGATACTGAGCCCTTCTCCTTCTTCCCAGAGACAGTCCGCAGGCAGCTCCCAAGTCGCAGAAAGCGGATTCCCCCAGTATTGACTATGCAGAGTTGCTGCAGCACTTTGAGAAGGTCCAGAAGAAACACCTGGAAGTGAGGCACCAGCGGAGCGGGCGTGGGGACCACCTGGACCGGAGGGTTGTCCTCTGATGCCTGACTGGAGAAGGGCCCAAGGAGTGGCCCCACGGAGCATTTGGGGTCTTCGGGCTCCCTGAGGAGCTCGGAGACCTGCCTCAAGGGCAGGGCAGGGCTGGGCCTGGCCACCAGCGCGGGGTTGGGGGGACAGAGGCTGTCCATCCAAGCTCCTCTCATAGCCCAGCCCCCTGGGCCCCCAGTGCTGTCAGCTGCACCCTGGCATTCAGACAGAGCTGGCTTCCCACCCGGGTGGGGCCAAAGCCTCAGACACCACCCATTCTCTGGAACTGGTCTCTTTCTAATATCCTCTTGTAAAAGAGCTTGACCTCTCCAGCCCACCAGAGCCCTGGCCTTGAGTGATGTGTGTACTTAGGAGTATGCATACCTGTCTGCAACTAGAGGCCAGCACAGAAGTGCATATGAATGACACACCCCCCTGCCCCAATAAAGAAGTGACAGAAAACCTTCAACCTGCACCAGCTTGCTCCTTCCCACGGGCACCTGCTCCCTGCCTGATACCGCAGATGCTCCAGGACCTTCTTGCCTGCCCTGGAGTGCTGGACTCATGGTGGCCCCAGGGAATGCTGGCTGCACCTGGAAAGGCTGGTCACTGCACAGTCCCTGATGGGTGTGTCCTTGGGTCCCAGCTCTCACCTCTAGGATGCACCCCTTCCTGGAGACCACCAAGCACTGGGCTGGCCTGGAACCCTGAACCCTACCTTCCCAGGCACCTACTCTGACTTTTCCATCCAGATTCCCCCATGGTGATGCCCCACGTCCACATTGAACAAAACCAAATCTTGAGTTTCGGAATGAAAGGGCGCTCACTGCACGCAGCGCATCACAGGAGATGGAAGGGAAGGCCCAGCCAGGCCAGTGCAGGGAGGGAAAGAGGCCTTCCAGGTGCCCACCCCCTTGATTTGGCTAAATAAGCTTCAATACACACCATCAGGCCAGAGCACCTGACTCCAGGCTTTGGGAAGCGTCTAATTGGCCTAATGAGCTCCCAGGTGGCTCTAGGGGTGGTCCCTGGAGTTTGGGCGAATGAGCTCTGCGAGCTTTTCCCCTCTGGGCCCCCGGCCCCTTGCGAGGCGAGGGTGGGTTTCCCTGCCTGGAGTCTCCAGGACGACAGGCCGTACTGGACCCGTCGTCCACGTGAACACGCGTGCGTCTCCACGCACGTGTATCCGGGCGTCGGGGACTGGGGACGGCAGCCCACCTCTGCTCAGCTGGTCCAACACCCGCCCCCACTGCCGAGTAAGCAGGTTGCCCGACCAGGTAACGACTACCCTAAAAGCTCAGCCTGGAGACCCTCGTGCGAGCGGCTTCGGCACCGCCTGAAAGAGCGGCCAAAGAGCTTTTGGAGGAGCGTCCGAACTCGCCAGTGCCTGGGACGAAATGTCCCAGGGCGGGCTGACGCCCGTGCGTCCCCCGCTGTGTGTCGTGTATCGCGCCCGCGGGATGCGCCCGGAGGAGCCCAGCCCTCCGCCCGTCCGCTAAAAGCGCGGGAAGACCCCGGCCCGAGGCCACGGGCTGGAAGGTGGTGCCGAGCCCCTTCCCGGGAGGCAGGCACCCAACCGCCGGTCCTCTCCCGTCAGGCAGCCGGGCGGGCCCCGCCCCAGCGCCGCCCCCGGCCCGTGGTGGCGCCCGCGCCCGCCGGCCCCGCTCGCCCGGCCACTCTGGCTGCGCCCGGGCTCGAGTTTCAAAGCCGGGCTCCGGCGCTGAATGGGCCTGCGCCCGGCCGGCCTTTCCCACAGCCCTCGCCCGCCGCCGCCCCCCCCAACCCCCCCCCCCCCCCCGCCGCGGTCCTCCCTCCGCCGCACCCACGTGACGCCCGAGCCGCGGCGGCTCGGATTACCGCCGCCGCTCCAGTCCCCGCGCCGAGGCCGCGCCGCCAGCTGCCCGCGCCGCGCCCCCCGCGCCGCCCGCCCGCCCCGCCGCGCCATGGCCCGCGCCGCCCCGCCGCGGCCCGCCACCCCGGAGCTCCGCGCGGCCGGCCGCTGAGCGCCGCCCGGAGGCGGAGGCCCGGCCCGGCCTCGGAGCGAGCGCCCGCCGCGCCCGGCTCCCTTGGCTGCCGGCGCCCTGCTCCCCTGCCCGCGCCCGCCGTCGCCGCTGCCGCCCGGCCCGGCCCGAGCATGGAGACGGCGGAGAAGGAGTGCGGCGCCCTGGGCGGGCTCTTTCAGGCCATCGTCAACGACATGAAGGTAACGGGGTACGGCGGAGCTGGCCGCCCGCGGGCGCGCGGGTGCGGATGTGGGTCCCCTCTGGGGACGAGTGACGGCGGGCATTCGGGCATCGCGCCGCGGTGTGTGTGTGTCCTTGTCTGAACGTGTCCGGCCTGCGTCTGCTGTGCGCCTGGGTCTCGGGGCGCCCGTCTGAAGGGGTGTGGGTGTTTGTGTGTCAGGGTGTCCGTGCGGCGCCCCTGGTCTGTACCCGAGGTCGCCCGGGTCGTAGCGCCCCCGTGGGGTCCCAACCGGAGCCTGCGCACACGCGGGCTCTCTGCGCCCCCAACCCCCAAATCATGAATGGGCTTTCGCTCCGGGGTCGACCCTAAGGCCTTAAATTTAATGGGTCCGGGGTCTCGCCGGCCTCCGCCCCCTACCACCACTGTGCACCCTCCCCAGCCCCCCCCCCCACCCCCACACCCGCCCCGACGGCCCTGGAGCCCAGACAATGCTGTCACCGCCAAAGCAGGGAAAAATAATAAAGCGGAGAACCATTAACTCCTTCTCCGCCGGCCTCGGTCTCCGCTCTCGACCCTGTGACTGCCACCACCCCCCCACACCCCCACCCCCAACCCCCAGATCTCCTGCAACAGGCCCTAGGAAGCTGCAGGACTCCAAGGTCTCCAAGCTGACTGTCTCTGCATCCCTAGGCCTCTGTCCTCACCTTGGGGGGCAAAAAGGAAGAGGGTTCGGGTTTCTGGAGCAACCCCAAGGGGGAGCCTACTACCATCCCAGACCTTCAGCACCGGTCCCCACCCCCCAGCCTTTGATTGGCCAATACCAGACAGGAGCCAGCCACCAACTCTTGGCCCACCATTAGCTCGCTAGGTGGGGAAACTGAGGCCTGGGAATGGCTCAAGGTCATTAAGGAGACTGTCCGACTCTCCCTGACCTCACCCCTCTCTGTTGATCCGCGGAGCAAGAGAGATCCTTTGCCCAGAGAGGCCAGGGTTTAGCAGGCCTGGCCCAGACTGACTAGGCAGAGAGGGGTTCGAGCTCCAGTGACAGGATGGCGGTGGGAGGCCGCGGGGGGGGGGGGGGGGGTAGAGGAACAACGCTAGTACGCTTCTCCTCTGAGGCAGGATTGTGGGGCGGGGGAGAGCACTGGGCTCTTCACGTGAACTCCTCAGAGCCCCCACCTGAGAGCCCCCACCTTTGAAGCCTATCGCACACTCCCAAGTACACAACAGAATCCCACGGTGACCTCACAGGCCCAGGAGGCCATACCACACACGGGTGCAGCTAGCCCCACGGTGCCCAGGCGGGCCCTTCCACCAGAGGCTCCCAGTGTTGCCAGGGGAGCAGCCCCGGCCCTCAGAAGAGGCCTAAGGCCATCCTCACCTTGGACTACAGGGCTGGCAGCATATAGGCGTCCCCCACCCCCCACCATAGGGTGCTCCCCTGAGACCTCCATCCTTTGCAACTCTACCCGTAAGCCCCTCTGCCAGCCCTCAGAAGTTCTGGCCTCGCTGCCCTCGGCAGGCCCTCCTGTGCTGTGGACGTCACAGGCCTGGCACTGGGATCCCTTCCTGGGACCAGGCAGCCCGGACCACCCTCCCCCCAGCTACCCCCAGGGCTGGCAGAGAATGGGACCTTCCCACACCCTCCTCCCGCTGGCAGCCTCCCCGTAACACTGCAGAGAGCAGCAGCTTCTCTGCTCAGAGAAGAGGGGCAGGACTCTCCCTCCCTTTCCAGGCAATTTGCAAGGGACTTTGGGATCAGACTACAGCAGATTGCAGGCAGGATTCTCTGACTTGTGGAGGCGAACTGGGAAAGGTTTCACCTGGGGTGATGTCAAGTACTGATACTCACCTATGACACGTGCATGTGTTCAGGCCAGGGACAGAGCAGGGGACTGGGTCACCTGGAGGTCCATCCCCTGGATTGCATGGGGCGGGAGGGGGTGGGGGGTACAATTTCTGGCCATTTCCCTCGGTGATCTGAGCCACAGAAGCAGCAGGGGCTTCCATAGAGGAAGGCGGCTGACTTGAGGAGATTGAACTTGCCCCCGAGGCCTGTCCACGGCATGTCCACGAGCCCCAGGACAGCCCCTTGTAAGCGCACGCTCTGGCTGGGGGTGGCAGCATAGCGGGGAGTGAAGCCTCCTCAAGCTGCACCTGGAGCCTGAGGGCCGGGAGGAGGGCACAGCTGAGGGTTGGAGAGGGGCCCTCGGGAGCTTCCCCTGCCTTCTGTGCCTCATTTAACCACTCTGATGCCTCTTGGATGCCATGCCGCCCACCAAAGCCCAGAGAGGGGCAGGGACTTGCCCAAGATGGCAGGACCGGGCGGGTGAAACACCTTCCACATGAGTGAAGGTGGCCTCCACTCAGCACTGACCCATCCAGAAAATGGGGCCATAAACTAGGCCTGTCCTCTCAAGAGTGGGGAGTGTGTCCTGGACGTCAGCCCCGCTGGGTGGGAGGGGCTTCTCTCAGAGAGGCAGGGGTCATGCATCCCCTGTTTTTTAGCCAGCATTAACTGAGCGCTTACTGTATACTGGGCGCTGTGCTGTGCGTTTCCTTTTCCCTGCCTCCGTGAGTCTCCACACTGACCCCTGGTGCGGTTCCCCACACCCGATTTGACAGGTGAGGAAACTGAGGCTCAGAGAGGGGCCCCAGCCCGGGGTCACCCAAAAAGCCCTCTCTCAGGGATCACAGCATGGGTCGCTCACCCAGACAGCCCGTGTCGGGACTAAAACCACCACCAGGTCAGAGACAGAGTCTCCGAGGGCCGGGAGTCCTGCGGCCTCTGCGTCAGTCTTGTCCGGTCCACTTGAGCACCTCCAGTGGTGAGCATGTGACCTCTCCCCTCCAGCACAGCCCACTGCACTGGGGACAGAAAGGGCGTTTCTCCCGTCCCTGCAGTTCCCATCGCCTCCCACCCTTGCTGCCCGGATGTTCATCTCTCTGTACCCCTGGAAGTCGGTGGAGTGACTCGTCAGACGTGGGATCAGATCTTGCCCCTCCCACTTGGTGGCTTTTAGCAAGTCAGTTCATCTTTCTGAGTCTCAGCTTCCTGAACGATAGAGTGGGGGCGACAGCCGGATTTATTTCACAGGACTGCCCTGTGAAATACCCGATCCGACGCGACCACACAATGAAAAGGTCTTCGCGGGGTGCGCGGCCTACCACAGCCACTTGACGAGCAGTGGCAGTCGCTGTCACTAGTGGTAGTGACCCAGAGTCTTAGAGCCCGACAGCCACGGCACAGCCAAGGTGAGGGCAGGGGCCCAGGTGAAGACTGAGGACTCTCCCCAGGGACACTGGCTGCTTCGGTCCTCAGAGACCAAGGTGCTCAGGTCCCTCTGCTGAGGAGGAGCTGGGCCCGGCCTCCCCCAAGTCCTGTCTTGTCCCCGCTGCACTCGGAGAGCTGCGGGTGTGACGGTCTGGGATGCAGTGAGCCTGACCGGCTGGAGGCTGGAGTGACGGGCCCCAGCCTAAGGACTTGAATGGGGTAGGAACTTGTCTGTCCCCAGCTTCTCCCAGTCCCTTGTGCTCCAAGGCTGCTGAGGAGCTGAGAAGGTTTCCTGGAGGTCAGGACGACTGTTTCTGGATCCCTGTCCCCTCAGCATTGTCTCCTCTCCCTGGAGGTCTTAGCAGGGCTTCGGGGCTGGAGTGCCGAGGTGGTGTGAGGCTGCCACCCCTCAGAAAACTCCTGAGGGTGCCAAGGGGAGGGTCAGCTCCTTGGGATTTCCAGGGGCAACCTACCGGGCTCCTTTACCCTGAACTGCGCCCACGTTCCTCTCCAGCCTGTGTGAACTTCTCAAATATTTGCTTTCCCTGGGCACTGGCGGGGCTGGGCTGGGCAGGGAGGGAATTTCTAAGGTTGTCAGAAGCTGCTGTGTTTCCTTTCCACCCCTGCAGGCTGTCCTCAGCTAGAGAAGCTATCTCGAACCTGCCCCTGGGTTCCAGTCTGGCAGAGCCTCCTTCTGAAGCCTTGAGGGTTGGGGTCTCTGCCTTCCTTATTTCCCCAGCACCTCATCCTACATGGAAAGGAGGGTTAGAGGCCCTTGGGGGCTGGTGCTTTGCTGGCCTTGGGCTCCCCTCCAAGCATCAGGACCTCCACAAGGCCATCAGGCCACGGCTGAGGTTTCTCCAGGACCCGACAGCCATGGGAAGGCCCATTAGCCAGAAAAGCCCCTTGATCAGACTGGACAACTTGGTCGCCAAGAGTCCAGCCTCCCTACTGGGAAACCCCCTCCCAACTCAGAGCTTTGGGCCAGGCTGGGATAAAGGCCACACTGTGTCCCCAGGAGGGGAGGGGAGCCGGGGGTGGAGAAAGGTGGCTCTGTTGGCCACACAAGGCCCCATTCAGCCTGGGGCCTGGCTGTCCCGGGCGGGCTGGCTGGCTGGGCCCTGCAGCAGTCACAGCCTCCCTGGACCTGGGAATCACTGCTGCTAGCCTGGGATGGATGGGTGGCCTGGCCGGTAGCAGCTTCCGGAGCACAGGGTGGGGGCCCCCAGTTGAGACCTGGCATGCCTGAGCCCTGCCCTTGTGTCATGTGGACTACGTCACCTGTGTCCAGAGGGACACAGTGCCCCTCATGCTTCTTAGCCCAGAATCCCTGCCAGAACCCAGGGGAGCCCAGAGGGTACAGGACCTGCCATTTCTGTTTCCGTCTCCCCTGAGGGAGGATGTGGGCCAAAACGGTGGCCGCTGTAGACATTAGGCCAGACTTCCTGACAGGGAGGGAGGAATGACCAAAAACACCTGTTCCCAGGGCCAGGCCTTCCTCATGTCCCATGGCTCTGACCTTGGTCTTCTGTCATCCCAGAGGGGCCAGCGGCCTCCCTCTCCATGGGGCGGGGGCCACTCTCTCAGAAACTGCCAAGAGTCTGGATGGAGGCGTGTGGGGAGCCTATCCATGGTGTCTGATTTCCTCTCCCATCTCCCCGGCAGAGCTCCTATCCCATCTGGGAAGACTTCAACTCCAAGGCCACCAAGCTGCATTCCCAGCTGAGGTGAGGCTGCTGAGGGTGCCCCAGCTGGGGAGGGGATGGGCAGCGGAGAGGACACCTCACCCACAGAACATCCCACTCTCTGTCTCCCCAGGACCACTGTGCTGGCTGCTGTGGCCTTCTTGGATGCCTTTCAGAAAGTGGCCGACATGGCCACCAACACCCGAGGTGGGGAGGGGGTGTGGCTGGAGGTTGGGTTTGCCCCAGGTTGGGAAAGGCTGAGTGGAGGATGAGTGAGGGAGAGGACACCCAGCCCAGAGGTGGGACCTTAAATTCCGTTCCCTAATGAAATTGGCTGGTTGTGTAGAGAGTGAGCCTCTTATCACTAGCGGCATACAAGCAAGAGTGGGAGAACGGTGACAGGGATGACACGGGGGCGGGCAGGGGGGCTTCTGTTCTTGCTATGGGCCGCCAGCTCGACTACAGTTGTCCAGCCTTCTGTAACAGTGAGTCTGATTATGGCGTCTCACCCTCTTAGAGCACACGGGGGCAGGCAAGCACTCCCCGTTGGCTTTGGCGTCTCTTCTGCCTTCTAGTTCAAGTAGTTCTCACTTTCAGGTGGTGAGAAATAAGGTCGCGCGGGCCCTTGCACTCTCACGCCTGCCCCTGGCACCTGGAGGAGATTCCGGGAGGGCTGGAGGGGATTTGGGCAGGCCCTTTGCACAGCCTCTAGCGCTGGCCTGACCACCAGAACACCCGCAGCTGCAGCAGGCGGGCACCGCCGGGACGGGCAGGGCCTTGGTCCCGCAGAGAGGAGAGTCGCGGCAAATACTGAGGACCGCTCAAATCCCCCCCGCACGGATCCATCCATCGCGGGACCGATTGGTGCTGGGGGCGGGGCGCGGGTTGCGAGCGCGGCCTTCGTGGGCCGCCGCGCCACCTCGTGGCCGAGGCTGGGACTGCAGAAGACCCGGCGGGCCCCTTCCCACGCTGCCCGCTTGCCTCGCCAGGGGCCACACGGGACATTGGCTCAGCGCTCACGCGCATGTGCATGCGCCACCGCAGCATCGAGACCAAGCTGCGGCAATTCACCAAGTGAGTGGGCGCCGCGGGTGGGCGGGAGTGGGTACGCAGTGAGACGGTCCCCTGGTGGCCCTGACCCTCACACCCCACCCACAGCGCGCTGCTGGAGAGCCTCATCAACCCGCTGCAGGAGCGCATCGAGGACTGGAAGAAGTCAGCCAACCAGCTGGACAAGGACCACGCGAAAGGTGGGCCCGGGGCTGGGGCTGGGGCCTCCTGTCCCCATCGTGCGGAGCCCCACATGACGGCATTCCTTTCTCATCCCCTGCACAGAATACAAACGAGCCCGGCACGAGATCAAGAAGAAGTCTTCAGACACGCTGAAGCTGCAGAAGAAAGCGCGCAAAGGTAGAGCCCACGGCTGCCCATGGAAGCATAGACCCGCGGGGGGCCCCCGCTTGGTATACCCCCATACCCTATGGAGTACCCCAGGGAGTCATACTGGCCGGAGGGGCCCTATCCTGGACACAGGATCCTCCAACCTGCTGGGTGGGACCGAGGGAGCCTCCCTGCACCCCAGACCTGGTCCACCAGGCCTTCCCCTTTCAGGGAGGCAGCAGGAGGCCCAATAGGCCCAGGCACCCCACACCCCTGCCCCAGGAGCGGCTCTATCCATCCGGCTGTCTTTCACACATTCTTTCTTTCTCTGTCTCTCCTCCTCTCCTCCTCCCACATCCTTCCTGTAGAGCTACTTGGTAAGTCAAATGTCCCTCCCTCCAGCCGCTCCTCCCGTCCTTGTCCCATTTGTCTGTCTCCCCCAGCTCAGGGCCATTGGAAGGAGTCTCTCCAGGCCAAGGAGGAGCGAGGAAAGCGGTCGGTCCATCGAGGGAGGGGCCTGGGGCATAGTCCCCCTGGGGCCCTGGGGGCCCCTGGCCAGGGATGAGTCCCAGGCCACTGCTGGGTCAGTCTGCCAGGCCAAGAGGGGTTGGGCCGGGCAGGGTGGGGGGCACAGGCCCTGGCTGCCCCACTTCCCCCAGGCCCGCCCGGTCACCTGTTGCCTTCTCACTTCCTGACTCACCATCTCTACATCATCCTCTTGCCTCTCTCTGTCTTTCTCGCTGCTTCTTTGTGTTGCCGTTGTTGTCCTTGTGCATCGCTCCCTGAGCTGAGTGGGAGCCCATACTGAAATGACCCCCTTCCCTTCCCCCAGGGCCCAGCCCCTAGCTCTCCTTACCCCCCCACCCCTACCCCACCCCCCTCCCCCCACACCCTTCAGTGGCCTGGCCTACAGCTGAGTCCCCGGGCTCTACTTTGTCCTGCTTCCACCCTCTCCCGGTGAGGTGAGGTGAGGTGGTGCCGGCCCAAGGGCAGTGAGGCTGTCCAACCAAGGGGTTGGAAGTCTCAGCTGTGGAGGCCTCCGCTGGGCTCACCTGAGCTCTGCCCGCTCCAGGTCCTGGGTGGCTTTGCAGCTTTGGTGTCTTTGCTGTGTCCGTGTCTGTCCACTCTGCCTGCTCTGGGACCCACCCCTGCACAAGCCCTAGAGTCCCGGCTGCCCTCCCTGGTCCCCTGGCCCCCGTGGCAGGGCCCAGCCCCACGCCGGGGACACCACCACGGGGCCTGAGCCATGCACACGGCGAGCCGGGCCGGCGTCCCCAGCGCGGCCTCTCCTCCCAACCCCTCCAGGGAAAGGAGATCTGCAGCCCCAGCTGGACAGTGCCCTGCAGGACGTCAACGACATGTACCTGCTGCTGGAGGAGACAGAGAAGCAGGCGGTGCGCCGGGCCCTGATCGAGGAGCGCGGCCGTTTCTGTACCTTCATCACTTTCCTGCAGCCTGTGGTGGTGGGTCCCTCAGAGAGGTGTTTGAGCATCCCCACAATGGGGCTAGCTGAAGAGTTTCCAGGAATCTCAGGAAATCCCAAGAAGCAAGATGTGGGAGCCATTGGTGGGAGTCCTTAGGGGTGACTCAGAGGCCCCCGCAGGTTGGGCCATGCCTGTGGTGGACCACTTGACCCCTGAGAAAAGCCAGTTCTCAGTGATGCCTGGCTGGGTACCCTCAGAGCCACATGCTCGTAGCCCAAAGACACAGCTCGTAGCTCGTGTTGCACTAATTTGGTCTGGACATACGGTCACACCAACCCCTGGGTGTCCAGGCCCAGGCTGCCTCAGACCCAAGCAGCACTGGATGAGAGAGGAAAGGCCAGAGGAGGCTCATTCCTCCAGGGTGGGGGGCAGGGGCAGGGCCAGAGGGTCTGACCCGCTGCTTCCTCAGAATGGCGAGCTGACCATGCTGGGAGAGATCACCCACCTGCAGGGCATCATCGACGACCTGGTGGTGCTGACTGCGGAGCCCCACAAGCTGCCGCCCGCCAGTGAGCAGGTTCGGCCAGCCATGGGACTGGGGGGCAGGGGAGGGGATGGCCTGCCATTAGTTGGAGACCGTAGAGGAAAAAAGGGGACAGAGAACCAGACAGGTCCCACCATGCATGGTGGGACAACCGGGAGCACCTGTTCAGGAGAGGGATGGTGTGCCCAGGACCCAGTGGAGGCTTCAGTCTGAGAGCAGACGGGTGGAAGTCCCGTGGGGCCTGGCCCTGTGTCTGCCCACAGGCTCCACCTGAGCAGGCCAGACCTGGTGACTCCTACCTCCGTCCACACCCAGGACCCAGTACCTTCCCAGGCACACAAACAGGCACACCTGCCCATGCGGGCCACCCTGCTCAGCTCCCCACAGCGCTCCCCCTGCACCAGGATCAGTCCCATCTGACAGGCCTGTGGTGTTGCTCACTGGGCACTGTGTGCCCGCCACTTTCCCCGGCCGTCTCGTTGAATCACCCCGATGCGCTGTAAGACAAGAACCATTGGGGGCACCTCACGGGAGGAAACAGGCTCAGTGAGGTTCCAGGAACTTGCCCAAGGGGCACGGCAGAGCCAGGACTTAAACCCCATGGTGTCCCTCATGGTCACTCTCTTGGCTCCTCTGCCAGTGAGTTCTGGGGACAGCATCCCTGGGAAGCAGAGAGGGCAGTCTCCCTTGATGTCCCCCCCACTCCGCCATCTGGCAGTCCTGCTTTCAGACTCCCCTGGGGGTCTCCTGCTGGGGCTTGGCTCTCAATAGGGAGGACGGGGTGGGGGGTGGGTGGGTAGGGGCTACCAGCCCTCTGGGGGTCCTCCAGAAAACGGGCTGGGCTGCCTCCAGTGACCTGCATCCATGTCCCTGTCCAGGTGATCAAAGACCTGAAGGGCTCTGACTATAGCTGGTCGTACCAGACCCCCCCATCATCGCCCAGCGGCTCCGGCTCTCGCAAGTCCAGCATGTGCAGGTCAGTGCGGGACTGAGGGGAACAGAGGGGCAGGGACACCCCAAGAGGGAATGGGTAAGCTCTCAGCAAATCAGAAATCGCTTCAGGGCCTCAGAATTCACCCGACTGCGTCACCAAGGAATTTGTGAGCGTAGAGGACAAATGGACCCGTATCTCGAGACTGCTGCCAGTACAGGCATGTGCTAGCAGGAAGCAGGGGGCAGGAGCAGTTTCGTTTACAGAGCAATAACTATGTGCCAGTTGCCATGCTAAACGCTTTGTGCATTTTCTTCATTGAATCCTAACACCACCGTATCAGGTGTGGTGTTGTCTCCATTTCACAGAAGGGGAAACTGAGGCACAGAGTCCCATAATTTCACTACTAGGCTCTGCCCGGCCCAGCAGAGTCAGTGGGGGTGGGAGGATAGTAATAAGAACCTAAGACCAGGGAGGGGCACAGAGTCTTCTGGCAAGGTGTGCTGAGGCCACAAGGTAAGGGACACTCTAACCTGGCTGCTTCCTGGATGCAACCTGTGCCCGTGCTGGCCCCTGAAGTCTCACTCAGTCACCATGCAGGCTCAGGATCAGGGATGCCTCCAGGGCTGTCCCCAGGGCAGGACTTGGAGGAGACATTTAAGATTCAAGGTTCTGCAGGTGTGAGGGCAGTGAGCACACAGTGACTTATTGGTGAGGGGAGGCCCCTCTGCGCCAGGCTCCCTTTCCCCAGAATCACCTCTGGCTGAGCACCTGGGCCTGAGAAGTAAGCCAAGCACAGCTATCGGCAGCTCCTGTATAGGGAGGAGGGTCTGGGTTTGCTGGACCCCAGGCGGGTGGCCGTCACAGCAGGGAGGGTTGATTGCAGAGGACACCCATGACCAAGGGTACGAGCTGAGGAGCTTCAGGGTCAGGCTCAGAAAGAAGGCAGCCTTCAACTGCCAGGAACATTACCCGAGAGTGAAATGGTTGCACAGGGGATATGAGCTGCAGAGGGCTGGACACCCTCCAGGGGGCGAAGGGAGTGAGGACAATGGTGGCTCCAGAATCCACACGGACCGTCACCGCATGCTAGACATCCAGTTAGGATTGGATGGCAAATACCAGACTTTGACGAGGCAGTCCGGAAATGATCAGACTTGTGTCAGGTTCCAGCCCAACTGGGACGAGGTTGATGTTTAGTGACTCAGTTTCTCCATCACCAACCCAAGGTCTGCTGTTCTTAAAGGCAGAGTAGGAGGCAAAGAGACTGCTCGGCCCTGGGCACGCCCTGGAGCATTGGGGTGCTCTGGGGGCAGGCACTGGGCCAGCTCTGGTGTGCCATCCCCTGCCCAGGCCCTGCCCTGTCCCAGAATCCAGCTCTTCTGTGGCACCTGGGTCTAAGGAGTTGTAGTCTGACATTGTCTTTTCCTTCCTTTGCCCCTCACCTCTCTCCTCCACCCTCGTCTGTCACCCTCCCCTCCACACACACCTTTGTCTCCCCGTCTGGCTGCCGTACCCCTTCCCTCACTCCCCCAGTGCCCCCAGCAGCAGTAGCAGTGCCAAGGGTGGCGGAGCCCCATGGCCTGGGGGTGCCCAAACATACTCACCCAGTTCCACCTGTCGCTACCGCAGCCTGGCACAGCCAGCCGCCACCACCGCCCGACTCTCCAGCGTCTCCTCCCACGACTCTGGCTTCGTCTCCCAGGATGCCACCTACTCCAAGCCCCCCTCACCCATGCCTTCAGACATCACCAGCCAGGTGAGAGGGTGTCTGCAGGGCCTACAGCTCTTGAGACTGGCCGGGAGGTCCCCAGGACCACCTCACTGGGGACCAACCTGGCTAAGGAGAGGTGGGGAAGGTCTTAGAGCAGTCAGCATCTGCCACAGCCATGTCAGCAAGGGGCTTTGTGGCCCCACTACCTCCTCATTTCCTGATTCCTTACCTACCGCCTTCTTCCAGCCATGGGACCCCAAGGGGGCAGCTTAGCAGCTCTGATCACTTGTGACCCTCCCCCCCTGCATTAGGCTTATTGTGACAAGGTGGCTGGTCCTAGAAGAGGCATCCCCAGGAGCCCCAGGACATCCTCCTGCTTCTGCACACTTGGGCCAACTCACTCTGAACCCAGAGATTGGGCCACGAATCTCCTCAGATGAAGGCTCAGATCCTTACAGCCTCAGTGAGATGGGCAAACACAGGGGCCACAGTAGAAAACAAAGGGAGGTCAGGCCACCTGCCCAGGGGGCTATCCTCAGGGTATCAGGAGTGACTACATTTGGATACAGTCTGCTATTCCTCCCCCATCAAGGCTAGTGCCCCCATTTGGACTGAGCATTTTATGTTTTGCTGGTTTTTTTGCTCCAAGATGTCCCTATTATACTTCCAGTCTCTCTCCCCTGCGGGCTCATTCCCGTCAGTACACAAAAGAACTCCAGTATCACGCATTCTAAATTTTTTTAACGTTTTATTTATTTTTGAGAGAGAGACAGAGTACAAGTGGGGAAGGGCAGAGAGAGAGGGAGGCACAGAATCCAAAGCAGGCTCTAGGCTCTGAGCTGTCAGCACAGAGCCCGATGGAGGGCTCGAACTCGTGAACCCCAAGATCATGACCTGAGCTGAATGAAGTCAGACGTTTAACCGACTGAACCACCCAGGCACTCTTAGTATCACGCATCTTAAAAGCCCTCTCTTCCTTCCATGTTATCCTCCAGTCACCTAGCTTCCTTCACAAGGTAA